>NC_140127.1:67235455-67864023 GCF_964035555.1 Netta rufina | reverse complement strand
AAGCAGCCTTAACTTGTTTTCTCTTGTTATAGCTCTTGGGAGGTCTTATGGCATGAATCTTTTCATGTTGCAGGCATGCATCTTCTAGGGGGGGAAAAACAAACAAACACAAAGGCCCAACTAAGGCCAAAAAATGAAGACTCAAAGCCATCTCTGAGTGTCCCCAAAAGCTGTTAATAACTGCAGTTGTAGAAGTGAACATTCAAAGTGCAAAGGTCATAACTTGATTTAGCACCCAAATGTTCTTGCAATTCCAGTTTTGCAGCAATGCTCAGGGCTTGCTTGATGAGGTGCTTTTGGCATGGCTGAGCTTCGGATACAGCAAGAAATGCGAAGAATTCTGGCAGCTGAATAAAATATTCATTCTCTTACCAAGTTTTGCTTTTTTATACGAAAAGATGACTTTTGTGCTAGTGGGGAATGCAAGATCTTACAAGGTTAATAGCAAGCTGGAGAAGAGCATCAGGAGTAAGCAGAAAACTGAGGAAGTCAGATCGGCGAAGCAAGTCGTGTCTTGTCAGGAAGCATGGGGACAGTGAAATAAGAGTAAAAACAACTTAGATACAGGTGAAAATCAAAATGGAAAGTTTGCCTTCACTTTCAGCAAAGACGGTAGTTCGGAACGCAGGAATGTAGGTCTTACGGAAGTGAAGTTATGAAAGTGATTTCCGTAACGATCAGCTCAAACTTCAAGGGCACGTATCGGTGGGACTACATAGCATTTATCCTGGAATTTTGAAGTAGGTGGTATATGCAATAATTAGGTATTAAATTAGAAGGATTTTTATTAAAGGTATTAAGGAAGAAGGGTATTGGGTTGCAAAAGTAGTCACTGCGTTTACCTAAAAATAAGGTGGTTCAGGGTGGTTAGCGCATTATTAGCATGACCTTACTAGTCAGGGATTTCTTCAAATTTCTAAAGAGAAGCAATCCATATGGAGGTAAGAAGAGAAGGTTTTTAACAGAGGAAGGTTGAGTCAGAGAAATTTAATGTCTCTTCTTGTAAGATACCTGACCTTTTGGAGAGAATACCTGGTTAAAGCTTGCCTGTTTTGACTTAGTCATATAAGGTATAACACGGTTCAATGGACAAACCAGGATAATGTTCACATGATAACTGGTTTAAGATGGTGAGAGGACGTCTTGAGTATGGATAGAGCTCAGTGACCAGAAGCTAAGGTATTGAGCAGAGGTTGGTGATGGAATTTGCTAAGTATCAGTTCCAAGACTTAGTACTTGATTAGTATTGTTGATGCATTCCTGCTTGTGCCAGTACCATGTGTTGCTCCTAGATCTCAACGGTCATCAGTACAGACCTTAGGACAGGAGTAGTAGAGAACGGGTTGCATTTGATAACATCTAAAAATGAAGGTGAACTCGGAACACTTCTACGTATCGTAGTTAGCAGCTATGAGAAGTATTAGGATAACAAGCATGTAGTTGTTACCTGTGAAGATATTTCCATTAAAGAAGAAAAACAGTGCTGACATTTTCTGGTAGTGGGGAGAGTTCATCTGGAATATCGTGCTTAATTCCTATCACCCATCATCCAGGCAAGGGAAGAAAAAGAATTACAGGGACTGATTCCTCGGAATGACTAAGGGAATGGAGAATTTGCTTCGTAAGGAAGGCTAAAAGAGCAGGTCGTGGTTGGTCTGCTAAAACAAAGCGTGAAAGGTTGCTCCTCACAAAAATGAGTCAAACAACACAGGTGGGTAAAAAGAGCTTCTTCAGCTCAAGGTATGAGAACAAGTGGGCATAAACTCTCCAAGAATAAACCTAGTCTGGTGGAAATTAGAAAAGATGGTTCCTAAGCAACAGAGGCACAGAAGCCTGCAGCATCCTTCCCTGAGGAGTAGTGGCATCCGACTGGCTGTCTTTAAGATGGAGCTGGGTAGCTTATGTAAGGGGGGAGGAATGACATAACACGTAGTTTTCCATAGTACCTGGGGGGCTGAATATCCCTCAGGTCCTGGGATTCCCGTCGTGCTGGTCACTGTAACACAGCTGATCCGCCAGGTCTGTGGGAGAGCTGGTGCTTGGGCAGTTGCTTTCTGAGGAAGAGAAGTGCTTGTATCGAGGGAGAGAAAACATGTAGACAAGTGGGAGGTTTTAAATACTGTTTTATGTAATGCCCTACATTGTATCCTGTGTAGTGGATATACATTATGTAATTCATATTAGTATTATGAAACCCCTAATCAACACAGACCAAATGGATTTAACAACGAGCCCTGTCTTGTTTCCTTCTTGTGCTGCCCTTTGTGATCAACGGAGGCTGCCCACAGCAAGTGGCAGTGTGTCACTGGCTTCATCCTTCTCTGCGAGTTCTCCCTTGAGCTCTTTAAAAATAATAATAAATTTTAAAAAATGATACAAGCTAAAGGGACAACGTGGTAAAACCCTATATGCCATATTGCTAGATAACGTGCTGCTGTTCCTGTGTATTGCCCAAAGAGGCTGTCCATCTAATAAGCCTGGAATGTTGTTTTCTGAGGAAGCATTGTTCTGCGTTTGCACTAACAAGAGACACTCCCATCGCTCTGCACAGTGTAGGATCCGTGGTTTTACAGGAGACTTGCAAAGAAAACTGTTGTGCTGCCTCCTCCCTTCCTAACAGAAAGGCACTAATTGGCAAATTGGAGAATTAATGGCGCCTGAGGTTACAATATTCTTCTAATTTTTTTCGGTTATTATGACACACTAAATCATGCTTTAATTCCTGCTGAGGTATTTCAGACCCTGGAGAGAACTTGTAAACACTCATTTTACCATTGTTTTGTCTGTATCAGCAGTGTTATTGGATATGATTTTTATAGGAACAAGAACTGAGGCAGAAATACATTGTCTGCTTTATATTATTTTTTTCTATTTGAAATATTTTCTAAGTGTTCATCTAGAAAGCTTCACTTTAGAAGGAAGTTCAAGCATGGAAAGTAGTTTGGTTAGGACAGGATAGAAATTTAATGATGTTTGAAAGGTTCCTTCCTGACTCTGCTTAATGTGTTATTGACTTCCCTTCAGCTGTTAGCTGAATTTCCTGTTGATTCTAGGTACAAGTGCCAAAGCAGGATCTAGCAAGTGTTTGTCCTATCTGTGTGCTCTAAATGGGTTGTTTTCTTTATTTGCAGGTTTAATGATATTTTAATATTTTCAGAACCAATGTCTAAGATGGAGAACTAAACCTTAGTAATTTGAATTGCTGTGTTTACTCATAATGATTAATATTAATGGTAAATAATTGCATAGGCATAACATCATGGACACTTTGTGTGTTTCAGTGTTAACGTTAGAACTTACATCCCAAAAGTGAAACTTTAAGGAAATAAGGCTTGGTAGTTACAATTCTGAAAGTTGATCAATAGTATTTAAGATCACCAGGTATGTGGAAATGTCCCCTGTTACCTGAACATCATTAAGATTGTATTTAACCTGCTTTATTTAGACATTCTGTGCTGTCATTTACTTTTAAATATGTGAACTAGAGACAGACTCAGATAATAAAAGAAAATAAAGCCCAATTTAAGTCTGAAACTGTTTGTCGGTAGTGTCCAAAGAGTGGATGACTCAGCAGATAAGCTGCAGCTCTTTCAGTGAGCAGAAAACATTTAGGAATATTTGTACTTCCAAAGAGAGTATTAATGTATGAACACTAAGAAGATTGTAAGAGTTGATCACCTTGACATTTTTTTCTTAAAGGATGTTTTTTTCAGCTAGATGGTATACGATTTCTCTTGGTAACTGAAAAAGTTTGAGATGAAAGTAAGTAATGCTACTCCCTCGGAGTGATAGAAATAATTACTGAAAAAAATGGTGGCTTAATGACTACAACACTGGAAGCTTAATAGTTTGCTGCTACTGCTGAACCAAGTAATTTATTTAACTAAAATATGCTGTTAAACACTGGAGATTAGAAAAAGCTTAGTCTTAATATGCATTTTTTTTATTTCTGTAGCTTACCTGCCAGAATCAAAGCTGAATATTGCTCAGTTTTCTTGCACTGAAATAATCTTTTATTGCATCTCCTGCAGATGTGGCCTATGCTATAGCTAGTTCCGCAAGTGATGCAGTCGATGTTGGAATATTTTATATTATCAGCAGCATGTTCAGATTGGGCATTTTCTTTTTGTTTGTTTCATATAAGAGTTGTCACTTTTTTTGAAAGCTATTGTCTTAAGCTAACTGGTGACACACATTAGTTGGTGGTTTTTGTTGTTCATCTTTTTTTTTTTTATTTTGAAAGTGTTCTTCGAGGTATATTTTCCATGTGGGCACCATGCCTTATAGCCACCGCACATAACATGCCACCAGTATAAAGTCTTAATTGTCTGATGAAGTAAAGATGCATTTGGTGTGCAGTTTGATCTTTGGAGGATAAATCAGAAAAATGTGTCTTTTCTGTTTTTCCAGGGCAGTGTGAGTGTATATCCCTTTCAAGACTTTGTTTCTCTGTGGAAAAATATTGAGGAATAGTTGCTGGAGGCAGTGTTACCTATACATAATAAATTTGCAGTAAGGGTATGTAGTACAATGACCAGATATTGGGCTGTTCAGATTCTCTTATCATTAATTTCTTTTGATATTATTATTAGGGATCTATAAAGCTGGAACAAATGAAATTTGTTGTGATGGTATTGTATAGGTCGCTTGTGACTGAAAAAGAGCAGGAACTTGAGGCTGACAGAGGAAGATCAGGGTAAGGGTGATAACACTTGAAATGAGAATAATTTCAGCGAGTAAGGTACTGCTCTTGTGCGTCACTGAACAACTCCGTAAAACCATCTTTTATAAAGGTGCATCAGGTTAAAGGGAAGACGAATTATTTGAAGTATTTCCTGTTCCATTGTTAGCTGGTAGATCCCTGAAATTCTGCGGTGAGAGATGGAACCCATAGGAAATAATGTAGTGGGCAAATACAGGTCAGGAGAGAAAGTCAGGTTTGGTTTAGTTCAGAGAAGACAGATGAGAAAAATAAATTGATACCATAAGGGCAGAAACAGCTTTAAAAATCTGGATTACATTACACAGAGGATTTTCACTAGGATTTTTACACGTAATATATTTCAAACACACTGTTTTATAAAGTCACATTCTATATTAGCCCATGGGACTTGCTGCAATGAGGTGTTGTTACATTCGAGGGTTTAACACAGCGCAAAGTAAGGTTACACATTTTATATCAGTTTTACGAAGAATGTTGAAGTACCACGTACATATTTTTTCTTTTTTCATGGTCTAAAGCAGAAATCAAAAAATCACTGCAGATGAGAGTGAGTGCTAGGCTGTTCTTAAAACTGCAGCACTGGCCATGGTTAATCAGGATGTTTGAAAAGTTAAATCACCAGTTTGCCTGAATTTGGCAATTCCTGCCCTCTTAGACAAAGTTTTGGTCTCTTCCTTATGAAATCAGCACGGCTGGAAATAATAGTGGCTGAGTAAGCAGCAGGCTTAATACTTAAGCACTACAAGTGTAAGACTTTTCTTTGTTTTTAACAAAACCAAAGTAAATTTGAAGCTAATAATTTCTGGGCTCAAGGTAGCTGAAGCTGGATGACCTGTACAAACTGTCTCTCTTGTGGAGGGCTTCTGGGAGAGATGTTATAGAAGATATCGGCATCTTGGCAGGTAATGTTTTAATGTTAAAAATGGGGCAGCAAATGTAATTTATCATGTGTCTGCATGCAAGTCATTTTTATAGCTTTTCTGTTGGATTTCCTAAGCTTCACTGAATGCTTTGTTACTGAGCAGCTCCGAAGCGGGAATTGCTTGTGGCTTAGTACACATTGAAGGATGCTGACATGTTGGACCCTGTGCAAATCAGGTGTACCTATGGGCACAAGTTTCTCTCAACTGGCTCCAATTGTTGGTTTGGGTCAGGGGCTTGTTCACAAGTTGCCCACCGTGCTGTGATACCCAGCTCATGCAAGGAGTTGTCAGCTCAGACTAACTGTTGAGGAAGGGCTTGAAAATAAGTGCTCCCGAGAAAGCGTGATATGCTTTAAAAAAAATAAAAATTCAATATGGAAACAAAGATTTGAGTAGGTGTTTCTGCGTGTAAAATAATGCTGTTCTAAAACAAATGTCACAGTACAGCTCTAATGTAAGCGATTGGTTTCATTTCACACGGCTGTTTTCACTCTCCTCGGAAAGCTGTTCACCAGCTTTTTATTTTTTTTCGGGACTCATTGGGCTTCACATGGGCAGAAGCTGCTGGCATGTGTCTGGCTGTGTGCTGTCAGGGCAGTAGCCAGAAAAGCCAGGCGCAGAACCCCAGCTCTGAGTACTGCGTGCATTTCCCTGGGTTTTGCAATTTCTGATGCGAGTAACCTTCCAATGAACCTGAAAGAGCTGTACATACGTATTTCAGCAGTAAAATAGGGGCAGCAGGGTTGCTAGAAAAAGTTCATTTGACAGCTCGAGTGCAAATTATTCACAGTCATTGTCTGACTCCCGGCTGATTTGACACACCTGCGTATTGTTGCTGTTCACTGGTTTAACCTGAATTTCTGTTTCTAGGAATATAAGCCCCGTGCTGGCTAGGTGTGGTTTTTAGGGCACGGTGGGGAAGATGTTTGGTTACAGCTAGGTAAACAAGCAGGTGTGAGAAGGGTGTTTTTACTTTATTTTTACAAGTCTTACTGCTGTTGGTGGTGTTGAAAGATAGAGGCCAGGCTGGATGGGGCTTTGGGCAGCCTGGGCTGGTGGGAGGGGTCCCTGCCCATAGCAGGGGGCTGGAATGGGGTGGGCTTTAAGGTCCCTTCCAACCCAAATGGTTCTGTGATTCTGAGACATTTTGTCCATGGGTAGAAGAGGAGTCACTTGGATAGGGGTCTGAATAAAAATCAACCGTAAAGACATTGTGGTGGTCAGTGGAGTTGTTTTTAAGCAACCAAAAATAAGACAGATGTGTAGAAACATTAATTTCTTACCATTAATCTCCATATGTTTGTCATCTAAGACAATCCTTGTCTAAAGATGTTAGTCTTTACAGGGGGGATAGTGTTTAGTTTCATCTAGAAGCATGGGTATGTGTCGAACAGGAACCTTTCATGTTTCACACTGAGACCTGAATTCAGCAAACACAGAATGCCCAGCTGAGTTTGTTCTCTTGGGTTTAGTAATGGTTGTAGTCGAGTTTTGTAAAATGTATATCTGTGCAAAACTCCTGGGACCTTCGGATGTTTCAGCTGTTAAGGGTGAGTGTGCACCTCTGTCTTGCCCTTGTGTTGGGGGCTGAGCTCTGAGAGAGCAATTCTTGGGGCTTGGGACTGGTTCTCTGAAAGCTGCCTGCACGGAAGCTGCTGTCAGTCCCAAAGGGTCTCGGTCTGGGTGTTTGGAACCGAAGCCCTCGTGTAACTGCTGCCAGTTTGGCTTCTTGAGACATTATGAATGGGCTGTTACATAGGCAGCAGAGCAGAGTACGAGCTGGTTTGTCTACTTACTGGATGGTGCTGTGTGAGGCTCTACAGCCACTGCAGTAATTGAGCCAGTATCAGGCTTGCTTTCATCCTTCCTTATCTTCATGCAATAAAAACAGAATCTTTTTTTTGCCACAATTTATGCATGTTCTTTCTGTACCTTGGGTGTTCTCCTGTACTTGGTTGGATCTTCGGTTGAGTAATGTCGCCATATGGAGATTAAAATGGTCCTTTTCAGAAACAAAGAAATATTCTTAGGAGAAGTGTGAGAGTGCTCAGGCTTCCTGAAATGATGAAGCCTGGGCTTCTGCAGGTGCTTGTGTTTGTGACTCTGGAGGTAACTTTGCTAGAATGGCCACAACCACTGTGTTGGCATGATTTACAGCGACTGGAGAAGCTGGATTGCTGCATTTCTCCCCAGATGTAATTCTGAAACCCCAAAGAGCTAAGTGAATACTTGCCACATCTCTTTCTCTCATGGTTTCCACCTGATAGTGACAGCCTCAGCTGGAAGATAAAGCAACATTATGCAAACTCAGGAGTTTGCGCAGCCACGTTCGGTTGTGCAATAGTTGCCTGGCAAGGGAGACGGCATGATGAGGAAGGCTGTTTGCTCGGGGTGTTTCTTCTGTTGCTGTGGGGGTGTGCTTGACCCTTGAGGTTCACCCAGAAGTAGGAAACATGACTGCATAATTTTGGGGTGGGGAGCACATTCACACTCCCCTGGGAAAAAGAAAAAACAGAAATGAGTTGTTCCTAAAATAGAGTTGATGAGGGTGTCTTGCCATCTTGTTTCCGCCTGTGGAACAAATGACAATCTAATACAGGAAAATGAGTTCCAGTAAGATGTTTGTCCATGCTTTACACGTCTCTAATCTTTAGATTAAAGCTGGTGAGACCATCCTGAGACAGAAAAGAAACATGCTCTTGGATTTGGGAACTTGATTCCATTTTGGAATGAACTCTTATCTTGCTGTCACTTCTAATGCTTCTCTGAAGAGGGTTGATATCCCCCCTAGAGGATATGAGTATTCTCAGCGATGCTCAGAAATGTTCAGTGCAGGGCAGATGAAGAACAATGCACTTTGTCTTCCCAAACTTTGTCATTTGCATGAAGGACTTAGAAATGCCTGATTCACCACCTTGTAAAGGAGCTTTTTGAATTTAAATAAGCCTGGCTGTTAGCTGACTTGGAAATAGGATGACGATTCATACCGAAGGCTTGCATTTCAGATCAGTTTTCATGTGGAAGTGCTCTTAAAAAGTCTCACATGGAAGGTGTACTTCAAAATTCAACTTAGATTCGCATTCTCCAAATTTTGGACATGTTAGAAAGTTTACTACAGCAAGATACTCAGACTGGTGTTCTCAAAAAAGTATAAATTTTAAAGTCTTTGAGATTGTATTATGTTGATGTGCAGTTCATAGTAACTGAAACAAATTTGTTTCCTTCTGCATTTCCTATTTGTTTCCTTCTGCATTTAGGCTTCTGAAATCCCATCCAATTGTACTGTGTCAAAGACTAAGTTGGCCTCAGAATTGATCAGGGTTTCTGGCCTTCCCTCACTCCCCCAGCAAGACCTGGAAGTGGCATAAAAGAACTGGGGAGTGCCTCAGGTGAACGTGCATGAGAAACTCATGAACAATTCAACATCTCTGCTGTGTTCACCTGCCTGATCCCAACCTACGTGAAATCTCCAGTGTTCATACTAGCCTCAACCTCATTTGGGTGCTTTGATTTGCTCTCTTCTATCTTAAGCAAGTAACATGCCCGTCAGCAATGCCTGTGCTGCTTCCCTACCAAGCTTGCTGGTTCCAGTGTAATGCTGCACACTCTTTAATCTCTGTAGTCTCCCAAGTTACTTGGGTTCTCTGCCAGAAAATAATGGCTGAATTCATGCACGTCATGCATATTTAGGTAGTTCTTCCTAAACATCTCAACCTGCCAGTCTCATAAAGTAGGATTTTTTTTTTTTTCTTGGGGGCATTTGCTGCAGGATCTCCAACGTTAATAGCTGTATTAATCATGAACTGAGACGTGCTGTTCCTTGGTGCCTCGCAGCTCTGTTGCCAAATGGTGGCACGCTGTTACTTAGCCTCTTCGTCCTTCTCAGCCTTCCAGAGCAGCTACAGTAATTACCTATAACTTTCTTAGTGTTTTTTTTTTTTTTTTTTTTAGTGGAGTTTATTACATAATGTTGAGTAGCATACTTGAGTTTTATTATGTCATTGCTTTGCAAATCCTCTAATAAAAGTGGGATATTGTATAAAAAAGATGTTTTAGTGTACCTCTAATTCAGAAGTAAATTGAATGTTGAAGGATAAGCTCTTAAAAAAAACAAAAGTGTGTGTGTATGTCAAATTCTCTGCAAATTTAATTAGTACCGTTGATGGATAGGGAAGTTAGATTTTTTTCAAGTTCATGTAACTTAGAGCAAGGGTTTAGAACAACAGGAGAAGAATTAGGAAATGGGATTTCTTAGCATAAGAAAATAGATATTATTTATTACACTCTAACATTCATGGCACTATTCTTTATTGTAATAAGTAGGGACCATGCGAACTTTATTTCAGCCTTGAAAGCAAAACTAATATGCTTATGGGATTTTAGCTTGGCCTTGCCTTAATAAGAACCTCTTGTCTTTCGATCAGGATGTGTAAGAGCTTATGTAAGAGCTGTTATTGAGGTTTAATAACTTCTGGTGAGTGAAGAAGTTGGACTAGAGTATTTTTGATTTTGCAATCCCTTTTCTGCAGAACTGTTTTATAAATCTCTAGATTCTTCGTGTCTATGCAATCAGGATAAACAGTAAATTGGAATCTGCTAATTCATCTGCTTGGTTTTTAGAATTCTAAATATTTCGTAGACTTCCTTATTTAAAAATAAAAAATAAAAAATTTTTGTATTTGTGTACTTATTCAAAATTAAGTCACATCTCCAAATTAGATGCATCATAATTAAAAACCCTACAGAATCTATTCCTCCCCCCTTCTTCAAAAATTCCAGTTTGGGCCTCTTAATGACAGTAACAGTAAACTCTAAAGTTTTCTTGACATACTGCATTTTCCATGCTAGAGGCAAAATTGAGAAGCATGCCTGAAGGGTTTTGCTCAAAAATGTCCATAGGAAATTGGGAGGGTGTGTGGGCTGTTACTGTGTTATGGAGATTGCGTACCCAAACTGTGTAAGACAACTCCAATTGCTGGGGCTGACTTGAGTCCTTGGAATGCTGCGCACTTAAATTTGAGCTAACATTGTCAATATTTAAAACGAAAATGGACACCATGACCTGATCTTTTTTGTTTTATCAGATCACTTTAAAGGTTTATCCCAGGAGGTCTTTTGTTCCGGGGGCAGTCAAAGGACTCTTCATTCTGGTTTGAGAGATGCTTTCAGACTTTAACCAGAAATAATTTAAAAGAAACAAGCAATAAACTTCCCACACCACAAAATAACTCTCGTTTGAATGAAGTGAAATTTTGGCTGCAGTAAGTCCAGGGCTATGTTTTTTCTGTATGTTGAGGGGAGATGACTGTACCTACTGTTCTCTCTCCCATAAATAAGTAGAGATGTGAGATGTAATCTAACTATCCTGTTAAAAGTTATTTTTGCAGAACAGTTCAAAAGGCTAAATGCCATTCGTCTGCTTGTTGCCAGCACGGTTCAGAAATCTCATTCCTCACTATTCAGCCTATATGAAAATAGCTGGATCCTGCCCAAAATGGGGCCACTTAGCCTGAGCGTTGCTGCACTTGAGTTGATCCCTCATGCATCATAACACTGATATTTCAGATGTGAATATTTCCAGTCAGTGAAATTTATCGTGTTTTTAAGACGTCAGGGAAGTACTTACATTCCTCTGCAGAAATGGGTTTTGTGTTTCTTTGTTACTCCTAAAAGCTCTCGTTATTCACGGGGCTTTGTGAAAGCATCATGAAAGCATCAGTTCTGGGTGTTTCAACATTGCTGGATGGCCACAGTCACTTAAATTTTAAAACCAAGATTTCCTCTTTTATATCTAGGATAGATATAAAAGGAGTAGGACTGGATGGGCAATACCTCTAGAAAATATTCCTTTTGAAACCTTACAGGAAAAGTGCCACGAGGCTGCTGCCCTCCTCCTGTGTAGCAGAGGGGCCTTGGCCATTTTGGTTGTTTTGCTGAACCTTCAGGTCAACAGAAATTCTGGAGGGAGGAAGAAAACTGCTCCTTCCCTTTGTCTTTGCCCCTAGGCCGCTTGCAGTGAGCTCGCAACTCGCACCGTGTCCTGTGTTCCAATGAGCCCTTCAGCCTGCTGCCCTCTCACAAAGCTGCTTATGAGCTCCGCGCTTCTCCTGCAGCGCTGCAGCCGCTCCTCTGTGGCGGGGGAGAGCCCGTGCTCTGCGCAATTCCTCCTCCCCTCATGTATCAGAAAAATCCCCAAGTTATTGATGGACAGTAGCAAAACCTTGTCCTTGATGCTAGGTCCGGTGCTGGATCTCGTTTCTGTCTAAAGCTTCTGGTGCCATGGCTGCAACTCCTCAAAAGCGCTGCTCGGCGGAGCAGCAGTAGCTTGGCCGCGGGTGAGTCGCACCTCTCTGTAAGCAGGAGGCTTTCCTTCCCAGGGGTGCATCGAATGCCACTAGCAAGTTGGAGACCTTCATCTGGGGTTTGCTGGGAGATTTCATCTGGGGTTTGCTGGGGGAATCTGATTTCAAATCTGTTTGTATGAAAATGGTAGAATTTTTTAACCTGATTTTATTACATTGGCAAATCAAATATCTGTGTTTGTTTCAATTAATCTCATCTCTTTCTTTGAGAAACTGCTGTATGCTTTTTGTGTTCTCAACAAACACGTTTTTGCAATTTGAAGCCAACAGCTTTTATAACTTCAGCTTGAAACCAGTGTTCATTTAGGGGTCAGACGTGCTGATCAGTTTGTCTCGGGCTTTTTAAGCACTCAGATCAAGCTGGGGCCCTGCCCTTGGGAAAGCTGCTGCTCTGATTTGACCTGGGCTCAAAAATCTGAGGGCGCTGGCTTACTGGCGAGTTCAGTACAAGGCTTGGGAAGTGCATGTGGGTTCACAGAAACCTAAAAATAAGCAGTATTTGGGTTAAACCTCTTTATTTGGATGGGCTCATGAGCCTGATGGCAGAAGTAAATGTGCAGCAGTTTTCTGGTGTTGCCACCATCCATGAATACTAATAGTGGAAAATATTTGAATTTATGTTGTTTTGGCTTCAGATGCTTCCTGCACGATTAGAAGATAAAAATGGAAATTAGTGAGTCCTAACAGTGCTGTGTTGTCCTGAGTGGCTCGTGGGGCTGTGTGACACCAGTGACAAGTCAACAGAGCAATAAAGCAGGGCTGGGAAAAATACCTGTCACTGCTGCTTGTGTTTACCAAATTTTATAGCTTTGTCAGTGAGCCACAGAGAGGCCTTGTGTCTAGTGCAACCCCATTTACTCTACACGCTGTTAAACATCAGACAGATTTTAAAAAATAAAGTAACCTAAGGAATTTCCTTTCAGTGGACTAAACTGCTAAATGTGGTGAAGCAGCCAGTGAGACAGGCTGAGGTGTTGAGGAGTGCACATAGCTTTGGTCACTGAAGTTTGTTAGGTAAGTGAGCCTGAATGATTCTGATGGGAGATTTGCATCTCGTGTTGCAGATCATTTAAAAAAAAAAAAAAAAAAAAAAAAGGATACCTACCTGATGTGATGGCAAATTTGTCTTGCTTGACAGTCTGATCGGTCCTGAGCAGAGGAGAAGGATTAAGGAGGATTTTTGGTGCTGTCTCTGAGTAGTTGTGCCTTCTGTCTGACATTCAGCCTCCAGCTGTCACCAACCTACCATCAGAGGAAGGTGCTAGTTTAAAAAAAAAAAAAAAAAAAAAAAAAAAAGAAAAAACAAGAAGTGCTGGAAGTGCTTTGGAAGCTGCAAATAACATGAGCATATTGTGCGTGTGGGAACTGTATTTTTTCCTGAAGCTGAAGAAAGAAAGCAGATTCATCGATTTCAGAAGCAGACAGGACTTCGATCTCAGCACCAGCATAGTAAAAGGTACTCTGGAAGCTAGATGAAGGCTTGCATTTTAAAAAGGGTTGGAAAGCAAAGTTATTGACGCAGTATTCCAGTGTATGTGGTTAGGGAGCTTCATCTTGATTCAAGGCTGAACGTGCCTGATGCTTGCTCTCAAGCATTAAATCTTCAGCAAAACCTTAACCAAACAGGTCAAGCCATTCATCCTTCTAAATTAGTCTTTTACCCTCTAGATCCTTTTTGTAGCCCTTGACCTCTGCAGTAGTTCACGGCCTCTTTGAGGTCTGTGTAGGAGGACTAGAAATAAGTAGCACTCTTCTTTCTTTGAAGGTGAGGGTTGCTACTCTTGGTTTACAGCAGACCACCTGGCCACAGCATTATCTTTGCAACTCCTAGTAGTGACTTAGGATAGCTCCTGAATTCAGATCTTGCCTTTTCAGCACCGAGTAATTCTGGCTTGATTTTTGTCTCGGGTTGTACTCCTTTGCATTAGCTGGGTTCAGTTGAGTTTTGTGGTATTATACTCTTAATTAGCTAATTCTCTGTGGCATTTACTTGAGCAGCTTCTTCAAATTAGAACTCAGGTTTTCAGCATGAAACTGCTAAGAGCCGCACAGCGTTGTTCGGCAGCATGCCTTTCGTTTGGGATGGTTCATAAGGTACTGGGAGCAGTTGCAGCTGATCAGTCACCAAGAAGCAGGGTGAAATGTCCTGGGGAGCTTGTCCATTTCCATCCAGAGAATCCCATATCACACATTGCTAGGGTTGCTAGGGTTTAACATCAAAATGGCCATCGAGACCAAGAGGGGAGGGTAGCCGCTGTTTTCACCACTGTTTTTTCCTCTTGTTTGTTTGAAAAGTCTGAATTATGTTTTCCGAGCAGGTATATTGAACTTGCAGAACTTTACAGTACTTAAACAATATTCCAGCTGAATCTGCCCACCCAAAGTCTGGCATAAACTTGAGGTGGCCTTATGCTACTTCAGGAGAGCTGGGTGACATCTGGAACGTGGAACCAGCTGCATGCAGTGCCCTGCTTTACCTGTGGCTTCTGCAACTCTTTACAGCCCAGAAAATCTGGTTATCAGCCAGATGCCAAAAGTAGGTTTTGATGTTGTGATTCTTAAATTACGTAACTACCAGGCTGTGTTTTTTCTAATAGACCATAGGTTATTGTTCCTGTTTGAATTAGGGGCTATTTTTCTGTATGCTCGGGATAGCAGTTAAGGGAAGACTTGTAATACAATATATATGGTCACAGCGAAACGTTTCTTATTTCCCATCATTGATTCTTTAAAGTTTAAACTTTTTTGGCACTGCAAAAGCAATTTGGTATTTTATAAGGTAAAAGGCCTGCAACTATCTGTAGTTAAGATAATTCCGTTAAATAGATTATTACCCTTCATAAGTATTTTGTCTGTAGATTCCTGGTTTTATTGTTTGCTCTATACCATTCAGAGAGGTTGCTTTTAATGTAAATGCTGGAAATAACAAGGAATTTTGATAGCCTTCACTAGAGAAAGTAATACTGTGTTTAAAAAATATGTGTTCTCTGGTTTGTATGGCTTGAGGTCTCAAGCTCACCCAAATTAACTCTTTCCAGCTCTGTAACATAACCTTGTGATCGCTCACTGCCCACCCTGCTAGTCCTCTGATTTCATTTTTTTGGAGAAAGGGGAAATTTTGAAATAATTGCTGACAAAGCAGATGCTTTTCAAGTAAACGTTTTGTAACCCGGACTGACTTTTTTCTTTGCCTTTTTCTCTAACCCTGCTTGTTTCTTGACCTACTATCAGAGACTCCAAGGCATGATATTATAGATATCAAATACAAGTAGAAATGCAGTACTTGTAGCAAAATAAGCTCATAGTTGTTTTCTCTCTCTGTTTAGAGTCCAGTACTTAACTTGCAGCATCTGTCTTGGTAAGCAAGATGATGGTGCCTTCACTGAGCACAAGATAAAGTGTTCCTTTTTGTGAACTGGTCTCTTCCTGTATGAAAACAAAGAGCAGGGGAAACTTTGAAGATGTATGAGCTAGGAACATTTTTTTCAAAAGAAAAAAAAAAGTATCTGGTTGTTCATGATGTAAAGTACGTTGTCTGTTAGTAGTACAGTCATGATTTACTTTCTTTGTTTGTAGACTTCCTAAGTCAGTGCCAACTTCTTTTAAAAGTTCAGTAGGAAACATTTGAAATGGGAAGAACAAACCCAATGTCATCGGTGCCAAAATGTTCTTACTGAAAATGAAGGAAACTGTAGTGCAAATAATGAATAATGTATTTCCCTATTAGGCAGTCATCATCATTTTTCAAGGAGCAAGATGAAATTTTATTCTAAAGTAAAGGAAACTTAGAAAAAAAAAATCCAGGAAGTACCAGAATGTTGGGTGCAGTGCTAGGAACAAAAACTTGTGATTTTAAATTTTTTTTTACAGATACCAAATGATGATTTTCTGTGGATGGGAGCTCTGGCACAGCTGCTTGGTGTCCTGGGGGCCTCACTGCCCGCAGTGGCACATCCCTGTCCTCCCTCTTGTCACTTCCCTGCTCCATCCCACACCCCTGCGTAGTCCCAATTTCCCCTTTCTGTGCTGTAAAAGCACTCTCTTCGCTCTTCTGTCTCCTTTTCTCCTTGTACCCAACACAGAGCTCGTTCCCTGCACCAGCACACTAGCTCTCTTAGGTCGCTTTTAGGGAAGTTGTGCACCATAAAGACTGCTGCTTGCACACAAGAAAAGGGGTTTGTTTTTCTAACTTGTCTCCTCTCCAGGAACTTCTTGTCAAAGCTTGTTTCACCTCGGTAGGTCTCTGGGGCATAGTTCTGGCATGAGAGGTGATAGCTTGTTGAAACAAGGGGGTACAAAGCAAATTTCTATATTGTTGTCAAAACAGATCGCAAGTTGCATGTGCTGGGAATGGGCTTCTTCAGTTTTTGTTCTCAGTTTGTTGCCTGGAACTGTAAGAGCTGCTCTCAGCTGAGAACTGTGCTCTGATCCACTTCGCACTTCTGCACAAGCTCCCATACGTAGGTTTTATTCACATGGCATTTTGTACATGGACTTGGAAGCCACCGAGAAGGGAACAGGTTGTTGGTGGATTTTTGTTTTCTATTCTCTGAAATGACTTGATTTTGCAAGGTTTTGAGCAGATAACTCTCCTAGACTTTAAAAACAACAACAAAATCCACAGCCAACAGTTCTTTCTTTCTTTCTTTCTTTCTTTCTTTTTTTTTCTTTTGGTGGGGGGGTTCTCTTTTACTTCTTGCATGTGCTGTCTTAAAGCTGGCAGTATTTTCAAAAATTTCTTGGAAGTCTTTTGGGTTCCCCTGTCATCTTGACACAACCTCCTCCTTGCTTCTCAGAGTGTATTTTTATTCTGAATCAGCCTCAGCAGACTTGAAGCCGCGTTGGTGTGGAGAGGTGTGGCCTGTCCCTCGGTGGCAGCGAGCCCTTAGATTAGGTCGAGTCCCAGCCAACTGCAGCCTAAAGCAAAAATTCTTTTCCTCTGGGTGTGGAGGAGCAAAAAGCAAAAAATAACCAATTGCAATTTGTGATTGGGGGAGCTTAGGAAATGGGGGGAAAAAAAAAAAAAAAAAGACAAAAATACCTCCACAACCCTCCCACAGCAACAACAAAAAAACAAAAACCCCACCAACCTTTAAGCAACTGCAGCATCGTTTCCTCCAAGAAATATGGTTAGCTGCTCCTTTCCCACCTTCCAGGAATTGCAATGAATTTAGTGTTTGGTTTAAAGTTTTAAATGTGTTTCTGAACGACAGTGAGGTCTCGTCCCAAATCTACTATGGCTTTGAAAATTGTTTTAGGTATTTTTTAAAATTTAAGATTTTTTTTTTATGTGCCCTTAAGTTATAGTAGATTCTGACTGGCTACTACTCAGTGTCTTGCCGATTTCATTAGTTAACTAAATGTGCATCATTTAATTCTCTGTTGAGTAGCAGGGAATGTAAGCTGTTTAAAAGGTTAGTTTTCTTCTTTCTGGATGTTTACAGGATCATTTTGTGCTATTCTTCTAAAACTTTCTTCTCTTGTTTAAATTAAACTCCCTAGCGCTGCTTTCTCTTAGGTGCGTTGTAACAGAACTCTCTTGGGTTATAAGATAATTAGGAAATATAAAAGTAACCCTAAGTATTAATAATGTCAGGCTTTTGTCATAAACACTGCTCATTATCTGCAAATGCACTATAGATTTTATAAAGCTGGTTTCCAAACAAAAATGATTTCACAACCAGCCTGTGTATAGTACACACGTGCACGTGCACACACTGCTGATAAATACCGTGTGCTGTGAGTTGGCTCGGTGCTTCTCGTTTGATGCAGTGTTTGTTTGAATTCTGTAGTGTTTGTGTACATGCCTATTAGAAGAATGGGTCTAACTCCTCAGTTACGTTAAGCTGTGATGTGAATTTCATGGATTTCTTTCCCCAGCTATGGGTGCTGCTTCCTCTGGCGGTCTCTGTTTGCAAGTCGCTGCTCCCCGAAGGAGGGCTTTGTGCACACTGACATCTTGCAGCCCTGGCTTGTCAGTTAAGGGTGTGGTCTCACTGACACCCTTACGTTAGAGAAGGCGCTCACATTAAAAACGGTTATCATGGCAAGAGGTCCATTGGCATTACAGTTTATCTTCCTCCCCAGCGTGTGCTCAGCTCAACTGTTGAGATTCGTTTTATTTACGGTCTGTGTCTTACAAAGTTCTTATGGGAGAGTCCATCTTGCCTTACTCTCAAAGAGGCTCAGAGGAAACTAGTAAGTAAATTTTGATAACTTGTGTAAAATGTCCAACCTGTCCGTTTCTAATGCAAAAGCCTTTATCAGCAGTTGACAGACCTGGAAATGGACAATTACTCTTAAAGTTGTGTTAAAACAGTTGACTGCAAGACCACACGGAGGGGTGGGATGCCATTAATTGTAAGTATCTATAGAGTTCAGCCATGGGATGGAGATTTAACCTCAGTCATGAAGGGACCACTTAACATTAAACTGTGTATTTCCCGTTAAATTATTGCCACTAGCTCATGCTGAAGCAGTAAGAGCTTTCCAGGACCACCTCAAATGCCTTTTTAGACAAGGTGAAGGAGTAACACAGCTTTAGCGAGATGCTGGGGTCCTATTTCGGTATCACCTGTGCAAGGTTTGTTCCTCTTTGGTGTGAGAGTAAAGAGCAGCAGCCTTACCCGGGCACCACTTCTGACCTCTCTTATTCTGTGGTGAGCAGGGGTGGTGAGGTGTGGGCTGTGGTTTTGCAACAACAACAAACAAACAAACAAACAAAAAACATATAGAAGATTAGAATTGATAATAGAATTTAGGGGGTTGTAGGAAGTGGTGGTAGCTGTTGGGAAGCTGTTCTGGGTACAAAAGGACAGCTGGCACAGACGGGAGGTTGTGCAGGGGAGCAGGATGTGGCGGGTGGGTGCTGGGGACCTGGAGCTGGCAAAGGAGGGGTGGCTGCTTGCTTACAACTTTGCTCGTCTAAAACTTCCTGCATCCAAGCCCTCAAAAGGCTTTTGTGTGGATGAAAGCGTTATTTCTTCTGGCTATGCCCTCTATTTCCTTCTGGCAGGAGAAAAGCCAATAATTAAAAGAAGTGTGACAATAATAGAGATGTGTTCATGGCTGCTTAAAAAAAAAAAAAAAAGAAAATCTGAGTGTTTTAAAGTTTGGACTTTAAACAGTACAGGGGTGCCTGCGTTTAGCAGCTCCGCTAGTGGAAACCACTAAAGCCCTGAGCATCTGACACCTGAGTCAGATTTTTATAATGGTGTTCTGCATGTTCAGGAAAAATGCTTTTCTGTTACCCACTGTATTCAACTGGCACAATTCAGTGATTTGCTCATTCCAAAATAAGAAACTAGGTGGGTTTTGAAACAGCAGGCAGACTTTTTTTCTAGTGTAAGAATTAAAGAGGACGAGATCTACTGATCTACTAGTGAAGCCTTGAAGCAGATCACTTTCCTCACTGCAGCAGTTTTAAGATATTTTGTGTTTCAAAGTAACATGTAAACTTGCCTCTTCTATGTGCATCCATGTCTGAAGTGGTTTTAGCTAATAAATATGCAAATAGATTCCTAATTTGCAAGCAAGTACAGTTCAAGACAGGTAGGTAAGGAAAACTTCAAAACAGTAAAATAGAGACATGCATCAATATTTACTCCTTACAACCTGTAGAGGATTCTTCATTGCTTAATGAAGATAAGTGCAATCTCTCCCATTGCATAGTGGAAGGAGTTGCAGTAAGTTGGCGACATTAGCAGATTTTAACATTACTAAACCTTGCAAAACTGAAGGTACATAACGAAACTGGCTGCTAAATTGGGGTTTTCCTGCCTGTCTCCACCCCTGGTCTAAATCACTGTTATTGAACTGAGTCTGTTCTGTCTTACTGGGACAGGGAGCTAGATGCTGATGCTTCATTCGATTTATTTCTTCCTGTACCTCCAGAAGATGTACTAGCTTCTCTTGGCTCGTTTTCTTGGTAAAATAACTAAATGTCATGGTGGCGAGGGATTTCAACTCTGCATATTTTGTGTGTAACGTACATACAGAATCGCAGTTGGCTGAACTGGCAAGCCATTCCTCGGTAAATATCCTTGTTACAGTTCAGTGAAGCACAGTTTGCATTGGTCACGTTTTGTTTAATCGTGTGTGCTATGCAAAGAAAGTCTTTTTTGGAAAAAAAAAAAAAAAAAAAAAGATTTGATATGTCAGATGATCAGGAATCAGAGAGCCAAGTCTCGAGGTGTTGCAAGGCACCTTTAATAAACTGCTGTTAGGCTTGTCGGCAGAAGGCCTCACAAAATCTGCCAAAAAGGATTTTTTTGAAGGAATATTATAATGTGTTGCCAAGAAAAGTGGGCTAATGTTACACAAAGGGATCCTTGTGAGTGAAAGGAGGCTCTGAGCAATACCAGCTGAGTTTTCGGGCTTTCTAGTAGATATGTGCAACTGTTTATTACAGCATGTGAAACTGAAATGAGCCTTGGCCAGTGGGTGGAGGTTGTGTTTGTGTGTGTGGTTTCCAGATTCAAAAACCACATGCTAATGTAGTGTAGGGCACGTTGTGGAAGGAACCCAAAATGAATACGCTTGTGAAAAGCACGCTTCAGGTTGTAGAGTATTTCTGAGCTTCTCTCCAGAAATGTGTTTGCAATTTGAGCATGTTTTGGTACTGTTGATTCTTCATATTAATGAGCGTATGTAATACCCTATTTTTGGTAACAATTTAAATTCCAGTTTATACAATATCCATATGACTTTATATACTAAAAAGTGATAGTGAGTTTAGACATCATGTGTTATCTCAGACTGTGACAAGATTTGAAAGACTTGCATGCTTGAGAAAACTCAAGCTTTGGAGAGAGCTTAAAGAACTGGGAGCCGTTTAAATGGGAGATCTAGTAGTGGTCTCGTGTAGCATGTATATGTGTATTATATTTGGCTTTGCATATATGTTAGCCTACTTTTCTAGTTGTTTATCTTAAAATCTTTTTCTTTAAAATACAGATATCCAACCACACAGACTTGGCTTTCATGTTTGGGAGGCTGTGCTAATTTTAGGTGGATTTGAACTTTTACCCAAAAACAAGAACACATATGAAGTTCTTAATAAAAGTTCTTTATAATTTATTTGTTTCATTTACTTTTCTTCTTTGATCCCCCCTTCATAGGTTCCATAAAATTGTACTATGAATGGTGATTCTGGTGCAGCGGTGGTGACTTCACCACCTCCGACAACAGCCCCTCATAAAGAGAGGTATTTTGATCGAGTTGATGAAAATAATCCAGATTACTTGAGAGAGAGAAATATGGCACCCGACCTTCGCCAGGACTTTAACATGATGGAACAGAAGAAGAGAGTCTCCATGATTCTTCAAAGCCCAGTAAGAAAAGAAAACGCACATCTTTTTAAAGCGATAAGTTTATTATATCTGTTATTTTAATATCTCTAAAACTGGAGAAGTTTGTTGTCTTAGACCTGAGTTACTTTAGAGGAAAGGCTAATCAGAAAAAAGTATCTGTAGCCTGATTTTCTCACGTTATCTGGTTGAATGTCTACACGTGAAGCAGCTTCACAGACTTGCTTTCAAAATTTTGTGTATAATCAATCAGTCAACACTTTTTCATACCATCCATCTAGTCCTAGTAAGACACTTTCTCATTTTTTGTATTTTAACATTTATGTAAGCATTTAAATTAAGTAACTCTTCCAGGAGTAACTTGTACAGGGCAGGTCTGCCCTACGTTCATTTTTTTTTGTTATTTTGATATATGAAATATTAAGCTTCCCTTCCAGAAAAGGTGCGCAATAATCAGTGAATGATTAAATTTTACTATTAAAGATGTTTTCCTCCTGGAGAGTGCACAAAACAAAACTGTTCTCATTAAATTTGTTCCTTTTGTGGTAACCGATGGGTAACTTTAGATACAAAGCGCTTTGTGACATGTCTTTGCTAAGAGTAGGGATGTAGTGCTATATTTACTGGTTTTCATGTGAAACCAACCCCTTTTATTTAGATTCATGTAACTATTGGCATACTTTTAATAAAAACTCCAGTATTTTTGTCAAAAGCAGTGTTGTCTACTAGCCATGGTAAAAATGTTGTTTTCCTTCTGCCAACGGTAAACAATAACAAGAAGTTAGAAAAGAAGTAAAGAGACCCCTAGTTTAAGCATAGTTTTAAAATCTAGTGGCTATTCCTGTGTGTTTCTGGATACCTCCTTGGCTCTTAGTTCCCTCAGAGTCATGCTAATATTTTTTTCTTCTCTTTCCTGGTTCAGCTACTTTTCCATTCAGGTTTTGTGTTCTTTTAAGTCACTGGTACATCTTTCTCCGTCTTCCAGAAATCCATATTAATAGGTTCAATGAGAGAGAATACTGACATTTCCATTTACAGAAAGAGTTACTCCTGTCACTGGGGCTCCAGACAGCAGCAGTTGCAAGTAACAGCGTGTACCCAGTAGTACTGCACTGAACTGCTTTGGAGAAAAGAGATAGCATGCTTCCATTGAAGTGTTAAAAAGAAGCTCTGTATGAAAGGTTGAAGTTCATTCATGCTTGCTTTACAATATGACATGTCCTGTTGCCAGGCTTTTTGTGAAGAATTGGAATCCATGATCCAGGAACAATTTAAAAAGGGGAAGAATCCAACGGGTTTATTGGCTTTACAGCAGATTGCAGATTTTATGACAACGAATGTGCCAAATGTCTACCCAGCAGCACCACAAGGCGGAATGGCTGCGTTAAACATGAGTGAGTGCACCTAAACATGTAATAGAGTTCTCTTATTTGAAAGGCTTAAAATGAAGACAGTGTGAATGCAATGAAATGTTCTGTGAAGTTTAAATAATATCCTGTCCGCTCAAGGGAGCATTGCAGACAGAAAATGAATTGATTAGTTACTAAATGACATTGATATGCAGTGGGATTCATGTATATAATTCATATCAAAAGCCACATCAAGTAAAATGCCTTAATTGAAAGGTAAGCCTGATAGTGAGCACTAGTTGAAAACTTAAACATTTTACAATCCATTTGGTAAACATTGTACAGGAAAATTAAACTCATTAATAGCAACAGCGAAGGTCTTTAAAAACTAATTATTTTTTGTCACTGAAATATTGTTTGCAGCTTTCCTTTGCAAAGTGAAGCTATAGACAAGAAACATCGGCAAGCGTAATAAAAAACTAGGTGTGAAAATGCTTGTGTGCACAGGTTTTGTCTTAGGATAATATAAATCCCTGCCTGTGCTCCAGAGGTAATCTGTAGTTCAGACTGTAGCATGGCAGATTCTACTCTGTCACAGCTACTCTAAATCACATTTTTCAATGGACTGTAACTAGATCTACAGAATTTGTAATGCTTTACCATAATCTTCCTCCTCTGTTTAGCCTGTACTTATTGTTTCTTAATTAAATGAATTGTTGTGCATCTTGTTATATGAACAGTTCTCCCTTTCAGGAATACAAAATCATATCTCAAAGTGGAGTATTTGGGGTTACACTTTTCTGTTATTAGTGGAAAGTTGCATTTTATAGACCATCATGAGTTTTGAGAGGGGGGAAAAACTGCTGAGAACTCATTGTCACCTTAGCACTAATGAATATTAGGGAAGGAAATGTGCTGACTGTATCCAAGATTGTGTCAGAGACTATAGTTTCATGTCATGTGCATTATGATGTTATAGTAATTAAAGTTTGCTGTACATTTCTTAGACTAACATGTTGATACAATCTAGTAAGAAAAGTCCACTATGACAGTGATAGGTTTCAACTGCTGTTGTACACAACTGCCTTGTGCTTTCTTCCCATCTCCTTTTCAGGTCTTGGCATGGTGACGCCAGTGAATGATCTGAGGGGCTCTGATTCCATTGCTTATGAAAAAGGGGAGAAGTTATTACGATGTAAATTGGCAGCTTTCTACAGATTAGCAGATCTCTTTGGCTGGTCTCAGCTCATTTACAATCACATAACAGTGAGTATTGAATCAACAGATAACTGAACCAATTGTTTTAATGTGCAAGTGAGTTGCTTCCCTCCCTCATCTGTCATTGTCTCTTTGTGTGGAAGAGGAGCAAAGCGGTACTGAAAGCAGTATAATAGTGAAGAGATTTAGTCTTGGCATCTCAAGAACAAGAACTAAAACAGCTTGGATATCGGCTACCATAGCCTGAATAGCCTTAAGAGTGTGCATGGAAGTTCTTACGATGAAACCTAAGGCTTCTGAAAGACTTAATCTCGTAGTATCTTAAATGTTTTGAATAATGATATGTATTATTCTGCAAGGTAATGTCTTCATCTTCTTACTAAGTACTAAAATATCTTTTCACTAGTCATACAGTTCAATTTTACAGAAAATTCTCTACTGACCTTTTTGAAAAAGAAACCATTAGTATTTCTGAACATGAGCGGACTGTTTAGCTTCATGCTGTGTGCCAACAATTTTCTTTGTGACTGAGTAATCGCTGGCATCCATAATAAGAATGACAAGGAGGTCAAATCAAGGAGGTTTTATGTGCCAGAAGAATGATCAACATGAGTCTCATGAGTGAAGTCACAGCTGTGGTGTGCAACCCAGTCGATTGTTTCCCTAACAGAGCTGAATTGTGTATTTTACATAGCAGAGGTTGTCCTTGATGCATTTTCTTTTTTTTGGTGCAATCTGAATGAAAAATGGTAATTTCATTATTACTGCTTTTTGAGATTTCAAGGTATATTACCCGTGAACTGATGAAGATTGTAAATGATATGGGTAGGCACGAGATGAGGGCAATGTTGTTTAGACCATTTGGTTACTTCAGTAGGGGAATGTATCCAACATAGTGATTCTTGTAAACAACTCTGTGCCACCCCCTGATTTTTCATACGTGACAGGAGAATTGATTTTGTCAGACACATTAATGCGGTAAAAAGACTTCCAAGCAAGCAGGCTTGGAGATGGCTTTCTAGTGTCACATTCACGCCTGGGAGAATGGGTTCAGAGCCATGTGCCTCGAGGCCTGGGCAGGGGGGCAGCACAGGCTTGTTAGATGATCTGTTACCAGCTGAGATGGAAGACAGAACACTAGGAGTATGAGACGTTGAAAGTGTTGAAAGTATTTTAGATAGCTTTTGAAGGGCAAAGTGGTGTTGGAAAGTTTTTGGAGGTGTTTTGTCACCAGCAATCACAAGTCATAGTTCAACTTTTCCTTTACAGACTCCTCCAATGAATAGCATCCTGAAAGGTGACTAAGAGCTGTAATTTACCTTCAGAAGTTGATGTGGAACAAGGTTGTTGTATTTACAAAATAGTCTCACCTTTGTTCTGTATACACGTACATTTAATGGTATTGTGGAAGTAAGGCACTCCTTAGAGTGTGGCAGATATTATTGCTTCATGCAGAGCTGGATTTTGACTCCAGGTCTTCTTTTTTCTTTTATTTTTCTTTGAATGGACGCTCTAATTACTAGGCGATTGCATTTAAGTTGAAAGCCATCAGTGTGTATCTTTTTTTATTATCTGAGATACAACAGCCTTCTGTGAGGGTTGTGACCCTGTGTGTTACAGGGGGAAAGAACTGTGAGGATATGAGAGCACACACCAATCTGGGCATATCAGGGAGCTGGGTGGAGTATCTTTGCTTCTCTGGATCCTTATCAATCACTGGCAGTGGCTGTGTGTGGAATTGTTCAGACTGGTGCAGTCCTGACACAGAAGCAGAATTACAGAGCGTCAAGAGCTTTCATGTCAAATGAAGCAATGTATTGTAAGCTTGGATGCCTCCAGGGTTAGGCAGAATTTGAGATTATGGGTTAGCAGAATGTACTTCATTCACTGAGTCTTGGTTAGCTGTGAGGGCACAAGCAGTTCCTGGATCTAATCTGAAAGTTAGGTGGTTTGTGAGTTGCTGCCTGTTGGTCTTACATTCAGGCTTTCTTGTTAGCTTTCAGAGCATTTGAGTAAAACCTGTTTTTTGCTGTGTGTAATTAAGTAAAAGATTTTTTTTAGATCACTTACAGTTCTGTAATGGAGAACTGTTTTGGTGATTCATAAAAGTACAGGTTAACCTGAACCTGCCATAGCATGCAGCCTTAAACAGAACCAGCACGTTACCAGCTTGTCAAAATGAAAACAAATTTGTGCTTGAAGCTTCTAGATTAATGATCAACAATTTATTTTAAAAATCTTTTTTCTCTGGTGGAACTATATGTAGCTAGTGTTGCAAGTAGTAGAAGACCTGAGTGAGCGTAAAGTAGGTGCATGTTGGGGAAGGGAAGACTTGGGGGTTGGACCAAATGACCTCCAGAAGTTCCTTCCGACTTCAATCATTGTGAAATCTTTTTTTTTAAGTTGGGAGGTTCCTAAAATTGTCCAGTAGTTCTTATTGTACTGTCGTGAAACTGATGCATTCCAACTGTGAATATTTTGAAGTCAGAATTATTTTTGTATTACAAACTCACAGATATCTCACGTGGCACCAAGGTCAGTGATGAAATCCTACTCAGAATCAAGGTGTTTGAGATTTGTGGGCCAAATTCTTAAATTTTCTCACTTCTATTTCATACCTTCTATTTTACTAGAATATAAATACAGTTGGAGTAGAAACTTACTCCTCTTAGAAAAAAAACACAAACTTTTTTGCATTTATCATACAGCATAATTCCTTTTATCAGGAACAATCTAGTTGTCCTTTCCACAGGATGTAAGCATTTACCAATCTTCCACCAATCTGAAGGACTCTGGCATATACTCTGGCATCTGGTTCTATTCAACATGGGTTAATTAAGTGTGCCGTATGTTGATTATCTGTTGTGACATACGTGAAAGTTGAATTGCTTATGCTATGGGCACACTTACCCATTCCATATTCAAGAACTGGAAGGAATTTTCATGTTTTTGGGCCTTATCACATGCTTTAATAAACTATTTGTAATAACTTAGCTTTTACTCATCTTTTATCCTTAGGCCAGAGTAAATTCTGAGCAGGAACACTTCCTCATTGTACCTTTTGGACTCCTTTACAGTGAAGTGACTGCCTCCAGTCTGGTAAGCAATTACTATTTTTCACAACTGTAAAATACACAGAACAGATTCAGCTATTTGTATTTGTAGCTGTTTAAGTTCAATCCCAGCAAGTACCTTACTTTGTTTGTTACCTGTGTGAAATAGCTTTATTGAACATGATTGATTTTGGTACAGCTGAGGCATCTAAGAGAAATTTCTTTCCACATGTTCACCACCAGGTGTCCTGCAGTTGATCTAGCTGTAGACAGGAGCCAACTCACTGGGGTAGCTAACCACATTGTACCCTTGAAAGCTATTGCCTGCTGGGTAAAGTTTGTTGAAGGAAGCAACATATGTTTCAGACATAAATGCTTGTTACAATTTGAAGATACTGTGTCAGATGCCTAATTCAGTTGTCATTTAATGATATAAGTAGTCAAGAGTGTAGATGAAGTGTCTTTTTGAGACAGTGGTAGCAGCTGAAGACACTACTCCAGTAACTGCTTGCTTATGGGAAGCATTTTGTGAGCCTTTTTCTTCTTTACTTGCTGCTAAAGGCAACTTGAGTTAATGTGGTTGACTTCTTGGTTTGAATCAAAATGGAAGCTTTCAAGCTATTCTTTTGCTCTGGCAAAAAAAAAAAAAAAAAAAAAGGGTAGCAGTAAGGTGAAGCAGGTGCAGAGTAGTAACATTTCAAACTTCAACCTCAAGCCAGGGACCTAGTCACCTGCCTACAGCCCTCCCATGCACGTTTTGACACCTGTTAAAATAACACTTTTAGAATATCAGTGGTAGATGATGAATTAAGTCAGGTTTTTGATGATTTTGATTTATTAAACTATTTTCTTTCACTTCCAGGTTAAAATCAATATACAGGGAGATGTAGTTGATCGTGGGAGCACTAACCTGGGAGTAAACCAAGCTGGTTTTACTTTGCACTCTGCGATTTATGCAGCTCGACCTGATGTTAAATGCATTGTTCATATTCACACTCCAGCAGGGGCAGCGGTAAGCATGCTGTTTTGTTTGTGATCAGTTTCCCCACACACACCCAAACTGGAAAATAGGTGGGTCCCCATTAATCATAGTTTTGCTTCCTTTTTGAAAGGCATGAAGCCTCTACTCCTGTCTTCAAATATGTGGCTAAATCAGTCAGATTTTCCTTATTCATTCATTACACAAATGGTCAGACAAATATATTGAGCTCTATAATTGGAAAGCACAAATATTGTGTTTGTGTGTCCTTTACCACAAAAGACCCTGTATTTTGACACTACATCATAAGATCTTTAACCTGCTTCATGTTGTTTTTGTAAAGCACAATTTATCAAAGTTTTCTTGAATATTTCAATTTTTTCATGTGATCTGAGTACAAAAAGCTCTGGTAGCACAACTTCAGGTAGGTTATAACATTCCCTTAAAAATGTTGTAGATGCACAGATGGATAAACTCAAATGTTTTTTAAACCAGATATTACTCATTGGAGAGAAACTGGTTAGAAATCAATTCTGCCTCTTTGAAATTTTTTGAGTCATTTGGTCACTAAGTGTCACAGATACTTTAAAGTTGTCGTTTTCATTTATTTTTAACTGATTAATAGTAGTGATGCAACCATTTTGAGACTGAGATTGCTAAAATTGTCAGGTATAACAGTCTAGCAGTGTTCCTTAATTTTAGTAGTGCTGCAGAGTTCCCTGTGTGTGTTGTAGTTTGTCACTCGACCCTTTGTTTTTGAGGAGAAAAACAAAAATCACTGACTGGAATGAAAGGAATGACAGATGCAAAAATGCAATTGATTGTATTTTTTTTTTTTAACACTGAGTATTTTCACATTTATTGTTCATGTCATGTAAAAGCAGCTGTGTTGAGTCAGACCCAAGATCAATGAGACTTTTGTACCCAATCTGGAAGTCATAAAATAAATAAAAATAAATAAATAAAAGCTTTTGCTTTAGGGAGCCATCTAGAGTGGTCTTATACTTGCATATCAATATGTTGAAATGTATTATCTCTATATAACTATCTATCTATCTATAGTATTCCAGATGTGTACCTTTTGCAGTTTTGGGTTTTTTCCCCTCTTGCAAGAAATTAAAGTTAGTTGTGTTAATATTCCTCAGGTTTCTGCAATGAAGTGTGGTCTGTTGCCGATTTCACCTGAAGCACTTTCTCTAGGGGATGTAGCTTATCATGACTACCATGGTATTTTAGTGGATGATGAAGAAAAGGTGGTTATTCAGAAAAACTTGGGACCGAAAAGCAAGGTCAGTAGTTACAGCTAGAATTAAAGACAAGTGTGGGAGGGAAGGGAGCTATGTTCTTTAATCAGGAGCAAGATGAAATGGATCCATATTTAATTCACTGAAAATACTTGCATTATTGCTGTTAACCTTCTTTGCAATGCCTCTCTAGGTCCTTATTCTCAGAAACCATGGCTTAGTATCCGTTGGAGAGACTGTGGAGGAGGCTTTCTACTATATTCATAACCTAGTGCTTGCCTGTGAGATTCAAGTAAGAACTTTAGTATGATTGTATAACCTTTGAACAGATTAACAGTTCTGTGCTTTACTGGTTAAACTATTGATCTAAACTAATGTGGTGATTTGTGAAATCGTTATATTACATGAGGACATCCAAAATGGTGGCTTAACCAGCAGTATTCCAATACTGAATTAGAACCATTGATTTGATATAAGCTGCCTGTTAAAAATAGAAGTGCTTTGAAAGCCTTAAGGCAACTTTGGTACAAACAAGTATGTTGATTTATTTAGCTTTAAAATTAACTATTTTTTTTTTCTAGTTTGATTTCTTTTTCCCCTTCTCTTCCTCTCAAGAAACTAAAAGTTGACTGTATTGTTTTTAAGGTACGTACTCTGGCCAGTGCAGGTGGACCTGACAACCTAGTGTTATTAGATCCTGGAAAGTATAAAGCCAAGTCTCGTTCCCCTGAGTCTCCAGCAGGTGAGGGTTCTGTATCCCATCCAAAATGGCAGATTGGCGAACAGGAATTTGAAGCTCTTATGCGAATGCTCGATAATCTGGTAAGGCAGACGTTGTTGTCTAATTGTTTCAAATGACAATGTATAAGTATAAAAAGCTGCAGTAAAGACATTAGTAAAGAATGGGCTGTAGTTAGTTAGGATTGTTTATACAGCCTGCAGCCTGTTCCTTCCCAAAGATTAAGGGCTGCCAGAAAAGAAAATAACATCTAAACTAAGCATCTAAAGAATGCTTCAGGTGTTTTTGTGAAGGACAATCTCTGACTTTCTTGTTTATTCATAATCTGAATTTTTTTGTGTATTCATAATCAGTGAGATCAGAGGGATCTTTGTATGATTTAGCACTTCAGATGAAAGTATTGTAGTGCTTCCTACTCCTTGGTCTGTTCCCTCCCTTCTGTTCCCACCTCCTCCCCAAATGTGTAAAAACAATGTTAATGTTTTGTCAGGTGCTGGATCCAGCATAATAAAACTTTTTACTTAATAAGATGCTGCTAGATCCTAGAAGAACCCAAGAAACAGACTTAAAATCAAACAAAACAAACAAAAATACACAAAAACTTCAGATAAATAGTTTTAGGAAAATCATAGTTGTAATGAATGACCAACAATATTTGCTCTCCAGCTTTGATGGGAAAGATGATACCTTTCCCATCAGAAGGCTCCAAAGTAGTGACTATAAACAGTGGTAATGAACACTTGTGATTTAATTCATGTTTGTCTTTGTAAACTGTAGTCTTCATGCTAACATGATGTATATGTCCCTAACAGGATCTGCACTGATGATAACATCTAAAACACTTATCAGCACATCCACTTAGTAGTAAATAGCCCCTTTACCCCTTAGATCAATGTTCTATTTGTAGTATGGAAAAAATAAATCAGGCTACTTCATTAGTAATTTGAATATCTAATGTTTTCATCTGAGATGGAAGAGATTAGTGATGATCATGGAGAGATTAGTGATAAACTGAAGTTAATAGAAAAATTCTCGTTAATTTAGTGAGCAATAATCAGACTGTTAATGTAGCTGGCTAGGGACAGTGAAACTCCCCGTCACTGACTGGTATCTTTGGCAGATCCAGTTGGATTTCACTTTCTCTAGGGAATATCAGTTTACAGTTCTTATTGCAAACAAAATCGTAAGGGAAATAGCATTGCACGTGTTAGGAACATAAAGATAGGAAGAAGCTTACTATCATCATAGGCCCTTACTATTACAAGTAGCCACATATTAGACTGGACAGTTAATTGCATTAGGTGGTAGGTAATGAGCCAAGATGATCTCTGATCAGTAAAAGATGGAGCAGCAGCCAAGATAACACCTCAGCAATGTTTAATGCGTAGAACTTCTGCAACAAGTCCCACATATGCGTGGCTATAGAGTTTCTTTACAATTATTTTCTTCTCTAAAGGAGTGTTTCAAGAGAGGTGGTTCACACTATTGCCTTGAGCCATGTTGAAAATATTTGTAAGGGGGAAAACGTCTTAGCGAAATGATTAAATGTCCTTTTTGTATGTAAAATGCTGAACAAAACATGGCAGGAAGTAAGGAGAAAGGGAAATGTGACAGTAGTATTACAGAAAGTAAAAAGGGAAACAAAATGTAATTCAGAGGAAGCAGGAGAAGAAACAGTATAGGTAGAGAAGATCAGAAAGGGAGGAGGCTATGGATGTAGTTGTTGGAAAAAAAAGGAAGCCTTTACTTGTATACAATATGCTGAATTTTAGATTGTTAGAAGGGATCTTTTCATGTGCCCTACATTTTGTATGTACAAATGCTTTTTTATATTTCCTTACAGTAAATCTAAATTATTAGTCAATGAAATTCAGTAATCTGTTGAAAAATTTGAAGGTGTAGAAGACTAATTGTACTTGCTCTGCTTCTTCAGGGTTACAGAACCGGCTACCCCTATCGATGCCCTGCTCTGAGAGAGAAATCTAAAAAGTACAGCGATGTTGAGATCCCAGCTAGTGTGACAGGTTACTCCTTTACTAGCGATGGCGAATCAGGCACTTGCTCCCCCCTCAGACACAGTTTTCAGAAACAGCAGCGAGAGAAGACAAGGTGGCTGAACTCTGGCCGAGGGGATGATGCTTCTGAAGAAGGGCAGAATGGCAGCAGTCCCAAGTCGAAGACTAAGGTGTGGACGAACATTACACACGATCACGTGAAACCCTTGCTGCAGTCTCTCTCGTCCGGTGTCTGCGTGCCAAGCTGTATTACCAACTGCTTGGTCTGTGCCTACCTTACTGTTCATAGTTAGATGATGTAGAGCAACTTGGGGTGGCTGGCACTTAGAGGCTTTGGGAAGAAAAAAGTTAACTATCCTAGTTCTTTTCTTCTTTCTTATATAAGGAAACTGCTGTTTTACTAACCACTTAATCTGGCTTTTAGATGTGAGTTGTAAAAAAACTTACGCCTTCATAAGGCTTGAAACTGCTTAAGACCTTGGAGCGTCTGGTTTTCTTTTCTTTTGGCTTTTCAAGCTAATGACCAAACTGGTTCATGGTTTTGATTGAATAGATTCTGCATTTAAATAAAGGACAAGTTTGTTAGGGAACTACTAATTCTATCTGCATGAAAGCTTTTCAATTAAAACAAATGGAAATTAACTATTCAATGTGCTGTTGTACTGATACCTAGAAAACGAATCAAATGCTACCCTCTGTTACATATACCAACTTAATTTGCAAGCCAGCAGAGTTCTATAAGTATGTATGAGAGGATAGAATTGATTTCAAACTGCTTGTGTTCTTTTTCCTTAAGCAGTTTTTTCTTGCTTAGTTTCTGAGCTCCTCTTTCTGTCCTGTTTACTACACTTTTGTCTACCCCAAAGCCTCTGAGTGTACACAACCAGCTGCCTTCTGCATGTAGTGTTGCATGTAAGTAGATGGCCATAAATGGAAAGTCTTTCCTCCAGTATCAGCTGGGTGCGGCATGACTAAAGTGCAGCTCAGGCCATCAGCAGGCACTAATCGATAGATTCTGCAACCGGTGCTTTTTTTTGTTTATCGACGCTGCTTACAGTTAAATTTTGCACTGAAAGATATGTTAATTGAAAAACAAGAGTATCAAATGCTTTTAGATGGACATCAATAGCTGTTGGTGTGTAAATGTGGTTTTGATATATTCTTGGGCATATGCAGAGCATCTAAAACGTAGGCAGGAATTTGCACACGTACAAGCTTCTGTAACAGCTGACTTCAGTTAGATTCAAAGTAGTTCAGTAGCACTTTACTAGTGGTACTATGTGTAATGGTAGTATGGTTACAGATGGGTCTTAAAGATAGAATTGGTGCTTCTGAAAAGGTGTTTTTTCCAGAGCATGGAAAACGTTCTTATCTACCCCTTTAAAAACTCTGCTTCCCCTCTGAATACAGTCAGAGTTCTTTATTTTGAATACTTTTATGGATTTAATACTCAGGAAATGTATGCACTAAAACACAGTGTTAACACACAGAAAACACTGAAAAAAGGGGGCAACATTGAGGATCTCTGTCTCTGTGGTATCTTTTTGGTTTAAGAAGTGAATATATAGATGAACAGATAGTGTTTGTACCTCAACTTCTTATTAAACTCAGCTATAGTTTTGTCTTTATCAGAAGAAAGCTTAAAGCTATGCATATGTTTGGATCCTTTTAACCGTAGTTTACAAAATAGGTAGTAGTATCTATTTGAAATTATCAATGAAAGATTGAAGCAAAATTCCTGCTCAAACTAGTCTTGTTGAATGATATGCTGAAATAGTAGAAAATTTCATACAGTATAACAGGTTTGTGTATTTGAATTTTTGAAATGCTTGTTACTAACCTAAAGAAAAAGTAGCTTGTTATATTGAGGCTGTTTCTATATTTGTTTTGACTAAAACTATCTTTGATAAAAAGCTGGAGTAGTTTTTATCTGAGAAGATAATCATCAGTGAGTATTTCACAGCTCCATGTTCATTCCATTTTTTACTTTACAGTTGCAAAGCATTTTAAAATTCTGTTGCTTTTTGAAGTTTGACAATTTCTGGCTATCTTATTATTTCTTGAAGTTCCTCAGGAAAAAATGCATAGCGTTTGCTCTATAAACAGGTTTGCTTTACTGTTGAGTGCATTTTCTATGCAAAAGCAACCAAAAACTAGGATACCACATATAATAAACACATCAAGATACAAAGTTAATTTTGCAGCAATTTAAACACAGGTCCATACTAAATGCACTGATCAAATAAAGCAACCTTCTACGAAGAACCCATAAAGCGCTTCAAGTTTGTGTTTGGGATATTTTTGTAACCTTTTAAGCTATAAGTTATAAAATACTCGACATCACCAAACTGTTCCTCTAGGTTGCTGTGCTACAGCTACAGACTATCTGTGCAGAAACTAATTCTGGAAACAGAACATTTTGCTGAAGTAGCTTATTTTAATGCAAAACTTTGGTGATGCCCACTCTTGCTTCACAGTACAGTACCATTCACTAAACCTGGTTAGTGGCATCACGTTGCTTTTCATACTTCTGTCATCTTATGCTTTAAGTTCGCTTTGATGTTTGCTGAGTATCGGAGGATTGAATCAATGATCTCTCTGTCTCTCTCGTGCTATTTTGTAAAAGCACCAAATGCAGAAAATGAACATGGCAGTAACAGGGTTTTAGAACTCGTGACTTAGATCTTGCTCTACTTCTGTCTGGGTAAGGTATAGTGTCCTTTTTAAACAAATATGAACTCACTTTGAAAATTTTAGAGCCACTTTTATCAGAAATACCTAACCATGCTGGAGTTTTCCTACTCCTCCATTAATGTAAGTCTATTCATAAAGTGAGCAGCGTAGTGTTCGTAGAAACATGGAACACTGCAGTTGTCAGTGTGGCCAAGCGCACAGAAAAACAGCTTAAAGCCTTTTAGTCTTCATAGCCTCTGAACTGCACCTAACTGTAGTAATTACATAGCGTTGGATGGAAGTTATTTGCAAGTTGACTGGCTCTTTAGTTTTTGTTGTTGTTGCTGCTAGCTTTGCTTAAGGAAACCACTGATATTTATAAATGTATCTGAAGGTACAGTTTATATTATTGAAGAAGCGACTTAAGTAGTCTCAGAAACGAATGGAAGAATGCAATCATTGGTTCAGTTCTCTGTTATGTATAATGCATGATCAACTCTGATGTGAATTTGCTGCTGTCATTGTCTGTAGCCATTACAGCAATTCTGACTGTTCAACTGTTCTTGACGTTACAGTGGACTAAAGAGGATGGACATAGAACTGCCACCTCTGCTGTCCCTAACCTGTTTGTTCCATTGAACACTAATCCAAAGGAGGTCCAAGAAATGAGGAACAAGGTTTGTAATAGCAGTAATTTCTTTTATTTGTTTTGGTTGTCATTACATGAAGTAGCATACTTCTAATGAACTAACTTTGCTGTCAGGGAATTTGGGGGGTTAAATAAGACAACTTTGGTACTGCTTTCCCCCCCCCTCCCCCTTACAACTAGATACTGAAACAATTCCTAAATTTTCTGAACTCATCTTGGAAAAAGCTGGTATTACTTGTCCCCTACACGAAGACTTGCATTGTCAAATGTTTTGTTACTGTCAGACCAGTTGCTGGATACCTCTGAAACAACCACCACAGTGTTTATGGTAGTAATTTTATTCCCTAAAGCCACTATTTTACACAAGTGATCTGATTTGGTTTCATGAGTTGAAATTGTAGCAAGGACAAAGAAGTCTACCAATCTGTCATTGTATTTTATTATATTACGATACGCTATGATTGTTGCGAAAACTCTTTTGTCCTCTGGAACTCAGAGGTCATTCTCTTTGAAATGACCTAGCAATTAATTGTCCAGTCTCCAAATTTCAGATCTGTCATCTGTCTTCCAATGGGAAAGCCTTGAACACATAGATTTTTTTCCACTTCATTTATTTTAAAGTATAAAATAAGCACCGGCATCTTGTTAATGCTTAACTTATTCTTGGTTGTTTTGCTGACTTCTAACTCATGGCCATATGGAACACAAGTTAGCCATAACGCTGTGTCACAGGAAAGTCTGTGTAGTGTTACTGGCAGGAATACTGATTTGTGCTAAGAGGACTTCTATAAAGTTGACAGAGCTTTTGCTTTTCCTGACTCAGCACTGTAAATTAATGATCACTTGAAATGAGCAATCTGGTGAAATTGCTGAGCGCTTTCTTGGTGTTTGAAACACAAATATTGCTGTATTAAAAATGAATGAAGTGGCTAAAAGGAGAGAAGTGAAACTTTACGTTTTGCTCTCCTCATGACAATAAGGGCAGTAAATGACAACAACTAATTCAAAATATATTTGTTATGAATTCTTTGCCATTGCAGGATATCTAATTTAAATAGATAATACCTAGATGTAAACACCCATTTTTTGTTCCTGTCTTTGGTTTTGGAAGATCTGGGGGTGTTTAGAATGCAAAAAAAAGAAGTTTGAATACTCTCAGATGAGTGTCAGTTTATGTGTAGGTAAATATATGTATGCCCTTCTAAAAATACGGGCCTGATTATATGCGAAAATGGAACATTATACAATGTTACAGTAAGTTCTGTAGGAAGATGAGATTGTGCTATAGCAGACTAGTGATAGAAATGTATAAATGACACATCAGGTATAACAGACTTAAAAAAAAAAAAATAAAAAAAAATCACTTCTGCAATTCTCTCCTTGCTTTTTTTCACAAATTGGATTTGTCTGCTACCTAACCTCTATAGTTTTACTGTACTGCCCCTCACTTTTTAGTACTGGCTTACAGACTGGTTCATTCACCCTTTCAAATTAAAAAAAATAATAAATTTTAAAAATAAATGTAGTTATTTTTTCTTGTGTTGTTTATACGACTGTATTTTGCTGCTTTCCTTTACAGATCCGGGAGCAAAACTTACAAGATATTAAAACTGCAGGCCCTCAGTCACAGGTTCTTTCTGGTGTAGTTGTGGACAGGAGTCTTGTACAGGTGAGAGTATAAAATGCCTAAAACCATTAGCTTAATCTGTGATGTCCTCTGCTTTCACCTAATGTGTCCCTATAAAATTATTCTTTAATTGGCAGAGGGTAACTGTTTATAAGGTAAGTCTTAGAGGTAATACTATTGTCTTTGCAAGAGTGCTCAGGATCAGAAATTTAAGAGGCTTCAATCATGTAGCTTAAGCATGTCTGTGGAGGATGCTCCTTTTGTTTTTGTTTTTTTTTTGTCTGAATGTAATGCATGAAATTCAGAAGGCTTATTTATATGGATTTAGATTATTGTTCATAAGTAGTTGGGCTTTGTGATAGCTTTTTCTTTGTTTGTTTTCCAACTTTATGTATCTGTTTAAGTATGGACACTGGCCATAGCAGGCTCACTGTGGGGCAGTAGTGTTGTGTGTTGAATAAAATATTATGAAACATGATAATACATTTGAGGAGCAGTTTGCAGAAGAAAAGCATATTATAAATCAATAAAACTTCAGAGCAGTATATCTGGATATACTACAGATATTAGCTATGAATCATAGCTCAAAATAAAGTACAACTTAGAGCTATGCAGTTATTCTGTTAAACACACCTGAAAGACTTTAAAGCTCTATATATCCGAGTGCTTTAACTGCCTCCGATATGCATTTTATGATACACTTTGAATAGCTTGACAAGTCTTATCGTGACCATAGCATTACTTATGTTGGGGGTCATACCGTGTGCATGTCGATTCATTGTCATTGCAATTTTATCTACCAGTTACTGTTTCTTTGCATGTTTTTAGCAAGTGCATAATGCTCTTGGTTGATGTTTTAAAGCCCGGGCTCGGTTTGCTCTGTTTACTCAATTTACTGTTGCAGGATGCTCCCCTCTCAGACTGTACGGAATCTATTGAAGGGCTCGATCTCACAGAGCAGGCCTTTAGTCCCGCTAAATCTCTGTCTGTTAGAAAGGTACTGCCCTGTCATACTGCTCTAAATACTGTTGTTCACCCTTCATTTTACCTCTTCCTTACCCTGTGACCTCTTCCCTCTGTTAGCTAATGATTTGGCTATAAAAGAAAGAACAAAAGTAGATGGATCTCCAAATTATGTATTTGCGATTATAAAAGCAGTTAAATTACCCCATTAAAGTATATTGTAAGGATTTTTATCTTTTACCTTGTCTGTAGAAGCTGATAAGGAAACATTTTTGATATTAAGCTGTTGATTAGGTTCTGCATGTAATGGGTTTCTTTTCGCATGCTATTAATATTAAATTACTCTAATTTGAGATCCATCTGGAGTTAGCTTAATGTCAGCTTAATTACATCAGTGTAATTCCGAAGATATCCACATGCTCAGTGTGTGCCATGTCACACTGTCAAGTTTTGATCCTGCGTTGTTTTGTTTCCTTAAAACTTCCTCCAATAAAAGTTGATCTACAAGATGACTGAGTAATGCCCCACACATCTAAAATGCATTGGCTTACTTGTGCTTAATGCAATATACCTTAAATACAGAATAAATTCAAGAAATGTGTGTATGGTTGTCCTTTGAAGCTGAGTAAACAGGTACAGTTTGCAGAGTGGAAACACTCTGTCCTTAGTTTGTTTTGTTTTCCAGGTTTTGGAGGAGTGTCTTAGAGGTGATCTAACACAAGCATCACTGTCTCATCTGCTGCAATGTTTTATCTAACAGATTCCTAAATCTGTGCCTAACATCTTATCAGAATAGTTTTCCCATCAAAAAACAGAATAATTGGAATTACATCATTGCTGCAAAACTCATGACTTTATACCATTTTCTAGTGTAATTGGTCAGTTTGTATTATCGATAGATGCATCATACTGAGGATTTGATTAAGTTGTTTTTCAGATTGCAGTTTTTTTCCTCTTGGAATATGGATAAAACAACAAAGTGTTATTTCCATGTTTTAGAGGAAAAACAAAACAAAAATTCTTCAAGGTAGTGCCTGCCTGTATTTGGGCAGCTTCTCTGCTTGATAAAAATACCTTTGAAGTGAAAATTATTTTTATGATAGGCATCCACTGGTTATCACAACAGTTTGTTTCATCAGGGACATGCGTGATATCTTTCCAGTATTACTCCTGAACAATGGCATAATCTTTCTACAAAACTAGTCAAATATAATAAATAGATTTTTGGAGACGTCAAGGAGCCAACAAAAGGCCTACTGGTTATGATTTTGCCTAGTAGTATAATGGTAGGGTTTGGACATCATTTGGATGTCTTTCTGCTTTGGGGTGTCATGAAAGTGCTTTCCTCCTGAAATAATGTCTAAAACTATACCAGAATGTCAGTTTCAACAGGAGTGGCCAATTTCATTCTTTCTTACCTGTGTATGTATTATGACCTGAATGCTTGATAAAGTATTTCCTGGTGGGGGCGGGATTTAGGAAGATGATGCTGAAAATTAATTGCATATTGTAGAACAAAGGCAATAAAAGCAAAGTTATGATGCCCACGTAAACCGCACAAGGAATGAAGCTTTAAGGAGACCTATACACCAAGGGCTTAAGGACCTCTAGGTACCAGATAATTACAAGTCTTCAGCTGACAATTTCTTAGACACTCAATTACGATTAAATTAAAAAAAAAAAAAGTTCCATCTAATTGCAGTAAGTCTTGAAATGTATTGTGCTTTCAGCTAACATTGAGATTGTTATTAAATACTAATTCACACTATTTCAGATGGAAAAAATCCTGTTTGTGTTTTGTATGCATGTAATGCTTTGAGATTTTTGTGCCTATGCTGCATTAATAAATTCTCTGTTTTGCCTTGTCATTTGCTTTTTCCATGTTCTGAGAAGTCCTGGCCATGTTGCAACACAAACTCCTTGTGCATCGTGAGACTTTATTCATGTTACAGACTTGGTTAAGTAAGATTCTTTGCTGAACCAAGAGGAAATGCTTGTTACTCTTACCCATAACCGTTCTGCAATCTGATTGAAATGTATATAAATTTCCATCAAGTGCTGGGGATTGCCCATTTCATGTCTATTCCTTCAAAACGAAAATTCTGTGGCTTTGCTCTTCATGGAAAGCCTCCAAGTTCTGCCCCAGAGGGAGTAGGCACTGTGTTTTAGTGGTGACTTCTACATGAACAGGCCTTTAAGAATCTTGGCTTTTTGGAAAAAGGCACTGCATTAACATCAGATTGTATCAAGTGTGATTGTTAACTTTCAAGTTAGACAGCTATGAACATGCTGTCTGATTAAGAGAGAAATTGGCATGTATAAGGTGCTAATTTTGCTCTATCTATCCCTGAGAAAGAGATGAAGTGCTTGCCTGTTGCATAATAGCCACCTCAGAGTAGGTTTGAATTTGTCCCTGAAAGTGAGATTTGGTGGAGGAGTTGCGTAAAGCCTTGCTAATCTAAAATTTCCAGGTAGGATATGTGAGCTTCCAAGGCTGGAAGGAAGGCATGTTGTATGTCATGAGCCACAATTGACTTTCCTTTCTTGGATTTCTTGGATCTTTTTGGGAGAATATGCTCCTCCAGAATTCTTAGGAGTGAAAACATTCTGTTCTTGGATATAATTTATCTGCTGTTTCTTCTGTAGGAGAAAAATGTTGATATTCAAATCCTTATGCAAGCAATCAAACTTCTGTCATGGAAAATAATACTAGAATCAGCGTAATCCAGATTAATTCACTAGAACACAAGTTTTCTGCATGTTATCCTTCGTTGACTTGCTTGATGAAAGAGTTCCAGTCCTTCTATATGGAAATCTATTCCTTCTCTACAGTCTCTTGTAATGCTGGAAGCAACTCCAGACCAATTTTCTTATTCAGTTTTTCTGAATGTTCATAGGAATCTCCAAATAACATGGACAGGCTGATAGCTCTGCAAAGTCTGTCTACTTCAGTGTCATATTTAAAGATCTGAAGTATGTCCTCTGTTATCAGATAGTCCTTTGTATTCACTTTCCTTCTGTCCTGTTAGCTTTCTGTCGCATGTTTTTATTAAAATTCTTGGAAGGCTGCTCTGTAGCATACCTGTGAAGTAACGCATCCATTCTACTTGGATTTTTGTGTGTTTTAGTGATTTGCATTGCAAAACTTACTACATGAATTTACTTTCCCTGTTAAACTGATTTCTCTACTCTTGTAATTTTCATTACTAGCATTTGAACTGATCTTATATTGTTGATAACTGATCAAAACTGGATGAATTAATCTGAAAACGTTTTAGCAGATGATGCCTTTCCTGGTGTCTTACCTAATCCTGCTTTTAGAATCCAAAACCACAAGTACTCTTCCTTCACCATATGTAATCCAGTTTCTGTTGTTGCCTGATCTTTTTCAGCATTATTTCTCTTGATTCAAAGATGCTCAGCTAGTACAAATACTGTTGGCGTTGTATTTTTTTAAGCGAAAGTAACAAACTTGATGTGCTGCTTTTATTCCCAGCAGTTAAAAAAAAAAAAAAAAAAGCATTTAAGGAAGCGCAGGCAATACAAGCGTATTGATCATCTTGCAGCAAGGTGCACGTTTTGCTGTTGGTTGTCACTACTTAATCAATAAGCATGCAGTAAAACTTGGTTTCATGTGAGAGTTGTTCTACCCAGTCATTTGGAGTTTGGGTTTATCTTGCAGACCAGATTGAAAGACCTTTAAATGTTTGAAGTGTGCACTGTATGTCTTGTTCCTTCTCTGTTGGCTTTTGCAATCTTAGAAAACTCCAGGAACTTAATGCCTGAGATCAGTGCTTTACAAGCCTGTTACTTATCATTGAGTATCATGGTTAAATCTATGTACGTAGTTTGGAGGGGGGGGAATCGGAAATTACCATGAGCACCAATTTGCAGCCACTATTAAAAGCTCAGACCTGTTTTGGGGGATGCTTTACGATTTTGACAAAACAGTTAAGATTTGTACAAATGATGTTTTGTGACTTTAATGTGTTATCCTGTGATAAAAGCCATAGCTATCAAAACTGTTTTTACTTTTTTCCCTGGTATTAAGAGAGCTGGTGCTTAATGAAATGTGTTGAGAATAGGCTTTTGACGTTCTACTAACATTGTGTGTCTGAGACAAGAGTTCTTCCTCTTATTTTATAGAGAAAGGGAGGCAGTTTGTAATATTTTGTTTCTCTCCTGCTGTTACCTTCGGGATCTTACAGCGGTGGGTTGTTATGCTGTTTGTTCTGTACTTCTTACTGGCTGATGTTTGCTTTCTGAAGAGAAGCACAGATTCTGCCAACCAGCTGTGCTTATTTCCCTGGATTGTACCACACCACATTCAAGGAGCACATTCGTGAAGCTTTCAGAAATACCTAGTTCTTGTCTAGCACCTTTTTGGTACTGACAGTTTGTCCTAAGTGCTGTTAGCATCCCAAAGAGTTCTCCACCTCATTTCACCTTCAGTTCTGCAGTAAAGATCTCCTGCTTGTCCATCAAGTGTGGACGTGGAATGCTCCTTTCCTCTTTCAGGTGCTATTTATTTTTGAACTCTGCATTCTAATGATTTAAGTATTGATACAAATAACACTTGAATGTGAAAGTGACTTAAGCAAATCAACCCATGCTTCTTTGGTAATGGAATGCGGGTACCTCTTTTCAATAACAAAGACAATTCAGGCTTCACAAGGACAGGAGGCACGAAACACGTCAGTCACTTCCAAACTAGTACCAAATAAACTAGACTTGCATATATCCACTGGAAAGACAAACACTTAAACAAGTCACCTGAAAGATACAACAGCTACCCAGGCAAGCATCTTCTGTACCTGAGATAAAAAGCCAATGGCTTTAGTCTTTGCTATATGGTTAGAGAAGACAAACATACAACCTTTCTGTTAATCTCTGATGCAGCTGCTTTTGTCCATTATAATTTATTGTACATAGAATTGCTAACATTTTATTTTTGTTGGTATAACATTTTATGTGGCTTGTATGATCAGTGTTATAGATGTAAATATGCTAACTCATAAAAACGACAGTTAAAGAATTTTTAAGTAACTAAGCTTGAAGTTAACAGTTAATCTGGTGTACACAGAACACATACAAGATGGCTTTTTACTCTAACATCTGTTAGATGTTATGCAGTAGCTAGCAGAAATGGCTTTTTTTAATTTAAAAAATAAAAAACAAAAAATATAAGCTGAGTCCTATTAACTTCTACAGGTATTTTGTACCCAGATTGCCATGCAATTGGGCCTAGTATCTTGTTTCTTTTCTGGGGAGAAAAAGAAACAAGATTCTTATGTGAGTTCAGCTAGACTGGCTGCTGTTTGATTTATTGCTTGATGGTGGATAATCCCTGGTGGAAACACTGATGTGTCTGTGAGAGTAATTCATGAGACCTATTTTCTCCTTAATATTAACCTGATGTAGATTTAAAAACTAAATTCTATTATAGGATTTTTTAAATTACTAATCTAAAAGAAAACAAGTGTAACATTTTTCAGGATATCTTGTTTTGGTTGCTTTGTAGCTGCTGTACTTCTCAGGGTTCCACGAGTTACTGCTGAGTTGCAGATGTATCTTAATTTTCTTTTGTCAGGGCGAACTGGTGACTGCATCGAAGGCAATAATTGAGAAAGAATATCAACCAAAAGTCATAGTGAGCACAACAGGACCAAATCCCTTCAATAAACTCACTGATCGAGAACTGGAAGAATACCGCAAAGAAGTAGAAAGAAAGCAGAAGGGGCCAGAAGGTTGGTTTGTCTGTGTGGTGTTTTTTTCTGCAATAGACTTCAATAAAAGCAAGTGTGTTACTAATTGGAATGTGGGTTACCTGAAAAGGCCATAGGTTATTTTGCTTGTGTTCCATTTTTTTCTGGTGTGAATTAGGAATTTAACAAGAATGTTAGAGACAGGGAGGGCAATCCAAGTGCTGTAGAGTATTCTGTAAAATGAATTGAGCTAATTTGAAAAAAAATATCCTGAGGTGTTCAGTATGGCCAGCTAATGTTCCTATTAGGAAGCTGAAAGCTTAAAACTTCAGTCACTAAAGTGTTCAGGTACTGTTATAAAAGTCATAAAGGTGTTCAGGTACTGCAGAGTATCCCAGGTTGTTCTGCCGTGTTTCCTTAGCACTAGAGATCATCTAGGGCAAGTTATCAAATCCACAGGTTGATGTGGATTTGAGAACTTCAGCCAGATAACAGAATTTGATTGCTACTTGGAAGTGGCACATCAGGGAGACTGCCCAAGAAAAAGACTTTCTAAATTAACATAGAATGAGGAGAGAATCTCTGTAAAATGAGATTATTACTGCATCTACAGAAGTAGGTCAGGATAACTGCTTTAAAGTTTTACAGGATAATGCTTCCAGTGCTTACAATTTGTCTGTTAAGGTTTGAACTGAACAATGCAGGAACTAGAAGTGCAGTTTCTTTTGCAGTGTGTGCTCCCTGCTGCAGCTTCTTGATAGGACAGTGTAGGAACCACTGGAGACTGTGTATGTTCAGCTACACAAGTATTGGACTGTCTGGGGGACTGGGATACCGTGCTGTCATGCCTGCATAACTGCGTGCCTTTATTCTCTCAGTAACACTACTACATCCTTCTTAGATAAGGTATCAAAATATGGAGACTGTGTTACTGAGACAGACACCAGCTGGGGAACAGAGTGCTTTGCTTAGAAATCAGGACATCAGTGAGCAAAACACTTCTCATAAAAAATCTCTGGATTTGAAAGGCAGGTCAAAAACCTTTCAAGGAACAGATATGAAGACTTTACAGGATTGCGACGCATCACCACTGTCTAAATCTTTAGATAACACTCAGTTTGCTGCTGCACGGGTTTCTTGTCAGACCATGCAGCCAGTCATCACACATCTTAACCGAGAAGAGCCAGCTGGGCAGAAGTCCTCCCAAAAGGAATTTCATACCGCAGTGATCAAAGCGTTAAGGTCCAATCCCGATCTTTTGACTGAGGCCTCAGAATATGGTACAGTTGCACTTGCAATCTAAGGAACAAACTCTGTCTTCATCATTTGGAGATTCTGTCAGTTGACTTCTATCTGTGGGACTGATTTCACTGTTTAATTGTCTAGGTGAACTGTCTGGAACAATGATTCTGTGTTGTTCCTGATGTATGGTGTACTCTATTAATTACTCCTTTGCATCTAGGGCTATTTAAACCTGGAAGCAACGGGGACCCTCCTTACTAATAGCAAATACGCAAACCACTGTGAAATCTGTTTTTGAATCATTCAATTACTGCATGCTTCTCTGATCAGCTGTGCAGTCTTCCATTCTTTTCTTTTTGTATGCAAATTTATTTACTCTGAGTTTCAGTAAAGCAATTCAAAGCAAGCAAAAGAGCGTTATCTTGTGTTGGTCTGATAGCACCCCCCCCCCCATTTGTTTGTATCTTCCTTGTGATTTTTCTCACAAGTTTTCATAGGACGATATTATGTCCCAGCTCATAAACCATTATATTATTCATATACTTTCATTAACAAACAAACAAACAAAAAAAAAACAGCACAACTGTAACTTGAACAGTATTGTTAATACCAAGCTGTCACTTAAATTTCTTTTGCTTGTTTTGATATTATTTAATACCCTGGCAGAATTTTGATTCAAAAAATGTGTTAAGATTTCTTGTGTTTGAAGCAAAAGGACGCTTTTGTCTCCTCCCATGCTGAAGCATTTTGTCTGCCTCTTTAATTTCTGTTTGTCTACACCTGCAGAACCTTCAGAAGATGGCAGACAACAGAAAGAGAGAAGTCCCCCGGATCACACTTCAGCGCGCACTCCTCCCAGCACACCAATTAAAGTAGAGGAAGGTATGTTCTCCTGATTTGGGGGCCAGGGGAAGCCAGTAACTGCATCATTAGTGACTGACGCATGAAAATATATGTACTAGTATCTAATAAAGGTAAATTACTTCTTGTACTCTATTTTTATACTACCTAAAATATACTACTCTGAACTGTAAGTGTAATAGGAGTTCTGTTTACAATAATAAAGAAGTGTGCATTAATATAAAGACAAATTTTCATCTCTTCAGAATTGCCTTGTCATCTCTTGATGTTTCTCAACTGATTTACTTGTTTGTGCATTTTCTGCAAGAAAGACTTGCTATTATAAAATGAAATGTCTGATGGTGAACCGGATACTAATTAGTTGCTTTGGTAAATCTCCTTCACTGATTGCACATTTCTTAAACATTATTGTACTTGGATTACACCTCAGTAAATGTTTTTCCAACTCAATTTAAATCTTAGTTTCATTGTTTGCTAACCTGACGTGGTAATTATGATTAAAATGAGACAGGGCTGGGAGAGTCTATAATTTCCTCAAAAGAAGAAAGATAAAAATCTTGAACAGGTGTAATCTAATTTTTGTCTTGTTTCCTTTACCTCGTACATTGGATATATCACTCGTCTGTTAGTCTTCCATTCACTACTTCATCTCATTCTGTTTCTATAAGAATGGTTGCAACCATTCTTCTAATTTAACACAATGGCTGTGATGAATGCATAGATTCTCTATTTGTGCTTTTTTCTTCTTGTGGCTGCGTTACAAGCAGGAGATGGATATGCTAAAGAGTACCTGTTACCATAGTAAGTATCATTCCATACTCTGACCTGCTTATGTGCTTTGCTTCACTCTTGCTTCTTTGTTTACTAATTTTTTTGTTTTGCACTTTTTAAAAGGCAGGCTTTTTCAGCTGAGACACTGATTTCCGTAGTTCTTGATTTCATGAAACTCTAGGTAGTTACAGATTATATGTTAAAATGCCCTCCCCCTTTGAAAGAGACTGCAGAAGTGACATTGTGTGTTTCCATATCTGTGTCTGATTCCTTATGGTTTCAAAAGGAATAGTCTGAAGTTGTCCTTCAGCTATAGCTGAAACAGGTCTGGGAGTTTCTGCCCCAACGATTTGCTGCTGCCTGCACGGTTTATACTCGGTGATGAAAGTTCCTAATCTATTCCAGTTCAAAACTGGTACCAGGGATGTAGATCTGAACTCATCCAGCGAAAACCTACACGGAAGTGGAAATGGAATTAATCCTCTGTTACATGTAAGCTATAGGGAAACTCAAATTCCGGCCAAGGAATGACAGCGAGTACTTGGTGGCAGCAACTTCCACAGCTGTTTCAGCTAGATCTGCAGGGCTACATCAGATTATACTTTAAAGTAATAAGGATGTTTGGCCCACTCCATTTGTATGTTCTGTTGTATCCGAAAGCCAGTGTTTTTGTCGTAGATACAAACATCAGATTACATTACAGACAACTGTGATAATACTAATATGGTTCTAAAACCTGAAATTCTTCTACACTGATAACTCTGTTCCACAAAATCATATGGGTGTATGTTCAGGACAAACATAAAATGCTTATTTTAGAGACCTGAGTAATTGAAAATGCATGCCATGACTACTCTGACTGGCAGGAGTTCTGCTGAATGACAGTGTTCTCTGTATACAACTAGTCAGTTTTTTTTTTCCTCACGTTCTTTCTGTTTAAGTGTAGCTGAAGTCAAAAGTGTTTTATGTTTGAGTTATAGCCCAGTTTGTATGTTTGTCCATGTGTTTGTGGTTAAAAAACAATCAAGTAAAAAACCAAAAACATAAACCTTTATTTTCGTAAATAATGTTAATTGTAAACACAAGTATTAATGTTACTTTCAAAGCTCTCTTATGGTATATTTTACATATATATATATATATAAAGGGAGAGCATGGATGTAGACATTATTCTGAAGGAGAAAAAACAGCATGAAACTTTGAGGTACTGGTGAATTCTTAAACTGTAAACAGTTTTTTTGCAGCAAGATGCAATTTGAAACCTTCTGGGCTACATTACTGAAATTCATCAAGTAAAATAACAAGCCTTTTACATATTGTATGCTTTTTAGTCTAATGTAGAATTAATTAATCTCCTTAATTCTGTAAAAATATTTCTCTTAATGAGCTAGGTAACAGACTTTTGTTCCATTTTGTCTTAATGTTAATCTCTTTAGCATAGATGATGGTAATTTGACAAACTGGGAAGGGTTCCAGTAAGTTTCAAATAAACTTGTTTTAAAATAATAACAATAAATCTGACCAACAGACAAACACGGTGCCTGCTCTAAAACCAAGCCTACTAATGCTTTCAGTTAATTCCTGAAAAAATCAAATCCAAAAAGTGTAGTGGTACCGAAGAAGTGTAGGTAGTACTTACGTGTGTATATATATTATGCACACTTGTACTGGTTAGTCTAGAGCTTCAGGAGGCAGCTCTTAATGTACATAATTGCTTTCTCTTTTACTCTGTTTTAAATCCTGCCCGCTTTATAACTTTAAAACTTCTAACTTGTGCATTCTGTGTGTTTGGAACTGAATACTAGCGTGTTTTGTTTACTTAACATATTAGATGTTTGTGGTGCTCTAGGCAAAATGTGAGTACCTGGTAGGAAACCAACATAACAGCCCTGTAAGAGATATTACAGAATAGTAAGTCCCAGCTGGCAGAAATAAAGTCACTGTCCTTTTCATAAGAAAAATTGGGAAGCATCTAGTACTTTCTGTAAGTTCTTGTGAAACCTGTCAGGGTTTTGGAGGAACAAAAAAAAAAAAGACTTAAAAGGGGAAAACATAGATGCCTTTCTTTGGTGTCTAACAATGAGTATGGCCTGGATTTTGTGCTAAATTCCTCCTTATGTAACAGTGGAGATGTATTTGACACAGCTAAGGAGATAACTTCTCAGTTTCAGTGAAGTGTTGAAAAATGCAGGGAACTTGAAAAGTGATCGTTGTTGTGTATGTATGCACAAAAGAGCTTTAAACAGAACATCTCTAAAGCATAGCGGTGAATGAGGAAGGTGTTACAATTTGAGAGTAGTGGTAAAATTCACCTTTGGACATGAAGTTAGCACTGAATTTTTGATGGTCCATTTTTCTGGGGTGAGACTTGCTGTATTGCATAACCTGCTGAGCTTATTTAATTTGATAAACTACATGGATTTTACTTATAAGAATCTGTAATATTTATTCATATATCTTGCAAAATAAGTGAAGCCTTTGTGATAGGAAATGATATTCAGAAACCACGTGTGTTAGACCTCATGCAAGAACATTGGAAATCCATGTTTTGCAATTAAAAATTGGCAAGCCAACGGTTTAGAAATTAATGGATTTGCATATATCAGCTACAAATCAGCACTTTCTTTTAAACTTGCTGGGGTAAAACTGAAAAATTAATCAAGATTCTGAGTATTATGGTGCTCTCTTCAATGCCAATGAAAACTGTAGGTTTAATTCCTGCTTACTATACTAAAATCTCATGTTGCCTGCAAATGTTACACATGAAACATGAGAGAAATCTAAACAGTTACTGTCTCTCTGGCTTACACCCACAGAATGGAATCGAGCTTTATCTCTTCTGTGTTAAGAATCCCAAAAACAAACAAAACTTTTGAATATCTTCTTTCTATCTCTGTGCTGAAAGCTGAAGAAGGATAGACCTATTACAAAGGCTTTTATGCAAAGTAAATATTTTAGTTTATTTTATAGAGTGCACTTACCATTGACTTGCTTGGCTCTCCCTGCCCGAGGCACACGAGTGAACTAACTGGGTCATTATCTGTCCGTCCATTAGAGACACAGCAGGACCAGACTTACAAAGATGACAGTGATGCTGCAACTTTCAAGCAAACCCTCCCAGATCTCACCCCTGATGAGCCTTCAGAAGCACTCAGCTTCCCTCCCTTAGGAAAGGAGGAAGGGAGATGTGATGAAGAAGTGCCCAAAAGCCAAACGGAATCACCTGCAGTGGAAAATAAGGAACCCCAGTCTCAACCTGCTGAAGAGCCGGTAACACCGACAGCTGAGGAGGGGACAGCAGCTGATGCAGGTAGTGATGAATCTCCAGGAAAGTCCCCATCAAAAAAGAAAAAGAAGTTTCGCACTCCTTCCTTCCTGAAGAAGAGTAAAAAGAAGAGTGACTCCTAAAGGCCAAACACACTGCAGAAACACTGTCATATTTTAAAATTCATTAACCACTAGAATGTACCAGATTGTACTGAGTGTTTTGTCTTATTATGTAAATGAATGCAACAAGTAATCCAACCAGCCCCTCGAGTTATGGCTTGATTGTTTAAGGTTATAACCAGAAATTAACATCTGAAAAGGTGCTAATCCTGTGTTTTCAGCAGCTACCGCAGATCTGATCCCTACTTTCTAATGAAAGACCAATGATTTCCACGCAGAAGTCATTGAATCACTATTTATACTTTAAAGCCCACACCGCTTTACAGGAGAATAAGTTTTCACAATTAAAAATGCAACACAAATTGCTTACCACAAGAAGCTTTCCCTTTCAATATTCTGCTCAGAGTCCCAAGTAAATTTCTTCTTAAATGTTGACTTCTAGAGAGGATGCTTTTGCAGTGGTGTTTTCAAGGGGATGTCTTGAACTGACACGTAAGCTTCTGCAATCTTGTGATTACAGATCATGTTCTAGTAAAGCTTTGAGACTATCCATTCCTCCTCTCTTCCTCCCCTCTTCTGACTATTGTAACGAAATGAAGGTGTGTTTCACTTTATTTTACGTCTGGCACTTGAAATCATCTTTGTCTAGGAGGACTGAAATAACTGGCGCGTTCCGCTCATGTGCGTTGAAGGAGCCCAGCCTTTCCAGTGAGTACAGCGTGGGGGAAATCTGTCTTTCAGTCTTGCCTCCCTAGGAATCGGTCATATGGCAATTGGGCTGTTAGAAGAGGTTAAAGTGACTCTGTCAGAAGCTTTCCAGCTGGTGATGTGAAGCCCGGGCAGCTGTATTTTAGGCCTTAGCACGGGTTTATTGCACCTGCTTAAAAATACATCGGGTGCACATGCAAACCTGTTTCATATAAACCCTATTTGCGGCCTTTTGTGTTTATCCCTTACCATGATAAAAATGTAAATGTGTTACACTATTGAACCTTTTTTGATATTATTTTCACTTTAAAAAAAAAAAAAAACACACACTGGCATTTCTTTGTTTTTGTTGTTGTTGCCAGCAGTAAAGTACAGAAATCCCAGCTAACCTTCTTAATGATGTATTTTCACAGATGTTTGCTATAAATGTTTGTTTACTATGTAGCATGGTAAAGAAAATCACTTTCACTACTGAATTACCTATTTTCCAGTTATTGCCATGCTTCTGTCTATCACTAATCGTAAAAGTAGTTTCCAAATCTGATAGGTAAAGCTTGCGAGAATTCTCCAGGAACCGTACGTAACTTACCCCAGCCCCAGGTGGGGCAGGCTGTGAATCGTGTCCGGTTTCCAGTATTAGCATTTCTGGTTGTGACAGCAGAAACCACTGAAAACTCCTTGGTGTGTGGGAGAGGGAGATGCTTTGATGTGCAGTGAGGGTCAGTAACAGAACGTGGATGTTACCTTGTAGGATAATGTATTATTAACCATTGCGATCAGTAAAATAGCAGGAAATTAATGCCTTACAATTAATTCATGCAGTAGAAGCATCGAGTGAGAGGTGGGTTCAGCAGCTGGGTGCAGCTTTGGATTAGAAAGGCCTACATTAGGCCTGAGGCGTGCTGATGCCTTGGACTGGTTTCAGACAGCGGAGGGAAAACAGCTGAAAAGGCAGAGCTGTAAGGCTTCGAGTGAGGGAAGAGGTTTGGAGGTAGCGTCGAGCACCACAAGAAGTGTAACGTCACCTGTTCTGGGATGGGGAGAGGTAGGGCGGGAGCAGGAATCACTGTGCGCGAGCCCCCTGAACAGTACTGTTTAGTCAGGACTGCATGGCACTAATGGCTTTGAGCTTGTACTTTAACCTTGTATGTCCTCTGTACACTAGGAAGCATACAATACTTATTTTGCTAAATTGTGTTTTATTGCAGGGTCGTAATTAAATTACTAATTGCTCTATGTTTCAGTTCATGAATGGAGTCCCTCCATTTATCTTGACCACATATGCAATGACTTTTAATTTCTAATTTTGTAGTTTGTTCTTTTAATTCTTTGTATTACAATATGAAATGTAGTCATGTATGGTATGGTTACACACTTTGGGGCAAAATAAAGTCCTGTATTTTTCTTTTTCTTGTATCATTAAGTTCTACTCACAAATAAAACTCTTTAAAAAAAAAAAAAAAGTCTCTTCCCCTTCTGTTTTCTAGTTTTATTCTACAATTTTTAATTAGCTCTGTTTTCTGCTAAGGATTAGTATGTTGATTAATGACTGATTTCATGTATTCTCAGAAATTCTCAGAAAAATGCTTAGATTTACCCTTTTAGGGGTTCCTTCCTAGCCATTCCACCTGAGCAATAAGCAGGAGGGACACCAAAAAGCAGCAACAACCAGGTTTAACATGAAGATCTTCCTTGGGGAAGGTGGCAAGGTTCTTCCCTACCACCCCTCCCGCCCCTTCTGCTGAGAGGCCTCCGCAGCCCTGCCTGGGGGGAGTTCGCACCCTGTTGGCAGTGGTCAGCTCCTCGGGGAGGTTTTTGACTCCTGTTGTGGAACTCCAGCCTCCAATCTTGCTCAGGCAAGTAGCAGCAGCGATGTTTGGCTCAGATGAAGTAGTGACCACGTGTGTACAACGTAACGGTTTATTTGTATTGCAAAAGGACAGTGGTTGGTCATCCAAAACATACCGTACAGTATTAGAAGTACAAAACATCTCAGTCATATATTAAAAACAGTCCACCTGTGCCAAAGTACCAGTCAGGCTCAGGAAGCCTGTAGTGTGCTGCTTGGTTTGGGTTTGATTGTCGGGCTTTAAGGCAGTTGATGCAGTTTTATGAGGTCCACTGAGAACTTGTGCAGATCTCGTGATGTGTATAGAAACTCCCCATTAGACAGCTCTTGTCTGCTAGTGAAAACCAGGCAGAACTCCTTTTTGTGGCACCTTTGGGCAGTGGAGTTGCTCTGGTTTGTGCTCCTGACCAAAGCAGATGAGCAAAGAGCAGCGCTGCAGGGGGGGAGTTAACAGCACTGGGTGCTGGCTGTAAGTTTGGGCTGTGCTGTGCAGCACGGTGCTGCTGTACTGCTGCTCTCAGCTTGCCCATGATTTGAATACTTTACTGAGCTGCGTGTTCTTGGTTCTCTATTTTTTTTTTCTTTTCTGTTTGCAGAACTAGCCAAGCCAGCTGGGAGGCCACAGCCAACAGAATTCCCTGTGGAGGCTGCAAGAAATCTGAAGTCTGCTGTTGCTGCTGATCTTCCAGAAGATCTTCCCGTTTGGCTGCTGGAGGCAGGTAGCAAGAATCAGGTCATGTGGTGGTTCTTAGAAGCTGGTGACAGTGCCGTGGTTACTTCCTACCTTTGTCTACTCCTCCTTTGTCTGCTGTTTTATAGAACCAAGTAAAATGAAGGGGATGAGGAAGAAAGCTCCACAGACAGTGAAGCAAACCTCTGCCCCTGCCAGCCAGTAGACTGAAAAAGAAACAAATTCAGGTTTTTAGCAGTTTTCCTTGCATATAAGTGAGCAGGCGTTTATAGCTCCTGTTCTCAACAACTTACTGATACAAAGGGAGAACATAGGTGTTGGTACAGCTAAAATCACTGAATTTTTACTGTATAATCTTGCACATGTTACAAGCAGGAGGTGGCTAATAGCACTGCTGGTAATAGTTCTCTTCCAAGGGAACAGCATGTTAAAGGTGGTTGTTTTACATGGGGTATGTTCATTCCTGCCAGTACAGAAACCGGGGAAGTTCCTATTCACGTATTCCACTTTAGTCGCTTGGAAACTCTCACTCGTTGCCCCAGCACGTTCTCCGTGGCCATTCATGTAAAACGCAGGGAAATCTAATGCTGGGGGGCACCAAGGGCACTACAAGTGCTGCACGCTGGAGCTGTTCTGCCATTTTGGTTTTGCTGTAAAGTCCAAAGCTGGTTTCTTCCTTTCTAGAAGTTCCCTGCACACAGTACCTGTGCTGAGGCACGGGGCAGGTGTTTGTGCCAGCGTGAGCCAGTTTGGCCTTTGGGTGCAGTGAGGGAAGGGGTGCTGGCTGTGCTCAGTTAGGGTCGCTCAGAGTTCAGGCTCTGGTGCGCTGCACAGCTGCTTCCCCTGAGGGCCACTGGGCACAGCATGGTCACCGCCCCGAGCACCAGCAGCATCGGCCTTGTGGGGCTGCTTTAACCTGGTTTAGGGGTTGCTTTTAATGCAGCAGAATTCTTTTTGTGTATTGCAGATTATTGACTCGCCCTGCCGAATTCGTACACCAAGGGGATGCAACTTCGTGAGCTGTTAGAGCAAAGCAGCCCTTGCTCTCACTGACTTGTTTTCCCAGAGCCAGCCCTGCATAGCAGGTATGGGTTTCTTGCCAAAAAGGCTGAAAATAAGCCCAGAAAGGGTAAGAGCTGCTGGTCAGCTGCTGGCTTCCGCTGCGTGCTGGGGTGTTCCTCTGCCTGTGCAGCCACGTACTGGGATGGGTTAGTTTGATGCTGCTGAGCTGCCTAAAGAACCAGGCACCACCTTTGGCATCTCTGCTCATACAAACCTTTCAGTTCATCCACCAGGCTCCTGTTGAGGCTAAGAGGGGCCTCGCCTTGCCCTGGCCCTTTCCATGCAGCTCTTAGGGCCATCTCCTTCTGTGAGGACTGTTTTAGGGCTCTGAGCTGGGGGCTGGGGTTTCCCTTCCTGATCTCCTCCCCTCCTCCCACCCCCCCAGGCTGTAGGCTCCCCGAGGGACCTTGGCAAAGGCAGGAAGGCAGAAGGGCCCCGCTCACCTGTGGCTGACAGGATCGGGCCCAGGGCCCTGGCCAGAGCCCCCAGGCTCCTCAGGATCCCCATCACTCTTCCTTTTTGGCCGGCAGAACCTGTGAAGGCAGAGTCAGTCACCAGGCTGCATCGTAGTTCTGCCTGGGGCAGGGACAGCCTGAAGGGCAGGCACTGCTGGGGCTCCTGGAGCCGGTTCTTTTGGAACTTCAAACTTCACTGTCACTGCCCAAGCTCTATTTTTTTTTCTCCCACAACAAGGTAAATGTGACTGCATTATTAAGCACGCTTGAAGACAAAAAAAAAAATCAGAAAAAGGCTAAAACTTTTTGTATAAAAGAGCTAAATCTGCTTCCCTAAATTTGAAAGTAGTAATTTTTTTTCTGCTGTAAAATACAGGTGCATGGATGCAAGTTTAAGTAAGAGCCCCATGAAAGTCCTGGTTAAAAGGAAAGCCCTGCTTTTTTCCCTCAGCAGGCACTGTAGTGCTGGCAGCCTTGGTAATGAACCAAAGCTAAAGAAGGAGCTGGCTTCTGCAGGTGGCAACTCAGCATCATCTGCCGTACAGGGTTCTGTAGCAACCAGCACCACATCCAGCTCTTTTCCAAGGAATCGGGAAGAAATGATTTCACTGCTGGCAGATGGCTGGTGTCTCCTTCAGAGGCCCAGGCTCTTCCTTCCTCAGTGGCGTTTGTGCTCTTTGCCTAGGAGCCTCATTTTTTACCTCCTATTCTTGATCCTCTTAATCATGACCACCATCGTGGTTGCTTCAGGTTGACCCAGCACATTGGAACAAACCAGCAAAAACCTGCAAAAGTAGTGTGCTCACTGGGCAGAGTTTGACTGGGCTGGCAAACTGCTCCTGCTCACTCTGAAAGGACTTAGTAGGAAGAGCTGACAGTTTTCAGAGCCAGGTACTGTCAGGTCTGGACTTTCCTGTACTTCAGTGGGGGATGTTTTGGAAGTTCTCAGGGTCGGAATATTATCTTCTCACCCCCAGCAGTCCCATCTGGCTTTCTTTGTTTTTTACTGAAGGAGGCATTACAGACACGCTGCAGCCACAGTGCAGCACGCAGACCTGAGGCCACCCCAGGACCCAGCTGTTCCTCTTGATGCATCACCAAACCTGAGGTCACTCCCGCGTTCGAGCCAAGTGCATACAAAGTCACTTACGTGCCCAGGGGCTGCCCCTCCAAGCAAGGACACTCACCATAGCCTGATACCACCGCAGACAAACATGGGATAACAATGGCAGCAGCTGGAAAAACACACAAAAGAGACTGTCAGTGACCAGCAGAGTTCAGCTAGAGGAGCAATCGCGAAAAACACGTGGCCTGAACTCATTACTGCTGCAGAGAAGTATGCTGAGCTCTGGGGCACTGCACCAACGATGAATCATATGCTTTAATCCAGTCCAATAACAAAAACACCCCCCCAAAGCCAACCTGCACGAAGAGCCATGTGCTCTGAGCAGGTGTTTCCCATTACTGCTGCTCCTCTCCACAGCTCAGGGCAGCTTTGCAGAGGAAGGGGAAGGGAATTGCTCATGTTTCCCCCAGCCAGTGAGCTGCCGTACACAGAACCACGCTGTCCCCATGCACAAGGATTTACTCACAGATGAAAGAGGCAGCTTGAGAAGTAAGACCGTTAAGTCCAGCAAGAGGCTACAACATTTTTTAAAGAAAAAAGCCAAGAGCTGTTCAGCAATCGCTGCCCTCTTACTGCAACAGGGACCTTTTCTGCCAAGAGGGAAGTGCTTTCAGCATGCAAAGCAGAATCTTTTTTGGGAAGGGAAAAACGATTGGAGAGCAGGAATGATGGATTTGTTGCCTTAACTGCAGGCATCCGAATTTCTTGGGCAGGGGGAGGGAGAGGGTGGGAAAAGAGGTCTCTCCTGAGAGACCTCTCAGGATGGCTTAGCTAGGGAAGAGCCAGATCTAGTAAGATCTAGAGTTTGAAACCTGTCCACCACACGGCTGGTCCTAGGCAAGCAAGCTACTAAACAGATGCATTTTGTGGCTGGGAGTTTACTCTGAAATTAGTCTGCATCATGCAAAAGAGAAGTCTCCTTTCATAATTAGCTTCAGTTGAAGCTTCTCAACAATAGCAGCGTTGGGGATATCTGAAATCTTTTCTCAGATGGACACTTTGGTATGGCTCCATCGCTGATGAATCCAAGTTCATTCATAATTGTTTCCCAGAATAATGGCTTAAGTTGTCAGAACACTGTTTATGTAAGCAGTTATGCATCTTTGAAAACCATCTGCACTCAGCAAAAGCTACAGGGAGTTTATCTCCCTCCCTGGCCTAGGAGCCTGCAATGCAGGAGAGCAGGGCAGCGTCCAGCCCGCACAGCCCCGAGCCACGATGTTCAGGACAAGGCTGACCTGCCCTCGCCCTTGCTCAGCCTGAATCTTGCACCAGCCCTCACCGTAACATAGTGCAGCTCTCGGCAGCCTGTTGCCTAAGAAATAACGCAGCCACCTTTGAAACACAAAGAAATGCTCTCTTCTTTTCCTGACACAAGCTATTCAGTGAATATTTTGCTTCTAAGGTCTGGTGATGGGGGAAAAAAAAACAAAACAAAACAAAACAAAACACGAGCTCTGTAGTGAGATGGGACAACGAGCACTGGGGATGCTTCCTAATGTCACCACGGCAACTTCCTTGGATACAAACAACACGAGGAAGCAACAGCCACTATTCCTCCCAGGCTGTATAAAGAGAAACATCAACTGCTGCTGCTAACACCTTGAAACAGAAGTGTGTCTTTCTTAATTAATGAATAAATACGCGAAGAAAAATTACGTGTGCCTAGAATTCAGGGCAGTTTGGCTCACCAAAGGAGTACAGCAGCAGTCCAACGCTCAGCAGGGTCACATTTGCAGCCCATCCAATTAACAGGAACGCTGGAATCAGCAGCATAATAGCCTGCAAAAATGAATGAGTCACACAGTTACATTTAAGCCGTGCTTGTTAAAGCCTCACTCCAGGTGTCCTGCCAGGTCTTTTCCCCGACAGAATTACACTTAAACCAGTGAGTCCTTCCCTCCCAAGCAGACATTGCAAACTCATCTGGATGGCCACGCATAAACACAATTCACTTCTCTGTTCTCTCCGTGCCACATGACTGCAGACCACATACGCACTGGAGTCACCTATAACACGGGCTGTAGCCTCCCAGCTCATCTCCCAGTTGAGGAAAACAATGTTTTCGCAGTTCTCTCACGTGATCTGCTTTCTTTTCTGCCTCATTATGTGCTGAACTGTCCAGAAATTTAGTTTCATCTCTTTATCTTGTGAGCTAGCACAAGATCAAAAAGCCTGTGCGCTACAGCTCCTTTAGTTTTTTTTGCAGCAGCACTGGCTGATTCTAAGGGTTGTGTCAAACCCTCTGGAGTTTTTGGAGCCAAGAACAAAAAATGTGGGAATTCACTAGGAAAACAGAAAAAGAAAAGGTTATTCCTCTATTCAAAGGGCCTGGATTTCAGCTCCCCTGTGATCTCTCCCTCATACACATTTTTTTTCTGTGAAAACTGATCAGTTAAGACCTGCTGCAGGGTTTTAATTCCACTCCCACAAAATGCCTCATTTTGAAAACTCAGTGATTAATGAGACACCGTAACCGCTGTGCTAAGAGAAGCCACATTTGCCATACGATCCAGATCTATAAACAAAGCACCAGAATCACCGCAGCCAAAGGAGGAATTCCCACAAAAGCCACCCAAGCCACATGCATCTGCAGAAAGCGTGCCCAGGGGCCTGCAGGTTTCAGCAGGGAGCACGTGGGTGTTTACAAGAAGCAACTGGCCAGTTAAACTAACTGAGTATTTCACAGTAACTACACTTCCCTGTGCAGGAAAGAGGAAAAAATACAGAAATTTGCAGGGTGAGCCACAGTTTGCATAATCTGCAGTGCAGAGAACGTGGAGGAAGTTGGTGCAGAGGACAGAGCAGCACCAGTGCAGCAGCGTGAGTTTTCTTAGGGAAATGCTTCCCCTGTGACACAACAAACACATTGTTAGCTTTTGCCTGCCCGGGAGCAGGGTGGGGATGATTTCCCTAGCAGAAATAACTTTTGAGAAAAGCCGAGTCGGTTCACCGGGCTGCAGTGCGATTTGCCACTGTTGAACTCACACTGGCCTCAGAGTAATGCATAATAAATGGATGGAGGCTTTAGCTGTCCAAGCAGACGTTACCAAGCAGCAACAGAAGTTCAGAAACGCTGGAAACCTGCTGTCCTTAGCTCCACACACAAATGCAAGTGACAAAACACATCTACTTGTCCCACAGCCTTAGTATAAGCTGCATGAGCTGTTCCCTGTCATCTCAGTGCAGTATCACCATCTCTAAGATGAAAGAGGCAAACACTGCAAACAGATGCACACTTCTGTCAGAGAAACTTCTGCCTGTGTATTGGTACATGCTGTTGTAATATGGAAGACCACACGTTGTAGACTAGAGGAAGAATTCTGTTTCCCCCTGCCCACCACTGAAATGAGACAGACAGAATTTTCTTTTGATCCGACAAGTACAGCTATAGCCTCCAACCACTGTTCGTTGCTCTTTAGACTGAAGATTAATGTATCAGATTTATGGAGGGAAAGGAAAAAATATATATATATTTTTTTTTACCCTTTTTACAGCTTTGATTTCATTTCCTGGCTTGATTCGGCGAGCATAACCTCCCTGGATCACAGCCATTGTTATTCCAATAAAGAAAAACATCTTGCCCTGCTGCATGCTGTAAGGGAGGCAGAAACACAGGTTACAAAGTCATGCACAGAGCATTCCACCATCAGATGCACGGGTCCAGCGTAGACCCTTTCCTGAGCAAGACAGAGAATGCCTTTAGATGCTCACACGAGCAGCACAAGCTCTTAATACGCAGACATTAATTTCCACGACAGGCAAACAGAAAGAAGATGAACCCATTACTTAGAGACAGGACAGCTGCTGGCAAATACTGCAGAGGTCTCTAGACTGCTGCGATGTAGCTGAGTTGTTACTAGGGTGGCCCATGAAGAGCCCACACGTTACCTCATGCCATGGCAAATCTCTGCCCTACGTGCAGGAGCTATTGGTTTGCAAGGAATGGGCACAGGCACGGTGGTGAGGCCCTGCACTGGGAAGCTTGCACTCTCCTTCCACCCTGCAATATTTCTTCAAGTGTCCCTTTCTCCTCCTCTTATCTGCTGGACTATGTGGATGTTCTCAGCTAGAAGTTCTCACCTCTGTAACAAGCATGTTTGTCACACAGCCTGTACTGTCGGCATAAAGTTGAGTGTCTCACTGTGTGGCTATCCTGAAAGGACCTTGCAGAAGCAGCCTTACTGCACTAGAAGACCTTTCCTTGTTGCACACACATTAGTTAAGCCACAAACTGTAATGAAAGACAGAAATGCAGAGATGAGACAAAATCCTGAGAGTCACTGAAAGGAAAGGACACACATACGGAATCGAGCTACAAGATCATGTTCCTGGCTGGGAATCTTCCTATGAGCTGGCAGGAAAAGTATTTCAAGCTGAGCTTCTTTTAGTGGATTCTGTTCTTTCTGCTCTAGTGGTTGACTAGAGGAAGTCAAACTCTCAGATGTAATGACTGTACATCGTACGCAGTGCCATCACATGGCTATCCCTCAATCATTCTTTTTATTTTTATTTTTTTTGAGCCTCGAGATTTGTCCTGATAGTGTAAAACTCTTCTGGGGAAGAAGAGAAAAGATTTTATGCTAGTCAATCAATACAACTAGCCCAGCTACAGATATTTCAGAAGCTTTAGTTTAATCTTGTGTATTGATTTTCTTTAGGTCTTAGAAGGGGTGCATTCAATGAGTATCTCCCGGGGTGATAAGCGGTGTGCCTATGTTTTCTTAAATTCTTCCCACAAAGCCCAATCATAAATGAATGCAATGGCTGTTTTGTTTTTGACTCTTACCAACTGATGTTAGTAATAGTCTTCAAGCCTCTTTCTTGAAAATAAAAGACCTTAAATTAAGCTTTTGGAAAACAGCCTAGATGAAATACATGACGTGTCTTTTAAGCGCACTGTACCTGCTGAACTGGAATCTCTGGTGAGTAAGAAAACTCAGTGTATACTCCAAACCAGAAAACAGGAAGAGGTACAGGAAATACACCACGCCCAGCATTTTCAGATTCTGAAGATCTAAACGAACAAAACACCACAAAAAACAAACAGGGAGGTGAGGGGAGTGGGGGAAGAGAGAAATATGGTGGTGGTTTTCAAGCACTGCTTTAAAATATAACAGCAACAGTTACATGATACAATAGTTGTAGTGGACATAAAATAACTGTACAGGGAAAAGGTCTTTCCTCAGATGCTCATTTTAAATACCCATACAAGACATGCCATGAAATGGATTCTGCTCATTACCTTCCCTCTGGTGAGAGAAGAGCCCAGAAGACTGATCTCTCCCTGCGTCTCTGCTCTCCCTCATCCAGTCCAGTCCCTGTCCCTCATATTCGTACCCTCTGATTTCCTTACTTATTTTAAATCAGCTCCTGTATTCAGTTTAATACCTTGGAATGGTTCTTTCAGGACTACACTGGCTAAAGCACAGCATCCCTTCTAAGCCATCTGTGGTCTTTGATAGATAGTCTTACTTGTTTTTCTGTGAATGCAGTGTTTAACGTGTTTTCTCCTAAGGGGGCTCCTTTCCTGATGCAACAGCACGGATGATTAGTTGGTGGACCCGGCAAATGTTGATTTATTTTCTATGCCTTAAATAATTTAATGTAGTGAAGTGCTCAAACCCTACATCTCCAAATCCTGAAACAAGAAATAAAAGTCCAGTCTAAAATTTTTTGTTCTGCAGCTTGGATCCGCATATTAACACGTCCCTTACTTATGCCTCGAGCTGTGTTTTTAAATCACCTCACTTCCTGCAGCCTACCCAAACTGCAGCCAGTGCCTGAAGAATGAGTGAGTAGCAAGTCAGAAATCCTCAAAAGACTAATCTCTAAAACCTCTTTTTCTGGGAATACGAGGGTCAGCATAAGTTCATAAATTAATAGGGTGGATTTTAAAGAGTTAGAGTACTGCTTCCAAATGGGTGTGACTAAAGTCTGCACTTAGAAACCATCCCCAGATACAAGAAGATACATAATGTAATACAGAAAGCAAGTTAACACTTACTCTTCTCTGAAGGGGATTCCTTTCCTCGGGTGACTGCAGAGAACTGAAATAAAGCCAGAGGACTGAGCAAGTCAACGGCTGCCTGAAATCCAGATGTCACAGAGGAGACCTGATGACAGAAAGAGGTTTATTTTAAAAAACTGATGTAATTACTACTGCAGAAAAATGACAGCAACAGTCAGAAGTGCTTCAATACCTACAAACATTACCTGAGATGAAACAAGACAACTGGCTTTGGGGTCTGAGCAACCCCCGATAACATCCCAGACCTCCTGAATTAGTTCCAACACTGTAACTAGAAGGTAGAGCACTAATAGCAGTTTTCACTGAAAACAGACTCCTTCCTGGGTTGCTTAAAAGGCAGAAGCAGCTCGTTCTGCACAGACTGAAGGTGGCTTGGTTTGGCTCCCTTTTTGCATCACCCTGCCTGTCAATGAACATTTACTGGGTAAATAATGGCACAGCTGCCTGCAGCCTCGTGGAAAGCCGGGGATTTGTGTGAGCTACAGGGCTGAGAGCAGTAGGTGCAGCAGCACAGCCGGTGACAGCTTGGTGTGGTACTGCTGGTTCTTTTAGCCAGCCAGTGACACCTCCTGGGGAAGCAACAGAAAATACCATTTCTAGAGAGATTCCTTAGAGAGATTTCTAGAGATTCTACACGCCCACGTTGTGTGGCTTTTTTAAGGGGAAAATTTATTTTGTAGCACTTCTGGTCCTCCTACTCCACACATCTCAACCTAATTATGCATCTAGTGACACCATCCCTGCTCTTCATCACCAGGAGCTTAGGAGATGCTTTAATTCCCTACAGATGTACGGAAAATGTTTTAAACTTTATTATTCTTCTTCTAAAATATGAAAAGCAAATATATAAATATACATACACACTGTGTAAATTCTTAAGGAAACATTTCCTTTCAAAGTAGGAGAATTTAGGCTGCCACTTTGCAGGACAGTCACAGGAAGATATAAGAGGGACTCAAGAATCCTAAGTAATCACATTTAGCATTTAATCCCCTCAAAACACTGCACAGGCTTCATCTGATGAGCTTCCTCTTCATCCCAGCTGGGGAAGGAGGAAGCTGCTGCCCCCTTTGATGCTGAGATTAAAGGGTAAATTACCAGCAGAACTTCAGCATGTGCCTTGAGGATACGTATGGACTGGGTTTAAAAAAGTGTGTAAACAAATCACCCTTTAAAATGGTACTAACACCACCTGGCTTGTTTTGACAGTCTTCTGAGCATCCAACAGCCCAGCTCTGGAGCCTGTTGGTCTCCCACCATCAGTCAGATCAATATACCAGGCTGTTTTACATAGCTGTAAGGCTGCTGATCCACATAAAACAAACTGGGCTGTTTCCCCTTCCACTGCATGTATTACAGAGGGTAAAAAGACACTCCCAAGAAGAAGTTTCCTCATGCTTTTATGAGGTCTGTAAGAGGATTTCCTGAAGCTGGCTCATAGCAGTCCTCAGTTCCTGCATTTGTTGGCATGGTGTTTGCAGTGCAGCACACAGAAACTGGTAACAAGCAACTCTCTTCAAGAATGTCTGCCAGTAATAAAAAAATCTGCAGTTTGTAGCTGTTTTGAGTTATTATTCATGTCAGACAGGGTGCCAAGCTGCTTTTGTACTATAAGGCTGATTTTATTTATATAGAAATATATATATTTACAAGGTTGATTTTATTTATATGTAAATATATATATTTCTTTTAATCTTCTCCTGCCTTTGCCCTAGAAGCAATGATCTAGAAATGACTTCACCCACTGATTGATGAAAAAACTGTATTAGACCTGATGAAAGCATTTCACCACCCCCAAGCAGCAAGCACACACTGCCCATTTCAGGGAATGTCACCAGCTATGTGGAGTTCAGATCCTCTTCAGGTTCAAAATCTACAATGTTTTGTGTTTAATCTTCACGCTTATGACTTATTATTCAAAAATTGCTCTATTTCACTTCATAATCACCCAAAGCACCTCGAACATCAGACATTTCTCACAGTGTCTGTTTCCTGTTTTCCTCTAATTCAGAGAGGCTAAGTAACAAGCCTTGAAGTCCCAGAGTCTGTCCAAACCAGGAATGCAGCCTGGGCCTTCCAAGCTCCAGCACCAGCACTCAAATCAGACACCAGAGAATGAAGTTGTAAGACCCTTCCTTCAGCAAGTCAGCCTTGATCATAGCAAGCTCAGCTAAAAATTAACTCAAAAGCTCTTAAAGGGGACAGACTCTACTAGACACGCTTTTATTCCTCCCTGCTACCAAGCAGGTCACAACAGGAGCTGTTTGGGCAACTCACGTAAGACCAGTGTCTCTGACAGGTGAAAGGTAAAACGTTTCCGTCACTCTTCACCTGAAAAACGCAGGGAAGAGTTGAAAAAGGGGAAAAATGGTAGCAAAAACTCTGTTATCTTTGGATGAAAACTCATCCTTGCTCCCCCTGACCTCCTTCACCTTCTCTTTTCTACAAGTCAATTCCAACATAAACGAATGAAATAGTTGCTCTTCTCTTGAGTCTCTTGGACTCAGTGATCCCTGTGGGTCCCTTCCAACTCGGGATATTCTATGGCTCTCCAGAGAAAAGGAAGACAGATAGAGAAACAGGAATATCATGAGAACACAGCATATTTCAAAGAACCAGATGTTTGATCCCGCTGACACACCTTCCTACCAGTTATCGTTACCATTTCCCCTTCTCACAGTTACGTCCTTCCAACACTTTCCACCACGATAGTGCAGCAGCCCCTGCTCCAGCTCAGCCCAGCCAGGAGCCAGAGAGGCTGCCAGCACACCTGCCCTTACCCAGTTATCAGGCGGCCAGGGAAACTGCTCCTCTTCCACTCCAAGTCGGAGGGATTACCCCAAAACCAAGCAAAGCAGCCTAACAAGAACAGTTGCAAATACCCTCGACCACACGAACTTCACGGGTCCACTACCCAAAGGCAGCTGGAAGGAAACGGCACAAACGCACTGATGCTGATCCCAATCATAAGCTCCAAAGCTGGAAAAATCACCATCTCATCAGCAATTAAACAACTTGTGTGCTTAACATGACCTCGAGAGGCACCTATAAATCTGCCTCATGCAACACCTACTGCTGCAGGGAGGCAGAGTCCCCCAGAGCAGGGAGAGAGCACCCAGTTTCTTATCACAGTTCAGTCACGATGACGAGCACAGATTAGCTTATCAGAACTCCCAAGAGGATAATGAGAGGGGGAGGGTACTGGTCAGGGATTGTACAGGAAGGCCCCGAAGCCATTTATCCCTCCACAGCGAAGGTGGAATTGTTTTCAGAACACAGATTCACCCTGCAGCACTTCCTTCCATAAACACGTTGCCGTCACCCCAGAGTGCAGCTCTAACCAGGGACAGGATTTTATCAGGAATGCTTAGAAGCAGCCAAATAGGAAAGAGGAACAGATGAGACATACCAGAGCTGTAAAAAAAATAATAATAAAGCTGTAGTGTTTGGGAATACACACAAGCAACCAATTCCACATCTGACACACCCTGCTGGGAAACACTCAAGGAAGGTCTGAAGTTTTGCCCGGGCAGGAGCGGCGCAGACAAGTTTCCTGAACAGCATTTCTCCGTGTCAGCTAGGTTTGGCTGTCCAGAGACCGAGCATGATTCAACGTCTGAGAGCTGCTTAGAGGCAAGGAACGACAAGAAAGATCCAATCCAGCTGAAAACCTGAAATTGAGTGTTTCCTCCAGATACCTAGGACTGAATTCAGGCTCTCCCACACCACCAGTCTTCCAAGAGATTTGTTATCAGATAGAAATATCTTGAACAATGTCTGATCACACAGTATTAAATCATGATGCTAATACACGTTCTGCCCCACAGATTCTAGCAGTTACTGGGTTTTAGCACTTGTAGACATTTTCTCTCTGAGCTGTGCTGTCTTTCACAGATCTAAGAGTCATTGCTACTTCGGTGTTCAAAATAATCAAGCATAGACAAAATAGCAGTTAAAAAAATAACCTGATGTATACTGGGAAATAACTGAAAATTCACCCTCTCCCTCCCAGGTTGCCGTTAGTTTTTGGGAAATTCACACAACACCAAAGGCAGCAATTCATCAGCATGCTAGCTATAAACAGGTCTCACGTTATGCTGGGCTAGGAGGTGGGGCCATCATACAACCACCTTGATATCAGCCTGAATAGCATGAAAACCTGATCCCAAGAATGAGCTAAATTCATGAGATACTGGCTCAGCCCCTTCTTAAATACTTCCAGTATTTCAACAGCTGTCAAATCCTGTTCTTGCAAGGAAGCCAGACCTTCGAATTGAGAGCTCATTTACCCGTTTTTCTTTGGGAAGCGTCTCCGGAAGCAGGAAGAAGATGAAAATTAAATCAGCCACAGCAAATGTGAGTGCTAACAATGCCGAACGACGATAGAAGACTTCTCCTTTCTCTGGCTCCATGGCTAGGTAAGCTCCAATCATGGGACCCAGGGTAAAACCAAGGGAGAAGGCAACACCAATCATTGCCTGCAACGACACAAATGCACATTGACACGTAGTTTTAGACACCAGTTTGTTCAGGTAGCTCAGTTTAAACCAGTTTGGATTCCCTGGCATGTGCCTTAAAGAAATGCAGACACACACAGAATGTAACCAAAGAGCACTGAGTGTGAAGAACCTGTTATTTCCAAATATCCCATTTCATTTTCTGCCTAGCCAGCAAAGCAGCAGTGACAAACTGCAACGTAGTGAAGGGATATCTGAGGGACACCATTCCTTGTATGATGATGAGTGAAAGGAAGTTGGGAAGGGGAATAACAACTCTCACCTCAGGGATTGTTCAGCCAGCAGATCCAGCAGCCATAGAATAAACTTTTGTAGTGTGATGTCTACAACTTCTAATTGCTTTGGTAATTTCAGTATTAAGAATTATATTTCTGATAGAGCAAACAGGCTGAGAGGCTTCCCAAAACAACCTGAATCTAGTATAGCTACTAAAGAGGATTTATTAACTCGCTGTGAAACCAGCACACAGGAAAAGACGTAGAACCTGCACATAGGTGTGGTGGTTTTACCGTGCTGGGCAGCTAAACCCCACAACTGCTCTCTCACTCCCCCTCCTTTAGATGAGGAGGGGGAGAAGTAAAGCAAAGAACAACTCACGGGTTGAGATAAGGATAATTTAATTAAAGGGAAATAATTATAATAATTAAATAAAGACTACCATGAACTAAACAATTTAATTAAGGGGAAGTAAAAGGGAAAAGGGGAAAAAGGGAGGAAAACAAACAAACAAAATAAATGAAAGCTACATGGAAGTGCAGAGGAAAGAAATTACTCTCTACTTCCCACAAATGAGCGATGATTGACCACGTCCTTGAAGCAAGGCCTCAACGCACGCAGCCGGTGTTCGAGAGGAGGACCGACGTCTTCTCAACGAGAGCCCACCCCTCCCCTCTTCTTCCTGTTTCCACCTTTTATTGCTGAGTGTGACACCACATGGTATGGAATATCCCTTTGATTGGTTTAGGTCAGCTGCCCTAGTGATGTTTCTCTCCTCACTTTTTGCCCACCCCCTAGGAGGGTTAGAGAAAGGCCCAATGCTGTGCCACTGCTGCTCAGCAGTAGACACAACACTGGTGTGATAACACTGCTGTTCCAGCTACAAGTACAGAGTACGGCACTGAATGGGCTGCTGCCGGGAAAGTTAACATTCCAGCCAGACCCAGTACAATAGGAGATGGGAGTTTAACAGAGAGAACATGGATTTGAATAGTTTGTCTCAGTTCGGTTGCTTAACAACACAACAATGCAGGATTTGGCTCATTTTCTTTAAGAAACATATACAAAGACATATACACAGAGGCAGGACCCCAAACCATGCCATCCCAGAACACAATCCTCCTGCTTTTCAGTCTGTTTGCCTTTACCTGTACTAAACTAAAAGAGGCCTGGGCACACGCAGGTGTCCTGACTCACCCCTACCTCCAGCCCTGTTTCAGCCTGCCCAAGCAGCATTCTCTCAGACGATGCCCAGCACACTTTGGGAACAGCATCAGTCAGGACCCTTCCCAGAAAGCAGAATGAACATGCCCACTCTGCTTCGGAAAAGACGAGGGAGTTAAGCTGTGTGGATGTGAGCCCAAGCTACTTGCTCTCAAGCCCTAAAAATAAGCTGTGACCCATTTTATTTCCTAGTGCTGTATGGCTATCCTCCTCCAGATATATATTTTCTCTCACCAGGATTGTAATAAATTGTTTGGAAAATTCATTAGCTATCACTGTGAAATCCCCTCCCAAGACGCAGCTGCCCCACATGATGGTTTATAACTCTCTGCTAATAGAAGTTTGGGCCCCCGAGGCTTTTTTAAGATAAAAGATCTAACTGGCAATCCACAGGCAAAGCTCAGCCTGCAGGGTGTTTCCATCTGGTCCGCTGCCTTTTGGAAGAGGCAAGGGCAGCTGTTCAGCCCACTTGCTGCTCAGTCAGCCACAGCCACATCCATCACCTGCTGAGCTCAGGTCCTGAAGGCACTGCATCATCCAAGGCAGGCAGGGCCATGCTGGGCACTGCTGCTGCGCTGCCACGGCTTGGAAAGGTGAGAAAAGCGGGTTGTCCTATAAGCGAGCTCCAGTTACCAAAACTGGGCCATTCTGAGATAAAAGACCTTTCAGTTCCTCAGCTAGTATAAGCAGGATTAAAGTTAGCAGCAGGAGGGATGGTTTTACCACTTAGGCAGGTAGCTTTTCAACCTCTAGGACATCTGCATTTCACTTGGAGGTGAAAGCCACCGACAAGTAGCGTGAGAGTTTGCCAGCAAAGCCATCTGGCACATTCTCAAAAGCAAGGCAGTATGGAAGGTCGTGTTTTTGATCAATGAACACGCTGCTAAGGAATATACTCAGAGCACCTGAAATCAATTAAAAGTTAGCCAATAAACCCAAACATCTGCCCCACAGGTATAACTCACCATGCCCTTGCTCCGTGCTTTTGGAGAGTGCAAGTCAGCAATTACAGCTGTGGAGAGGCTGACGTTCCCTTTGCTGATTCCACCTATGATCCTGGAGAGGAGAAAAATGCCGAAGGACCTAGAGGCAGCCCACAGTGCGTACGATGCCATCAAACCCATCTGCAGAAGAAAGAAAGGGTTCTTTATAAGGGGCAGGAAAATTTTTCTTATTTCTGCTCATTTCGCTGCTAAACATTTGATTTTCTTTTTCCATTCTTCAACAGCTGCTCCAAAAACTATGCAACAGAAATGCCTGAATATACTGATACTGTGCTATGTCCTGAACAGTGAAATAATAATAAAAAAAAAAAAAGTAGAACCAAATCCATAAGAATTTCCTATAAATGAAGTAGTGAGACTACTAATAAAATAAAAAGCGTAAGAAAAGCTCAAAGGGAGATAAATCAGCCCTGGGCACTAAACCATTTTTTTACATCCTGCTCCATTTGTTTCCAACAGAATTTTGAGTTCAAAATAAGAATTCACACTTCTAGTCCTTTAATTCCATAATCAATCATAAGCACACATATATTTAGTTCACTTTCCACAGCCCAACAGAATAGCAGGCTTTATACATCATTCACTGCCAAGTTCCACCATACTTCCACTGCTTCTGTAATTAGAACCCCAAACTCTGACTAGCAACAGAGAAAACTTCTTGAAGAAAGTTCATTTTTATAATAAATCCACCTTTCTTTCACTGCTACATAGCAATGTCTAACCAACAAATGCCAGGCTCTGTGAAATAGGTCATGAAGCAATCAGCAATCATCAGGCACTCGGGGAACTAAAATTTAGAGGGATTAAATCCGTCATTTGTGAACTGTGCATCTGAAGTCAGACTCTGATACGCAGGGGTGAGGGACTTTGGAAAATCCCAGACAGTCATTTTGGTGCCTTCCATGTACAGTTATGGAACCTCAGCTTGAGCACTCGATTTTGGAAGTGTAGCCCAGTGATTTGGCAAGAAGGCCACAACCATCAGACCTGGAACAGTCATTTCCCAACCCTTTGTGCCAAGCACAAGGCCTTTAACTGTGCAGTGAGGTGACGTGACTGAACGCAGCACAAGACATACCACTGTCAGCAAGATGACGGGCCTTCTGCCCCAGCAGTCTGACACAGCACCGGTGAGGGGAGAGGAGAAAAACTGCAGGATGGAAAACATTGAGCCAATCAGACCTGAAAAAAAACAAAACATACAGAGATATCATTACATTCGCTGCTTTCATCTTAAATACAAAGCCAACCTGTTCCAGACCTACCACTCTGTTTGGTCTGTTAAAAACGCACAAATGTAAAATAACAGTGATAAAGAACAGCATGTCCCTGAAACCAAGCCACCCTCAGAACAATGATCTTCCATGGTTAATTGACTGAGGAGGCAATGGCACAGACAGGCCTAAGCAAAAGGGATAAGGTGGATGGGTTGCTGGTTACTTCACTGGTGAGAAGCTGTTTGAAACTCGCTGGTTATAATGGCATGGAGTCAGTTTGGGAAACACTGGAGAATCTGCAAATGTTTTCTGTTCCTAAAGCAGAGGTAATACAGCCTTGAACAGTCACAGTTCTTTTAAGAATTTTTTGATTGTTCGAACCTGATTCTGTCAAATATAATTAGCTTTTCTTTCCTTCTTATCATGGAAAGAAGGACACATGCACTGCTGTTAGTGAGGCACGCTAAGAGGTAGGAGTGATTCCAACAGGCTCCAAGAGTCTTTTGAAATCTGCCTCCAGCTTCTGTGATGTTTAATTCCTCTTTTCTCTTGCCATCTCCAGCTTCACACGCTCATTAATTTGCACTACACTCTCAACAAGCAGGCAGAAAAATGTCTTGCTGTCACAGTTTTTCCTCCAAAGGAAAAACTGGGTTATACGTCTCAGATCATTCAGTTATCAAAGCTAAAAAAGGCTGAGGAGAGAGAGACCACAAGTACTGCTCCCAACGACTTTAAGGGAGGCAGAATATTGATGCCAAACACCTTATGGGCAAAAGTTCCTTATGATAGCTCAAAAGCCCCCAAAAGCTGGTCCAGTCAAACATTGGTGTCCTCAGGGCAGGTTTCTGCCCTGCACAGGTGGCAGTCTGAGCAACGATGAAGGACAGCAGAAAATATCCTGCATTGGCCTCTGTTTAACATTACAAGTGTACTGAACCTTTCCACTACAACCATTTAAGGTGCAACCAGCAAAGATGGGCTGTGACAGCAGTTGACTACAAATAAGTTGGTTTGTCCATCCTCCCAGGCTCCTGCAGTCTTGGACAGCTCTCCAATGACTTAGCTCCACTCAACCTGGCAGAAAGCTAACCTAGATAAAAGAAAAAGTGTTCTGCTAGTATAGAAAATTAGGTGGGTCACTAAGAGGAGCTGTCATCAAAGCCAGCAGAAGAGATGGAGTTAAATGTGGCAGACGCCAGGTCAATGCAGCCACCTCGTCTACATCCTCGCTGCCTGTGGCTGTCAGGTAATTAGTGACCATCCCATCATTGCTCTGTACTGCTCCTAAACACTTTTCTCCAAGAGAGAAAGCAGCAAGGGACACCAGCTTCTTTCCCAAGCCAGTTCATTTGCATGTTCCCAGTTACACGTTATATTTTCTTTGAAGAGCAAAAGGTCAGGTGGGTCCCTCCGGAAGGAGCAGGGAGATTTCTCCTTCCCCTTGCAAACAACTGAGCCAAACCAAGCGATACAGTGCTTCCAGGGCAGCAAGAAAAAGGAAAGGCAACGAGTTGGATGAGATTGGGAGCACCCTGCCCCTTGTTTGAACAAAGTCTGAGGCCGTGAGGAGCAAGGAGGAGCCTTAGAGCCAGGTCCTAGAGGAGACAAAGTGATTTAAGGGATTAAAAAAGTGAAAAGGGGTTTAAAAAAACCTGTTTCCTACCATTCAAAGCCAGTAATCTGACTGAAAACGAGCACTGGATTTCCGGCACTGCTCCTACAGGAGCTCACCCACACCAGGGTGTTCTAGTGCCAGCAAATGCTTCTTGACCCTACAAGTCAGCAGCCCTACTGCATTTAATAGGACTAATGAGATTTAGAGGCAGTGCTGCACTCTAGCTGCCCAGGGGGAGGTGGGAATTGAACTCAGGAGCTCCTAATTCCAGTGTTCCCTACTGACTGGTCTCCAGTCACGTGCAGATCAATTGTGAGGGGAAAAGAATTTTTGGGACTGGGCAGGGAAGAGCACAGCAGGCTCCTGACCCTCAGCTGGCAGTCTGACAACAAGGAGCAGCAGGCCTGCATTTCTGAAGCACAAATTAGGATAATTCAGGTTAAAATGGACCCCTGGAAGGCACCTACTCCAACCTACTGCTCACAGGGTCAACTCTGAGGTCAGACCAGAAAACATTCAGGGTTTTCGTCTGGTCAGAGGCTGAAAACCTCAGAGAATGGAGAGTAGAAAACCTCTTATGCTCTCTGTATGTTTTTTTATTTTCTGTCAATCTCCTCATCATTCCTCACAACAATGCAAATGACTCGAAAGCAATGCAGGTTTTGTTTCAGCTGTTTAAATTCCATACCTCCAAACAAGACACTGTTGTATTTGCGCCCGGGAGGCATCCCGACCATCTCCGCAAACCAGTCCACGCCACGCTGCAACGACAAGTAGAGTCCATCCTGCAAAACAGAGGGATGGGAAACAGAAGCAGGAGGAAAGATGCTCTGCTTTATTTTCAAAGACATTTCCCCCCAGTATTTCCTGATTGACCAGTAAGGCTAAAAATAGCTTAAATTATGAATGCTAACAGCAACAGGTAAATGAGCGTATGCGTTTGGGTGGGTGGATGTCTGGACTACAACTTTCTAAAACTATCAGGCCTGCTACTTGCTAAAACCAAGACTAAACAACAGCGGCACGTCCTGTATCCTTCAATTAATAAAGCAGCTGGAGAGACACTCTATCCCTCTGTGTATAGATAATTTAGACTGGGAGAGCCAGGGGCCTGTAGGTTCAGAAAAGAAGAGGTGGTGAGAAAAAGAATAGCTCCAAAGAAGAGGAGGGGGACTTGAAAAGAACGGGGCCCTAAAAAGAGGGTGAAAATCCTGGTGATAGGAAATAGTTTGGAAGTAAAAGATTCTGGAGGTCAGAGTCCATGGTTAGGGTTAGAGACACGGAAGGAGAAAACACAAAACCTACAGCTGCAGTTGGAGGCGGGCTGGAAAAGGGTTCTGACTTAGAGGTCTGGGATGAAAAAATAATTCTCCCCTGACAACTTCTTCATCTTGTCTGAGAATGGCAACTGGGAGCAGCTGCCCCACTGGGAACCACCGCGACCTTCTGCCCCAAGTTCCCAGAGCAGCAGCCACCTCCCTGCTAAGAATGAAATTGAAACCTGGTGAACCTGGTGCTGGGGGTGGGAGCAGACAAGATTTCCAAGGAGGGAAACCCCACAACCTCTCTGTGCAGCCTTTGCCAGGGCTCCATCACCTGCACAGCACAGAAGGGCTTCCTGAGGGGCAGAGGGAAGCTCCTGTGCTCCAGTTTGTTCCCAGTGGCCCCAGCACGTCCTGGTGCCTGGGGTTGTTCCTCCCCGGGTGCAGGACTTTGCACCTCTCCTTGCTGAACTTCAGGAGATCCTTGTCAGCTCACCCCTGCAGCCTGTCCAACAAACCCAACCCTTAGCTATCTCTGGTGAATGAATTATAAAAACCGCCTTAGGGATTTTTTGCTGGTACCACTGCCCTCAGCAGCCAGATGATAAGGGAGAGATTTTGCACACAATTTCCATTTAGAGCACAAAATGCATTTAGGCATCAGTGTCTTTGTTTATCAAGACTGGGGGACTCCAAGTTATCAGCTAGATACAAATGCATATTTTACTTCAGCCAGATCTCCTGTATCCCAGTTTCAGAACTAAACCTCCTCTTCACAAAGCAACACACGCATGATACATGAAAGCATCTTTTGGAGACGAAGGCGACTGCAACAAATGATCAAATGAAAAGGAAGAGACAGGGCCAGCAGAAGGTAAGTACAAGGAACAGCCCCTAGGAAATAACTGAATTTTCCCCCAGAACAAATCCCTCACTTTAATGAGATAGCAAGAGGGAGGAATCTTATACAAGTTAACAAAAAAAAAAAAGTATAAAAAATCACTCTTCAAACAGTTTAAATGGACTAGATGTTATTATTCTGCCTACAACTATTTAAGTTGCCCTGAGACAAGGGAGTTTTCTTCCTCCCTCCACTAAATATCTCATAGCTAGCAGTTCCAGCAGGCTGGCCTCCTCTGTGACGTACCTGGGTCCGGCTGTAGTAATCGAGGATGGAAGGGAACAGCGGCAAGATGAGAGCAAATCCCAACAAGTCGATGAACAGTGCCAGGAAGACGATTGCAATAACACGATTGCTGTTCTGCTCCAGCTTGTCGTTGACGGAGCTGCTGCTGGTTTCTCCCTCTCTCATAGCCATGCTCACAAGTGCTTTGATTCTAAAAAATGATGTTTATAGCCAGTTAGCAGGAGGAATTTTGCAGGCCTTTCATAAGGATATCTTGCTGATTCTTCTCACTTCCTGCAGACCTCACAGCAATAAATGTAAGCTGTGGCTTTATTAAGTTACCTCATTTTCAAAGGGAAGAGGGCTCAACTCTCTGTTCTGGGTTCTTAGCTCAACACCAAGTTTGCTCTCATAAAAAAGCAGAAATGAGGGCAATCAGATTACAAACTCTATTACAGGGGCATCCCAAATAAAGCATAGAACAAAGAAGCATTTAAAGTTTGTTAACATGCAAGAAAACTTTCCCAAAATGTTCAATCCAGTATTACAGTAAAACAGATAAGAAAAGGCACTCGTTTTGATTATCCCTGTTCAGGTAACTAGGGGATTATTTATACTTTCAATGTATACAGAAGTCAGTCGACATTCTGCAAAACTTCCATTTCAACAGATATTAAAAACAAGGAGCAAAACACAAACCATGAATCTGCAAGCTTCAGGTTTGTAAAACATTTTCTCAGCCATAAAACAATGAAATCCTTTCCACTGCAAAAATCCCTGAACACTTGTTACGCTAAAAGAGTAAAAATGGAAACCAAATTTCATCCAACTGAAAGTCATTCAATACCAAAATATTCATTGACTTTAATAAATCAGGACTGAAAACTAATTTTTTTTAATATAAATTCTGTACGAGGTACGACATACCATATTACGCATACAAGGCACTGTGCATGTAAAATCATACCACTCTAACTGAAGACCATAACACTTTGTTATGCTAAGCTATAAACTGCTTTGTTTTGCCAAGCTATAAATATTTTCATGACATTTCTTTACTTGTGGATTCAGTTTACTTGTGCTGAAGCAGCATGAAAGTTCAAACACGATGAGGTAACCATGGAAGGGGGCCACCTGCAACCCATTTATTAAGCTGTTGGCATTATGCTTTTAAATCTGCCAGAGAACAGAAGGGTTTGGTTATGCTGAGGAGCCTTTTATTTAAAATGGCATGTCCTCCCCACTACAAATATTTAGCATTTTTTGTTTACCCAAAGGATATAAGAGTATCTGGAGCCCACAGCAGCTATTTATTTAGACAAAAAGTCTCTGGCCCTGGGTATACCTGGCCACGCATTACGGGATGGGTTCATCGTGGAAGTTTCTATCCTGTTTCTCTCACAATTTGGCTTTTGTACCAAGGTAAACTTTATTTCAGGATTACTTACGCAGGGCAACATCCTTTACACCTCCCTCTCGCTGCTGTTTCAGCTAGCGTGTGGCTTGAACCTCTCGCTGCTAGCACTGACCTTTCAGCTAGCTCCAGGTCTGGCAATGTGGTCACAGTTTCCCTTATGCAACATCCCAAAGCACTACACGTTTCTGCCTTTGTGCTCCACCGGTTTTGTTGTTCAAACCTCTCCGTATTTTTTAGTTAGGCAGGAAACCACGAAACACTTTATAGACCCTGGCACCCTGTCAGCAAAAACAAAACGCTTCACCTCCACCATGGCATCTGAGTCCTGTGGGACGAGGTTTTAAGCGGCGGGGGGGAAGTTTTGGGGTTTGGGGAAGTTGTTCCTTTGGACATGAAGTGTCCCTGACCCCTCGGCTCTGCCTCTCAGTGACTCCGGGCCTGTGTCTGCTGGTTCCTGCCCTGGCCCTGTGCTGATGCCCGGCATCGCTGCGCCTCTCGGCCCTGCAAGCAGGGATGTGGGCTCCGGCAGCAGGGTGAGCTTCATCCTTCTGGTGTTTTCTTACCCCTGCTTCCTCCTTCTGAGATTGCCCGGGTCTGGCTTCACCCGCTTAAGCCTTGGGAAGGCTTCTCTGTCTCCTTAACGCAGTCCTGAACCGGGTTAAGAGCCGGATTTTCAACCAGGAAACGAAAAAATCAAATCAAATCTCAGATCAGGGAGGAAAGAGGGGCCTGCGAGAGAGAGAGAGGGGGGCGGCCGGGCAGGGCCGCGGCGGCGGAGGGCGAGGAGCCGCCGTCCCTCCCCTCCTTCTCCTCAGCGGAGCCCCTGGGACCCGCACCCCGCTGAGGCGAAGCCGCGCCGGGCTCTGCCCCCCCCCCCGCCCTCCTCCTTCCCTCCCGTACCACTGCGGGGCCCGCCCGGCGCCGGGCCACCTACCGCTCCTCACGGGGGGAGCCCTCCCGGAGCCGTCCCCTGGGGATGCTGCGGGGCTGCGGCTCCCGCCGGGCTCTCCCCGGCTCTCCCCGGTTCCCTTCCTCTTCCGGCAGGGGATGGAGCCGCTCCCGAGGCCCCGCAGCGGGTGCCGCCGAGGAGGGAGCCCGCCCCCGGCCGCCCGCCTCCCGCCGCCCCGCTGAGGCGAGCCCGCGGGGCCGCCGCCATCTCCCTCCCTCGCGGTGCTGAGGGGAGGCGAGGGGGCTGCCCGCCTGCCGGCATCGCCCGGCCGCGGTGGTGCTGAGGAGCAGCGCTTCGAGAGGCTCTTTAAGAGACGCAGAGTAATTAAAGACAGCCCCAGCTCTAGTATATGATGAGTTCTGCACTTAGGGGTGTCTCGTACCACACGCTGCAGCAGTTCTTTCTCTTCTCAAAGAGATATTTCTTTTAGTGAGAGTCACAGAATCATCAAGGTTGGAAAATACCTCCAAGATGATCTGCTCCAACCATCCCCCTACCACCACTATCATCCACTAAACCATGTCCCTAAGTAAGTCCATCCTTTCCTTAAACACCTCCAGGGACAGTGACACCACCACCTCCCTGGGCAACCTGTCCCAATGCCTGACCACTCTTTCTGAGCAAAAATGTCTCCTCAACCTAAACCTCCCCTGGCACAACTCGAGGCCATTCCCTCTAGTCCTGTCACTAGTTACCTGTGAGAAGAAGCCGACCCCAGCTCCCCACACCTTCCTTTCAGGTAGCTGCAGAGAGCAATACCGTCTCCGCTGAGCCTTGTCTTCTTTAAACTAAACAACCCCAGTTTCCTCAGCCACTCCTCACAGGACTCATGCTCCAGTCTCTTCACCAGCTTCATAGCCCTTGTCTGGACACATTCCACGGCCCTGATGTCCTTCTTGTACTGAGGGGCCCAAAGCTGAACACAATACTCGAGGTGCGGCCTCACCAGAGCTGAGTATGGGGGGATGATCCCCTCCCTGGTCCTGCTGGCTACACTATTCCTGATACAAGCCAGGATGCCATTGGCCTTCTTGACCACTTGGGCACACTGCTGGCTCACGTTTGGCTGCATGGCATAGCACTGCATGGGGTTGTTGTTGCCAAAGTGCAGGACTTCGGACTTAGCCATGTTAAACCTTGTCCCACTGGCCTCTGCCCAACAACCCACCCTGTCCATGTCCCTCTGCAGGGCCGTGCTACCCTCCAGCAGATCTCCACTTCCCCTCAACTTGGTGTCATCTCCAGACATACTGAGGGTGCACTCAATTCCCTCATCCAAATCATCAATGAAGATATTAAAAAGAACACACTCATTCAAAGAAGAGAGGAACGTTATTTCACTAGTTGCTACATAGCCGTGTTGCACAGCAGCAGTTAGTCGTGGCTTTGATAAACCCAAATTTTCTGGTATCTGACTAACAGAAAAAAGTAGCTGCAAAGTTCAGTTCCTTTTTGAAAAGAGCTGTTCCTCAAACAAACTGCTCCTTTAAAACATCAAGGTTTTGAACAGAGAACATGAACAAATTTGGTATTAATACTACTGTCTAACCCTGTGTCTGGTGTCCAACCTGCCTAAATAGAATGTGTGTATATGGTTACAAGTGGCCTGAAAGCATCCAGCTTCATAGTTTTAAGTACTTAATGATTTAAAGCAAATTAGTACAGGTTTTGAAAGGCCTTCTTGTTCCCTTCCAAGTAATATAGCCTGGATGGCGGTGCAGACTTATTAACACATGCATGAGAACCTCACACTCAACAACGTGTCTGTCACGGATTCCCCAACAGGTTAGATTTGGAGGAGCTTATCTAAATGCACCATCGGGATTAACATGCTAATTAGGTCAAATAGGGAGCTGCCATTCCCTTGTGCATGTGAGTATTTATATACTCAGTTTGGTGTGAGGAAAGGAATTTAGTATGTATAGCACATATTCTGTAAATTTAAGGATTCTGTAAGGATCACTGCTGATTCAAGATTCTGTTTTAAGGTGCTCTGGGGTAAGTATGAATTATCATTTAATGCCTAGAAAATATATTTAGATATATTATTCTGGCTCTGAACCATTGCATATAACCAAGCAGGAACCACCTGAATTCAGATGTATTTCAAACAGCAAAAGCAAAACAAATGAAAAAACCACAACTTTTCCCGTTACTAAACCTACCAACCTAAACATTTTCTGAGCACCGAGCCCAGCTGCATTACTGCAGTCAACCATGTCATACAATCCTGTATGCAAGCACACAAAGAGAATTTTGGCCCTGTAAGTAAATAGCACCTCACAGTCTCAGACAATGAATAATACTATTATGATTAAGCTGCCAAATGCTTTATGTTGTAGGTTTTATTTTTCCCAAATGCCCAGAAAGAGGAAAGCAGTCCCAGCAGTTCCTATGGCTGAACAGGCTGCACTACCAAAGACATCAGCCTCTGTCCGGTAGAGCTGTAGGAGCTCAGGTTTTGTTTCACGGTAAACAATACGTGCTGAGCTTAGTGCAGCCTCGCTAACTCCATACAGCAGAAGCTGATGGCAAAGAGTGATGGCTTACACAGAATATGGTTATAGCAAGGTAGAGAACTTCTGTAAGACATGACTGAGAACATCAAACACCACACTAACTTTCAACTGACAACCAAAAGACCGAACTGATGATAAGGAAGCCTTTCATACTGTTGTAAATACGGTAATTTATGCAGGTTCTTACTCAGTGCTTTTATTCTCACACTGTTCTTTACAGTATTCAGTTTCAAGGTAGCTGTTCTCTGGGACAGCTGATATTGACAGACAAATTACCTTGAACAGTCAGCTGAACTAAAGGCAGAATGGTAATTTTCCTCTTTTTTGTGTCTCATAACTTGATTGTAGTTACAGAATAGTTTCTTTATTTTTTGGTGCTAATTAATAACAGATTTATAATTCAAAACAGATGTGTCACAAAGGGCCTCTAATGACAATTCCCACTTTAAGAGCAACATTGCAACAAGAATGTAATGGTGAATGCAACTGTGCTCAAGAAACTTGATGAGAAAGAGTTTGGCTTTGTTGTCCAAATGCCCAGACCTTCTTACCACCTTCTATGGTACCATGGCACCACATCTGCCCAGCCATGGTAAACTATCAGAGCTTACTGATCAGTATAGAGGCAAGACAAGCTGATCCTGCATTCCTATTCATGTAAAACACTACACATTATGCACCACTATCAATATCGGTCTTAATATATCATAAAACTGTGAGTAAATATTGACAGTTATTTGTAAAAGTGCATGCTGTGATTTTCATTCAGCATCTCAAACACATCTGGCATCCCAAAGCAGTCATGTAAATTTATCAGCTGAGGTTTCCTTGTCCTTTATCTTTTCTCCTCAGCCCCCTAAAATAATCCTGCTCATTGTTCCAATGAACGTCTTCTTCCACAGACACCATCATCCCATCCTGTGTCTCTCTTCTCTTTCTTTCTTACCTCCCTTACTGAGGAATAAGCAGCTGCAAGTGGTATCAAAAAATCACCACCCTGGGATCAAAATGCAGCTGTCAGCCTCTCTGTGATTCTAATACCCTGCTGGGCAAATCCTCTGGAGCTACTTACTGTTGGAAAAAGAGTCAGATAAACTGTAATACTTTTTTGTCAGTTTATTTGTGCAAAGGACAAATATACTAGGACTAAAACTGCGGACTGAAAATGCTGATTTATAGTATGAAATAAGAAGTTAGTTCCTTTCTCATTGTTTCAGTCTTAAGTTCTTGGCTTGAGCCAAGAAGTTTTGTTTTTAAAGATAAAGTTAATCTACTTTTTTATTATTTTTTTGCAAAGGAGGAAAGAAAAGCTCCATACTGTGCCAAATGGAAATAAAACAGGAGGCACACTAATCTTCTGAGATCTCTTTGAAGTTTAGCTTTACTGATGTTAGAAAGGCTAACTGAAAATATATTTTGTTTTCAGAAGAGTGAATGGATTTCAAACATAGAAATGTTACTTTTATGTGACATGACTATCTCCCCCACTGGTACTTAGTATTCAGACTGTTTTAACACTTAATACAACTGGTTTTGTAAGCCAAAAAATCTGACGATATTCACATATTAATTACCTTGTTACAGCTATACTGGGATTCACTGGAAGCTATTTTCTTCAAATAAAGTGCCTTTTTCTTTTTAAGAAACATCCATAGGTAAACCTTTGACAAGTCTTGTCTTTCAAAGAGAGCTTTGTCATTAGTTTAAATGCAAAGCTGGAGTGTTTCAACTCCTCCCATCTTAGTTTTAGTCCTCCTTCCAAGTCTCATTTGAAAAAACAAAAAACAAAAAAACACCATAAACATGATGTTTTAAGCCAGTCTGAAACAACCAGTCCTATCTGTTAAATCAGATTTACTGCCAGTGTTTGTCTCTTTCTTCATGAACAGTAGGGTAAGTGTTGCCATTTCTGAGTTATGCATGGGCCAAAACATAGGAGATCAGGTCTAAGAAGAGTATTTGAAAATGGAAGGATATTTTTGGTTTTGTTTGTTTGCAAAGAACCTTGGCCAATTATTTCATTCATTCCACGATTTTCTTCATAGTTTGTTCTTTACACTGAAACTGGAACATTACTGTGAAATGGGGTTTCATTTTTGTAAGTTTTGCAAGAAAATATTGTAATTTTCTTCATTGCATAAAAAATGTCACTGAGTTTATCAAATGTATAACAACAGATGCCTCAATCATAACCTAGTTTAGACCAGCACTTTGAACTGAAAAAACAACATCAGTTATTTAATGTTTACTCACAAATATAGTATTATTTAAAAAAAAAAAAAGCATTAGAAGTATTTATTGGCTCTACCCAAGGAGCAGATATTTACCACAGTCGTGCTGGGCAGTTCTCAGTAATTAGACATATGTGATAAAATAAGTGGAAGAGAATTAAAGATGCGACTGACATCTTAAATCAGATTGTTATGCTTATGCTGAAAAAGTGAACTGACCTAGATTATTCAGAATTTCAGAGCTAAACGTGATCCCAAAATTACTGAAGACAAAAATGGATGTACTTCAACAAAGGACTTCAACAAAGGACTTCTGCTTGAAACCAACGCCATTAGTCCACCAAACCCAAGCAATAGAATATCCCAATGCTACAGACTAATTAAAATGTTACTGCTGAAGTTACAAGTATACTACCATTATGTGAGCTGCTTGCAGTTATTATTATATTAAAGAAATACCAAAGGAGTTTTACACTTTTTTTTTGTTCAAAATAGTCTAAAGCTTGCTTACACACTCTTGAGAATTCTAATTACTTACCCAAATATTCTGTTGCTAAAATAAACAGAAGCATACCACACAAAAACGTTGTTTTATTTTTTTCTTACGAAAACCTGTGGATTTATCCAATAAGCAGGTTCACTTTTTCAGACAGATCTGACAATGTTGTTTTCCTTGAAAGGAATACATCCAATAAATGCAATTAAAATCTGTGCAAAAGCCATAGAATTGGGTTATTTTATATGTCAGTAAAAACAAACTTTCTGTCCGTAGATAGTCCAAATTAATTCTTCATTTTTTTCCTTTTCATTGCTTTCCATTCACCCTCCTGTGTAGCAAGGCTACTAAGAAGCTCTTTCACTTTTCTCTTTCTGGCTGAATCTCTGTAAAGCAAACAATGAACATGTTAAAAATTTCAGGGAGATTATATTAGGGAAAGTAAGTAAGAACATTTAGATTGTAATCATTAATTTATAAAAAAAAACACAAATCTTAAATTTCATTGACATACACTTTAAATGACAACTTTCTGCATGTTCTTAACTAGAGAAATGAAACTGCAAAGTTGAAAGTTAATACAATCTCTAACAAAAATACCCATTTTCCCTAAATTGCCAACTTTTATTTATTTAAATAAGTAAGCTTTGTATTGTTGATCATTCGTGTCAGTCTCGTCACACAGCAAAGAAATGGACAGTAGAACAACTCAAACTGGTGCTGAAGAAAAGGCTACATTACCTCTCCATGATTTCTGAAAGTTGCATTCTAGCCAGAAACTGGTTATCCTTCCGAATCTCACGAACAGCTCCCTTAAATTCACGTTTATGCTTGTGAATCAACCGCTTTCTTTCTTGCTCCTTCTTTGTGCATCCCTGCTTTCTTCCAAACTCTAAACTGAAATGAAAATGTGTATAAGTGAGCACAGAACACCTTACCAAAAAGGACTTTATGTATATAAGGAGTGAATTTTTGTCCGAACACTAACTGTATTTTTATTCCTGCATATTATGTAATGAACTTGCAAAATAAGAAGCTGCCCAAGTGAACATACTGGAAAAATGCTCACCAGACTTTCTAACCGCATGTCATCATCATGCAGATGACAAGCAGATAACATTTTCCAGAAAGCAGATACGCTTCAATCCCCCCATACGTAGCCTGCATTTTGTTAAAGAAAAAATGAAAAAACTAAAGCAGATAAATAAAAGATGTCTGAAGAAAGATGGAATCTCCCAATGTATCTTAAGTTTTTGCAGACTTCCTCTACAGATGAATTCTGAAGAAATGGTTTCATCAGTTAACTTGGTGATAAATGTGTATGGCAGAGGAAGGCTGTCCTCTTAAATTAGTATAATAAGACGCAGTTATGCCCTTGTAGATAACAAACAGGCTTAAATGAGTCAGCAGCCAATATACGGCAGACTTCCTGAATCAGAACACAGTTCTATTATCTACAAAAGGAAATTAGCGTTATTTAATTCCAAACCAGAATATAAAAATGCACATGATCACTGTGAGGTCTATAAAAAGAAAAAAGCTGCATGTTTTTTGTCATTGCTACTGTTGAAAGGTAGAAAATTGCTTGGGAATGAGGAACAGGGCAATCAAGTAGGCCTAAAGGAATGCTTAATCTGACACACTATTTGTTATATTCCGTGATACAGAGCACAGGAATATTCTGCCTGATCTACTGCACCAGTGATAAAACCCTCAAAATTTCACCACCCATCTTTACCTTTATATATTTCAGTATGATTTTTACGAACAACTCACTGTTGTTCTTGAGATGTGCTTTTACAGAGCACATGGTAAAATATCAGATAACAACAACCCCTTCTCAACTGGAAATTTATTAATTTTTAACCGATTATATGGGCAAGAGCTGATTTCCAGTGCTATTTTTTTCCCTCAAGATAATCTTTGCTCTCTTTCTTACAATTCCTCCTTCCTTCTTCTTTCCCTTCCTACCACCCAAGTAGCTGGTCCTTTTCAGTTTGCGCATAAAATGCAACAAAGAAACAGTTAGCTGGTTTATGTCCTGTTTTCCAAATCTGTTTAGTCTACTGAAAATCTCAATGTTTACATACACTTTTTCTTTTGCACTAAGCATTGCTTTACTTACACTTTCACAATCTTAGGCGTATACTGTTTCAATGGCACTGGCTTCTTTTTCTCACAGATCAGTGGAGTATAGAGCTTTACTTTGCTCTCCAGCTCTTTCAGAGCACCGTGATACCATTCCTGGAAATGCAAATCAAATTACAACTTTAGAAGTGTTTCAGAGACACCATAATTCACAACCTATGGTAAATTTAATCAGAACTAATGTCCTCCCCACATGTTCTTCTTCCGAGTGAAATGATTACTTTTCTTTAGGAGACCGCTAACACTGAAATGCTGCAACCCTTCTAGGCTGGATAATTTTAAACACTTTAGGAATTCTAGTTAGATGGTAACATGGACAATAAGAAAGGTCTGCAAACAGTTTCACCTAACAGAGGAATAAGCAAGACTAAAGCAAGCTAAATTCAAGAGCCTGCCTTTCAGAGTCATTCTAAGGTTGACTGTTAATTTTATTTTGATGGCAAAAAAAATAGGCCATTTTGCATCACCTGTATTACAAAATCTTATTCTCCAAGGTCATGTTGTGATGACTGTTGAGGAGGGGACATTTCTGCTATTCTGCTTAAGTCAATTCTGCTTAAGAATTTTATTGTTAAGGAACACATACCTGCATTTTTTCAGGATATTCATTCACTGGCATATGTTGTGTAAGAAGTATTTTGACAGGATGCATTATTTCATGGAATGATGGTATAGACTCATACAGAACTGCACATCTTTTAATGAGATCAAAACACAGGGCTAGACACGATAACCTGTTGATGTACAAAAGAATACAAAAATTTCACTTGCAAAAACTGTACTGGGTTTTTGAATAACATTAATTATATTAATTAAATTTGGCAGCATAAGCAGTGTCTATTATTAGGACTGCCTAACACAGCCAGTTACAAGGCTGTTCCTGGTTGTCAATTCAGACTAAAATTTCACTTTTATTGCAAGCAAATACCCAAGAAATCCATTAGCAACAAATCTTTATGTCAGCTCACAGAGCACAAGCCAATGCTGTGTCTGCTGCTTGAGTAATAGGTTTTTATACTGGTTCTAGAAGTGTCACACTTCAAAATAGAATTAGTAATTTTTATTATTAAATTTTGTAACAAAATCCTTACTCATCCCTGAAATAAATTATGGTGTAACAGATGCACAAGGTAAAAAAAAAAAAAAGTCAGACATGCTTAATGAACATATTTAATTGCAGTCTTTTCTGACTTTAGGATTTGATTACTTCAGCGTCTTTTCTAACATGGTATTTGAATGTAAATACAGTATTTGCTTCAGAAGAGTATGACAGTTCAAAGTTCTGAGCATGTCCTCTGTTTCTGCATCATTTCATCAATCCACAGCTCTACAGAAAAGGAATGGAAGGGCTGAGCACTCCAACAAACGCTCTGTGTAATGTTCTGACAGAAGATTAATATTTCCTATGCATAAAAATAAAGCAGAACATCTCACTGCTCTTACTCTTACATACCTGATATGATTCACTTCTGTTCTGCTGGCTTCCTTTAATCTAGTCACAATACTCAATGGCAAATTTTGCTTCTGCCAACTTTCCAAATCCTTCTTATCACACACCAAAAGCAGTTCTAAATTTTTTCCCAGTGGTGTGAATGGATGCACTACAGTATAGCCTACAAAACAAGAATAATAATCATAAACAAATCAGTTCTCAGAATTACATCTAAAGAAGTTTTTAATCATACTGCCTTAAAACAAAACAAACAAAAAACACCTTTATCAGTAAAAGGATCTTCTAAAATAATGGACCACAGGCACAATCCTAAGTACGTACAGGGAGAGAGAAGACTAAAGAAGATGCCTGCCCTGTGGGGAACAGGATGGACAGTTGAACTGCCAGTGAGAGTGAAGCACTGGACATGCTTAAGAGGAAAAGGCAAAGAACAGGACTTTCCATTGGAGTTATGAGTAGAAGGCTCTGACCGGAAAGTGGGCAAGCAGCAGAGTGAGCACGAGCAGGGAAAGCTCCCAGTTACTGCACCACACTGAGCCTCTCCAGTGACCTCTCACAGTGACAAGGGCCCTCAGATGCATGCTGCAAAGTTCTCTCCCACTAAGTGGTTTTAAGATGCGAAGTAAATGCAGAATACACACCGGGGCTGGCAATACAGAAGGCTTGAGAATCATTGTGTTGAATAAGCTGATCTGTGCAAATGGTACTTGCAGACCAATGTGAAAGAAACATTTGTGGAGTTTCATGTCTAGGGTAAAGAATAATTTGCAGTCCCTGTGCTGGATTTTTTTTCCTTAAGTCTGGCAAGCTTACAGTTGAACTTATTTCAAAACTTTATTATTATCTGCTTTACTTGTGAGAGCACAGCATCTTTCATTAACAATTCCATTAGCTGAGGCTATCGACAAAGACAATCCTTTCCCACTCCCTCCCCCTTCAGCTTTTCTACTTTCTTTTTTAAAGTCTAAACCAGATCAAAACCTGTACTTCAGTCTTTCATGAAGTTGTATTCTCTATCGTTTCTCCACGTGAGAAATGGCCAAACTTGCAAAACTAAATAGGAAAGAGTTCTATTTGCTAATGTTACTTATTGTCAAAATTGAACCCAAAGATTTTTGTTGGTTTGACAGCATATCAGCATTCCAGAGAACTAGCTGTCAGCTCATTTTAAAATAGTCTCTGTTGATAGCAAAAGCATCATGTTTATCAGCAATAGTTCCACCACAGATACTTAAAAACATGACTGGATATTTAGTAACTTCAGAACATCAATATTGATTGAAAAACTCTCAGAAAAAGAATGCTGTGCCTCCCTAGCATATCTTATTGAGCTTTTCCTCACTGCTAACAGAAACCAACACCATGCAAATTTAAGTAGTGCAAAAACATTAGCAGAAATACAAAGCTAAAAAAAAAAAAGTTAAAATTTACATCATCAATCACCCCTAAATATTTTGAAGTAGTTCATCTTAGAAAATGCCGTGTTTTAACTGTACCCAAAACATTTATAGCGCATATATTCCTAAGAGAGCAAACAAAGGATAAAATACTTTAAGTGCTGTGTAATTCACCCACTCTGTAACCTCTTCCCACCTCTTTCTAAGAGTTCAGCTGTCGGTGTTCTGAGAATCCAGGGCTTTAGCTCTGATGCAACCCAGCTGTGTAACTTTGGCTCACACTTCAGAGGAAACTGCTAAGCTGTGAGAAGGAGCTGGGTGAGTCTGCAGGGTACAGCCACACAAGATAATAAAGGTGAAACTGCAGCACTAAGCTTGTTGAGAAAGGGATTGTTAGTAGCTCAAGAATTCACAAGAAGAAAAGACTGTCAGCATGGAAAGGCATGAAAATCCTAAAGCAGAAAAAAAGGGAGCTGCAAGACAGCTCAGTACCACTGAAGACATACTGGAATGCTGCAGCAACAGAAGCTGAACCTTCCTCACCTAACAGATGACTACCCTAAGCACAAGGACTTCAGGTGATGAGCACAGTAATATTTAGCCTGTAGTTCATTACATCCCAGATGTCTTCTGTGAGGATTTGCCAAAAAATCATTGCATTTTTCACTTGAGAATATCCTGCCTGCAGTTTCCTTGTGCATGCTGACACTCCGAGTGACCCAGGGATACTAGCACATGAATTAGTTACTGTGATCTGACAAAGCTCTTCTAAGTGAATTTTTGTCACTAACCTTTTTGGTAAGAAGCCTCAGATCTAGGGTAACTCTAAAGCTTGAAATGAGTCCCCCCCAAAAAATAATAGAAAAAAAAATCATAGAAAGGCAAAGACTTGCAATTAAAAATCATTTGCTAGCATACGGATCCCATTGAAAAGGCAGCCTCATTCTTGCTGTTGTCTACACAGACTGCTAAGTTTGCAGTTATGTTACGGCACAGCCTAATCCTCCGCTTGGGGAGAACAGCTGCCTTCTATTAAACTACAACAAATCCTTGTCAAACACATAAAAAGGAAAAATACCAACTCTGTGTTACGTTTCACTCACTTATCTGGGTGATATGGCTAGTAGTAGATAAAGGAGGCTATTTGCAGGGTATTCAATGAGAATCCCATTGGAACTGCAAATATTAGAGTGCAGTCCAATCACATGGACTACTATTGTCAAAATACTGCATGGTGGGCAATGCTGCTTTATTTCTCTGACTAACTTCAGTTCTTTCTTTCCTGCCAACGTTAGAGAATCTCATTCATAACAAGATGTCTGAGAATCAAAATTGTGCACGGCCAACCTAGCAAATGATTTTGGTCTTTTTTTCAAAATACTAAACTCAGTGTGAAAGATAATTATTTAAAAGAAAAACCCTAATATAAAAAAATAATTACTCATTTATTCTAAACAAGCTCACCCTGGGCTTGCTTTCTGGGGAGTGATATGTGAAGTACTCCAACAAGAAAATTGATGAGTTCTGGTACAAATCTTCTGGAGAGAGAGATGTATTCCAGGAACAAACAGCATATAAATAAACCTTTAATAACATCTTGCAGCGTTGTGATGCGACACTATAAAAAAGAAAAGAAGAAAAAAGCACATCACATTACTTAGTAAATGTCTATCCAACACAAACATGGCATCCCCCCCAAAGTAGGGATATTTAATAAATTGTACACATTTAAGATCTGTAAAATGATACCCTTTGGACTTAAACGAAAACATACTGGTTTTCGCTTGCACACACTAAAAAGTATATGCAGAAATGAGCAGAAAGTCTGTCAGAAGAGGTTTAGCCACTAGAAGGTGCTAAATCACAAACAATAAGTTCTTTTTACTTATTTGTTTCTGCCATCTGACCTGTTCATACATGTCAGTCCTACTTTTTGCCCTCCAACACCCCATATCCATTTCTGAAGTGAAAAAAAGAAACATCTGGCTGAAAGCAACTTGGTTCTGCGACAGTAACAGAACTAACTCAAGACTTTCAAAGCATATAAACAGGACGTTTGGATAGAAAAATTAGGACACATTTTAACTGCACTGCAATGCATTGTGCTAGATAGGATTTTAAAGAAAACAAACACTGACAATTTTTAATTAAAGATCTTTCTTAAGTAGGACCAAGCGCAATATACAGAAGAGAAATCACATGAATGCCTTTATACTTTATTCAGTCTGTTCCATTAGTCCTATGTAGTTCATCATATACGGAATTCTTTTACAACTCAAAAAATTATCAGACAGAATTTTGTGTTGGGCTGTACTGTTTTTTTCTCTTCACTTTTTCTTCCAGTTATAATCTGTGACTATACCCAACACAAAGCTGCCTATTCATAACAGTTCCAGTTAGTTATAACTTATAGTTGGGGTCCTAGGAAGAAACAAGGAAGAATATGCCAAGATACAACATCATAGACATACCTTAGTAAGCAGCTGACTCATGTATATAAAAGCAGGAGTTACAACTGGATGCCAGAAGTCAGATGTTGGAAACAGCAGAGATGTAACTTTCAAATAAATAAGCTGACAGCATATAAAAGAGAGTAAAAAGGCAAAATATAGTAAGACGTAATTCCCAACTGATTTTACACATATCTAACTGTGATGTATACGTAACTGTCATGTAGTAGTCTAAAAACATTAGGATATAAATCATTGAGATACCTGATACGATACACAACCTATTTACTGAGATGACTGTTTAAGTTGCATGAGAAAATGGACTATCCATTATATGTCTAACACTGCATTAGTTCAATGAGGCAGCTGGAGGAGCAACCAAGAACTATGCCCACCACACTGACCATTTATTCCATGAGGAGATGTGATAAAGTTCTGCTCCCCACAACCACACAATCTCATATCACATAAAGAAATGAACAAGTGGCCACAGAGGACCTGTGACAAATTTCAACAGGTCCTCAGCACAGACAATTAAGTAACCAGGATCCTCGGGCACTAGCAGGTAACAAGTACAAGAGAATTAGCCAGCAATTATGTACACTCTTACTGAAGGGAATGTCAGAGAGCTGCGAGTGACCTCCTGTCACGACTATAAGAACCTTAAACATCAGCTGCAAGGTAATTCTATAAACAGACCTAAGTGGACATTTACACAGTAAGCTAGACACAAGTCAAGTTCTACTGTTTCAGCTGTTTTCCTCTATGAAGTTTTTGTTGTAAATAAATATTCTCCTGAACTGTTTAGTTACTAAGCACCCCTGATCAAATTAGATTAACTGTAGGCATGTGTAAAGCCTACCAACGCCAACTGGTCTAAGGAACCTTCATTCAAACAAGTACTTTGGCAACAGGACAGTGATGTAATTCTACCCTAAAACACAAAGATGGCTTGAAACCTCAAAAAGTCCACTGAATGGAACGAAACTCAACAGTGCCACTGGTGTCTGAAGGGTGACAGTGACAAAATAAAAAATTACAAGCTCTCTACAACACGTTTCCTGCAAAATGTAAAACATCCTGAATAGAGACTCTTCAAAAAAGAACTCAATATAAATGTTGTCCAAGCTGTAAGAACCAAATCAGCTAAGTAAATCCTTCAGTCTATTTTCTTTCAATACCCTACAGATTCCATTAGGCAGCATTTCTGTCCCAGCTTGATGAAACAAAAACAAGTAGTTTCCTTAGGATTACTAACTTATGGTGGCTCTTTGAAACATTTTATTATAATAATCAAATACTCATTTTCCATATACTCCACCTGTCAATTCCCTAACAGCCATTTATCTAGAAACTCCATTTACCTAGGAGTGTGTTCAAATTTAGCATGGGCACTGAAATTTTGAAATATTACTAATACAAGATGGAAAGGTCAGTCCTTTCATGTTGAGTCATTAATTTAGCATCACTCATATTGATACAGTATTTTTATATTTTGAAAAATACGTTGTATTTTTATATCCAAACATTATCCCTGTTATTTTTGTGATCCTTGGAGACAGTGAACTTTTATGGAATACTTTTTAAATATTTGCACTTAACATAATTAAAGAAATGATGACTTAACTGACAACACTTTTTTCTAGAAATACCCATTGAAATGCCATCAAGAAAACAAAGAATGTTCTGCTACGTAAACTGGAACTGCAATTTTAAGATCTTTTCCCTTTATTAACATTGCTAAGTCCCACTTCCACTCTGTAGAATGTTTTGTTGTCTGCAGAGAGGCAATTTAAAATGTAAGAAACCTAAAAAGACATAGATGAACTTATACGCTTTGAAATACAGAATTGCATTTCCTATTATCTGGCATTTATTAGCATTTCTGTACTCATGTAAAGAGCAAGAGATTTGCTTAGCAGCAGGTGTTTGTTACCATGTCTAAACCTGGAAATGTTGCACGGCCTTTGACTTCAATTGCTTCCTCCATGTCATGCGCAGCGTCTCGAAGGACAAACTTCATACTGCCACTGGCTGCCTCAGGAAACATCTGGCAGAGATTGTACAATGGCCTATTAACAAGAAATCTAAGTCATGATCAAGTTACACCACTGATCTTAACCAAAAAAGTGATTTTAAGCACCTGTAGGAAGATTTCTTGTGTTCCTTCTCTAACATAACAAACTCCCCAAAGCAAATTATTTTTAGAGAAACAGCCACCCTGTATAGATTACTATTGTAATACTTTTGGTTTACAGATATATTTTTTATTGGGCCTTACAAGATGATCTCTGATTTGGTGGTTTCTAAACCTTAAAAAAATAATTTAAAAAATTAAAAACTTCAAAATACACACTCAAATCATTTGATACGATCGAAGCATATCTTTCTGAATCACCTAACTCTTCATTCTACTGTACAAAGGTAAACTGGCACATAATACTTGGCAGCTCTCTACTTAAAATACTCTCAGGCAATGTTAAGCACTTAGAAAGGCATCAATGTAGTTAACCAAATTATTACTTAAAACGAGAAAAAAATACTCACAGTTAGGCCAGTTGCTGGCCCGTGGATACTGCCTACAGGGAAGTGCAGGCAGGAGCCTGTATCTGCTTTTCAGTATTTTTTTTAAATGTTTGTAGAGATATTGTTTGTAGAGATATAAATCCCAGTTCTTTAAAGCAAACAAAATGTGTTTAGACACTTTTACAAAGGTGCAGCATGTGTGACTATCAGCAGGTTAATGCTCTTACTGATGAATGTAACAGAGCAATGCACGCTAAAGCTGCCCATAGCAGATTTTAAAAAACTATTTATTCTTCAATATACTTTTTTTTTATTTCATGCTACATACAAATAATTAATTGAAAGGAAGTTGTCTAGCCTGCAAAGTTTAGCTAGGAATAACAGACTAGTTTTAGGTGGAAGGGAACTTTGGAGATCATCTTGAGCAATTCCCTGCTCCAAGTATTGCTAACTTCAAAGCTGCCTCAGGTTGCTTGCAGTTTTGTTTAGTTTTGTGAACCTTCAAGGGTGGAGATTCTACAGCCTCTCTTGGAAACCTGTTCTGATGTCCAACACCCTCGTTGTGAAGAATTTTTCCTTCCATCTAATTGGAATTTCCCTTGTTGCAGCTTGTATCCATTGACCATCACGGTTTGCTGTATTCCTCTGAGACAAATTTGACTCTCTTTGTCCATTACATGTTTGAAGACTACAATGCCAAATTGACTAATTCCTGCAAATTGTTTCTTTGGAACATTTATATGGGCTTGCTATAACACTCTTTTTTTCCATTTTCATCTAGTTCCAAACCTGAGTGAATTACAGAATGGAAACCCATGTAAAGTTGCACAGGCAACAGCACACTGTCAGCACCTTGATCAGCAGTATAAATAACTTCATATACAGAAGTTTGCATGCACACATGGTATATCATTTATTCACAAACCATGAAAAGCATTTTACAGATGGAAAATTACACTCTGAGAATTTGAAAATGTCTTGGTACAATTAATAGCTCAAAGAATAGGTGAAGCAGAGTCAAAACACTAAAAAGCCAGAGAATCACCAGTTGCCTACAATCCCAAAAGAATTGTTTGAAACAAACTACATTCAAAATGCCTTACACTATGCAGCTTTTCTCCTAAAACCATAATGTAGCAAAAGTCAACAGGATTTGTTACTTACAGGATGAGCTTGTCAATTGCTTTGAGGTCTGGTAAATCCAGGTTTGCTAACTCCCCAATATAGTCGAAAAGGAAGCCCAACAGTTTCTGCAAGAAGCACAGCATGTTACAAATTATCAGTGTTCTTTCATTGCAGGTATTTTTTAACAGCACAGAAAAACAGTGATACAAAAGTCAGAAAAGAAACACGTGGTACCTTGATTCTACTGCTATCCACAACATAGGAGCATATATAGTTTATACTGCTACCCAAATGCTTACTAAAACTTACGAAGGAATTCAAAGTTAATTTCAAACCTTAAAATGCAAGACAAAACAAAACAAACAAATAAAAAACATACTTCCAACTTTGTTTTGTTTCCCACTGCAAGGCTTGGATGATTGCATTTCTGAATCCTTTCCAGAATAGTAAGCTGTTGCTCTATTGTTCTTCCAGCCAATAAAGACTTAAATTTCTCATAGGATTCGGGAACTATAATGTAAAAACAAAAATTGACAAGACAAAACCTCAAACTTAGGATATTTAATTAAAGCTATCATCTAATAAACTTCCAATTTGAAAGCGTTACTTTTAGAAAAAAGGATACCATACAGTCTTTAAATAGCAAGCTTTTAAACACTAATAACCTATCAAGATATATGTGAAATAACTTATGAACATAACTCAAAAAATAAGGTAAACATTTTCCAGCAATTAAGATTCAGTTCATCCTGTATTTTCTGCTTAGGCTGAGCATGATGATGCTGACACCCACACAATGCATCAGAATTAAACTTAAGCATACATTCAACCATAAATTTGCCATAATACAATTCGCTCCATGCTTAATTCACATCCAACTAACTTTGGCATGAAAGGATATTAAAAAAGTAAGAAACTTGCCACTGATGGAAAACAATTGTACAAAAAAAAAAAAAAAAAAAAAAAAAAAAGGCCATTTCCAGTCTAGCTAACATGCTATAATACATCCTAACTGGTTCCATTTTTTGAGTTATTTTAATGTGACCACTTTCTGGTTAAGACAAAATGTGGATGCAATTTAAAAGGCTGTGTGTAATGTATATTATGTGTAATGTATATTATCTCCTTTTGATGAAAAAAAACACAAAAAACACATTTAGGGAAGTGGTTTGAAAGATTGTTCAATCTTGTAATGGGTAATTTTGTTAGAGAAACCTATACTCGGACAAGAGCTAGTTGTATTAGGTACTTAATATTAACGCATGTTTTGTGTAGTGCTTGGAACATCCCTCTCTTCTTCCTCCTAGGCACAGACCCAAAAAGAGTTAAATTTCAAGTGTTTCCATTTAAAAATACTGCAGTGTTATATCACAGGGATTACATCTCAGTGTCCTGCCTCTTTAAGCATTTTCTCTGACAAAAATGCCCATCCAAACACTAGAGAAGGAAACCTCTCCTCACGTAAATATAGGTAACAGAACACTATTTAAGATGCCCTTATGCAAAACACTAGCATTTTGAATTGGGTGTACTGCTTGCTGGCCTTCAGAAATGAGCACAGATCTTTCTGCTTTAACCCCTAACATGTATTTGTCAATTCTACGGCTGCTAGAAGCAGCAGAAACAGCTCTGGGACAAAACCAATCTGTTTTCCACTGCTCACAGCATGATCAGTGCTAATCACTAAGAACAGGAGCTACTGACTCCTCCTGGAATAGTAGGAGACAGTTACAAAGCAAAACGTCATAGATGACCAGGAATATTTAAGATCCTGCAGGAGAGAGAAAGAGACTGGTTATAAACTCCCTAAAAACAAAAGGGATCCCCGGGTCTGTCCTTTGCTTACCAGCAAATGTGTAAGGAAGCTCTGCTTTGGCAGCTTCCATTTTTGGATCCAGTCCCTCCATATTCTGTGACTCATTTCCAGTTGTCTCTTCTTTCTTCTCTTCTTTATTTCCTGCAGCTTCTTCTTCACTCTCAAGGTCAGATTCAAGATCAGAGTGGTTGTCTGCAGCAACATCCTCCTCATCTTCAGCAGCAGACTCTTCATCACTTTGGTCATTCTCACTATCCTCCTTCCCACCTTCCTCTTCTTCCCCTTCCTCTTCTCCCTCCTCCTCGTCCCCCTCCTCCTCCTGTTCTTTGTCCTCCTCCTCCACTTCATTTTCAATATGGATTTTTCCATCCTGCCAGTAGAGAAAATGAGCCAGTTAAAACAGTGATAAAGTAACAGCACTTCAACAGAATCACCATGGAAAGCCTTCATTAAAGGCCACCCTGACCAAGCAGCAAACGGCAGCCATGCCAGCCAAGAAGGAATTTTAGGGACAGAATGTGCATACAGGTGTAAGAACAGTGGGGTATTTCCAAGGAGCTTAAAGAAACATAAAGAGGTAATATCTGAGGACTAAAACAATCAGCAGGAAAGTAAAGGACACTAGCAGATGATATAAAAAAAAAATTCGTCACTTAAGAAGAAGCATTCTCGGTTAGAAAATACATTTTTAAACTATTTCTATGTCTTAAAATAGCATATCAGATAAATAATTGTTCCCATTCTGATTTTCTTAATTATCGATTAAAATTCACATCCACAATTTGCATTCTCTTATCTGAGGACAACAGCAATTCCCTTGCTACTCACTTGTAAGAGGAAAGGGCTGTTTGAGAAAGTCACTCATCCTCAGGCTGAAATTCTGTGAACACTGCGCTGAATAGAGTGCAAATTAAAAAATAATAATAATAATAAAAGACTAAAAGAGCTAAGGCCTTCTCTTCAGCCCAGAAGCCTTCTAACAGACAAGACTGGGTAAAGCCGTGAGCAACCTGGTGATTTCATAGCTGACTGCTTTGAGCAGGAAGTTGGACCAGAGTTCTCCAGAGGTCACTTCCAAACTAATTTTCCTACCTTTGTTTGAGAATTCTGAAAAAGTTGACATTTCAAATCTTACCTTGTAAGACAATAAACGTCTGTCATCTTTGTCCAGGATAAATCCATCAGCTAGATCATCAGCTGACACATGGCTGGGTTTCTTTTTAGTCTCTTGTTCATCTATTCCATGCATTCGACGTAGCCGATCTGCCTGTGTTTTAGGAGAAATACAATACACAGATGTGAGCCATCTAGATGAATCATGTCATTACACCAGAAGGGAAGCTCCCTCAAATACTACAGCTAAGAAAATCAGAGGAAAAAAAAAAAGTTAACTAGCATTCTCCACCCACCCAATGAAAAGAAAAGGCAGTGACTTGACATACTATGGGCAAAAGCTGATGATACTTTATTTTTGTTGCAGAGTACGATGTGATAGCCTAATCCAATAATGTAAGTGATAACACTCACATGGATGGGTTTAAATTGGGTTTACAAAAGCATTATGTTCTCACATTTTATTTATTTTTTATCTGCTTGGTTTATGAGACAATGCACCATTACTAGAAAACATAAGCTTCTAAAAGCATTTTATGATTCTGCAGTGTTTATCTCTTTTCCCCAATGTGTAACAAGTTTGCAGTAAACACAATGATGTCTTAGGATTTTAACATTACACTGAATTTGTAAATAGATTCAATGGGCAATATCTGAAACACCATTTTTCAAAAGCATTTCTGCCTACAGAACCTGCCATCTGTCTGCTACAGGCTGCCTTCTGCCTTTTGTCTGATGGACAGCTAGACTGTCTGTCAAACAAGACAAGAACAGAAAAGAAAAAGATCTTCCTGTTTTGCTGTTAGCTACTGAGCTTTCTGAGGTAACATGAAGATACCGCATGCCTACAGTATTAAATGTGTCTTCAGTATCCCAAAAGAAAAAGGAGAGAAACATTTAACAACTAATTCACTCTTTCTGAAGGACACAGAGCTCCACGTGGCAGAAGCAGCATGCAGTATTTCCCAAGAGAACCCTATTCCTATGCAAAACAAAGCTATACACATGCTACCACTGGAAGACTTGCCACACCAGAATAAAGCAATAAGTGACTTGGCAGTGCAGTAATTCAACTTCTGTGCAACAAGATATTTCCCCTTACTGAAGTGCATCTCAACTCTGAATAATTTAAAACATGTATAGGCAATTCAAAGTGATACTGTATTTTTATTGAAGAAATGTCAACTCATTTCATAAGCCTCACTAGTCATGTACTAAGTTGTATGTTTTTGTCTTTTATATCAGATTGCAAACGAAACACAAACAGAGATTTCCTGAATTCGCCCTCTGACGAATTGCACTTTAGTACAGCCACTTTCAATCTAAGGTCAAGCAATGAATGTAAGTGGTCACTCCCAAAAGACAGGTTACAAAACAATCTAAAACCATAAATGGTGTACCTCGAGCTTCTGGAGTCGCGCCTGCTCCTCTTTTGCCAATTCTTCTTCTGTCTTCATCCTTTCTGAAGGTTTTGCTTTCATCTCGAATCCAAGTTCTCGAACAATCATATCATATTCATCAGGCTAAAGAAATATTTATATAGTTGTTTATTATCTTAGTTTTATTATTCTGCTTTGCAGCCACCCCTCTGCCAGACATAACTAAAAAGTAAGACCTTTATGAAATAAGGCAAAGACCATGTCCAGAGAAAGCCACAAGAACATTCAACTCAGTATTAACATAAGGAACAGAAAGAATGATTGAACAGAAACTCTCCCTGAATTCCCTTCCATTTAAGTTACTCACAACTGAAAAATGTACAAATAGTATTACTTATTAAATGAAAAATTTCAAATATTTGTATTAACAAAACACCATTTTCTCAAAGAGCAACTGAAGTTAATAAATTCATAGTTTACACTTCACTTTATAAATACTGTCAGACATGAGCTAAGTCTCTGCTATCTTATTAGTTACACAGATGTCTATCTCAAAGAAAACAAAAAGGGATGCTGATATTCAGTAAAGCTTAAGCAGTGTACATGGCAGAACAGTTACTAGCAGATATTGCACTGGACTTGTGAATACAGACTTCCTGATAGATGTTTAAATCACTAAGCCATACAGTGATATATACTAAAATTCAGTTCTACTGATTTTTCTTCCCATGTGACACTAGATGACTTTCTTCTATTCAATGTTAATGTTATAGAGCATTACTAATTCACACTCTGCACCTCTGATAATTGTCAAATTGAGATTCATATGAAGCAAAGGAATCTAATTTTCCTTTGCTGAAAAGTACAATGACATTTTTTTTTTTGCCTAGGATATCACATTACCAACATACTGGAGTATTCAGCGTATTATGAAGCATCTCAAAACAAAAATCAAAACATCAAAGTTCGACCTGTTGATCCAGTATATTCTGTTCACCATTTACAATCAGTTTTAACATAAGATCTGTTCATGAGTTCAATCTTTTGAAAACTGAATTCTACTGACAGGGAACAAATGAAATATAATATAAAATGTGGACAAGAAAAAAAAAAACAAAACCAAAACAGTGCAACACATTACAGTTCCCATTCTTAAATTTGTAAGTTCATTTCTCTTAATATAATGTACCACTGAGAGAAAAAATTTTGAGGCCACAACTAATTTATTCATTAGCTTAACATTTAAATTCCTTTTTTGTAAAGATGGTACCCAAGTCACAACCAGGAAAATTTTCTTGTCAACTCAAAGCTGTTTTATCCAATGAACGTTGCAAAGGTGTTCAAACTAAGTCAACATTCTCAACAATTTTTATTCTTCAGTAAAATGTATTTGTCTTAAAAATAACCTGCAGCTAACAGTGTTTGTTGTTCAACCTGCAACCTCTCTTATATTTAATATAAAACAAAAGCAACTTGTAATTACAAAAAGATAAATTATATAAATCCCTACATTCTTCCAGTTAACCACATTGTCTTAGAAGTGTAAATTCCTTTTGTGTGAACAGCAGGCAACATTTTATTTTGTGAAGTGATGAACTTGGACTTACACATCAGACACTACGATAGTCAAAGCCACAAGTTATTGGAACAATAGAAAGTAATCTAGCCAAAACCTTACCTTGGGTTTTTCTACCTCTTTGTCCTTTCTTTCTGACTTTGGTGGTTTGCGAGCCATAAGGGTTTGGATTTCCTTCCAGTCATTGTCAAGCTTTTCTGTGAGTTCTAATGCACTTTCTCTCTGACTTTGCCTCACTTGCTAGAAAAATAAATCACAAATGTATCAGTTACATTCAGCTGAACATGACAAAGCATTTATAGCACTGTTGTGCCAAAATGCTGTCTTTAGCAAATAATTTCAAATATTTAACATTTTAAAGGTAAAAAACTCTCTGTGGCAGAAACAGTACAGTTATCCTGAATGCCACACAGGCTGCATACAGAAAACAAGTCAAGAGGAGAGATTTGGAGATACAAAAGAATGGTAAATATCTAATGCATTTCCTAAAACTTCTCCAAGGGCAGACAGGCTTTATGCAAGGACCTCAGACTTGTTTCCTCGACAGCTATCTACCTTGCTTTCCAAGCCGCTATTTTACTCCACAAAGACAGAGATTACGATGCCTTCTTAACCATGCATAACTTATACTAAAAGTATAGAGGCTAAAACCTCACCTTTTCTTGTTTAGATTTAGCTATCAACTCTTCTATGAGTTCCTTTCTAGATTTGGGTTTTTCCTCCTCTTCATCGTCCTGCCCACTTGATGCTTTTTTACGAAGCAGGCCTCCACCCCCTCCAAAGTGAGCAGCGGTTAACTCAGCTAGAAGAGAAAATAAATTGTGAATCCTTTTCAAATCCATACATCAGTGCTGATTCTGCTGGGACAGTATCTCCCCATTACTTGAGAATGGGAGCAATTAAAAGTATTTAATCATCCATGTACTATTCCCATCCCTATGAACAGCCATACCAAGACAGAGATGCTGGCCACATACTTTAGGATGACAAACATTTTGGATGAGATAGTAATATGTTTTTTCAACATTCCAACTAGCATTTAGGTGCAGCAATGCAAGAAAGCAACTTAAACTTCAGATGCTACCCAACACCCTCTAAATATCGGTACATATTAATGCTGAAAAGCCCAGAGATTAAAGAAGCTTGCCAGGAAGGTTGTTTCGGCTCAACCTCTGCTAAGATCCACACAGCTGTTCCATGTGTGGTTAAGAAGTAATCAAAACTGGCTTAAACTTCCCAACCGGTTACATAATACTCTTCCTCAGTGAAGGACAGTACAGAATAAATGATGAAAACGTACCACCAACAAAACCAACAATCAAAAAACCATAGAGCAGTGGGATGTTAGCTGACATGTCTTACCTGACAACGTTCCTCTTTCTTCTGTGTCACTATCACTATCAACAATATCATTCAGTTTTTCAATTTCTGCCAAAGATTGGCCATAGTGAGTCAATTCTTCATCTTCATTAAGGTTATAAATATTTTTCTTTCCATAATTTTGCTAAGGATAGTAAAGCAAACCAATTAAGTAACAAAGGATATCTAGCTTCAGGCAACAAATGAATAAAGCAGTACTTTCAACGCTAATTGAGGAGATTCTCATTCCAGTTCTTTGCTGTTTTCAGAACACTACTAGATCAATCTTTTCATTCAAATACCTTAAACCTTAACTGAGGGAGCACGATGCCTCTCTTATACTAATGTAGAAATGAAGTAACTCAGAGAAACTAAGAAAGCTTAAGTTTTATCTGTATACCATTACCATCAACGATTCACTATCACATTTCTGACCTAATGAAACTGCCTATAACCTACAGAAAGCATGAGTAGACATTGATATTGCACTACTCAGTGCTCAACTCTGGAGATTGAGTATAATGAGGTGGAAATACTGGTCCTGCACATACACTTCACATTACAGAATGACAGCAGGTTACAGAGTTCCTCTAGTCAGCAAATGAAATGACTGTTCTCCAACAGTTATAGTGGAATCTCAGATTGTACTTGATGGTGGTTGCCTTTTTTCTAAATCAATTCCCAAATCATAACGAGTCTAAATTCTGGATCCCCACAATTTTTTTTTTTTAATAAGAGTTTCTAACATATAAATTCTAAAATAGAAAGCATTAGCCTGCAAAACCCTCTGTTAAGGGCAACCCTACAAACATAATGTGTTTTTCTTTTTCTTTTTTTTTTTTTTCTTTTCAAATTCCCATTGCTATACTTTACCTGTCTTTCCAAAGTGAATCGTCTTATCATCTTTTCCTCTGGACTTATTTTAGTGTTATATTCACCAAAACGTTTATCTTTAAACACATTCGTCTTTTCTTTTTCTTTATATTCTTTCAGTAACGTTTGGGTACGCTAGAATAAAAAAAGGAGATTAAATTAAAAAATTAAGAGAATAAATACTTTCAAAACCAAGGCAAGAAAGGCTCTACAGTATCCTGGCAATATCATCTAGTTGATAAGAATGCAGTGAAAGAGAAGTGAAAACTGAATAATGAAAAGAGATGAGAAGTTCATACAACATACTCAGAGTCATTAACTACTCTTACAATTTTTTTGTCACATAAAAAAAAATAAACTTTGCTTCTGAAGAATTCTAATTTCAGTCTGAAGCTTAGTATAAGAGTGTACATAACATATTAAAGAAAGCAACAAAACTGCAGTGCCAGCTGAACCTCTTCTGGTTTTGTCATCTAAGACATAAAAAAATGAAAAAAACAAGAGGGTACATACATTTAGTTCTCTGCTTTAGTGTTGAGCACAGGAAGGTTATGCATCAGAGAAGTAAAAGCAAGTTAGTAGACCTATATGAGGTTGTATGTGCTGCACTTCTGGCACAAGTATGAAGACAGGCTTACTTTTCAGTGCCAGTGATCTAATTCATTACAAACATTTGATTTACCTCATTGTTAAAACCCAAAGACCTTCAAATGTGACATTAAATGCTATTAAGTTGTCTCAAATCTAGACAAACAGTAATGAGGGCTGAAAGCTAAAATACAATTTCATGCTGAAATTACTACATAGTTCCTAAAGGATGAAAATACTGGCTGTGCCAGTATTCAAAAAGATCCACGTTCATTTAGAACACGTTAACGAAACCTGATATCTTTGCTATTGATAGTGCAATGAACTTGCAAGCTACTGCTGTGAAGGAAAAGACTGAGTTTCCAGAAACAGGTTTCTACAGCCCTAATGAGCATCCCAAACTTGCAGACACCCCTGTAAGTGAAGCCTGGCTTCTGCTGTCAGTATGACAGTTCTACCTTCTATTTACTTCCTACACAGAATACATCATGCAACTTTAATGCTGCTCGAGTCCATTAATATATCTTAATACCTTGGATATGGAAAAGCACCTTTGTTGATCAGTTATTTGATGTCCTTTCTCATTGATTACTTTTATTCATGAAACTTTATTTAATGCATCACCTCTCACAATGCATGTAAAACGATAGTTTCTTTCTGCTACATTATTTTTTAAAAGAACTTCTCTTTTCAATTCATGCTTCAAATTCCGTTTTGTTTTCATATCCAGATTCCAGATCTGTATCAGAGAGAATCTCAGGAACAAACTTTTAAACTATAGTTTTTCAGTGTCAACAAAATCTACAGAAAATTTTACCTTTCCAAATCACTGGTAGTTTTTGCATGTCTACGCAGTTCCCACTGCAGTAAGGCCCTACTCCTCTTCCAGGCTTTTACTATTACAATAATACTGCACCATCAAGAAGCTTAACATCCTGCAGCATTATAAATGTGACCAAGATAACGAATGCTTAATACTATCTGTGCTCCAGTACAGTATTTGCATCCTGGCCACATGTGCTGCTGTGCTCGGGTCAGGGACATTTGAGGAGAGGCTCATTCCCACACACGTGATGAGGGCTTGCATCGATGACCCACGTGCAGTGCACTGGGGAGGGATGTTTTGTCAGGCTCTCCATCACCATCAGAGCACCATGAGGTGAGGTGAGATGAGGAGAGGACCCGTTTGTGCCACACAGGATGGATTTGCCTCTCCCCTCCAGGCCTAATGCCTCTCCTCCACAGCTTCCCCTACAACTGCCGCCCTCCCTTTCCAGCTCTGACCCTTTCTTACCTTCTTGATGGCCTTGGAGCGCGAGACGCCGGGCAGCCCCACGTCGTTCTTGGTCTTCCTGCCCAGGATGTCGAACTTCTGCCTGTTGACCTTCACCTCGAAGGGGTTGCTCCTCACCATGGCCATGGCTGACTCCGCCGAACCCTTGCCCCGGGAGGGTGCAGAGGCCTTAGGCCTCTTTTTGGCTGCCTTCCCCATTCCAAAGCAGGAGAAGGGGACTCAGAGGGGACTCAAAGGGGACAGACGGACTGACAGAGAGGACTGACAGACCCAGCAACCAAAATGGCGGCGGCGCAAAGCCCCCCTCAGCCCTCCCGGCCGCCCCCCGACCAAATCGCGCGAGACTTCCCCCGGAAATCCCGCGAGATCCCCGGAGAGATGCGGAGGGAGCCGCGCGGTGCCCGCGCTCCCGCACCCCGCGTGCCCCCAGGACCCGCCACGCACCGGCGGCGGCCCCGCGAAGTCTCGCGAGAGCTGCCTCCAAACGTCGCGAGACTTGCCGCCCTTCTCCCCTCCCCGCTTCGGCGGTGACCCACGGGGAAGGTTGGGAAAGGGCTGTGGCGTGCACTACGAATCCCAGCATGCAAAGCGCGGCGGGGCGCAGGGAGACGCCGAGCTGTGCCGCGCGGGGGATGCTGGGAGTTGTAGTTTCGGCGAGGGGGTGAGGCAGAGGCGGAGTTGCCTGAGGAGAAGGAGGAGGAGGAGGAGGAGGGCGGCGAGCTATGGTCGGGGCGGGCGGGCGCTGCCTGCTCCTTGCCTCCGCCCTCGGGGAGGGGGAGGCCGGTGCCGGGCCGAGCAGCGGGTGATGATGGGGAAGAGGCGAGCGCAGCGCTGAGGGGCCGCGGGGCCGGATGAGCGGCGGCGAGGCGCTGGCGGGGCGGGAGGAGGAGGAAGAAGAAGGAGAAGAAGAAGAAGAGGGGGCGACGGAGGCTGCCCTGAGGGGAAGGCGCCCCTCCGACCATGGAGATCGAGAACATCGTGGCCAACACGGTGCTGCTGAAAGCCCGGGAGGGTGAGAGCTGAGGGGGGGAGGGAGGAAGAGGAGGGAAGGGCTGAGGGAGGAAGGGGCCGGGGTGAGGGGGGGGGAGAGGGGCCGAGCCCCGCTTCGCACCAGCGAGGTTTTAGGAGCCTCCTGCTGTCGGGTTGCTGCCGAGAGACCCGTCCGCCTGTGCCTGCAAAAGGGCCCAGGGACCCCAGGCTCCTGTGGAAGACCCCGAGCCTTCGTCCGCCCGCAACGCCTGCCTCAGGGAATCGGCCGCCTGCAGCCTGCAGATGGGTTTTCTGTCACGTTTTGGGGTATTTCCGTGGGGTCAAACCTGAGGGTTTATTCCCCAGAGCATCTGGACCTGAAGATTCCTCTCCCACCTAACACACGTTTTTAACAGATGCAAATTTTTGCCTACCAAATGGTACCAAACGTTTTAATAGATACAAAGCTTCACTTACCAAACGAGCATTGTTTACAAAAACCTCCTGAAATTAGATTATACTTACTCCTTTTTCGCATGTATAGCTGTCCATTAAACGGCCACTTGAAAGCCTCTCCAGATTACCACCGCGCTCCGTGTGGAGTCTGTTTTTCAGCTTCGAAATGCGCAGATTCTTCTTGGATTGGATTCTGCTTTTCTTAATTGCCTTGAGAAGTCCCATTAGTTTAGTTGAGCTGTTTAAAGTGAGTAAGAACAACAGAATCTTCTCCTGTATGTTTTGCAAGTTCCTCCAACTCTAAATGGGTTTGGCACTTACGCCATATGTGTATCCAGTTAAATTTGCCTTAAGCAGCAAGAGAGGAAAATCAACTTTCTGGCTTTGAAGTGGGGTTTAAAAACCAGAGCAGCGATCACGATTTGGGCTATTTCCCAACTTTAGCTGAAAAGACCACCTCAAACCGTAGGACATGTTTTGGCTGGTTTCACTGACAGTACATGTCTGTGGCGCTGCCTGGATTTGGAGTTCGCATTGAAGTGATCTGAGAAATGAAGGGAAAGTGGAATCTGGCTCAAAACTTTACTGTGCCCAAACCCTCACCACAAAGAGTGGAGTGGTAGTCTGGAAAAGCTTTTAAGTGGCTGCTTAATGTCAGGTTGCCTCTTTAGTTAAGGTTTCACTATGTTTAAAATAAATTACAGTGGTAGAACTGACCAAACAAGATATTTTAATGAACGAAATGAAAGTCTGACAGGAGTTGATGTAAAGAAGATCAGCTCTATCTGACGTGAAGCTTTAAAAAGTAGTGGTAATAAACTGTTACTCTTTTGTACCTTCAGCTGGCCTGGGCTTTTTTAGTGTAAGCATACCCAATAATGCCATTTCTGGCTTTTAAACCCCGCTGGTAGAGGGACCTGTGCCTTTTCAGGTCTGTGCCCCTGTGCTTGGGGTAGTTTGTGCATCAATGCTCCCTAAAATGAAAGTAGTTTCTGTCTGTTGCATTGCCTTTTCTGATCTCTGGTTTACTCCTCTTGGGACCATCCCATAAAATCCCTGTCCTAGCTCTCTTCTTATGTGCCTGGTGTGCTTTAAAGGAACAAAATTTGTAGAGAGAGTCTGTGTAGTAGTTTAACTTAGTGTAATATATTCATCACTGAAAGGGCCTCGCAACTGTGACAGAAAAGCAGATTTACAATTCTTTTTTCTTACTGCTTCCATTCAGTCTTACTGTATAGTGTAGGGAGAGGTGCAAGGGAGTGGAAGAGTGCAGGATTACTGTTGCGCATAGAAGGTGAAATCCTAAATTAGCATGGAGTAACAGCTTACCTGATTTTCCTGTGCAGGCTTCAGGCATATCAGTAATTCTTTTTCTAGTTTCTCAGTGTATTGCAGATGTGAAGAGTGTTTACCTCTATAAATGTATCAGTTCTATAAGCAAAAGTGGTGAGATAGAAAGCACCGTGCTCTTGTTTTATAGGTACCAGGGATATGCTGAGAGAAATTAATTTAGGCTTAATTATGGTCTGCATGGTTCCCTGTCTAACTTGAGGTGCCTTCATGATGAAGGTGATGGTAGGAAAAAACTGTAGTCTTGAAAGCATTTTGCTAAGTCTTTTAGCCCTAGAGCTAAGTTAGCTTCATTTTGCAAATACAGAATGCGAATGAATGATGTGTCCTTGCCCTCATCTGGTGAGAGGGTATGGCAGAGGCTTAATCAGAATTCAGAAATGCCTGGTAAATAGTGTCACTTCTAAAGAAAGTTATAACTGAGCGCTTAAACCAGACCTGACATTCAAAATTGTGATCCCAAATTTGCGCTCCTCAGTTTCCTCTAATTTTAGGCAGTGATTTTTGCATGTGAATGTTGTTTGCATGTGCATATCATTGGGGTTTTGCATTGGTAGGTGCACAGAATTAGCACACCTTGGACAGCTAGGAGCATGTCTAGTGTCTCAAGCTGATCTTACATATATAAAGCTTGCTGCATGGAACTGGAGAGCCAGGAACTAGTAAGTGTCCTTGGACAGAATGCAGTTTTTTTGCTATTTTCTCTCCTACAGAATAAAGCCCAAGTGGTATTGCTGTTTGCCTTTGAGCTAACAGTCCTGCTGATAATTTATTTCATTAGATGCACAAATCATCTAGTTCACTTCGTGTGACGATAAGGTTGGTTTATAGAAGTTTGCTAGTCCCAATTTTGAGGTCAGATCAACCCCCTGCTTCCCTCCAGCCTCCAAACTTCCAACTCTGTTTTATGTTGCTATTCTCTGAGAGGATTTTTGAAATGCTTTCATAAAATGAGTTATTTTAATAGAAGCCTGGCACTTTCCAATAATGGCTTCTAATGTCTCTGCAGCAACTATAACACTTCTTTATGCGAAGAAGGAAAGCTGTGAGAATTACTTAGCTCCTTTTAACGTGACTTTGTAAACAATCAGATCATAACACATGGGTGTTCGTGGTGGCTTGCAATGACTTTTGTATGTGCCTAGTGCCAGAAAATATTGTGATAACGTAGAGTAAGTACCCTGTGGTGCTTTGTGGCTGAAAGATTGAAGTCAGGAGCTGTAGCGGGAGTTTTCTCTTTCCTGCGCTTTTCCAGTTGACCTGCTTGTGCTGAGAGACTGTGCTGCTTGTCCCCAGTGGGATTTGCCTCCAGGTGAAAATCATAGTGCAGGGTGCTCTGGCATTCCCTGCCCCAGTTCCTTGGGATAAGTGGCCTGCGCTAATCCAGCACCCTTCCTCTTCTGCATGCTTTGCTTTTTAAGGGTAATCTCTGTGAAAGAAAACTTCCTCTGTAGGTCAGCCCTGTGGAGGAACAGCATGAGTGACTCAGTAGAAAAACAAGAGATTATAAAGCAAACCTGAAGTTGATTTTGTGAGCGCTGTAGTGCAGGAACTGAGATATAAAAACGGTTAAGTGATAGTGATGTGTGAACTGGGAGACAGACAGCGAAAAGCCTTGCAGTTTCATGATCTCCTTACTCAGACTTCTCACATACAGGGGTTTTTATGTGTAAAAGAATGTAGCAATATAAATTTTAGTTTTGTACAAGAGCAGAGGAATTAAGAAATTCGTTTTTTTCCCAGCAACATCTTTGCAATTAGTATCTCTTAAAAATATTGAAAAATTTAACCCAGAAATATGGCCAAATAATAAATATAAGCTAGGTTATTCTGAAGGAAATCTAAAAGTTCAGGAACAAAACTGCATTTTGTGTTTTATACTCGCTTTTCTCTTTATTTATATTGGTAGCTTCTGTTTTTCATAGCCGTTTCAATCACTCTCAATAAATCCTTTGAGTAGATGTAAGCTCCAAGTTCCCTTTAGCATCCCACATGTAATCGGTGAGGTTTTGAAAGAAGTTCATCGCTGGATATTTTAAACTGCGTAAGAGCCTTCCTTTTTTCATTGCCTAAAGTAATATTCTCCAGAAAGGCTTTCAAAGGGTAGACCTGCAGGTCCTTTGAAGTCAATGGCAGTTCACTCCAACTGGGGACCCATGCCAAGAGCACATTTTGAACATACCTGGTCCATTTGCATCCACTTGCAAATTCATTCCTACTGCCCTGGCAGGAGCAAATTGCAAATGAGAACACAGTCTGCTGGTAGGCACATAATGTGCTGCGTGCCATGATTAGTTTAAGCTGAATTAAGATCTTGCCTCAGTTGGAAGCGGTGTTTCCTCCAAGCTCTTGGTTGTATTGGTTCAAGCCTGTGGTTGCCGAAGGGGTCCGATGGTTTATAGGTCCAAGTAGAAGGTAATCATGGATACGTGGGTTGTTAAGGTGTTTTTTTTCCCCGTGTTGTTGGGTGGTGGTTTTTTAATTCCAAAATTAGATTTCAGATGGATCAGCGAGCTCCTGTGCTTCTGATAATTGTTCGGTGCAACCCAAGGATGGAATTAGCAGGGACCTTTTGGTAACAAAATGCGATCGCAGTTTGGTTTCAGCTAATCTTGAAAGATACCTGCTTCAGGATCGAAACTTTGTTGGGTTAACACCTCACAAAACATAAGCAGTCCACTTAAATGGTGTGTTTGATCCGTCTAGGTTTAAAAGTTAATTACATAATTCTGCAAGCAAAATTAATCCTACTTCTGCTTGCAGTAAAAGGTAACAACTCCATATAGTGTTGGTGATGATACACAGGCAAACGTTCTATAATGAGTGTGGTTGTAACTAGGAACAAAATTGTAAGGAGGTTTCTCAGTTCACTGCAGCTTGGCTGTCAAACTGAACTAAAATCGATAATTATGTAAGGAGTATGAATGAGTGGGAAACCAAGGCACACTCATAGCCAGAATTGCACTCTTCGGAGTTCATTCACCGGCAGCAAATACAAATTTTAACGTGAGATTGCTGCGAGTTTTGGCAGTTGCTGTTATTTTTGTCTGTTCTTCCCTTATTTGCCTCCTCTGTTCTGTTGCGCTCCCTTATTGCATTGTGTTTTAAATTGCTGTAAACTCATTGTGGCAGGAAACATGTCTTCCTGTGTTTGTACAGAATTATGCACGATGTCTGCCTTTTTGTCCTTTATTTAATGAACTGTAAGAAGAATGCATGTGGGCATGTTGGAATCTAAATAATTACATTTACTAAATAAACACGGCATGAGAGGCCTAGTTATTGATATACATTGCTGCTCTGCTGCTTTCTAATGTGGCAATTAGAACTAGAGGCTTCATGATGTCCTTTAAGGAGTTACGGTTCTTCCCTGTCTTCTGCAGTCAGTGCGTGCCATCGTGATAAAGAACCCGTGTTCATCAAGGAATTATCTGTAAACTTGGAAATTTCTTGCTTTTTCCTGTTGTTTTTTTTTTTTGTTAAGCCGTTGTGAAGGACGTGTTATGGAAGTTGCACTGTTGGACTGCAGGGTTAGTTTAATAAAATCTAGGTCAGATCAGTTGCATTTGCTTGAGTTGATACAAGACTTTGATACCTCATTGCTGAAGAAGTGCAGAAGCTGTTCAGCATAAAATCACAGATTCAATAAGGCTGGGAAGGACCTCCGAGATGATCTCGTCCAACCACCTCCCAACCACTAACGCCCACTACACCATGTCCTTACACACGTTTACTGGAATTGTGTGTAGAGCTGAGGGGAAGAACCAGTAGCTCAGATGGTTGTAGCAGTGGGAACACTACATGGTGGGGCACGTACACAACCTGCAGAAGTGCACACAGAGGCACGTGTGGTTTTTAACCGCTTCCAGTGCTACTGCTCTATCAAATGAGTGAGAAGACTCCAGGTTTACCTCACTGAAGTCCCACTAGGCATTTGAATGCAGGCATGTAAGCAATATTATCTTTAAAATACCACAAAAATCTGTTTTAATCTTCTAGGTGTTTCTGTTCTGACCTCTTGCACTTTTGTTTCCACTGGTGTTCAGAAGTGCCTTGGCCTTTTTAATGCTGAAGGGGTAGGTGCCTACTTTGTTCTGACACCTGAACTTTCAGCTCCCTCTCTCTCTATCTGTGTGGTGTGTCTGAAACTCAGAAGGAGAATGGCACTCTGTTGAACCTGGTTGTGAAGCTGTGACCAGGCTTGTGTTTCTTGACATCTCAGTTCCTAAAAAAATCTGACTGGTGCCATGGAGAAGGGTGCAGACACCCCACAAAGTACTACCAAGAGCTGTCTGGAATTGTAAGCATCATGAATAAAGTGATGTTGAGCGTGAACTCATCTCCTGGCCTCAAGTTACCATTAGTTTTTTACCACTTTGGAGTTTACTGTTCTGATCTGCAGACCTAAGGAGTTAATTCTGTAGTGCTCAGTGCCTTGAAGGTGAATTTCGCATGGTTAAGGCAAACTATGGAAGATCATTACTTAGTGGACAACATTTACAAACATCTTTGTACTGTAAGGCTGTCACCGAGCTTGAATATTTTGATTTCTTGGTGAAAGGTTTCAATCTTCTTCGTGAGTGGATTGAAGGAAAATGTGGCTGCGAGTAGGAGGAGCTCATATGAACTTAAAATCTTTCAGGAAACTTGTCTGCAACTTTTTCTACTGTAGGATAGGTTTATTCTCAGACAGTGTATGTACCTGGATTATCCTCTTGCCTCCCAGTGTAGGTGATGCAGAGCTTTTGCATTTTGAAGTGAACCACTCGAATGACTCGTGCAGGAAAGGGCATGTGGTAGGTCCTTGCCTTGATGCAGTTAGGCGCTCTCAGAGCTCGTTTGGGTGTGGTCTGGTATGAATTTCTCAGCCGGTATCTGATGATCTGCTTTGTGGACTCTGTTTTGCAAGAGTGGTGTTGTAGCAATCGTGCACCCCTGGTGCTGCGCAGCTGTGTGCTGCTCAACCACAGGGGTGCACTGGCAAGGAAGCTGGAGCTCGGAGGCCACCGAGCAGCTCAGGACCAGAATGTCAGTGACAGTATCAGCCCCCAAATCTGTGCACTTTGATTAACCAAAGACAGGATGATACTTCTCATAAATATTTATGAAGTATCATAAATAATGATACTTCTCATAAATACTTCTCATTCTGTAGGGCAGAAACCAAGTTTTCTCTCTGTCTACCTCAAAGAAGACTGGCTAACGATGTTCCTTCAACGTTGTGCTCGATGAAATGAATGTCGTGCTCCTTGTCCGTGAGGGAGGTTGCTGTGGTACTGGGCAGTCTGTCTGCTGCTCTGATAAATATTGCAAATTGTGTAGATCTGTTTCCACACCAGATTGCTTTGTTTTACCCCAGTAGTTTCTTTTTTGCAATTATTTTTGCTTTTGCTGACGTATAAGCCAACCACTTCACGTGTTTACAAATGTTGCTTTGAAGAGTTTTTTTTTTAAGTTGGAAAATGAAAGCATCTTAACTTCCACCTACCTGATTTTAGAACATGTTTTTTTAAGAGGCAAAAACATGTGAAGAGGCGAATGCTGAGATTCTAACTCTAAGAAGTAATTTGGGAAGGAGGAGAAGGTTCTGATGTACTTGAAGCTGTAATTGCAGTGTTTCCTCATTGTCATGGTCGATTGCTGCATCCACCCTTCTTTTTATAAAAGATGAGTCGCTTCAACTTGCACATCGTTCTTGCCAACAATTACATCTGAAAGAGGTGAGAGTGGTAATTCATCTGAAACACACAGGTCATCCATAAGGCAGACTGGTCTAATGGCTTTGTTGCTGCCCTGTTGGAAAGTAAGCCATTGGTCTTTCTACAATAATTTTATCTCAAGTATTTTAGAATGAGATCCAGAACAGAAGCACTGAAATCAATATTGAGACACTCTCACAAACCACAGCTGTTAGAATTTAATTTCATACTTGCTTTGAACTGCCTCAGAAATGGAAAAATACGCTTTTCTGCTGTTAGGCAATAATATGACAAATAAATTGTTCTCCTCCATAACTTTTACCAGAAATGGCTAATTTATCTGTAAATTATGGAGCTCATAGATCCTCTTCACATTATTGGGACATAAAGACCTTCTGTGCTTTCTCTTGGAATCTAAGAACAGGCAGTTCAGACAAAAAGAAAGCTTGATGATTTAGCTGATGCTTACAAGCATTTGATTCTTGCGTATCATTAATAAATTATGTAGCCTTTATTGAATTCTCTGAGATGGGAAATTCAACTGTATTAGAGCATGTGTTCTCTTGTAGAATGAAGTTCACAAAGGTCGCACAGGAACCAACTTGCCAAATATGTGCAGCAAAATACAGCAGGCTGCCCTGAGCTGGACTTGAAGTATGATGTACAAATCCCCATTTTTAGTGCTATTTTTTTTTCTTTTGCTGTGCTTCAGAAGATATATGTCACAGCTTGGTTTTACTCTTTCCATACAGCACTGTGGTGTAAATTTGGGTCAGTTTCTCATTCGTGGTCTATGCTCTTTGTGCTGGGTTGTGCACAAGAGCCCTTCTTTCAGAAACTGCTCAGAACAAATTTAACTTCAGTGGACCTTGCCACTTAGTGTAAGTTTCAGTGACAGGGTTAAAAATAAGGTTGATGCTTCCATCGAATGTTTTTCTTGATGTAACAATCTAGACTCAGTCCTTTTCTACTCAATGCATGTGTACAAGCTACAGTTCAGTATTCCTTCATTTTGGTGGTGTTCAGTTCTATAAGAAATACATCTCTTGGCTGTGTGTGTGTGTGTTTTTTTCAAGTATGTATTCAACTCTTTTTCTTAAACATCAAAAGTATTTTATTAATCTGTTGGAAGTTTGCTTTAATGATGCAGGTAATGTTAAAGCTTCATGTATAGTTCTGCTACTGCGTAAAGTAGGTGTATTTGTGCTGAAGTATTTTGGAAGGTGAACGACCTACAAAGCAACGTGAGGAAATCTTGCTGTAGAAGGTTTTTAGGGAGTATGCATCAGTTCAAAGAGCCTCTGCAAGACAGATCTCTATGGTTTTGTATTTCGTATTTGTTTACTTTTCTACTGATACTGGAGTTGAGAGTTTTGTTGCAGCGGCACAGTGAGACATCAATGTTCCCATTAGCAAAGATCATTTAAATTTGATTAGAGCTAAGGTACACTGAGCTGGAGCTGCTCTGGCAGCAGCGGTGGAACCCTTCAAGAAGATGCAACTTTGAGTGAAGTGTTCGTTTAGATCTGTTTTATTATTATGAAGGTGTTAGTTCCTTTCTCCCTAACAATTTTGTTCTGAAAGACCTAAGAGCACTGTTTGCTGCTTGGTTTCTATTCGGGTTACATAGGGTAACTCCCTTCCTCCCTCTCCCATTGTGGTTAACAGTATGCAGTGCTTTGATACAGTTAGAAACTCTCCGTGCACTTTTGCTGCTGTTCTGTCATGTGGAAATGCATCTGGCCGTATCACTTAGTAAAATCTTCTTCTAAAATATTCTGTAGCACAGAAATTTCTCTTCCGTTGAAATGTTTTGCAATGAAAAAGAAACGTGTTCCTGTGTGTCCATCCGTCTCTGCTTTTTTTGATAAGTGTGCAGGTCTTCTGCAAATGCAGTTGGCTTCGTCAGGTCAAAGTGATGTGCTAAAATTCCATTTTTAACATAGAAAATGGAGCACTAGTGTATTTTTGCAATCCAATCTAAAAAATATTGTAGCATCTTTTAATCACTTTTATTAAAGTACTAAAATCTGAAGCATTGAAAAGATCTGGACTCTGCAACAGTTAAGTTCTGTCTGCTGTTCTGTATCTTAACATAGCCTTCAATAAATAGCGTGTATTTGGTTAGTGCCCACTCATTTATCCCTAGGGGTCGACTGCTGTTATCTTTACACCCTTTGAAAACAAATAAAACAACTTGATTATTCAAAAATGCATTTAAAAACTTGATGTGTTTTATTACTTGACTTTAATGCCTTCCATTCTTCACTGGTTGAGATGTAACACCCAATTTTTTTTGGTTTCTGACTTTGCTGATGTTTCGGTTTTGTTTGCAATTTTCAGAATTCCTAGATATTTGCCTTTTCTTTGCAGAGAGATTCTGTATGCGCATCCGGAGCCAATGTTTGTGTTGCAAAAACCTTTCTGCATTTTTAGTGTTTCGTATAAAAGTTTCTCTACATAAAGTTTGTTACTGATTTGGATATACTGATTTGGATATCCTTGTTGATGGATTTCTTTTTAGATGTGAAAAGCAGCCTGACAGATCTGTGCAGAAGTGACTTAATTTTATGCTGCTTAGAATCAGAGTTTAGTTTGATGTGGTGTTGTGCTTTACATTGCTTTTTTGTTTTTCTTCTAGGCAAACGAAGTGGGCGTAGCAAAAAATGGAGAGAAATGCTGAAGTTGCCGCCTGTTAGTCAATGTGAAAGCATTAGATGCTCAATCGGTAGGTATCCTCCAGAGCAGTCTGTCTTATCCTTGAGAAGGAAGAGAGTAAGTTTGGTGGTGTTAAATGAAAGACTTCTGTCTTGCTCTGAATGCAGAACATTCAGACCTTTAACGTGATGGAGAATTTATGGGGAAGTAAATTTACAATAAGATAGAAGCTGCATCATAGCTCCTTATTTATTAAAGGAAACTGCTTCTGAAAGATGAATTTGCAAAGCTATGAACTAGAAAAGGAAATCATATTGTAATTTGAATGGTATGGAAGTAAATTTCCTAATCTTTTTCTTAGTCTTGTAATAATTTTTCAGTCTTTTCTGTTGTTAGTCTATATTCCTTCTTTGCAAACAGTCATGTTTGCATTGATATTGCTGTTTCACAGTATTGTTGATTTCCAACCTCATCCTAAATGAATCTTAACTAAGTCATTTAATATGTTTTTAGTTTTTATAAATATGATAGTCTGTCAGAGACAAATGTGGCAGAAAGAGTGTTTCACTATTTTTCAGGTTGATTTTGATGATGTCTTTGTTAAACATGTTAACGTAAAATCTTGATGCTTTAGTGTTTTTTTGTCCCATTCTCAAATGGGAATAAGGTTCTTGCTGTGGCAAAGATTAAAATAGAGATGTTTACTTCTCGTCTGTTTCTCAGAAAGAGATTATAACCAGCTTTGCGACAAACAGCCAATAGGAAGACTTCTCTTCAGGCAGTTTTGTGACTCCAGACCAGACTTGAAAAGATGCATTGAATTTCTGGATGCAGTGGTAAGCAGTGAGAAATTGGACATGGATATCCATAGTCGATAGCTCATACTCTTTTTTTTTTTTTTTTTTTTTTTTGTATTAGTTTTGGCTGAGATAGAGTTGATGTATTTTCAGAGTAGCTTGTATGGTGCTGTGTTTTGGATTTGTGACCAAAGCAGTGTTGATAACACCACTGTGTTAGCTATCGCTGAATAGTGCGTACACAGCAGCAAGGCCTTCTTGTTTCTCACTCTGCACCACCAGTGAGCAGGTGGGGGGCACAAGAAGCTGGGAGGGGACACAGCTCAGGTGGCTGATGCCAGCTGACAAAAGCTGTATTCCATACAACATCTGAATCTGACTTTCTTGGTTTCCTCTTTAGCTAAACCACTCTTTTCTTTTTCATGTATTAGCAAGTTTATACTTGCCAGCTATAAAACTGTAACTTTTGATGGATGTCAATAAATTCTGGCACTGCTTCTTAAACGAAGATGTTTACTCTAAAATCTCTGCCATCTTGGCATGCTCAGAAGTATAAAGATGGCATGATGGGAATAAGAGAATTCTAGAGAGACTGTGCTATTTGTCTTCTTGAGCCTAAAAGGATGTGTTTACAAGGAGTATTACGTTACTCAGACTTGAAAATGTTATAAACAGATTTCAAAATGCTGCAACTGGCATGCAGGCTAGTCTAGCCCTAGGCTAACTGGCCCTGGGCTAGTCACAGCATGCTATTTAAAAACTACAATGGAGATGGAAATTTAGGGAACTATGGAAGGAGGGAAAACAGATTCTAGAGAGCAAGGGAAAAGGAAGTGTTTTGATACGTTTGCATTTTGGTATCTAACTCTAAAGAATGAGGGGAAGGAGGAAGTGCCCCTACAGCCATGTTTGGTAAAAATCCTTAAACTAAGCCCACAAGGGGAGGAGAAAAGCGACGGGAAGAGCAGGCAGGCACACAACAGGCCTTAGGAGAAGAGAATAATAGCTCTTATCCCACCTGTTTTTTGTTCTAATTTATGTTCAAATGACCAAAGAAGAGAGAAGCAGGGTAGTAGTGCTGCTTACATGCATGCTAAACTGCAGTCTTAGAAGGTGGGATGCTTCTGAAAGGTGCAGGGTGTAAGCAAGTACATGGGTTTATTGCTGTTTCTCCACCATTTCTCCATTCTCCGCATCGGCGTATAAACTGAGACACTCCATCAGCTAAAAGGAACTTTTGGTGTGAAACAGAAAGTAGCGTTGCCTTCTGTTTGTGGTCATGTGGTACCTGTTTTAATTTTTGGAGTCCGTAACAATATTTTTACTTTATCGGAATAAATATATCTCATGCTCATTCTTCGTGGTGATGTAGCTCAGAAGACTCAATGGTAGTGACCATTTTTCTGTGGTCAATGAATCTTTGTGTAATTAGGTTGACTCTCCGGGTGCACTTCATCATACTCTTCAGAAGTGCAGGAGCTATTTCTAGCACCGGATTTCAGAGACCAGTTTGACAATGGTATATGTAGAACGAATTGAATGGAAATCCATTTGGAGTTAAAGATCCTGAGGGAATGCAAACAAGCTGTTGAGCCAGACACAGCAGTGAGACCACTGACAATAGCAGATGTAACATCATTGGTTACAATTTCTGTATGTTTTTATTCCCTAAGAGCTTACATAAAGAGTAGTAAAATCTTAAACAGCACAAAAAAAAGAAAAAAATTATGCATGTAACTTTAAGACATGGGTGTCTTTGCACATGTTATTTTTCAGGTGAAATTGTCTCTAAGAAGTCACTGAATATACTGAATTGTTTTCAGATATGCAACCTATAATGTTTCGTGGGTTGCAACACCTGGATAAGTTTTAAAAAGTCTGTCATAGTTGAGATAATTCATGAAATCATCCCTTTTAGTAGATTACTTTTTTAAACTTCCATTTGAAAAAATCTTGGTGAAGAAGTGCACTTGGGAATCATTGAAACAAGAAGACTCTGAAAAGCTAAGATAACTCTAATCAGAGTCTCATGATCCAAAAGCTAGTATGCTCCCTTGATCAAGGAAGTGAGATAAAATATCTGCTATCTCTTCCAAAAGGTTTGTGAGCTAGCCTGATTCTCCTTTCTGGACTGAAGTTCAGCAAGCTTGTTCAAGTGCTTCTTTCCCACTTATTCTTTTTTACTTTTTCTGTAAGGTGGTAATGTGCAGAGGAAGGCTATGGCTGTGGAGTCTTTATATCAGGTTGTGCCAGATCATGTTGGCTTTTTTGTTTGTTTATTTTTAATTAGTTTTTATTTTAAATTGTAGACTTAATCCTTCTGAGAATAAACTTTCTGGCATAGAATGACCATAGAGTGTCTTAAGAGCCTGGCATATTAACTTTAAGAGTTTTCTGATCCTCTTATATGAAGCAATGTGGTTTCAGCGTCATGATTATGTTAGGAGGCCAAAATCAAGGTGTTACTGTGCTACTTCTGCCTACATGTTTTGAGCAGTAAGACTGGTAAGTTCTAACTCTTGTGAAGGTGTGACCTTAAAGTCTGGAGTCAGCTTGTGGTTTTACAGAAAAGAAGAGTTGTGAAATCGTTGAATAAAACTAACAGAAATTAAAGCGAAGAATTGAAGTTATCCAATCATCCAGTGACTCATTGCACTAGCTGGGGACAAGGTTACTCAAGTATGAAAAAGAATGGGTGGCAACTCAAACTTCCCTCTTAAGCTCAGTGAGTAACAGAGCTTAGCTGACAAGATGGTCTCTTAAACTTCCTTTTAAATACAGTATCTGTTTAGAACGGTATGCCAACGGCATTGGCAGAGTTTAAAATGTTAAAAAGCATTAAGTGCACTGCTGTGGTTGATTAAGTTTTCCGACTTGGTACGGTTGTTTGTTAGATGAAGAAGAGTTGTGTGCCATTAGACTGATTGTTGTGGAATTAAAGTAGCAAAACCAATGGCTTGGAGTTGTTTATGGATGTGAGCACTGTGTTGAAGTGGTTGATACCATAATGTTTCAGCAGAAGATGTTGATGACGTTGCAGTGAGTCACTGTGGCTTAGCTGATTGATTGCAGGACTCGAGATGAAGGTTTCTGTAATTTCCAGTATTGTATGTTTGTTTGGCTCTTGAGCTGTCATTTTTATTTAATGACTTGCTTTATAAAGGTATACAACTTCTCTACTGATTAGATCGATTACTTGGAACTTCCTCTGAGGTTTTTAATGATTGTTGTCCTAATGTGCCAGTGTTATTATGGGTGATGCAGTCCTCTGTTCTGGAGGTCTGCCCTATATTCTTTGTTCCTGGGTGCATGCATTTACATTTTGAGATATGAAATAAACTTTGGTTGAGTTGGCCCAGCTTACCAAGCTAACACAGGTTGCTGTTGGAGATTGTTCTTTTCCAATTAATCTTTCCTCAGCTCCTGTGTTATCTTTAAATGTCATAACTTCTGATGTCTGCTTCTAGATTATTCCTTAAAATTATTAATAGTAACCAGTCCTTGGAGCTTTTCAGTACCAGTGTGTTTGATGTTTTCTTTCCAAACATAGTTACCTCTGGAGCTCTATCAAACTGCCAGTTTTTTATCTGAAAAATATACCAAATGTCACAGCGTTCTTTTTCTACATCTCAGTCCATATTTTACCAAGTCAAAAATGTCACAAGATGTTCTATCTACTCAGTTTTATTACCTCAAGGAATGAAGAAGGGTCAGTTTTAGATCTCATTTCTTCCAGTTAACATGCCTTCTAGAAAGTAGTAATTTTATTCTTCCAATCTTACCTAAAACTGTAATAAAAAAGGGGGGGGGGGAATGATTTACTTAGTATCATGTAAAAGACTGGAGTGTTAAATATCTCTAACATAAATTAATTTTCAAATCTATTCCCTTAGGCAGAATATGAGGTATCTTCAGATGAAAAGCGTATAGACTGTGGCCTGAAAGTCTTAGAGACCTACTTCACTAATGGGGTAAATACATTGTACTGCAAGATACTGTCAAATGTGTTGTAAATTTGAGATACACTAGACACTTAAGTTGTCACAATGTTTTTAGTAAACTGACCTTCAAACTTTGTTAGTCCAGTTTTTGGCTTTCTGAAATGTATACTGCCTTCTAAAATTGTGGCGTTTACCTGCTTAAGCAGATATTTTGCTGTTAACACTATTGTCATTGTGACTTACTCTCTTATGTTTTCAAATTAAAATACTGGTTTTAGGTAAAGATATATTTGTTTAGCCTCCAAGGAAGACTTATTAACAAAGAAACTCAGTCTGTTCTTTGATGTCTGAGAGAAGCTTTTCAGTGAATATGTAATTACGTATCTGCTTTGTATGAACAGACTTTCTTACGTCAGTCACCCTGAAAAAGGCTTTACCCCATATGAATGTCTTTCTGCCTTAAAACCAGACAGACTCCAAGTTTGGAACATCTTCTCAGATAGTTTCTTTGGAACTACCATGAGTTGCATGCCCTTTTGGCGAAAAACAGATTTGTTTGGGCTGGTTTGAAATAATTTCCCAAACTGTGTGGGTGTTTCTTTCTCCTCCCTTCCATCCTGCCAAAGCAAGTAGATAATTTGCTCTTGTAGTAGTAGACCTATTGAAAGAAAAAGGTTGTATTATTGCCAAATCTGGTTCCCAGGATATTGAAATAGAAATGCATTGAATGTTATTGCAGTTCTTTAATGGGGAACAAATAGAAATTTTATCTGAATCTGACTTCTATAGTTTTCTCAGTAGTCAAATTATTCTTTTCCTTTTCCCATAGTAGCCAGTTTTATTTTGAATTTAGAACTTTCACTTTATTAATTTAAAAATTGTTTTCATTGTTGTCTTTTGCTTGTTTGTTTCAAATAATGTAAAGTCTGCAGCACACTTGCCAGAAATACCTCAGGAAACAGTAAATGAATGTAAAGCAAGACTGGAAAAGAACCCTTCTAAAGACCTTTTTGTGGACTGTACTAGGTAAGTTAAAAATGCATAATGCTGTGTTTATGTATCTCAAGAGAAATTTATGCATTTGTGAGACAAATGAAGGGTGAAGTTATTACACCAAGAAGGATTTGGTGTCTGACCTGAGTGTAGGTAAGATGCTTGGAAAAGATTAATTGAGAAGACTAGGTTTTTCCTTCAGAAACATTGCTTAACTTCTGCACAACTTTTTCTTAAATGCTGTTTTTGCTGAAAATTGCATTATCTTCAAGTTGTGTGGCTACTACCAAGTATTCTTTACATTAGAATGGTATTTATTATATTTTTAACTTTTGAGTGAGCTCTCTTCTATGATAAAGGTACTTACAAAATCTAAAATGAAGTTAAGGATTGGGACTTGAAAGGCTTGTGAGCGCTGTTGCACAATTTGTGGTTCTTGAAAATGGGTTGAGCTGATGCCAACAGTTATATTCAACTAAGGTGGCCGGTTAGAAGATTGATCATGGTAATTAACACAAACTAATTTTGTTCTGAACTCACGCAGTGATATTTCACACAGCTGCAGCAGGGAAGGCTTTTCTTGGAGGGACCGTACCTGTTTACAAGTGTTGCATGTCTTTCTAAAGCCTTAATGCGTCTAATACTACTGGTTTTTCAAGGCGTGCTTGGTCATGTCGGAAGACTTACATTATGTTTTGTCACTGCTTGGGTCATCTCCCTGGCAACAAAAATCAGCATAGTTTATAACCACCTGAGATTAGAAGATTGAAAGGGATGTGTGAGAACACCTAATAAAACATGACTCAAATGGAAGATCCGTCTTGTAGTCATGCCCTGTCCTTTGTCCAATAAATACCTGAATACAATTTGAGTGACTTCCTAATTTTGTTTCATCTCGTTGTGTTTAGTTTAAGGAGAATGATAAAGATGCAGGGAGTTCAGGCTTGGATATGTTAAGTATTCCAATTTCAAATCCTAGAATAAAACTTCACCTACCAGCTTCCAAAGAATGTATGAAAGCTTTTAGATCCTTTCTTGTGAATACCTTTCAGAGGTCATATTTGTGGGGCCACAGTTACACTGCATAACTGCTGATAGGCCAATGTTTAGGGGGGCTTGAAGACAGTGAGAATACAGTGGTCAAACTTTCTAGTTGCTGTAAGTAACAGTGGTTTGGCATTCACCAGTGTTTTGGCAGGAACAGTTTTCTGTGACAGCCACTCTGTGAAATATCTAGGTTAAAACCATTGTAAAGACAATGACCGGGTGTTTCTGCCTACAGTTCCATTATGTCGATTTTAATAGATTGATCTGCTACTTCATCCGTTTTTCAGTATAATTCTGACTGAGTTTATTTTTCTGTTTCTAGAATTGTCCATGAATACCTAAGCAGGAGACCTTTTGAAGCTTACCAAGAAAGTGTGTTTTTTTCCCGTTTTTTACAGTGGAAATGGCTGGAAAAGTAAGTTTAGTTTTGTTTTATAATGTTTGTATGATAATTTTGCTCTGCTTTGTGACCAGTTCTGCTTGTAAGGCCATAAATGCTGTAGAGCCCTAATGAATACCATTGCTTATTTGAGAAATTATGATCTGAAAGACAAAGGTGTAAATGATCATGTTCATGGGACAGCGAGAGAGCCACTACTCTGAGTATCTGTTCAGGAGTCTTTATATAGTGAATTTGTATGACGTAAATGCAAATTTATTATCATATTTCTGTATGTTTGGCTGTCAAGTGTGCAGTGGGATAACAATCTTTCTTGGGAATTCTGTCAGTCTTTAGTTTTAAATGTAGTCTAATTAGTAGTTAATAAGTATGTTATAAAACTAGATTTATCTGCTGTGTGACTGGGTAACTAATCAGTTTTTTCAAGGTGGTAGAGACAGATCTAGTAATTAAGACAGCAAGATATTTCTTTATCAGCAAATAGTTTAGTCTTTTAAATCAATACTAAATGAATGTCCACACTTTTTCACAAGGTTGAAATTGGTATAAATTCATTCTTATTCTGCGCTTTTGGGAATTGTGATCACCTATTCAAACATTAAGGTGTTTGAACATGAATTTTATGGTAAATTCCAATTACCCTGTGTCTCCGACTGAATTAGTAGCAAAAGCCAGGAAGAGAACTAGGGAAGCTACTCAAACAATTAAACCAAATGAACATCCATTTGCTGTATTGAGAACAAAGCTGCATTAACAGTGGATGCTCCTTAAAAAAATCCGCTCACCACCATGAAATAGCCCTGCCCTGATGCATGTTTAGCAGTATTTTAGCATAGAATGGCTGACATATTTACTGCTTCCAGTTACCTCTTCCTCTTCAACTACATCAAAACCTAAACAATTTTTTAAATTGCTCTTGAATCACTATTGCATACCACAACTTTTTTTTTTTTTTTTTTTAAAAAGTGAAACAGCAAAGCAAAGAATAGTTTACCTTTTTTTAAATGCTGCATTGTAAGCATGATCTTGTTGAAAAGCAGCCTACGTGTCAGCGTACTGCAACTAAGGAAGAAAACTAGAGGTAATAACTTGACTACTGATGAGATCAGATAAGGCTCTAACCCTGAATGACACAGCTTTTTTCATGCTATTTTGAATATCTGGTGACCACATGAAGGGACCCATGGTTCCAATCAGTGCACCCCTCTCACTTTAAATTCAGCTTATTATAATGCTGTCTTCATGAGATCAAAACAACTGTTATTCAGCCAGATGCCATTGAACAGGAAGGACAAAAAGAGGACAGACCTCGGGGTGGGGAGGGATTACAAACTCTTATAATTCTTGTTACAGTAATTATTTCTTTCTGTTAATCAGGCAGCCAGTAACCAAGCACACATTTAGGCATTACCGAGTACTAGGAAAAGGTGGATTTGGAGAGGTGAGTGCAGATGTATCTTATTGTAAGGTACTGTGTTAACCTTAAACATTAATACAGAGGAAAAGCAGGTTTGCTTATTTATTTATTTATTTTTCTCTTGGCTCTAACAGTCTACATTTTGACATCAACTGGCAAACTGTCATCAGCCCAAACTGCTTTCTTTTAATGTGCTAGTCTTATTATTGTAGATCATGCACAAAATCGGAGAAAACTTCCCCCGACTATGACAATTGTTGTTTCTGTTTAGAATTTTTACTTGGCATTGAGGACATAGTTTTGTTTCTACCTAATAATTACATACTGTATTCATAAAGTTTATGTGAAAATCTCTATTTCATTCCCTTTATAATTCACTTTTTTTTTTTTTTTTTTTTAATCTTTCAACTGTATCCCTATATTGAAGGGAAAGGAGGGTTACAAAATTCCAGAAGACACTAGTCTTCTGTCCTGCTTTCCTAGATACATATTGTTATCACAGTTGGGTATTTCACCAATACAAGATCTGCAGTTTTACTAATTATTCAATCTCAGCAAAAGTGCATTGGCTCCTATATAATGTTTTGTTTCACTTCTATTATAGCTTTTGTGACCCTCTTAAGTTGTTCTGTGGGCAAAAGTGCACTTTTCATACTTAGAGGCCTTCATTTTCTGAGATCATTCAAGAGTTTGAGGAAAAAAAAAAGATGCATATATTTTAAGAAAAATAAAATTTGATGTAAAACTAGTGTCTCTGACACACCTTCTCTCTTTTTAGGTGTGTGCCTGTCAAGTACGGGCAACAGGAAAAATGTATGCATGTAAGAAGCTAGAAAAAAAGAGAATAAAGAAGAGGAAAGGGGAATCAATGGCTCTAAATGAAAAAAGAATTCTGGAAAAAGTGAATAGTAGGTTTGTAGTAAGTATCTAGTTCTGATCTTGTTCTCGTGAGTTTGTCTGGCATTGTTTGCTTCATTTCAGTCTTTTCCAGGAGTTTTTGGCATAAGATATTTTCTAATTGATTTAGAGAATGTGTGACAACTAAGATAAATGATTTGATAGAGTAACTAGTATGTTTTATGTGATTGTTAGTAGTTCAGTGCAGAAAGTTTTTATACCCAGTATTGAATTAGTTTTAGTCTGCCCATTAAATTTAATATTATTTTACAATGTATTAAAATTGTTTTTCTTTGAATGTGCTTTGAATTCTGCTTTAAAACTTCAAATGCACTTTTAAAGCATATACTTAAAACTGAAGGAAATAAAACTGTAGTATTCTTCCAGCCCCATCAACAGTTCATTCCAAGTACAGTCAGAAGAAAGATTATAAGGAGCTGTACTGAATCTTTGCTGTTGGCAAGTTCTAAGCAAGGCAAATATATAATTATTTGAAATAAATAAGATAGATAGAAATTGCACATTTGATCTTAAATAACTTACTCATTTTCTGTAGCATAGGGCAGCTTTGAGTCTTGAAGCTCAGGGAGACGGTTTGACAATCCATAAATGCTGAGGTATTAATAAAATAAGATACATGTATATGCACATGTTATTTTATAAAGAGTTATACATATAATGTGCAGCTGAATGGTCTCACCAATAAATTTGTTGTCTGGATGGGGCTCTATGGATGTCTAAACAAATATGTTGCTAAACTGCTGCGTGTGGTGATACAGGGTTTGTTTATACATGCAAGCTGGTCTGGATTCCTTTGTCTTCAAGTACTTTACTCCAGGAAGATAAACATGGTAGGGTTGCTCAAGGTGTAACCTTAGTGGACAGCAAAAAATTCTCTGCTTTGCTTGTTTTCTTTTTCTTTTTTTTTTTTTTTTTTTTTTTTTTCTTTTTCCCCCAATGAATTCATATATTGCTTGTGTTGGAAAGAGGAGCTGTGAATTGGAGTTTACAAGCGAATAATGGTCATCTTCTCCTCTGTCCCCTTTTCAGGTTAGTTTATCCTATACATATGAGACAAAAGATGCCCTGTGTTTAGTTCTAACCATAATGAATGGAGGGGATTTGAAATTTCACATATATAACATGGGAAATCCTGGCTTTGATGAAGAAAGAGCTATTTTCTATGCTGCAGAACTGTGTTGTGGTCTGGAGGATTTACAGAAGGAGAGAATTGTTTACAGGTGAGTACCATCTTTAGTACCAGCTCATACCTTAATATTTCCATGTCTGTTTGGCATTAAACATAAGAATTATTTTCTATTAAAACATACTTGTATTCAAACTTACAGTGAAAGAAGCAAAAAAAATGTAGTTTTTTTTTTCACCATGTGTCCCTTAAACTTACTGACTTACTGATCGTATTTGTCTTCTTACTGGTTATTCTGGTCTAGGTACTTGCTGAATTCTAAAACATTAAAAAAAAAATCAAGATTTGTTTGCAAACTCATAGAAAATCATGATTTGCAAAGCAATTTGATTAGCAATTCAAATAAATAAGCAAGCTTTAGGAAAATGTATTTGCATTCATGTCCACTCTGAAGTAGATGTTCACAGAAGACTGAAGTCCTTTGCTGCGTTGCTCGTTACACCCATGTCAGTCATAATCTTGCATAGCTTCCATGTAGTGAGTCTTAGACTTTTTCCATCCTCTATGTGGAAGTCTAACATACCCACACAGCAGTCAGTCTCAGAAATTAGCAGAACCACAGAGTAAATTGGACTTACACATTGCTCCCTAAAGAGTTTGGCCAATCTTGTGATGATGCACAATGTGTTTTCGTGTGTGTAGGAGGGAAGCAAGGATAAATTGAAGAGTCATGTTTTCACTCGTTATTCTCATATGGATCAGCTACAAGTATGTAATTTCTTGCTTCCCAAGTGAAAACAAATGTGATTGTTTAAAAACAAAAACAAAACCCACAGCCCTTGTGTCTAAGTTCAGCTTGTTAGCTATTTGCATACTAGATCTTCAAGTGCGTATGTTAAATCCTAGCGTTATCTGAAATTCCAGACTTCAGAGTGGTCATGGTGTCTAGATCTGTCCTTTTTTTTGTTCTGTTTTTTCATCAGTTTCCAATTATTGGGAGTTTTTATGGTCTGCTACAAAAACTTGGTTTGTGAGTAAGCGAAAAAGTAGTTTCACAACCAACTTGTGAGTCAAATTGCATCTTACTGAAAAAAAATGGAAATTATTTTTAGTTCTCTGTTAGTAATGAAATGATGGACCAAGAGTCAGTGCATGTGCTAGTACCAGAATAATCTGTATGCTCAGGGTGAAAAAGAAAGGGCTTAAATTTAGTCATAATACCTGAAGACGTTATGACATTGTTTAAACAACTCATTATAGGACATACTAGGGGAGTTACTGCCCACTAAATAAATGGATGAAAGGAGACTGATTATACCATGTCAACTCCGCTGCACTTGAGGACTAAAACTAGAAAATGTTTGAATAATTTTATGGTCTCGGTAGAATTACTTTTGGCCCTGCTCTTATTAATAAAGAATGACCAATTCCATGCAAGGAAGTCTTGTTTTTTTTCTCCTTTGCTGAAAGTAGTTTTTTTTTTCCTGATATCTGATTATTTTTTTTCCATATGTATTTCTTCTTGTATAATGTATTTAGGAGCTTAGTTTGACATTTTCCATTTTTACAGTCAAGAAGCCAAAAAAGGTGGTCATAGATGTGTTCAGGATGTCGCTGCTTACAGTGATAGGTTACATGATCAAAATTCCCTGTCAGGCAACTCAAAGGAAGTGCATTTAGGAATCAATACAGTGACAGTGTAAAATAAACGGACCAGGAAAACTGGAAGAATTGACCATAATTATTTTACTCTCACCAAAGAAGTTTTGCTGGCAACCTGCAGTAATCATGTTTTTGTGAGGAACAGGACAACTTGAAGTACGTCTTCGCTATTTCTACAATTTATTTTTCCTAATTGTGGTAACTAATATTTTTCATTTTCTGGAGCAAGAACAGAAGGAATGTTCTTTGTCTTGCTGTCATTTAAAAAGTATTTAATACTGAAAGGACCACTGAATTTCCAAAACCAAAGCTAGTTCTTATTGTTGCCCTATCCCAAGGAAGGGACTGATCCAGTTTACGTGTTCGGTAGTAGCTTGTGAAACTATCTGTAACTTGCCGTATGTTGCTGACATTAGAAAAAATAAGCAAACAGGAACGAGTAGTGGAGCTGTTCTTCCGTATGCTGCAGAAAACGTTTGCTATGTAGATCAAAATCAGGATTCGCATGGAACAGGGTGGGGAATAAATACTACCTCCTTTCTTAAAGGGACTTTGGTGCTGCAGTTTTACTGCTGGAGTTACCTGTCTCTGCAAGGGTGGTAGTGTTTTTTTTTTTATTACATAAGCTGTCGTGAGATCTAGATTTGTCTCTCAAACTCATGGAGGTGCCCAAAGCTCCACTGCTTAATGTGTCTGCAAGGCCAAAGTTTGCCTGTTGAATACACAGTGGATAAATGAAGTAGCTCCTTGCCCATCTCCTGCTTTTGCTTCAGAGCAGACGCCTTTACACTGAAAGCCCTGGAAGGATTTCATTCAGTGCTGTTCAGTGACTGCACTGAGTTCCAGTCCCTACATGAAGCACTTCTTCATCAGAGAACCCTTGAATTAGCAGACCATGCTAATAATTCCAGATAATCTTGAGAGTATTACATTTATTTCACATCTTCTTATCAAGAAGTTTTCTGTGTAGGAGGGCTGCTGTAAGCTATAGCAAAAACAGACCACTGCATGCTTAGTCCAATTAAAAAAGTATATATTTTTAAATCTTTTTTTTTAAATGAACCTCTTAATTTGGGGGGGACAGGGAGGGTTTGAATATCCCATAACATGTTTGTTTTTTTTTCTTTTGTTCTTAAAGGAAACATTTACAAGATGTCTCTAAAGTGCAGAATTGCAACACAGCAAATGAATTGCTCTTTTACTCTTTCTTGAGTCTTGCTAACATTTAATAGCTAAGGAATGTTTCACGTGAAACTTCTGTTCCCAGGAAAAGAAGTAGCAGAGACTCTTAGAAAGTTGATTGCAAACAATCCTATCTAGATACAAGTGCCTAGTAAGCTTCAGGAGCTGCGTGTCAAAATAAAGGAATTGAGTTTGAATTGATGATACTTAAGTGTATGCTTTTAGTTCTCTTTGTTGATATTCTGCCACAACAGGATGAAATGGAGCACCAAACTGCAGCAAGTACCGACTTGTCTTGCTGGTGTGGGTTTGCATGGCTAATGGCTCAGAGAAAGGTCTTCCGCCTGTGAGCACAAACTTGGTTGTAAGATGGTGGTTCTTCGTGTCAGGATTTTAGTGTTGTGTCTCTCATCTGTGAAATAGTTTTTTGTGTTTTTTTTTTTTTTTTTTTTTTAAAGCATAAATGGGATAAAGAGTTGGGAAACTCAACAGTTAAACGATTTGTATTACAGGTCCTCAACTTTACAACTCTTTTGTCTATAGGTGAAAGCTGGAAAAATACCTTTTATCAGAACCGTTATAAGAAGCCCTGCATTGCCTCAGTTACCATTCATTCATGATGGCTGATAATTTTACCTCTATATAATTCATATTTTTTTTCTGTTTAATTTGTAGAGACCTGAAACCTGAGAATATACTCCTTGATGACTGTGGTAAGTAAAAATTTTAAATTTGGAAATCAGGAATTACAAAACTAATTAACACTGTGCCAGGAATCAAATGAATTAGTATCTTCGTAACAGAGGGGACCTGACTGACAAATGTTAATATTCTAATGTGTTTTAATTAGTAAATTAAAAAAAGACCAAAACACAGGTGTCCATGCTTTTTAGAGAGTATGAGAAAATACTGTGGCCGTGGGAGAGGAGAACACCACATAATATTGTAAGGGTCAGTTTCCTACCTCAGAATGACTTTGTTTCCTTTCTTCTCCTCCTCCTCCCTCCCTCTTTATGTAATTTGGCTAAAACTTTTGCATGGATTTGTTTTACTTTTACATGGATTTGTTCTTTGTTTGTCTTTTCATCTTTTCCTATGAAAACGTAATTTGTTAGAAGCAGTGCCAGAATTACACTTAATCAGTAAAATATAATATTAAGTAATAACGAGGAAAAAATCTGAGGCATGAGTGTTTGTTTTAACACTTAACTAAAACAGCTTGGTTGGTTACTGGTGTAGATATGGCTCAGGAGAATCAAAGAAGTAAGGAAAAATATGAATAAATGTTTTTATGTATTATTTTTCTTCCAAAAGCCATTTTTTTTTTATAATGCCTTTGTATTAAATCTGTCAGAATCTTCTGGATTTACTGTAGAACATGTGCAGCAATCACCTTCTTCTAAGCTGTGGAGGAATATTACCAGTTTGTTCTTGTAATTGTTGAGTATTAAAGGAAACTTTGCATTTGGAGTGATTAGCACAAAGCTTAGCTTTTTTTTTTCTTTTTTTTTTTTTTTTTGAAAGCATGTTCTGACTGATAAAGTGCTTAAAAAAAAAAAAAGCTTATGAGAAGTCACTTTGCAAGAGCTAAAGCTTTTTTAGACATCAAATGCATTCTTTAATTTTTCTCCCCAGCAAAGTCTTGCAAAAGCAGAAGGTTTCTTTGAGGGAAAATGTAGCCTTACAGTACTGCGCGAGAATGCTTTCTCGGTGCCAGGGATATTCAGATCTTGTTCCAGAGAGCAGAGGGGACTAATTAGAAAATCACTTCAGGAGCTCACATGGTGCACTTGACAAGGGGTTCATCAGATGTCAGGGAAAAGAAGAGCATCTGCATGTATTTAACATAGCATTTGGTGCTCAAGAGTATGTAGTTATTCCTAACCAACATAAAAAGTGACACTTAACTTTTTCTACTCTCTCTCTCTGTCTCTCTCTCTCTAGTTCCCCCCCCCCCGATTATCTAGCACATGTAAATAAGAAATGGATATGCTAATATTTAGCACAGATGCTGCTGAGCTTTTTGAATGACAAAATATTTGCAAAGGACTGTGTCAAATATTTGAATGGGCTACCCAGAGAGATGATACACTTTAGAAGGCTTTTTTTCTAGAAACAGATTTTTTTTTTAACAAAATGTGGAGCAGACTGCTTTATCTGGAGGAGGGTGTGCTAGAGACCTGAAGTCCTTTTCATCCTGAATTATTCTGTGAATCTGTGATGGTTCTGTAAAAAACACTGTCCCTGACAATGTATGTAGTATTCGAAATGTATTGGGATTTTTTTTGTTGTTGCTTTCACCCCTAAATCTTTCTACCACAGTTAAGGAGCAATTTTCAGTTTGAAAATTCAGTGGACAACGAACTTGTCTTTTTTTCTATCTAGCCTTTTTTATTTTTAGTGAGAAAATAGGTTTTATATTTTCAAATTAGAACAATGTTAATACAATTCTTGCTTTGAATTGCCTTAGATTATTTTCTGTTGAGTCTGTCCAGCAAAGAGCTATATTTGTTCATGGAGATGTGGGGGAGTGTGGGGGTGAACTTGTTTCCTTTGCCATTCTTGGACTTTCCCCATCTGAGCAATATTATTCATGACAAATCACAGTTCTCCATAAGTCTGCTTTTGCATTAGAGGTCCTAATGTAAATGGCACGCATAATGGGAGAGGCAGTTAACTGGAGTTGGCTTAAGTTTGGCTGATAAATTGAAATAAAAGCTGAAGTTTTCTGCAGTAGACTGAGTCATGAGAAGGGGAAATCCTAATAGTGAATTGGCATGTTATAATACAAGTAATTCTAAGTAGATTTGGTCAGGCTACTTCTCTTTTTGGGTAGGAGTGGGGATAGCAATCCCAATTACTTGTACTCATCATTACTAGGGTACTTTGTTAGAGGAAAACCTGATGTTTCAGTACAAGTTATAGCTTTGTTATATTAGGAATGAATGGAGAAAATTCTGATGTTTTGTTAGGAAGTGAGAAAGCTAGGTGTTTGTGTGTGGGAATACAGAATGGAAAAATACACATATCTATTACGTAGATCCAGAACTCAAAATAAGCAGTGATAATTTCTTTGATACTAGAGTTGCAGCCCATGCCAAAACTAGGAACAGAGTACTTGACAATATCTTTGTGTGTGTGTGTGTATGACCTTCAGGAAATGAGTTAGATCTCTACCTCTCTTCCTTTTACGTGTTTTTAATTTAAAAAAAAAAAAAAAAAAAAGCTGTGGGAGGGACAACTAAATCACTCCTTTCTAGTTATAGAAACTTAATGTTGTGAGGTATATGAATGTTTTAATATTTTGGGTATCTTTTTATGAGGTATGCAAGAGAAATTTGGTTTTAAATACGATATTTTATTGTTTGCTGACCATATTTTATATCTTTTAACACGAACAGGACATATAAGAATTTCAGATCTTGGATTAGCTGTGCAGATTCCAGAAGGAGAAACAGTCCGAGGACGGGTTGGGACTGTTGGTTACATGGGTATGTGAAATATCCTTTGCTAGTTATGTTTCACCAGCAAGTTAGGTTAAACTTCTGCAAATATATGAGTGACTTGTATGAAGAACTATATTGGGTCTGGGAAGAAAGGTTACAGTACATGGTGGAAAATGTTAGTTATAAGCCTTCCAGTAAACATGAAGAATTAACTTTGGAAATTCTAGTTTTAGGTTGAAGAAAGCAAAGAAAGCACTTAATTTCTTCTGAACTGAATCATTAAAAAGCTTAGATGCTTCTATTGGATACACATAGAGTCCTCACCATAGAAATTAATATTTCTTCAGAGTACAAAGGAGTTGCTTAGAAACTTTTTGCACAGAGCCAAAAGAGTACCTGAGGGTTTTTCGCTATTTAACAAATTAAAGTAAATTGTCATGGTTTTTGTTTGTCTTGTCTTGTAGCTCCAGAAGTGCTCAAAAACGAAAAGTACACATTCAGTCCAGATTGGTGGGGTCTCGGGTGTTTGATTTATGAAATGATTGAAGGACAGTCGCCATTTAGGAAACATAAGGAAAGGGTCAAACGGGATGAGATTGACCGGAGAGTAAAGGAAGACCAAGAAACATATTCAGACAAGTTCTCTGAGGAGGCAAAATCCATCTGCAGGATGGTGGGTGAAGAGACATAGAGGTTTGAAAATTAAATTTCTAATCCTTTTAAGAGATGAACTGCTTTATTTTAAAGTCTTCTGTTGAAGAAGACTTGTATTTTGTATTTTCTTTTTTTTTTTATTAAACTGGGTTAGTGTGGAATAAGAGCTCTTAAATCTTTCTCTGGTTCAGATGGACATTTCTGATGCTCTGTGAGTCGCTTGTTTATCAGACTTTGAGAATTCAGAACTTTTTCTCAAAGACAAAGGGAGACTGCGTAAATGGATTTCTCATTCATGTGAATGAAAAAATGCAACACTTCTTAGAGCACACATGATTATGTGACAGAACACAATAACATCTTCAACTTTGATACTGCATGAGGAGAAATGGCAGAGTAGTATACTAGTTGCCTAAAAAGAGTCTGTACAAGACAGCAGCTTTTTTTTTAATCTTTTGTACTCTTAAATTTAGTAAGAAGCACACCTATGCAGAAAGCTTCAAAAGTTTTCTTTTCTAGTTTATGCAAAATGGTTAAATTACTTAACCCATTGAAAAAAAAAAGTAAATCTGCATTTCCTGAAAGTAACATCAACTGCAAAAGCTATTCAACCTGGCATCATTTAAAAAACAATAATAATAATAAAATAAATAAATAAATATTATATATATATATATGTACATATATATAAAAGTTTTATATATATATATATATATAAATTTATATTTATATAAATATATATTTATATATATATAAATATTATATATTTATATATATAAAACTTTTGGTCTAATCTTAATTATCAGGATAATCAACAGTCTTTTTTTGTTTTGCTTTGTTTTGTTTTTTGTCTCCTGAACATCTTTTTGCTCCTGGAATGTTGTAGTTTAGGTTTTCAGTTCATTTTGATACCACAATAAGGTTAATCTTGTAAAAGCCCAAGTAAAAAAAAGATACAGATTTTTTTCTTTAAATTTTGAGATAATATCACTAGCTCAGCTTTTTTTTTATTCATACCTTTGCAGTTACTTGCGAAAAATCCAGGTGAACGACTAGGCTGCACTGAAAATGGAGCTGCTGTTGTAAAACAACACCCTATTTTCAAGAATATTAACTTCAAGAGACTGGAAGCTAACATGTTGGAGCCTCCATTCTTGCCAGATGTAAGTAGGTGAGACAGATTTGATTAGTATCTAAAAAAGGCATGAACTGTCATAATTCTGTGTCAGTAATCATGTGACCTCCAGCGAAACCTTTAAAGTTATTTACATTGGCGGAAGAATGCCATTGTGTAGCTATTGATGGCTAGTTGTTTTGTGGCATTTTATCTGAGATTACCACTATTGTAAATTGTTTTCTGTGGCACTGTGGAGCTTTGTAGCTGATTTCTTAGCCCTGAAAACTCTGCATTCCTGTATCAGATGCTGAATAAATAAAGATTAGCTTTGAGGAAATAACTCTGGAGTTGAAAGGAAGGTAACAGAGGACAAGTGAATTATGACAACCAGTAAGAAAGTCAGAGATGCTGCATCCTCTTTCTGTTTTCAGTATTCCTGTTGTGTTATTTGCAGGATAGACAGAACTTCTCAGGTGCATTATGATGAGATTATTTAAGTTTCTGCTTTTGCATTATCTGTATAGTGTAATTTGGTGATTAGCAATGTTAAAAAACAAAACGAAAGTGCAGATATTTCATGCCCCGCTCTGCTCGTCTAGGGGACAAAAAAAAAAAAAAGAAAAAGGAAAAAAAATACTTAATGAAGCAATATTGTCTTGTACTGCAGCCACGTGCCGTGTATTGTAAAGATGTTCTGGATATAGAGCAGTTCTCAACAGTAAAAGGAGTGAACCTGGATACTACAGATGATGACTTCTATTCCAAGTTTGTTACGGGTTGTGTCTCAATCCCTTGGCAAAATGAGGTATTGTATATTTCATAGAAGATTTTCTTTAGCACAGAAAATGTGAAGGTTCGTTAAGGGATATAATCATGATATTAACTTCTGTGGAATATGAAGAAATTTTTCCATTAGACTTGTTTGCTTAGAGACTTTGGAAAAAGTTTTTTTCCCAAAACATTAATAAATTACTAAAAATGGAAGGACTGCCATAAATTTGCATAAAATAAAGTCTGGCATCTTGTCATGCTTGCAGCCTACAGAACAGTATTCAGCATCAGTGTCACCATACCTTCCTTGTTCTTCTAACATATGTTATGGAGTATTGCAGTTCATGCCCAAATGTCACTAGAGTATCCAAATGATGTAGTAATAGCAGGCTTACCTTTTCTAAGGTTTCAAAACAAACTATTCAGCATCAGTCAACTCAGACTTTCTATTAAGGTTCTTTGCTCTGACAGTGAACAGTCTGGGATTCTGCATAGATCATTTCTCCTACTCAGTCATGTTTATTAATAAAGTTCAGTCCATGCCATAAAGGTATTCAATTTGTTAAGCTCAGTTGCTCTGAAATGAGCTGAACAGACAGAAAGAAAACCAAATATATAACAATAATATATAACAATACAGAAAGCAAATCCACTTCTTGTTCTAAAAACTGCTTATGGCATCATAGGCAGGAGAAGTGCCTTCCCAAAGTGAAGCATCACAGTGTTTACGTGCATATTGGTGGGGTTTTAGTTTTCTGGGTGGTCAAGGTGAGTGTAGACTTTGCCTTCCTTCATGTAGGTCTGCAAATGATGTTTTGGTAGCAAGTAACTGCTAGGAGTACAGTCAGAGTAAATAGATGATAAATGGAATATGTTTGAGAGGCTTGTATGGATATTTAATTTATTTCATGTCTTTCAAAGATGATTGAAACAGGATGCTTTGAAGATATTAATGCATTTGAAACTGATGGTACTGTGTCACCAGACAGAGAGAGGTCTCCTAAACCAAAGAGAGGCTTCTTTCACAGACTTTTTAGTGGAGAGGTAAGGGTATTTCTTTTCTTTGATAAAATTTCCAGTGAGACCTTAACATCTGTTCACCTATAGCATTAAATAATCTGATAGGAAAAATAGTTTTTCCATGAATACAGAGAGAAATGAAACCTGGCTTATTGTGGCTTTGCCCCTCACTGCATTTCAGAAACTATAGCAGTCTATAACTCCAGGAGTTTTTCCTCCTTCAGCGTTCTGTATTCCTCTAGTATCTGCTAGCTGTTGATTGTGGGGAAAAGGTAGTGTATGCTGCTAATAAATAACTGTCTTGTAGGACTTTTCTTTCTGAAGGTATTTACTCAAGTCTTGTTCCTTACCTATTCTGACAGCTTTTTGTAGAAGACTAGGTGATTCGAGAGATAATTGAGGGCCCCCTGTGTAAAATCTTAAATAGAACTGGGTAATTTATTCAGAAGTGTGATTGGGCAGTGCAACTCGTAGTACTTGCTCCTTTAGAATTACTTTAGAAAGGAGCAAGTACTCCCAACGAATCATTCAGGTTGGAACAGACCTCTAAGACCATCTAGTCCAACTTTCAACCTAGCACTGAATCATTCCAGTGTATTAAGCTAAGCAAAGATAACCCCTAAATGAATGAGTGTGAAGAAGTGTTACGAAACAAACATTAAAATATTTTAGGAAGTTTAATGCTATCACCAAAACAACAACATAAATGTTTACATAGCTTTTGATAATGCACAGCCTTTCATACAGACATGAATTCTCCTCTTTAATAAACATTTAGATGTACATGAATTGAATCCCCAAATGTTTACTATCTAAAAGATAGGACAGTGTGCTTGCTTATAGGCGGTGAGAAATAGGCTGTTTCTGAAGTTTTTCTGTAGATGTATTTCAGAATTCTGCTTGCTCAGTATGCATGCACTTAGAGTGGAATTATTTTAAGAAGCACGAGTGTATTCCAGTAGACAACACTTCTCCAGAAACTACTTTTGCTTTCAAGCGGAAATGGAATTTTAAATTTGCTAGGAGCATATCAGTAAGTAGCCACAACAGGGCTGTGTATTAAAATTGCATGATGATGATTTTTGTCATCAGCTGGTAATTCACCCCTGTAAAATGGTGCAATGCTAATGGCATGTATAATAGTTCTGCCATTTCTAGTTCACCTTTCCAAATTCACTTCATCCACTTTCATAGTAAGAGAACAGAAGGAACAATTAAGTATAGAATCATAGAGTATCAGAGTTGGAAGGAACCCACAAGGATCGAGTCCAACTCACATAGCTAAAGTTAAAGCTTGGGTCTTACCTGTGGTCTTACCAAACTGAATCATCAGGGTTTGTATTGTTCTTTGTACTGCGAGTCCTAAAAATACTAAAATGTATGTTGAGAGCTCTTAAAGTAAAGACACTGCAGTTATTTGTCCTGTGAAGTTAAAAGAAGTACAGAACCTAAGGTTAAATGAAACTTTAATGACTTGAGCTTTGGGGCTGGGCTGTGGTTTCCTTTGATACTCCCAAAGCATTTAGTTAGTATGGAGCAAAATGTTCTGGAAACAGATCCAACCCCCTCCCTGCCACCCAGCCTTTGTGCCCCATAACACATACGAACCAACAACAGTGTTAGTTCTGCAGCTAAATTGTCTTTGTCTTTTCTTACAGGTCTGCTTTAAATCTGATTGCAGTGATGATGAACAGGAGTCCTCCAGACTTTAAGTCATTTTACTGTCATCAGAAAGGATGAGCAAACTTTAAATGTTTTATATCTCTGTAGCAAAGTGTATTATATATATTTTTTATCTGAGTTCAAGAATTTTTGTACATTTGTACTTCATTTGTTTTAAGATGTATATTTTCACTAAAGCTTAATTGTACAAAAACCGAGTGCCATTTGAGTGAGTGTGTTTCTGTATGTATTTCATTTCTTTTTTATTTTTTTTTCTCCCCAGTGGAATGAATCTAGAAATACTAAAAGGATTTTCAAGCACAGAGATAATACCCATGTCATAAATTTAACTTGACTTTATGCTTCTGGTAAAACACTTCTTGTTCATCAGGACCTTTATTAGCTGTTTTTCTTAACAGCAAAGTTACTGTACTGATAAATTTTGTAATTCTGTTGTTATCTGGAATCATGGCAGTGCTATAATTTAATGCATCTCTCAAGAAACTGCTAAGGAAAAAAAAGGAATTCAGTGCACCATGGCCAGCTATTATGAAATGCTCTTTACTTTTTAGATCTGATAATTGCCTTGCTCTGTACTTATTTTTTATAGAATTCTGGGCATTTAGCTTAATCTTGTAACAAACTGTACGTACCCCATTCTTTTCATTTCCACCTGTCTTATACATTCTCTCCATATGTTTACATGCAAGTAGACCTATGCCAAAATTTTTGTAATTTTTTAGTACTTTGCCCATACTGAAAGGATTTTTTTACCCGTGGGGACTCATTTTTATTTTTTCCTGCAAATGAAATTGTTTACAATTCCATGTAGGGTGTTTATAGTTTTATAATGGGTTAAAAAGCAAAGCACAGGCTCTTCTTTAATACCTTATTCTCTGCTGATTACATTGTAATATGCAATGTTGTAGCATTGACAGTAATCACTGCCACTGAGGGAAGGACAAGGTAGTGTTAAGTATAGAATTAAATTATGTAAACAATCTTTACTTATACCCTTTAAAAACTTACACATGAAACCTGCTTTTATGGTCACTTAACAGAGATGTGGAGCTGGTATTGGAGTTTTAGTTAAGATTACCTTTCGTTTATTAGTAAAACTCTTTCCATTCTCTTGGAAACTTGTCAAACATCCACTCTTACGGGCTCAAAGTGTGACAGACTTTATTTTGTAAGGCTTTGTGTAAAGCATTTTATCTGTGTATGAGAATAAATTTAGGGAACACATCTTCTGTTTTCAAAATTTCAATTAGAGTATTGAAATCCAATGGAATGTTCTTGGAGTTGGAGATCGGACTTTTGCTATATATTATGTTCTATATTCTGAAGATTGTCTCCACTGAGCAGGCATTTTTTTCCTGTCTCTAGGGCTGCGACCAGGCTGCATATGTTTTATATGCACAGACCAACTGAATATATCTCTACCTCAACAGGTTTTTGCTTGTGATCCACTGACCCATTGGGAGAAACTTAAGCTACTTCTGAAAGGCTCTGATGATATATGTGGTAGTTAAGCCTATTGTCAGGTGTAAATTCACAGTATTTTGTCTCCAGTGGCAAATGTTTTAGTTTGTTACAATTTGAAATGAGTCGGAAAACCAGTGCTTTACGGAATTCTTCTGGGGTTGAGTTGGTGTCTGTTTGGAATTATTCCTCTTGGATATCGTCTCACAGAAATGCAGAATGACTCTTCTTTGGTGCATGTTGAGAATGACTCTGTTTTTGGTGTATGTTTCCTGATGTCTAAAATGGCACAGAGGACAGCAAAATGACTACCACAGAAAGTACAAAGAGAAATTGTCGGGAGGGGAGTTTGAATAAATTACTGGATGACAAATCTGATGCAACAGTGAAAGGATCAGAGACTTGACAAAGAGAAATACCTGCAGTAAGGGTGTTGGCTAGAACCATTACGTGTGAGACAGTGAGTTGCTATGGTCTGACCTGACCCTCCGTATTATGTACCGCAAAAAGACCTGACCCTCTTTATTATGTACCGCAGTAATAGAAGGAATCTAAAAAGATGGGAATGGAGAAATGGAGAAGTATCAAAAATTTTTATAAATACCTACCTACTTGGGCTATTGATCATGTTTCTCTTATCAACAGGCTTTATTTTTTAAGATCTTAGGTTTACTGTTTTGAGGCAAAGGTGATGGTATATTGACACTAGACATACGGAGTGACAGTCTGGATTTAATGCCTGCTTAGTGCAACTTGAAATTTGGTCAAGAATACCAAGGACACAAGCTGGGAAATTTTATGAAGAAAATACAGGAATTAGCTTTAACAAATATAGGAAATCTGAAATTAAATTGAATGTGCATTTCAAACCTTCTTTTCATTCTGGAGAGAGATGGATTTTAATTAAAAATAGGGCATGTGTGTGGGGAATCACTCCTGCATTTTGGTGTGCTGAGGCTTAACACTTATCCTCCAGGGATCTGTGAACAAAAGAGACTAGATGAAGAGAAAAGGCAAATCATTCCTAAGAGCTGGTTCCTTCAATTATTTATACATCTGCTGTTCTGGACAAGGTACTCTGACCATGCAACAAAGTGGTTTTTTGTGTGTGTGTTTTCATGAAACTTTCAGTTCACAAGTTTTCCCTTGTGTTATGAATAATACTGCTGGTTGGTTGGTTTCTTTTTGAGGGTAACTACATGTTTGCAGGGTTAAGACCTAAATTTTGTGTTTGTTTGTTGTTTTATTTTATTTTATTTTATTTTTTTTTCTTACCTGTAGGGTCAAAATAGCATTTTTCAACCTAAAAGTTTGTTCCTTTTGTCATTCAGTGTGTATGACCTTACTCTTTGCACAACTTACTAAGCTTATGTAATAATAATAAATACATTAAAGCTGTTGCCATCTGTGCAAGTATCAAGGTATTAAAATATAATCAATTAGTAAAGATGTCCACGCATATGATGACTAAATATTGTCTACTGTGAATACCCTAATGAATTAGGAAGGACAAGAAAGTAAAATCAACATCATTCTCTTTATACGGTACATGGAGATTAAGATGTTATGCTGTGTAATGTAAGGCGATTAATATTGCTTAAATGTCTTTACTAGAGCTTGGAGATTAGCTTGGAGATTCATTTTGAAAGTGAAGAAAGGGGTAAGGAGAAGGGAGAGCACATGGAAGTGAAATACTGTGGTTTGATAAATGTAATATGAAGTTTGCTCTTGATTTATAGTAGAATGCAACTGAGACAAAAAGGGGGGAAAGCACCAGGCTGTGATTACTCACAATGTAGCCTTTTATTTCCACAAGGCTGTAATTAAAAAAAAAAAAAAGTCATTCTGCCTTCATTACAGCTCCATGAATTCAGGTTCCAGATCCATGTTACAATGTTCTAATAGCAGTGAGACAATCCCACAGCCCAAGTGCTTTGTTCTATTGGTGCAAGATGTGGAAGGATCTATGAATTTGATGGAGTTATTTGTATGAGATCAATCTTTCTTTTCTGTGGCTTGTGTTTTCAAGCATTTGTGTATGTAAGTCTTAATGTCTGCTTGCGCATACCTCATCAATCTATATAGAGAGCTCGAAATTGAAACTGTGAAAACAAGGTACCAGGATCTTACTGGCTTTCTTAATGCTTTTAAATGTTGCAGCCAACAGAATAGAATCTTCATGCCTCAGGGTTGGTTTCTTTCTTTAAAAGAAATTGTCACCTTTTTTTCCTCATTGTTGTAGTGTTCATAATAAAGATGTTATAATCTAGAGCGGATACCAACAAAACAGTCTCAGCTGAAGAAAAGAGGACAAAAATAATTACTGTATAATCATAAATAGGAAAACTGTGGTGTGTCAATAACAAAGAGATAGTTAGTAGTATATCTTAGCCTATGAAAGATGTTGCATATTCAAATATTTAAATTCAGACAATATACCATGTTTTTAATTATAAAGCAATCTCAGAATAAAATTGTCTGATTCGAGAAATCAGTGATAGAAGCTATTAAAAACAACTAAAAATCCATTTTTGTAGTGCACTTCGATTATTTTTCCAAGTATATAGATGTAAGAAATTTCTCACTGCCATTTGTACAAATGAAGAATACTAGTTCAGTTGCAAAATTCTGATTTATCTGCCAGCTCTGGTGAATTTTAATAACAGAAAATATCTTTCAAAATTCTCAGACAAAATCTGATACAGATCATATTTGTAGTCATGATAAGCAAGAGATCTTATTTCACAGATGATTTGATATATTCAATTGTAAAAAGTTGATAAAATAAGTCAACGGAAATAATATTATTTACTGTGGTTGACTACTTGATATTGTACTAATTTAACATTGGAATTATCTCCTTCCTTTTTGCATAGATTTTCAGAGAGTGCTTCTTTTCAAGACATGGTAAAAAGGGATTTTTTTTTTTTTTTTTAAAGGAGAAGAATGTTAAACTAAATTTATGTTTACTTTGATTTGAATTACCTGCTTGGCTCATTTAGGTGATGATGATGTCTCTTCTGCTGAGTGTACACTTCTTTTATTTCATACTTGTTTTTATGGTGTAACTCAAGTTTTGCACATGGCACATAGGTAGCCTTTCTCTCATGTTCCACACGTGTCCAAAATACCAGAATTCTTTTCACATGTAATGATGTTGACTGTTAAATGTGATGTGTTAGTTTCAGAATCTCCAAACCACTGAATTGTTCTTGTATGAGCTGTTTTCCTGGATGTTCTATCACTGTTATACCTGAAATAAAAGCAAAACACTGCCGCACATATCAACCACAGGTATTATTGTCTAATGTGATTTATTCACCATGTCTATCATGGTAGCAGGGATATATAAAGGAAATATTGTAATAAAGGAAAAATCACAATTTGTTGAAATAGCAATGTGTTTTACGTGCTCTTAATTTTTTATTTTTAACCAATGTGTGAGTCTGTTGGATCCAGGAAAAAGTACCCTAGCTCTGTTATATTTGCTTAATTGATATCATATCTCTTGGTCACAATTTTATTTTCTATGTTAATTTCAAACAGATTTGTGGGGATGGGCTACTTTACATTAACACATTTACTGTGGTAACATTACGATGTGGATGTAAGATCGGCCAGTAATAGCTGTACCTCAACCTGTCATCAGCCTTATCATGCACGTTGAATTTTCCATTATTGCCAAAACAGACTAACAACTCTCCTTGAAAGAATTTATACCTTGGCATTAGTTGGATTTGTGTTTTATTTGTATCAAATACTTTTCAACAGTAAGCTGCTTGCGTTTTTAATGTTGTGCCCTATTTATGTAAAGACTTTCACTGTAATTTTATGACATGAGTTAATGGGCTAAGCATTTAATTTTTTTACAGATCTTCTTCAATTTAAGTGTCTGTAACAGTAATATAATCATGTTATTGGCACATTGCAGAATACCTGTGCATATGTTGAACTAAGCAGGCCAGTAGTCATGTGAGGTTTGGATTATGTGAGTAGAACCACAGACCTGCTGAATTTGGTTTGGAAACGGCTTAAGAGCAACTTCAGGACAGTGCAAAAAATATTCTTAGCATGATCTTCTATTTGTTCTTAACCATTAAATGAAGAAGTAGCCTTTTACAGCCTATGCTCTTGGTAGCCTATGGTCAGGCAATATTGGCAGCATTTGTGCCTTTCTTACAAACAAGGTAAAAGCATGTTTCATCTTTTTTCTCCTTGAAGTGGAGATGAATCCATCGTCATCCACTGAATTATAAATAACCTTTTAGGTATTGGCTGTTACTCCATTGAGACTGACTTTTTTTTTTTTTTTTTTTTCCCCCCGTTTGTGGTAACAATGGCTTTAGGAAAAACTCCCGTTCTCTAACCCTTTCTGCTGCTTCTTGCCCTTTGCCAGCTGTATACACCTTTGTTTTTGCCAGTGCAGCTGTTTGTGGGGCTATTTGAATAGGATCAGTGATACGATCCATGTTTTTGTGAGTATCAGTACACTGAAATCGGGAGAGCCTCCTAATAAAGCACTTGCCAAAGAAACCCCCCTGACCAAAGATAGCCCTTCCAGTCACCCCAACTCCTGGATAAGGAGCCGTAGGGCAGATGCTGCCAACACGATCTGGGAAGAAGAGGAGAGCAAAGAGGAGCGCTTGTGGGCAGGCATTGCCTTTGCCTTTCTGCTGGTGAGTCAGCGACCCTTAGGGGACTGGTGCACATCTTGATCTAAAGCTTCAAAACAATTTTGCAGAGGCTGACTGGGTCGGTGGCTTGTTTAATCTTTGATAAAAGCTTATGCTCTCTTTAATGTGCTTAAATTTAGTTCCCAGTGTGCAATTATTGCATGGTGCGTGTAACACTGGAGTCGCACGCTCATCTTTTTTCGTGTGTCATTTGCCAAATAAAAAATTCATGATCATCCATATGTTCTAGAGAAAACTCTCTGCAAGCTTTATTATAAAATGATCAGGAAAATACTTGATTCTTTTTGCCTTAAAAGCTCCTGTTTTGTTAGACTTTTATAATGAAATGGTGCCTCTTTATAGCTCGAATTGCTTTCAGGAATAGATAGATTTACTTTCAGAGGAAAGTTACAAACGGTGCATCATTTATTTGCGTGCCAATAATTAACTGGCAGAGCAATGTTTCACTGAGCATGTGGCAGGAACGTGACCAGTAAGGCTGTTTGGGGTATTTCAGCTTTCACATTGACGCTGGAATCAGAGTTTTATGGGGGAGGTTGAAAACCTGTGCACAGGGGCTGGGGTTCTGGAGCTTTTTGGGGGTGTGTGGGAGCACTTGTTTTTTTTTGTTTTTTTTTCCTAATGTCCCTGTCCAAGTGACTCAGTCACCACCTCTGTTGGCTTGAGTAGCCAGAGCCAGGAGCTGCTCTTGTTGGAATTACTAGAACCCATTTCATGCGTTTCTGAGGTAACAGCTGACGTGCCAGCTCTTATCAGCTATCACTTAATGCCTTAATTAAATTTTTCTGTCAGAACGCTCGTGTGGAGGGCTTGGGCTTTGCGCGGGGCTCCTGAGGCGATTTTCAGAGGGCGGGCGCTAGGACCCAGCAGCCGCGGGGCGCTCCCGCCTTCAGCGGGAGGAGGCGGCTCCCTCCTTCCGATTGGACATGGCGCCTGTCGCTCTTTCTCCTTCCCGGCTCCTCATTTGCTCGCAGATGAGGCAGGGGGCGCTGTGCGCATGCGCAGGGCTCCCGGCCAGCTTAAAAAGCCCCGCCTCGAGGCGGGCGGGGCACAGCGGGCGGAGCGGGGAGGGGAGGGCAGGGGCGTGGCTTCGGCGCGGGGGCTGCCGGGACGGCTCCAAGATGGCGGCGGGGTGGCGAGCGCGGCCCCCTGCGGCGGCGGCGGCCGCCTGAGTCAGCGCGGCCTGGGCTGAGGCGGGGCTGAGGGGGCGAAGGCAGGCGGGCACCGCCGGGCGCCCCTCGGGGGGGGCCATGGCCACGATGGAGAAGCTGATGAAGGCCTTCGAGTCGCTGCGCTCCTTCCAGCAGCAGCAGGGGCCGGCCGCCATCCCTGAGGAGCCGCTGCAGAGACCGTGAGTGAGCGGGGACGGGCTCTGAGGCGGCCCGGAGGGGGGGGGGGCCGGGACCCTGCCGCGGTCACAGGGCCGGGTGGCAGCCGGGAGGGTCCCCACAGGGGCAGCCCCGGCTGGAGGCTGGCCCTTGGGACCTCTCCGCGTCGCCTCCGGGTGCTGGAAACTTTGTGGGGAGCCGGGGAATTGCAGCGGGCCGGGGGCTGGGCAGGAGGTGCAGGGGTGCGGGGTGGGCTTCGTGGCTCTGGGAAGAAAAGGGCCCCTTCCATTTAACATGCTGCTGAGGGAAAAAGGGAGAAAAATCCCAAGCCTAGCTTAAAGTCTAGGGCTCACCCCCTCCGTGCTGTTGATCTCTGTGACAAACTTCGTTTAAAGTCTCATGCAGTGACTTCTCGCGCTGACACCTAGGAGGAGGTGGTTTAAATACTTGTGGTATCCTTTTGTGTCCTTAAATATCAGGGGTGAATGCACCGAAGAGGCATCTGCCTCTGTCCGTGGGATATTCAGGTGTCTGACCAGCAAACGAGGGCGAGGAGCTGTTCAGTGCCCCAGTGCTGCCTGTTGGGTTTGCTCTCTAAAAATAACCCTTACTGAGCAGGTGGAAAGGCAGTAGGGCTTGCACGGGATGAATACGTGAGTCACGTTATTGCTGTTTCTCCAGACATCAGGGAGACAGGAGAAACAGAAGGGCTGAGGAGCAGGTAACTTCTCCGTTGGCAGTTTCAGGCCGCTTTGGCAGAGATGACAAACGGTGGAGCTGGGCTCTCGGCCACCTGCTCCCACAGTACGTTTTGATATGGATGCCAACTAAATTATCATGGTTCATTCTGTTTGGAGACTCTTGTCTCAAATGGTTTCGATGCGTGGTTGATGCTTTGGGGGCATAATAGGTGAAGAACCTTTTGTCCTTTGTGATCTAATTGGTTTTAGTTGACTTACTGTTTTGCAAAGACAAATTGCTCTGTTCTGTGCATTTTTGTGTTACTGTTTCATGTGACATGAAGGATGGGTGGACAGCTATTTCTAATCTTTCCTATGTGTAGCAGGAAAATCTATCTAAGAAGTTCCTGATGGGATAGATCGTGTTATTTCAAAAGAAAGGCTAGAAAACTGTTGTGATACTGGCTGAGGAATGTTATGGTTGGTTTGGGGGTCTGCATTTAGGCATACTATATTCATAAAACTAACAAATCAGGCTTGTAATTGCCCTAGTTGACTTTGTTTTGTGTTTAAAAATAGGCTGGATGTTTTCAGAAAGCTGATAGTATTGCATGCCCCTAGGAGCTTTACGAATTCACTAACAGCACTAAGCCTTGTGAAAGCCTGTGAAAGGATGTTGTGGCAGTCTCTGGTGAAGTTTCCAAAACTGTTAGTGTATTACCAGGTGACATCTTGAGCATAACTCGTGGTATTATTTGCATTTTCCATTCAATGAACTAGAAAAGAGAAATGATGATGTGTTTTCATAGTGTCTGGGGAGAGGTGTTCATCTTAATTATGGTGCCATGCAAATAGCACTTAAATATTTTCTGTAGTTCTGTGTGGTAACTTCCTGTCCTTGCTTGCTGTAGTAAAACAGATGCTACCTTACCTGTCAGTAATGGGAGAATAAAGATGTTGGTGAGTTTTTGCAGCGTAAGTGCTGCTGACTTGTTATTTATCTGTTTAATTAGATATCTATTTGGCATTGTCCATTAGCTGAAACTTGTCTTGTTGCATAAGTTAGATGAGTGAGATGCTGTCATTCCTTAAGTATTGAGTAATATTATTACATATGTTGTTAGACTTTTTTTTTGTTGGACCTTCTTATGCTATACAGTGAAAGTAAAACTAAGTACCTATCTCTACTTCCTATTCTTTTTTTTTTTATGCCTTAAATTTTGACAAGGTGATATTATCTCTATATGATTTAAGAAATATGACAAAGACAACGACTTCTTAGATCTTGATAAAAGTGATATTCTGGTTTTACTTTTATTATTAAAATATTGAGTGAATTCAGGCTTCTACCAAAAACTTAAGAGCTTTTTCTGTTTTGAGAGATTTAATCAGCAGAAATCATGTGTTAAGCTTTTATTATATACTACAGACATATGTCAGTTTCTAGTCTTTTATAATTTCCTTTTCATTTTTTTTTGTCTTCTGTAAAAACTGAGGTGGTGATCTCTCTCATCATACTGTTTCTATAAGGTTCTGCTGATGAACCTTATTGTCTCCCATATCTACTTCTATTTTTTCCAGGCTCTTAAATTTAGGTTGGAGTTGGGTTGTTCATTTTGTTTTGGATTGCAGAGCTCCTACTAACTTGAAATTTTGATCAGCATGATGTAAAAATTCAGAGTTTACTCAGTGAAACCAAAGATCAGATGGACTGTCACACCACATCCTATATTTTATTCATTTTTACCTCTTGTCACTGAGCTGAGTGGAATGAAGTGCTAATGTTTCTTCTGGGAGAGTATCTAGTTTTTGATTTGACTGTTGCAAAGGTAATTCTTCACCCTTTCTCCTGTTAACTTGCTCTAATAGTTAATTATTATAGTTGCTTTATGTTGAAATTGGAAATAGGTCACAAGTTCAATTTTGTCTTCATTTGGCTCTAGCCATTTGCAGTAAAAGGTGCTGCAAGAGCCCAAGCACTCTCCAGCAAAGGGAAGTTTTTCAGTCCTCACTGATTATTTTTTCTCGATTTTTGTTTGAGTGAAGCTATAGACATAGGTAGGTTTTATCAGCACTATCTGTAGCCATATCTTTTCTGCTTAACTGAAGACTGAACTGCATGGATAATACCTGTTGGCCTGCTTCTTGGATGGGTTTTTGAAATTACCATTCCTGGGGGGTCAGCTCCTGTTCTAGTCTGTCGTCTGTCTGTCATGGGCTATATTACCACGTGTTCAAATCATTTGCCACAGTTCAGCTTCATTTGTTTATTTTTTGATCCCGATAGTTCTGTATGCTAATAGAAGTTTGAGTATTTCCAATACTTTTCTCAAGGGTAATGTCAAGCTGTTAGGCTTTGCCTTTTAAAAATAGTGTTTCAGCATTAATGCTTCTGTTGTCTATTTACACATCCTTAGTTCCAAAGCTTTTTAAAAAAAAAATCAGCATCAGAGAGTTGGATCTCTTCATAGGCTGGGAGTGCAGAATTATCAGGACTTGCTGTTTTTTTCTTACATTGTTTGTTAATCTTGGCTAGAGGCTGCCCATGGAAGCGTGCAGAAGATTAAACTCCTGTGTCGGTGAGATGAGGCTCTCCTGTAGATACCTGCTGCTTCAATATCTCCTGCCTTCTGTTATTCTGGAAACATGAAGTGATGTCTGACCTTCCACACGAGGCTTGCTGCCTCAGCTCTCTTCTAAGAAATGTGTGATGCTGTTGTGCCCCCTGGGCACAGTAGTTTGCCTGAGGTCTTCATAATATGTCTGAATGCATCTTTTTAAAGCAAAAAAAGAAAAGCATGTTCTATCTCCAGAGACACAGAATATCATTGTGTTATCTTTCCCCCTCTGTAGACACAGTAAATGTGTGCATGCACACGACGTACATTATGTTTGTCTTCCACCTTTTCTTTTACTCCTTTGGAAGCTGATTTTAAGGAAGGCGAGTAACCAAATGGCAGATGAAGGATTCAGTACAGCAAACACAGCCAAATGCTTTTCCTTTTAATAGTGACTGACAGTTATTCTTCACCTCTGGTTTCTTTTCTTTCAGTTTAATCGTTAACATCTACTCAACTATAAGCACTCCTTCTGAGTTTTCACTGCACATTTCAAGCCATTTAAAAAAAAAAATCTTAATTTTCTCGAGTTACTTGTGTTATTATTCAGTGTTGGGAGAGCTCTTTGTTTACAGAAATCTGCCAAAGAGATTGATCTGTGCTGCTCTGTGTGCTATTGAACACTGCTGCCTGCCTTGCCCAGGGCTGTATTAGCTGAAGAATAGATCCTCTTTGAGGAGCACTGAAGCTTACCTAAACAACATACTGTCAAATGTCTAATAGAAAATAGTATGTTTTGTTTGTTTGTTTGTTTTTTTGTTTGTTTTTTTTTTAAGAACTATTCCTTAAACTTTGGAAAGTATTTCTGGAGTAAGATGAGAGGATCTCATGGAGAACTGAAATGTTGGGAGGAAATAACCCCCACTTCCAGTATGATGAGGAAAAGGACAGGTCTATTATTTCAAAACCTGCGCTAGTATTTGAGCGGAAGGTCTTAATTATTACAGCTTAATTCTGTAGAATTTTGGTCTACTAATGTATTTCTACTTACTTTAATGTGGTTATCGGCTAATTACTGTTGGTCCTTAATGCTGTGTTAAGCTCTGTTGTTGTAGCTCAAGGTTACAGTAATGATCAATGATCATTTTCCAACTTCTAATTTAGAAACACGTGTTTGCTATTTGATAGTTTTGCTATTGTTTTGCTAAGACAGTTAAATGTTAAGTGTACAGAAGATTATTTTTCACTTAGAAAGCAAAAGCAAAGAGCAGCTCTGTGAATCTGAGGGAAGCAGCAGGAGCTTCCTTGGCAGGACACATGAGAGGTGTTCCTCAGCTCCTGGCTTGCTACTAGTGAATTATTTAACAGTAACTTCTGTTTTGCTAGGAGTGATTCTGTGTCAATGGAGCTGAAAGTAGGAGACGGTGCATATGAGGAAATAAAATGTCACAGGCTTAGTGCTTTTTTCCAGCTCGTTTATTGGCAAGGCTGGGGGTGGAGCAGGGAAGAAGCTTCTGTTCTTGACACAGGCGTAAAGGAGCTTAGACCAGGTGAAAGTGAGCACTGAAGTTTTCCAAATTGTAAGCTTCACAGGTTGGGCTTTGCATCAGTTGTGCATCTGCATTCTTCTATTCTGTGACTTTTATTTTTTGTTTTACACTTAATTGCTGCAAGTTAACTAAGCTCGTCCTTGCCTGGACTATGCTAAGTGCTACTATAGGGACATCGTGTTTGATAGGTAGAGACTGTACCTAGAGTTTTGCTATTTTGACAATTAAAAATACCATATTCCTCCAAATGTTTATGACAGGATTGCATTAGCATCCTTTAATTCAGATGAAAAATGATTTAATACAAATTCTTACTTTTCAAGAAGTCATCAGACAAAGTTGATGATGAAAAAGATTTTTTTTTTTTCATCATCATGGTATATTTAAGTCTGCAATACTTGTTCTCCTTGCTTATTTTCCCCAGCCTTTTTCATTCTGAGTTTGTTTGTTTTATCAGTTACAGGATTAATATGATAATCCTACTTAAAAGGCTTATGCTTTTTCTAAGTTTGTATCCTTCCCTTTGCTTGTGTGCCTGCGTGCTCTCAGCAGCAGTTAGTATGCAAAGTCCTGGGATTACAGGTAATTGGTATATGGATATTTATATCATGGCCAGGGAAGTGGTTTCTTTTTTTTGTGTGTGTGATTATTATAAAGACACTTGCTAGAGTAGTGTCTATAGTTACCACTCAGTTTTCAAGTCTTATCTCAGATTTATTTTCATTGTTTCATTTTAGAAAGAAAGAGCTTTCAACTACCAAGAAAGATAGAGTGAATCATTGCCTGACAATATGTGAAAACATCGTTGCTCAGTCTTTAAGGTAAGACAATGTTTATTTTTAATTTACTACATTAATACAATTTGTTGCATTAAAGTGAATAGCTTCTTTGCAGTGCTAGATGCTTATCGGCTTCCTGATAATTGCTGATTTTAAATGTTCATCTTCAGTTTAAGACGAAAATGATAAAATGTTTGGTTGTGTTTTTTAACTAAGTCAAAATCTAGGAAGTAATTTTCCTTGATCGTTGGTAGAGTAGGTATTATCCTTCTACTTCAGACAGAGAAACTGAGGCACAGAGGTCAAATACCTTTGCCAGATTATGTAGTAAAGAGCAGGTAAATGATTTCCCAACTCCTAAGGAAGTGCTTATCTGCTGGATCTTTTCTCCTCTTGTAAATCTGCGGATATGTTGTTGGATTCTGAAACCCCATCAGAAATAGCTCTCATGTTGTCTGCTTCTAGTGCCCATTGTAATTTTCTAATGTTTGTTTGTTTAGAAATTCTCCAGAATTTCAGAAACTGCTGGGGATTGCTATGGAAGTCTTTCTCCTCTGCAGTGAGGATGCAGAATCTGATGTCCGGATGGTTGCTGATGAATGCCTTAATAAAGTTATTAAAGTAAGAATTTCTATCGTCTTACCAGATTTTACCTCTTATTGATGCAGCATCCTGTATGAATTCACACTTACTCTGTTAATTGCTTTTTCTTGATAATCTCTTGTAATGCAAGAGGTCAAGTAAGCTTTAGGAAGTTCTGTATGTCCTCTAAGGTGAGTTGCACAGAGGGATGTAGAATTTATATCAGATAAGTGTATTTTAACCTGTCTGTTGTAGTTCATTGTTCTTTTTTTTTTTTCTTCTTTGGTCATTCGTTAACTTTGTTCTGTTTAAGACAGTCAAAACAAGAACATGGGCTTTTCTAACATTTTGTGGTATTGGAGGAATACTCTTATTCTGTAAAGAAGAAGTTACTTAACATGTAGGAAAGGTAAAGAATATTATGAAAAAACTGTCTATAAGATGTAATGTCTCTTCATTCCAGACAATTGGTGTGTTGTAATTCTGGTAGTGATTTGCTGAGACTTGGCAGAGAAGTTTGTAGGCATAATTAGGATAAATGTAGTGTTCTGGAGGCTGTTATTACCTTACTGTGATCCAGAATGAAAGGCTTTCTGGAGACAGCAGGCGGATTTTGATAGGAGGTCAGGCAAGGTCTAAATTTCAGTTCAACAAATCACAAAATGAACCTTTTGAATAACTGATGTAAGCTGCTGCTTCCATAATGGGTTTACCTTCATCTGTCCTTTCCTTTTTTTTCCTGTTTTCTGTAATGGTTGAATTATGTAATGTAGCTGCATAATTAATCTAATTGATATGAAACTTTAAGTACTTTATGAATGTGCAAAAAATACATATTTTTTTTAGCGTGAAGGGAGTTGGTATAGAAGCAAGCAGACAAATCCCTATTTCTGTAGGGATTTCTCGAAGTTACGTTCTATTTGTTTGGTATCTGTATGAATTAGTAGTATGGAGAGAATTTGATTAGATGCTCTGAAACTGTCTTAAAGAATGCAAGCTTGCTTACTTCTGTGAAACTGTAAAGCTAATCTCTTAGGTTCACCTGTCTACTTAATACTGTTACTGTTTTCTGACATATTTTAAGTTAACTTGAAAAACTTCAGGTTTTTTGAATCTTTGTATGGTAGATGGTGTTCTTGTAAAGATAAAAGTGATTTTCAAATGACAGTCTGCTATCAGTCACTAAGCTTGCAGTTTGGTCACAGCTGTGAAATGTTGATAGTTGTGGTATTCCAACCACACAGATTTATCAGACTGTTACTGAAGCTGGTCACAGTTTGTATTTTGTTTCCATTTCTATGCTCTGTGGTAGCAGCTTAGTCTTTAAGCAGACCTGTTTGGTGTATAAATGTAGAGGGGAAAAAGACATGCACTTTCATTTTTGGGTTGTTCAAGGAGCAGTGATGCTTGTGATAAGTAGAACAGAGACATCAGGCCCCTAACCTGGCAAACGTTCAGCTTTTTTGGTACTTCAGGCAATTCAGGGCTACTTCTGTTGCTATAAAGATGTTTCATATTTTCTCTTTTGAAATAAGAATCTAGATATCAAGTCTTATTTGTAAAACCATGTCTGGATTCGGTATTCGTTAGTGCAATTAAAACACTAACATTTCTGTATAGACAAGGCTTTAAACTGCAGTGACAAATATAGTTAAACCTCTGTAGGTGGTCTTTGAATACCGTTCCACTCACCTGTCAGAACCTCCCAGAGAGCATAAATGGCTTAAAATTTAAACAGCTTTGGTGAGAACTTTATATGAAAGAAAAAAAAAAAAAATGAAGTTGGGAATTATCCATGCAAATACCACTTGCAAGTGAGTTGTTACTGAAGTAATCTCATTTTTGAAGTTGAACTACAAAGCTGTTGTAGTGCTGCCTGACCTAACGACACTGGTGGGACTCCTCTTGCAGATTGTAGTACAGTTGGTCGCAGTAATTAGGATTTATTAGCTATGTTAATTTGCAGTTGACTCTGCTTATATTTTTTTTTTTGGACTAGGATGAATTTTTAGGTTCTGTCCTTCTAAAAATATAAGTAAACAAACAAAAGTATTAAAGTTGCTCCAGCTGAGTGTAGTATAAGGACAAGTAACCCTTGAACCAGAATAGTAGCTGGTGCTTTTTTTGTGTGTGTGTTGATCACTGTCGTGGTTTAACCCGGCCGGCAGCTAAACACCACGCAGCCGTTCGCTCACCCTCCCCCCTCCCTCTCTGGGACGGGGGAGAGAGATGGAAAGTGAAGCCCGTGAGTTGAGATAAAGACAGTTTAATAAGACAGGAAAATAATAATAATAATAATACAATGGTGATAATAGTACTACTAATAATAACGTGTACAAACAAGTGATGCACAATGCAATTGCTCACCACCTGCCGACCGACACCCAGCCTAACCCCGAGCAGTCCGGCCCCCTCCCCCGGCTAGCCACCCCTATATATTGTTTAGCATGATGTCAGATGGTACGGAATACCCCTTTGGCTAGTTTGGGTCACCTGTCCTGGGTCTGTCCCCTCCCAGCTCTTACTGCACCCCCAGCCTGCCTGTTGGCAGGACAGAGCAAGAAGCTGAGATGTCCGTGGCTTAGTGTAAGCACTGCTCTGCAGCAATTAAAACATTGGGGTGTTATCAGCACTCTTCTCATCCTAAGCCAAAACACAGCATTCCACCAGCTACTAGGAAGAAAATTAACTCTGTTCTAACTGAAACCAGGACAATTACGCACAGAGGCTGTGACCTTTGTGAAAGCTTAATTTTTACAGAAGTGAAATTAGTCCTTACCTGGTATAGTCTAGGCATTTGCAGTTAATAGTTGGGGTGCTTATAACAGTTTAGAGATGCAAGCAAGACTTTTCTGGGAAGGTAGTATTTTGTTGTGATGATTGGTGTAATTGTGGCATAAAGTTATTGGGCATACAATAAGGAAATAGTGCTCTGGAAGAATCACAGGCTGACTGTGCATAAGCAGTTGTGGCTTCCACATCAGCACGTGCCACATAGGATTTTGTAGTTGTCATGAATAATCCTGTGAAGATGTGAGCTTACTGGTTGATGGTCAAGAAGGCAAATTTCAGAAACCAGAAATTATTGAATGAAATATGAAACATTAAATGACTATATAAATTCATAAGCTAGATACTTGCATATTGCATGAAGTTCTCGTTTCAGCTGAAGGAGTTGTGCCACTATTCATGAACATTTCTACCACGTGCTAGATAAAAAACAAATGGAAAAGAAGGGGTGATCATATGTATACAGAATGCTCTGTAGGAAAGGATTTTACATAGTGGAACTATTTCCTTTTTTTCCCTTTCTGCCATGGTGGAGGTAGAATGATTGAGTTGAGGTGAACAGAAAATTAGTACTCCTCAGTGCTTGCTTTCATTTCGTGTTCTCTAATTCTTAATTGTACTACAAGCTTAGAGCAAACTAAAATGCATGCTCTGGCACACTCTGTGTGATTAGATCCTGGAACATGATACTGCTGGTGTCCAAAACACCTCATGGCAACAAATGGATGCTGAAAACAGAATAATTTATAAAAGAAGGGGTTTTCAAGGGCTGCTGTAGGTAATGCTACAAATACAGCCTCAGCTGCAGAAATGCCTGACAGTAGGCTGCTTGAAAGTGGCAGTGTCTAGCAGGGAATAGCTCTTGCTGCTTGTGGGTACTACTGTTTTGTTTTAATAGTTTATTCCTGGGTATTTATTATTGGCTATTGCCAGAAGGCACTTTAAGTTGACTGTAGCTGGGGTCTGATGCCACGTGGCCTCTTTTAGGCAGGTGGGACACGTAGCTAGTGTCAACTGCAAATACCTCAGTTTGTGGAATTGTCCATGTTTCTGTTTTGTTATTGTGGAAAACATAAAGGCATTTCCTGTCTTCTGATTAGTTTTGTCCTCCTATGCATCATAGGTACGGGCAGTTAAATAGTTCTACACTTTTTTTTTATTTTAAGTGCAACTTTGTTTCTTTCAAGTCCCTCCAGTCTGATGCAATATATTCATGATACGTTTTATTGCAGGTTTTGATGGATTCCAATCTCCCTAGGTTACAATTAGAATTGTATAAAGAGATCAAAAAGGTGAGTTTACCTTGCTTTTGTCTTTCTGAAATAGAGTATTTAATAAGTGTTTTAGTATATTGGAACGTGGAATTCATGAAAATAGTGTTTGTTTTTTTTTTAAAGGTCAAAGTTAAAGCTTACAGAATTTGGTTCTTGCATCAGTTAGATCACTTTGCTATGTCAAAATCTGTTAACATTGCTCTGAATCTGAAAATGCCCAATTTGTAATTCAGATGCAGTTGTGTTTTTTTCAGTTGTGTGTACTCTATGCTAACAATGGCACCATGAACCTTTGATGTACTAGCTAAGTAAACTAAAAAAGTACTTTCTAAACACCTCAGTTCAGTTTCCAGGGAGGCTTGACTTGAGAAGTATTTTGGTTAGGTTCAAGCTAAGTAAAGTATGCAATTTATCCAAATAGGGAGATTAGAGAAGATGACACCTATCAACTTCTATAGTTTTCCACATTCCAACAATATTGAGGAGCTTTACTATATCCTCAGACACTGGGTCTAAATACACTCTGGCTCAAGTCATGTGCTTTATCGAAGATGTCAATACAGAATAATAGTTACTAAATTCAGAATGTGAGCCATTAAGAAATGATGTAGGTTGTTACATGGAATTTTTTTGGTGTTCACTGGAGCTGAAGGTTATTTACTTGCGTATTTCCACTGCTGTCAATTTTATGCTGCATTTGTATTTCTGCAAGTGTTCCAGTGATTTTAGACTCCCATATCATCAGTGTCTCTTTGTTGGTTGATGACTGTCTCTGTGGTATTTTAAGCTGATTTCAGCAGAGTGGAGATCTCAGACATTTCCTTCTCTTTCTTGATGTTCTCTCTTACTCATTTTGGGTCACTTGGAAAATTCCTAATACCAGCTAGCAAAATAAAGGCAGTTGTGGATCTGACTTTCCTTTCTTTTAGCTAGAAGAATTTTAAGACTTCCAGATACCTTATGTTTTTTATCTAAGTAAAATTGTATAAGATGTAAGCAATTGTAGACATTCTATTAGGGAATGGTTTTGCTTTATGAAATGTAACAGTTGTATGCTCTATTTAGAATGGTGCTTCCCGAAGTCTACGTGCTGCACTCTGGAGATTTGCTGAGCTTGCTCATCTAGTTCGGCCTCAAAAATGCAGGTAAACTCATCCTAGTAGTGAGCTTTCCAAAGAACATTTACCAAAATACAGATGCTAAAAATTTTTTTACTGTTCTCAAATTTTAAATATTCTTCTCACCCTCCCTCCCCCCCAGTTATATTCCTGTCACGTTGTCTCTGAAGTAGCTTAATTTGAGTAGCTTGTTTTCTTTTAGCAGAATTTTAATTCTGTGTTGTACATAACTGTGAGAAGGGCAAGACGTGTGAAAATGATGAGTTTTTTCATGTATTGTTTTTAATTCTTAATGTCTGCTAACTGTATTCACCTTGTTTTTCTATGTTACATGTAGCTAATGGAAATATTTTGTATGATTTAGTTGAACGAAGAATTTGTGTATGAATTAAAAAAGGTTTTGGTGACTACAGTTGTTCTTACCTCGAATTGTTTCTCCTTTGTCGTACTTAGGCCATACTTAGTGAACCTTTTGCCCTGTTTAACACGAATAAGTAAGAGACCTGAAGAATCGGTACAAGAAACACTAGCTGCAGCAATACCAAAAATCATGGCAGCATTTGGCAATTTTGCAAACGACAATGAGATTAAGGTATCTTTAACCTAGTAGTGCTCCTTGTTACATCTCAAAGCACAGTTAAACTACCACTACTATCAATCATGTTGCAGAAAGCAGTATTCTAGCTGCATGTATGAATTAAGGCAAAAGTTGTCTTTGCTTGATGTAATGCTTGGAATGGATGAAAAAGATGCTTAACTTCTCTTTTAATGAGAAAGAAAAAGAGAGAGAAGTGAATTAAATAACATTATCTTGTTTTTAGGTTTTATTGAAGGCTTTCATAGCTAATCTTAAATCCAGTTCCCCTACTATCCGTCGAACTGCGGCAGGATCAGCAGTAAGCATCTGTCAACATTCACGAAGAATGCAGTATTTTTATGCCTGGTTATTGAATGTACTTTTAGGTAAGATTCTGGGGGAAAATAATTTTGCTTCAGGTGTAAGTAATATGAATTTAATTTCTCACGTAATATGCTAAATATGTGAATGGTTTTGAGGCAAAGAAGGGATACTTAGACTATCAGTTGCCCTGCTTGTGCTTGCTTTATTTTTTGTAGTTAGGAAATAGAGATACTCATGTTATTTGTATCTTGTGCGTTTGGAAATGCTAATTCAGTTATGTTGAAAAGAAACAGGCAAAGCTAAGAAATTAAGTAGCCTATTGGAAAATGAGGACGTCTAGGCGTTCTTCTGCAAGACCTTGCTCTGGAATCTGTGAAGACTTGTATTGTTTAGCAGCCTGGTTGTTAGTGCAGAGAGTCTGAACTGGAAGATATGGCTATTCTTAGTGTTATAATCATGTAGCCTTTTAAAGAACAGGTACCACGTTGATTCTTTTCTTGAAGGCCTAACTTAAGTGCTATAGGTACTTAATTCTACTAGAAGTAGGTTTTTTTTTTTTTTTTTTTTTTTAATTTAAAAGCACAAAAGTTCATGTGATGTAATTTCTTCTATATTCCGTTATCTGGGAAGTTTTTGCAGTCTTTGGGGGAGATCTGCAGCTGATGATGAAACACCTGAATTGTAGTGGAAGCTTTTGCCTCAGTTGTGGTACTGTGCAAGGGTTCTTTCATATGTAGACTATAATGCAAATGGAGAGGGAAGGAAGACAGGCAGGTGTGTGAAGTATTATCCTGTTAGCCTTGCTTCTTAAAAGACGAGGTGAAAAATGCAGATGCCATGGCCATATAGTGACTTTTCTCATTCTGACTTGAAAATGGTGTATTACTTCTCAGTCCTTCTTTCTCTGTGTGCATGTTGTTCTTTCCTGCATCAAAGGTGCTGTTTTACAATGTCCTAGCAATGGTACTGAATTTAGACAGTAGTATTAATAGGAATGTAACTTATATTAATTCTTCATGTATTTTGAATTTGCTTCTTTGATTAGTGGGTAAATATATAGAGCAAGATTTCCAGTTGAAGGAGGCAGCAAAAGTATAAATGTTATTCATCAGGACAGTAGCATGTGTTCTGGAGGGGGGAGTTATGTTGGGCCTGAACTGAATAGCCAAGTGGAGGGAGGAAGTTACTCAGTACGAGCCTCAGGGATTATTTAAAAAATAAAACACAGTTGTGCTGTTATTCAACAGAAGAGGTAAGAAATAGGGGAAGGGAGCCATTGTCCTCCGATCATCCACCCACATGGCCTAAATCATTGTCAGGAGTGTTAAATAATACGTATATTCAAGTGTTTCTACACTTAAAAACATTCTTTAGTTGCTGCTAGGTGGTGTTTTCTTGTTTTGTTTTTTAACAGAAACTATTACACTGACTACACAATTTGTGTAGTTGATGTGTTTGTACATTCGTGTTGATATTTACCATTGTTAGTAAGCGGTTTGGCTTGTTCTGCTCTACCCCCAGGCTTGTTGGTTCCTGTAGATGATGATCATCCTACTCTTTTAATTTTGGGTGTTTTACTTACACTAAGGTATCTCATACCTTTATTGCAACAACAAGTGAAGGATACCAGCCTGAAAGGCAGTTTTGGTGTAACAAGGAAAGAAGCAGAGATTTCACCTTCACCAGATCAGCTTGTACAGGTAAAACGCAAATAATAACCCCAACCTGAAGAGTACTATTTGGACTATGGGGGAGGGAACCTTTCAAACAGTGTGATGCAACACTAGTTTGGTGTCTAGTGGTTGGAATTCCTGATAAATAATTTTAATAACATGAAATCCTCGAAAAATGCTTGCTAGGTGTTCCTAAAGGAATTCATAAAAATTACTGCATTCTTGGATGTGATTCCTCCTCCTATAATAATCAAACATGATAAGAGACTACTACCAAGAAGGCAGTTAAATGGCTTCATTGAGATGAGCTTTTCCTTTTAGTAAAGGAGGATGATGATGATTAGATACAGCATATCTCTGTCACTTTGAATGCACCACTGAAATTTAATGTGGTATATGAGAATGAAGGTAGTATGTTGCATCTTCACATACTTACTCTATTACTTTGTTTTTTAGGTTTATGAATTGACTCTGCATTATACTCAGCATCAGGACCACAACGTTGTGACTGGAGCTTTAGAATTATTACAGCAGCTTTTCAGAACACCACCACCTGAACTTCTCCATGCCCTGACCACTACAGGTGGCATTGCACAGGTCAGTGTATCCAAAGATGAATCCACCATCAGGAACCGGAGTGGGAGCATAGTGGAGCTCATAGGTAAGCTATGTTTTTGGTAATTCGTGTAAAAGGAAATGATTGCAGGCTCTATTTCTTAATGCTACTCAAAAGTACAAAGGATAAAATAAATAGTGTAAAGGTATACATGATATTTTTCCTTGTACAGTCACAGATCCTCTCCCACTTTATTTTCCTTTAAGTGGGTGTACATTCATTCAGTATTGTGGAACTCCAGAGTATTTTGTTTTGTGTTGATGATTTTTTGTTTACACAGAGCAAGTTAACCATGGTGACTGATACTTTTCACAAAATGAATGTTCTCACCAAGCATCTGACAGTTGTGATTCATAGAAAGCTGATCTAATCAGAATTTATGTTAACTAAGAGCTCCTTGCTAAATGTCAAAACCAGCATGAAATTAAAGCATGTCTTAACTTTATCTGTAACTTAAAATCAGCTATTAGTGTTCCTGTTTGTGAAGTGCATGTTCTTAAAATTGTCTCTTAACTGCTACTTACCTGTTTCAAAAGAATCAGTCTCTGATTGGATTTTCTGTAACGACTTCTGCATTGAACTAATGGATCATTCTAGTATTGCTGCTCTTAGAAGTAATTCGTTAGCCAGGAACAATCGTACCAGTGAAATTTGGAACACTTTTTTAAAAGTAAACTTCACACAACTTGCACAGAAAATTAAAGTTACTTGGTGGCGAATGACCCCAAAAAAACTTGAGCTTCAAAAGCATCAAGTTTGTTATTTCTTCCTGGCCTGGCCTTTTTTTTTCCTTCCCATTTGAGGCTTTTAGAATTCCTTTGTGATTTCAGCAGCTCTGTCTTTGCCCTGATATGTTACTTTCTGTGATTTGCAGCTGGAGGGGGGTCTTCATGCAGCCCTGTTCTTGCAAGAAAGCATAAAGGTGATTATTTCCAAAATCAATCTTTTAATTGTGTTCTCCTCAGATTCCCCTCCCTCCCTCCCTTCGTTGTCTTGCTGAACTCTGGTCTTTGTTCATAAATTCCTTCCTGTTACCAGCTGAGCTTCATCACTGTAAATCACTGTAAAAAGAATTCTGATGAGATTTCTGATATTGCAACCAAGATGTTCTAAAATTATTTGAAGCAGTATTGGTCTTATTTTTGCTGTAACACAGCAAAATTATGCTGATGAGTATTGAGGCAATTTTCAGTTTTAAAGAGCTTATTTAAAAATACTGTCTGAACAGGGCATTCCTTCTTTTGACAGTAATATTTAACTTTTAACGTAACTCACTAAATAGTTAACCTTCCTGTTTTTGAGAGTCCCGTTTTCTTCCTCTTTTGCTAATGTGTGTTTGTTTGCATGCTTTGATGTGATGCTTTTTGCTTATTTTTTATGCCTTGTCCTTGACGATTAGCATTATTAATTCTGTGTCTTACTGTGTATATTTAATTTCTTTAGTAAGTAACTCATTTGGCAGGATTTAAAAAAAAATAATAAAATTTACTCTGAAGTATTATTTCCCAGTTTGTACATGAAATTACTTTGTATCTAGTTATATACTTAAGTTATTTCACAAAGGAATCATTCTAGATACAGCTGGCAACAGATTTGTCATCTGTTTTAGCTGAGGAAGATGTTAGTACTGCGGTAGAACAGCGTGTGAAAGTAGTGCAGTCAGTGCAAGCATAGTAGGCAGAGAGATATGCAATACTGTAAAAAGGAAAACCTCAGGGAAAGATAGCTTAAGACTCAATAGGGTTATTCAGACTCAGAGGACTGCTGTAGCTCCTAGCTTACTTTTTTTTCCCAACTATGTCCTTCCATCTTTGTGTGCAAAGAATCTCATTATGCTTCAATGCTGTAACAATATGCCTAAATGTGAACTAGTGGGTAGAGCTGAATAAAATAAGAAATAATCTCTGCATCAATAAGCACTAGTTTAAAAGCAAGAGAGTGAATAAGAAGGTGCTCTGGAAGTAGGTATTGCTGCAACATCCGAATGTGAGAGACTGCAAGAAATCAGAACAACAATGCTTATCAATTCTACATGAAAAATGGTAGAATTATCACTTTGATACTTAAAATTGTTAATGGTCTTTAGTGAAGATTTAATAATAGTATAAATTCAATTGAAGTACTTGATAAACACTAACCTTCCCTCACTTTATGGGAAAGCATGTATGGAGCCATCAGTTTTCATCTTTCAAGATCATGATACAAAGATTATTTTGTGGTCTGAAAATGGTATAAATGAATTTGTGGAAACTTGTTCATGATTTTGAATTTCATGCAGGTTTAATCTCAAATTCTGAATTATTCATTTCCTATTGCTCACCACTGAAGAAAGGAGGGAAAATTAAGCTTATTCCCAATTCCTGCTCAATGTAGTTTTGCAGTGTCTTGGCATATAGAGTAGTATGCTTCTGTGGTTAGCCATAGGTGAAACTTCTCAAGCCGTAACATTCTTCCGCTATTAGCCTTATGTTAGAACTTGGATCTTCTATGTCTCTTCAATCGTTCTGCTTCAGACCAACTTCAGTTTGGAGCAGCTGGCCTATGCTACTTTGTTTCAGCTTCAGAAAATTATTTGCGAACAAGGCTGAAAACTCGTTTCTAAATGAAGGAATATGTTCTGCATCTTAACTGACTTTTGTTCCTCAAAATAGAGAAGCGCCATTCTGTGGCTTGTTTTATAGACTTACGTAGACACGCAAAGCCTAATATGCATTGTGTTTTCCAGTGTCCTTCTTCTTCTTTCACTTTTAAAGGTGATCAGCTGTGGAAAGTAGAATACCCCAGTTTCTTTCAGTGAAATGGACGTAAATGTGGAAAAGAATTGAGAAAAATATGCCATTTTTTCATGCTTTTGCTTGGGAATTCTTAGCACAGATTTACTCACTCCTGTGAGAATGTGTAGCTGTCAATGAGCTGCTGTTATTTTATATAGAATATACACTGAAATGTTGTGGTTACCTTTCTGCCTTACTTACAGTCTCGAATAGCATAAAACATACTTTTATGAAGGAGACAGTTTTACAATGTTTTTTTCTGCATATATATGAAGCAGTTATGATAGGGAAATGAATACAGAAGTCTGTTAATGCTTTTCTTCTACTGGTAACTTAAATGATGTATAAAAGAATTCACGTCAAGTTGTCAGAACACTGGTATCTTACATAGTAAATCTTGGACTACCAGTGAGGTTTATTCTGAAGTGCAAAACAGGTTTGCTGTCATGAATCCCTCTGTCTGAGCAATTGGCTTATGAGATTCATAAGGATGGCCTTAATTATTTCCTCTCCTTTTCAGTACAGTTGTATCTTTGTTTTGCTCCTAGGCAGTGAGTATCTGCAGGTATCTATCTCCACTGCCTCTATTTTAAATAGACATTAAACTGTGAGTAAGTGAACTCTTTTAAGATGACTGTGTTAGGTTATAAGTGATTCTTTCTTCCTGTGGCAAAAGCCTCCCCAAAAAGTTTTGCCTTAGTAGCCCTGAAGCATTTTCCTTTCTTGTACCATTGGAGTTCCAAGCCCCAAAATAAGAGTAGCCTTTACTTAATGACTTTTACAGCCTTAAGGATAGAGAAGTTATTTTATTATTTGTGGTGCTTAATGTCCCTCTGAGTTGGGGGCAGACATGTGGATGCCTTAGTAATGGGACATACTTGAAGAAATTACTGGGATTTTGGTCACAGTACACAAAAATAAACTAGAATGGTACAACCATTCAATAAACTTGCTTAACTGTGTGTCTTCATTACTGTTTCTTTCCTGACCAGATAGTGAGGGTCTGGATGTTTCTTCATTTCTTCTTCCATCTGTTGCCTGCTATAGCTTTGAAAAGTTGTTTGTATAAACTTCTAAATGCAAAATTTATTTATTTTTAATAACTTCAACTGTTGAGCATTTCAAATCGGCTTTAACTTTGGTAAACTGTAAGGCTTTTCTTACATCACACTTACCAGGTAAAATACTTCTCGGTGAAGAAGAAGGTTTGGAAGATGATTCTGAAACCCGATCAGATGTCAGTGCTGCATCATTTGCAGGTACTTGCCTTTCCTTTTAGCAGTGCAAACATATGTTACTTTACATTACAAAACCTTTATTTTTCTGACAGTACATAAAATACAGAAGCGTGTGTTATGGTGACAACGAAGTAGATGGACACTCAAAGGATGTGATAGGAAAAACTGAAACCTTAAATGCTCTTGGGTGTAAAATTAAATAATGAAGTTGACTGCCTATTTTTTTAAAAAGGATCAGGCTGTCACTGGCATAGATGGATGGCATAGAGGTGAGGAAGTATTTTAAGAGATCTGACAGGTGATTGTTTCTTTACTGTGGTTTAGCTGTTTAGTCATGAATTTTCCTTAGCCTAATTTAATTTAGAGCATAGTATTTTAAAGATGCTCGTGTAAAGAGTGAAACACAAATTTAAGCGTTTGGTTGACCTATAAATGTCTTTTTGCAGCTTCTGTGAAGGGCGAGATTACCAGTGAACTAGCTTCTTCATCGGGTGTATCAACAGCTGGGTCAGCAGGGAGTTCAGCTGCTGATCCTACCGGACACGATATCATTACCGAGCAGCCACGTTCTCAACATACGTTGCAGTCAGACTCTGTAGACCTGACGAGCTGTGATCTGACAAGCACAGCTACAGAAGGAGAAGATGATGATGTGCTTAGTCGAAGCTCCAGTCAGATCAGTGCTGTCCAGTCAGATCCCACTATGGACTTGAATGACGGTACACAGGCTTCCTCACCAATTAGTGATAGCTCTCAGACTACTACAGAAGGTCCAGACTCAGCTGTAACCCCTTCGGACAGTTCTGAAATTGTAAGTGTGCAGCGGGCAGAGGGGGGATCCACTTCAACTGAGGGGCCTGACATATCTCAGAGTTCTTCCATGGAGGGCCCAGACTTGGATTCCTCTCCTTATTCGTCTTCTACTTTTCCATCCTCAGCTAGTAACAATGGAAAGGTTAGCAGCTCACACCCCCATTGGAGAGCTTGACCTCCTTTTAACACTTTCACTTGAGCAGTAATTAAAAACTACAAGGCTCTAATCATTCTGTTCAGTGGGTAGGTCATGCGAAGACAAGCATCAACAGTTTGTCGCTTACTGGAAAAATGCCAATATAAGAGGCTTGATATAAGTATATCCTCTGAATAACGTATCCTTCAGTTTGTATAGATCCATTACTAATTGTTTGGGTGCAGAAGAACTAATGGAAGTGTTAAAGGGTGAACAGTCATACTTGGAATGCTAAAGGAGTACTTTTGAAACCTAACACTTCACATTTTCTTCTGCCTGTGCTTTTTTACTTGGCAGCACAACTCATTTTTATTCTTTTTATTCCATCTTCCAATTTTTCCTATGCTCAGCAAATATTGCATGATTTACTAAAGAAACAGATACCAAATAAACATTTGAAGTATGCATACAGTACAGCTATGAGATTTCTTTTAGGCAAGTATATCCTGAGGCGGTAATTTAAAAAAAAAATAATAAAGGCTTCCAGAAAAAATTATTTTTTCCAGAAAAAATAATTCTGGAAGCCAGAGAAAAATGCACAAGAGGAAAAAATATTTAATTTTTTTCCAAATATTGTTGAACTTTTGACTGAAGTTGATAGTTTGAAAGAGTAATAGTCTTTTACACCTACAGAAGATAGTAAACTTACAGTTATGACAAACAAATACTCCTACAAATATGAAATAGAGGAACTAAAGGAGTGATGGTAATTGCATTGTCTCTGAACAAAATGTAGGCAGTGCAGAGGTCAAAGTGTGCAGACATTTAAAGGCAAGTTACAGAGATTAACAAGTGCATATTGCAGATTCTTGTCAGACTGTTGCATGTGTCAAGTTTCATAATATTTATTAACTGTAATTACAAATAAAATTACTTTTTTCCCCAACTGACAGGCTAAGTGGCATCCCCTTTATCCACATGCAGGCTTTTTAATGAAAGATTTCAAGGCGCTTCTTCGGTTATTCCCTGACTTGTATCTTGTATTTCCTGATTAAAAAAAAAAAAAGTAAAAAAACTAAAGTTTATGGTTACCAATTTTTAGTCTTTTATGGTTATTTTCCACAAGTATCTACTGTCTGTATGCTGTATTGGTTAAAATCCTTTCCATGTGTGTCCATTTTAGCACTGATTTAGGATGAAGGGATTAAAATGAGTTCAACCTCACCTGTCATTTTTAAAAATTCTACATGTGTTCTGTTTTTTTTTTTTTTTTTGTCTATTCACAATGAGTGAGGTTATGGGAGAGTGTGACAGCAAGGAACAAGTTTGATTTGTGACAATAAAGGTATCAGTTTTGATTTGTAACTAGTGAGATAATTTTCTTTGGAATAAGGGAGTGTGGGGAGTTGTAGAGGAGGTATTGCACTACATGCTCAGCTTTCTCAGTGCTCACATCCAAGTTCATGGCTTAACTGGGAGACTCTCAGATCTAACCATGTCCTGTTGCGGCTCAAATGCTGGAGGAGGGAGGGAAGCTGCTTTGGGGCCTGCACGCAGCTGTACACTAATCTGTCAGGCTCACATTTGCTTTCAAAGTATTTCTAGATTACTAACACTGCATGTTTGAGTGTTATTACTGTGTGTTAAGTTATTTTAAGTAGAGTCTTTGTACTCTGTAGGTTTTGGAGGGTGCTGAAGGACAATATTCTGGAATGCAAATTGGGCAGCTGCAAGATGAGGAAGATGAAGCTGCAAATATTCTCCAGGATGATTCATCGGAGTCTTTCAGAAATTCTTCTATTGGTATGTTGATAAATAAAGGAGGAGAAAAAATACAGAACTGGTTACACCTTTAGGGCAGACGTTACAGGTGAATCTGTTATTGTAAGAGACTGAAGACTTAAATGGAAGTGAAAAATAAATAATTAGGTTGAAATGTAAAATAAATATATTTTAACGCTTCTAATGAATAACTTGTTTTGATCACCGCTAATTTATTTTTCATGTTTATAATTAAGTTCAAAGTGCTTTTAATTTGCATCTAAAATGATGTGTAATGAATTGCCTTCTTCTAAAGCTCTTCAGCAGCCTCACCTGTTGAAAACCACGAGCCATAGTAGGCAGCCTTCTGATGGCAGTGTTGATAGATTTACATCAAAAGAGGATGCAGCAGATCCTGGTGACCATGAGAATAAGGTGAGAAGCGGTCACGGTGGTATGGTTCAAAGTTTGAAACAACTACGTTTTGTTTTTTTAAAAATAATTTGTGGATGTGTAAATCGGTGATAAGCATGGGTAGCATATATAGTGTACTTGGTTGTAGGTCAGGATAGCTAATGTTGACTAGTAAACATGAGCTGTAATTTGAATTTCATTTAACATAAGGTGAATACACAAACTTTTATACTGAATGCAATTGCCAGCAAAATGAAAACAGGTAACATTTTTAAACTGCTGAGAACACAAACCCGTTTTGTCTGTGAGTTAACAGTGTACACTCCTACCTGAAATATCTTTGCACTGGTTGCTACCTGTGTAGGTAACTTTCATCTCCTCAGGAGTTATGTCTTTCTTACTCTTTGAGCCTCTCTTTCTGCAGAGGGGCTTCTCTGATGGGTAATCATTTCCTCTTGTATTTCACTTCAGTATTGGACCTTATTCTGTGCTGGGTCAAGAGACATTGGGTTTATTGGAGACAGAAATTAGATTAATTTGGGCTAAAAGTGCAGAATGTTGTCAGCCTTCTTTGAAAACTAAGAATTGCTTTTCATGTAAAGTTTCCAAAGATCATTGGTTGGTAACAAAAAAAACGTTTCAGACTCCTCCTGATGTAAACAGCATGTCTGGGTAGTTCAGAAAGTATACAGAATGATTGTTGCTTCTCTGATTAAAATTAAACCAGATTGAAATCTGATGCTGGAGACTTTCCAAAAACTTTCCAAAAAATGTTTTAAGAAAATATTTTAAGACCTTCTTTTGGAATATGTATTAAACATGCTTCATATTGAACCTCTGAAATTTTGGGAATGTGCAGTATTTCTAAAACTTGTTATGCTTAATATTTTGTTCAAATTGAAGATTAAGTTTTATTTATGTAAGACTAATGATTTGCCTTCAATAGCCCTCCAGGATAAAAGGAGACATAGGCCACTATACAGATGGAAATTCTGCTCCTCTAGTGCACTGTGTTAGACTTCTGTCAGCCTCTTTTCTACTTACTGGAGAGAAAGGAGGTAAGTTTGTCTCTAACGCTCATTGGTTCAAAGCTAAAAAGTTGTAAACATCATTAACTTACTCTGATTTTCTAAGATCACATTATTAAAGAATTCTGGTTGCTTTTTTTTTTTAACAGTCCTTTTTTAGATGAGCACAGCAGAGTACAGAGAAACTGAGAAACAGTTAAATGTATGCAATTTTTGTGATGAATCCAGTTTTGAACCATTTGGCATATGACATACTACTGTCATCTTGTCAGATGCTCAATTGCACTTACCATTTGTGAACTCTTGTGAGATAAACCTCTAGGGCTGTTGCACATTTGAACCCTTTTGTGGGGCTGTATTTTTTTTTCCAGAAAGCTTTTAATACTTTAGGGAGCTTTTTAATACTTTTATTTTCCTTTTCCCAGCTTTAGTTCCAGATAGATATGTGAGAGTCAGTGTAAAAGCCCTGGCAGTCAGTTGTGTTGGAGCAGCCATTGCCCTTCACCCTGAGGCTTTCTTCAGCAAACTGTATAAAACACCCCTTGAAGCAATGGGAGAAGAGTATGGTATGTTGTAGTTCAAATCTTCCTTTTTAATGTCTTTGGGCTTCCAAGTAAGTAAAGCAGCATTTACACTGAAAACTCTTTAAATCCAGTTTAATATTTGCAAACAAATATTGCACCAATTTATATTGATACACTATCTGTGCTAGTGATGTCAGTTACAGAGCCAGTGGAAATAATGTTATTGAACATAGTGTGTATGGTGATTTTGTTTATTTTTGCTAATAAGAGTTAAACTTTAGTGGAAGAACTTATATCTTTATGGAAGTATTTTCTTCAGCACAATTGCTATATATAAGTCGATTGTTTCCCTTGTAGTTTCTTCTAATTTATTTCAGGCCATTTTTTAGCTGGTTTCTAAGGCATTTGGTTCATTTGTATGAATAATACAATATAATTTTATGAATAATACAGTATAATCAATAGAGACCTGGAGAATTCAGCTGGTTTGATGCTGATAGAAGCAAAGGATGGAGTGTTGACAAAAATCTCTTTTTAGATTCACCAGAGTATTTTGGGTACAATCACAATAAAATGTTAGTGGTTTTATATGCAAATCTTGGTGTGAATGGTGTGATTGTGTGTATTACATGGAAGAGATCTCTGTAAGGTAGAACAAAGAAAAGCTTAGTGTGAATATGCTGCTTGTGATTGGTGTGATCAATACCTTCACTGAAACATTTTTAGGGATCAGTTAAGTCTAAGAGTAGTATCTTTAAAATAAAGTAGTTGCAACTTGTTTTCTTAGAGGAGCAGTATGTATCAGATATTCTGAACTACATTGACCATGGAGATCCCCAGATTAGAGGAGCTACTGCTATTCTCTGTGGAACAATCATCAACTCTATTTTACTGAAATCCCGCTTTGATGTGGAAAAATGGCTAATAAGCATCAGAAGCTCAACAGGTAATTAAGTTTTTTAAGAGTCTCTTTTTTTAATGTGTGTCCAAAACTCTCTGTTTCATTATTTTAAATTCCTTTTTTGTTAGGAAATCTCTTTTCCTTGGTAGACTGCATACCTCTGTTACAGAAAACGCTGAAAGATGAGTCCTCTGTAACATGCAAACTGGCTTGTACAGCTGTGAGGGTAAGCAGAAGTAATAATTTACTTGCACTACAAGAGATCACAGGGGCATTACTCATTGTCTAGGATCCACTATGCTCAGGTGTATAAATATGGAACAAAAAAGACTTCTTCCCCAAGAAAGTTTATTGTGAAGTATATAGATTCAGGCACAGAAATGTTGAACAAATAAATGGAAAATAATTATGTTGGTTAGATCATGTAGCGGTATAATATGAAGCTATTCTCAGTTGTGATAAATGCACAGGTATGAGCTATAATGTTCTATTAACCAACGATAGGATGAGTGAACTAAGTATGAAGAATATCTAAGCTAAACAGGGAAGTTTGACCGTTTAGCACCTGGTTATAGCCTGTATTTAGAAATCAGAAAAGAAATGTGACAAATGACAAGTGAAATGATTATTTTCTGAGGTAAATAAATAAACATATAAATCTCAGAAAAGTAAGTGTTGTAAATTGGGTGAAAGATTCACCAGGTAACTGTAACAGATAGCTGAATTTGTGAGTGGAACTTCGAGCATGTGATGTTATTTCTGTAATAAAAAAAAAAAAAAAAACACTCTGGGGAAGTTGTCCTTCTCAACAGGAAGGATTTTTTCCTTGATCAATTTTCCAAACACCCCCCCCCCCCTCCAAAAAAAAAAAAAAAAAAAAAAAAAGTAGGAGAGAGGACAAAATGAAGCTCCAAGGAAATGAATGTATCAGGGCCAGGCACAGAGTGGCTGATTGTATTACAGCTTATGGGTCAGTGAGGCAAAGTGTAAAATGCAAATATTTGATGGATTAAATTATGGTTTCATGTGATGATAGGAGGGGTCTGTGATGCAGCTGGGGGAGGGAAATCCAGCTAGTGAAACGATGCTATTTCTTTCAACTTCTGTTCCATTATCTTATTAGCTATGTATAATGGTTTCACTTAAGATTTAATTTATTTTTAAGAAGACTTCACTAGGTATTTCCCTGTTCATATAACATATGTTTGTCAATTTTGACTTTTTTTTTTCCCCTCTAAATAGATAAAGTTGCCTGAATTCATGCCTTCAGCAGAAATATTCAGAAACATTTTGGGTTGCTAATCTGCAAACAGGAAAGCGTGTTTTCATGTAGTAAAATAAGACTTTAAAGCTTTAAGGTTTTGCAGTGTTTTCCAAAAATCGCACATTCTGCATGTTGTTGAAAGTCATTAAAATGAAGTATGGCTTGTTCAAAATCCAGAAATTGGAGCCAAGTATTTAAAAATATTCTGTGGAAGTTATGTGATACAGTTTTTGAACAGATAAAAATATAGTGCTTGTGCTCATTATGCCCCCTCACTTTTTTTTTTGGGGGGGGGGGGGGCAGTTGTCCTCTGATCTCTGAAATTTGAATTCCTCTCCAGAGTTTAAATTCAGGAGAAGGTTTTAGCAGTTCACATGGGGTTGGTGTTCTGGCCTTGAAAAGTGTAGTACTTTCTCTTGAGCAGTAACTATTTGTTAGTATTTTAAATAAAACAGATGGTCATAGTCAAACACACTTTGATTTAGAAAACCTCTTCTGTAATATAACTGGAAGTTATTTATTCTTTTTAGCATTGCATCATGAGCTTGTGTAGTAGCAGTTACAGTGAACTAGGTTTACAATTAATTGTTGACCTCCTTACGCTGAAGAATAGCTCATATTGGCTAGTAAGGACGGAACTTCTGGAAACACTTGCAGAGGTAGATTTTCGGTAAGTGTTTATATTTTTCCATGAGTGTTGTAGCTGTGATGCAAAGCAGTTGTGTCCAGGATACTGGAATCATAATGGGGAGAGGTTTCTCTTCTGAAAAACTAACCAGTTTCATAAAACTAGTTTAGACCAATCATTTGTTTAAGGAATATGTGAATTTCTTTGTGAAGTTAGAGCCTAATAATACTGTATAAAAAATTTTTAGTTTGATGGTCTGTTTACCAGGTTTCCTGTAAATCTGTGATAAAAGAGTACATAGAATATGGGAATTAATTTGGATTTCATGTCCAGTTGTTTGTGTGTGTCTTTTTTTTTTTTTTTTAATGAAAAAGTTCCTGACATGTTCTCCAGTATTGTGAGCTCTCTTAAAGTTTATCATGTTTTGTTATACTGAAATAACAAGACTTTACTTGCATTCCCTCCTTCTCTACAGGCTCTTCTGAGCCTGAAAAAGAAAAGTTGCTTATGCAAAAACTTCTTGTCCATAGCCATAAAACTGGGCTCTATCTGAATGGTGATGTTTATTACAATCTTTTCAAAATTTTCAAAACAGTCTGATTTCACTGTCATGGAAAAAAAAAAAGTCCATGTGTAAATGTATTTTAATTAAAGTAATTCTTCTGCTGTGCAAGCCAGATAGTGGTTTAGCAAATAACTTGCCTTTCCTAAAGGCAGCCAAAGGTGTCTACTTCTCACATTTTCCCTGCAGTGGTGTTCTTACAATATAAACAAAAATAGCACTCAGAACACCGAAGGCAGAAATAACTTAGAATGTTAGCTACTGTATCCTAAACTCTTTTTTATCATAGGCTAGTCAACTTCTTGGAAGGAAAAACTGACAGCTTGCACAGAGGTGTTCATCATTATACTGGTGTAAGTAAACAGTCATTATATTGTGTTTCTGGATTAAGGTGATTTTGCCAAATAGTGTTGACAGAATTTAATTTTAAACATTGATAGATGATTTAGGTATGCTTTGTATAAATGAGGTTCATTGTCTGACACTTCTTACAATTGGAAAGATGCTTTACTACTAAGATATAAATATCTTAGTGTTCTCTGTTTTGTCTTGTTTGATTTTTTTATTCTTAAAACTTTTTAGCATTTCTGTGTCTAAACAGTATTTTTAACAGTTTAGGGTAAAAATGATTTTACAGAATTTTATGACAGAAGAAATCTCACTTGTTTAGCAGTCTTGTAGCAATCTGGTCCAAGAATGAAAATGTTCAGTGATCTTTACTGATTTATTTTCTAGCTACTAAAACTGCAAGAGAGAGTGCTCGATAATGTTGTAATCTCTCTGCTTGGTGATGAAGATCCAAGAGTGCGACATGTGGCTGCATCTTCACTAATGAGGTGTGTATGTATGTAACTTTAAAAAAAAAAAATTTAGAATGTTATTTTCATGCTTATTGTGTACGTAATAACTAAAATAACCTCATAGTGTTGTTTTTGTATTTTTATTTAAAGAAGGGAGACTAATGCAGCTTTATGGTATCTAGAGCATGCATCATTCTGAATGAACAGATAATCATGCTTTGCACAATTAAAATTTAAGTATTCCTTTCAGAGGGTCACTCTCAGTTTAAATTTCTAGTTAGTCGTCTTCATGATGGAATGATTTGTGCAGTATTCTTGCAGACTTAAAACGTTCTACTGGGTTGTCCTAACTTGTAAACATTGTTTCTAGGTGTTTATAAATAGTATATACTTTCATGCTCATTGACTGTAGTAAGGTGGTTGATTTTGCTTTTAAAAAAAAAAAAAAAAGCAGCTGCTAGCTGTAAGCTACTACAGTTAAAATTTCTGTCCATATAAAGGCACCGAACAGTAAAAAAAATTAGTTGGTAGTTGGTTTATTTGTATTCAAGAACTTAAGTTTTATGTTTAAAGAAGTTAGGAGCATCTTATATTGAATTCCTGGAATATATTTTTGTCAGAGGAGTCTCTTTCCTAGTTCTTCAGATTATTAATTGCTGTCCATTCCTGATAACAAATAATTGAGAGTGAAACTTTAAAAATTGTGCTACTGAAGAGCATTCCATATTGCAGAAAGAGCTCAGTGGAGAAATCATCAACTGTTGCATCATAGTTAGTACTAATTGTTTTTATGTAGGGGCTTGATTTTGAAATTGCGTTTTTTTGTTAAACTCCAACTTCTAACTACTCAGTTTTCCACGTGTTCATGCTGATTCAGTGATAGCATCAGTGTTAAAGTCAGAAAAGACTTACTTGCCCAAGAAAGCTGTAGCTAGCTTCTAGAACCCCCTTGAGTGCCCAATATGGGCATTCATTGGAAGCAATGTCAACAAACTTAAAAATAAATGTGTACTGTGTTTTTATTAGTATTTATTATTGTCTAAGTCAAAAATGTTGACAACCTGATTTTATTGTGTTTAAATTTTCCAGCATAGAAAATCAAATGATGGAAAAATATACTTTTCTGGAGGTAGAATTGTTTTTCAGTTGATACAGGTAACTGTAGAGAAAATATTTGAGGAGAAAGGGGAATACTGAGAGAAATACCCTAGAGAAGCAGTTATAATGTGTGTATATATAGAGATCTAAAAAGATCTAAAACAGATTTTTTTCAACTACCATGTATGCATAGGAGGTTTAACTGCTTGATCACAGTAGAGACCAATTGTGTAAAGATGAATTCATCGTAATGTTTAACACAATATGAGTTTTAGTAAGGACTTTTATTTCCAATTTGATGTATACAGTTGGTATGTGCAGCTTTCTGAATTGTGATTACAGTTCTGAATATTTTTTCCTTTTGACAATTGTCGTTAAGGCTTGTTCCAAAGCTGTTCTATAACTGTGATCAAGGACAGGCTGATCCAGTGGTGGCAGTAGCAAGAGATCAAAGCAGTGTTTACTTGAAGCTACTAATGCATGAAACACAGCCTCCATCTCACTTTGCAGTGAGCACTATCACCAGGTATGTTATGTGACTTGTCTTGCTGTAAAGGAATGTAGAGACGTTTCAATTCATGATGCCTAAAATTGTACTTCAATCCTGCAAATCTATGTGCTTATGCATTCTCTTTCCAAGTGGTAGTAGCATATGTGGTAGTTTTAGGCTCCATGGAAATGGACTCTGGTTTAATGGATAAACTGATGTGCGAGTTACGTGCTCACTCACTAATTGTGTGGAGTCGTCGTTCTGTGATAAACTTCTCTTCATCCCAAGGTCACCCTGTATGTCCATTAAATAACACATCTGATTTAGTGACTGTGGTTGCAGAAGTCTGTATATAATTCAAAATGAAATTCTGGTTTTGGCAGTGTGGTCTTGTTGCTGTGTTTTTGCTGCCAACGGTACTTTCCTAAACTTTCCTGTTTACTTCTCCGTCTTAAAGACAGTCTGAGTTGTGTGTATATATGGAGACTCTTTGCCCCCGTATCTATCAGATACAAGTTTTTGACTGTGTACATGTTCCATACATGACCTTGAGGACTTGACTTGAGGTTTATGTACTGTATTTTGGAAACAAAGCTTTGTGGAGATGCACAAAATAGATTACTGCTGTAGAGAAATAACTAAAGTTTGTGAACATGCAAAAACGTTAGAGAGTATAATCAAAAGCAAAGACTAATACTATACTGAGGAGGGCAACTTCTGGAGAACCTAGTTTAAAAGTTGAGTTTCTGTTTGCTAACAAAGAAATTTGATTAATGAACTGTTTTTCTTTTGCTAGTGCAGAAACAAAAATATGAAAATATAATTAAATGGTAGACTCATCTGATACCTTCTCATTGCATTTCAACAAGCTGTCTATAGTAACTTAGGCCATAATCATTTTATTGTGGTATGTTTTAGCTTTTCAAGTACATGTTTTAGTGCTATAAATATTTTAATTTCAGAACATATAGAGGCTACAATATGCTGCAAAGTCCAACAGATGTCACTATGGAAAACAATCTTTCAAGGGTTGTTGCAGCAATTTCCCATGCATTGACAATATCCACTACAAGAGCACTTACAGTGAGTTTTCTTAGTTGCTATAGCGGCTGACCTTTTTTTTTTCTATCTTTATTTTTAATTCCTGGGTATATGCGTCTGCAACTTTGGTACTGTGGCAATAGTAACATATTTAAGTCTCACTCTTAAGATATTTTATTGTTGTTGTTGCTAACTCTACCAGTGATGAAACTGATTCATAATTGTTGTTGACTTTTCAGTTTGGCTGCTGTGAAGCTTTGTGTCTTCTCTCCACAACGTTTCCAGTCTGTACCTGGACTGTGGGATGGCACTGTGGGTATGTTCCTTCATCCAATATTCAATCTTCTGAAATTTGTGCATGCAAAAGCAGAGTACACTCATTCAGATGTCAGAAGTCCTGCCTCAGGTATTTGCTGCTAAATTTATCTTAGGAGCTATCAAAGAACTTCGTGCCAAAGTGTGTTGCATCTGGCTATCAATGTGCTGTGCCACATGAGCTGTAAGACTAGCTGCTGAAGATGGGCACATATGCGAACTGTTTTTTTCAGTAGACTGAACATCATTTGTGTTCATCTTTCTTCACTGCTGTCATTGTTTTGGTTCGCCTTTTGGAGAGTTATTACTAAATGTTACCAGACCTGCTGCCTCTGCAATTCTTAAAACTTGTATCTGTATTTGCCAGATTTGCAGAGGTATACATGTGATCTTCCTTTACAAGAATGTTCAGGTCATGCCCTGTTAGAGTTTATGTATTTCATCATTAGTTTATCCTATCTTCATATGTATGCAATTATTTATTCATATGCATTCTTCTCAAAGATGTTCTGCTATTTCTGTGTCCGAGTCTAAAGAGTTACCTACTCTTATTTTACTCTTCTAATGTCCTGAAATGTCCTGAAGGTCTATTGCAAAATTTGATCTTCTGCTGTTATCTTTTTAAATAACCCTTCCCTTGCTTGTCATCAAGTCTTTCCTTCCGTTTCTGGGCATAGGCATGGCATGCTCGGTATATATATTCTAAGAGATGTTTTGTCACAGATGACTAGGCTGTAGGTCAGTGATAAGTGAAATAAATTTGTATGTGAGCAATGCTTAGCTGGAAAATAAAATTAATACACAATGCTTCTAGGAACAGTGCTGGTTATTTAGTAGTGTGTGTCTGTCTGGGTCTTGTTAGTGTTTCTCATCCAAATGACTTACCACCAATTTTAGAACTATGCCCTTTATTCTTTCAACTTCTAAGCTAGTTTGCTTTGTTTTGAATATTCCTTTCTTATTGCAGACTAGCAGCAATACATCTTCTGTTCTACACAGCTTAAAAAAAAAAAAGCTGTCTGTCAGATGCAGCTAGCATTCATAACTGATGTAATGACATAGCCTTTGCCCTGTCCTCTGATTCCTTCTTTACAAATTTTGATTCCATATTCATATTAATTTGGATGATAATTTTATTTTTGTTGAACGATGTGAGCATTCATTGTACCAGATAACTAGAAGCCTGTATCCGCTATCTTATGGGAGACATGAGAATGCTACCACAATTCTTTTGTCTTGAAGTATTGGTTTTCCAGTGGTTAAACAGCCATTGGAGCTGTTGCATACCACCTGCATACAACTCAACATGGATTAACTCATGGGATTCTAACTTCATGTAAATTAAGCAATACTTGTACATAAAAAAAAAAAAAAAAAAGTATTTCAATGGAGTGCACTATAATTAACTGTGTAGCTTTGTCAAAAGAATAGCTAAGCTTAGAGTACATTTTATTTCATGACATTTTTCTAATTGTATTAAACTTGAGACACTAGTTTAAAAGACTTTCGAATTAAAAAAATCTAAAAGAAACCTTTTTGTTTTTTCAGAAGTTGCATAAAGTCTTTTCCTGAAAGAAAATTAGTATTATGCAAGTCTTACATGTTTGAAATCATGTATATGATTCACGTAGTATTCTGACAAACATATTTTGGTGAACTCTGCCTGGTCTTCTTGAAACTTGGTTTGTGTGGGACGGTCCGATTCTAAAATTATCGTGAAGGAAAATATGGAAGGCAGCAGCAAATTACAAACTTGGATAGAGCCCACCCATAAATCTAGATGATTTGTTGAATTGCAATTGATAATATTCTTGCCACTGTGTAATGTAACAAGATACTATTTTAATGTTACAGTTTGTTTCCTATCCAAACTATGAATATTAGTAAGCCCTTTAACTGGTGATGGTTCAGGACCCATAGCAGTTAGCAAGTAAATATTGAATTCTTCCATTTTTCAGTAGATGTCACTAGCAGCTTTGATACTTGCTATTAAAAAAAAAAAAAAAGCAATAGCTCTTCAAGAGCTATTTAATATTTAATTCAAGTGTTGTCAGATTTCTGCTCTGCTGCAAAGGTTTTTTATTTTTTTTTAAACTACTCATATGTTAAATGTATAGCTCTGTAGTACTGATTTTTGTTTTTAAATTAGTAGTCTGTTAGTATTCTTGAGACTTTAAACTTCTCAAAGAGGTCATAACATTCCAAAATTATACTTCTAGTGTGTCCCAGCCAAATTCTTCAGATGAAGCTCAGAAAGGCTGCACTATTGGAATGGCCGGCATGGTCCTCTCTCTTCTTTCATCAGCATGGTTCCCGTTGGACCTTTCTGCCCATCAGGATGCTTTAATTTTGACTGGAAATTTGCTTGCAGGTAAGGCAGAACAGAAACTTGTAGGAACTTGTATCTAAGAGTTTGAAATATTTTTGGAAGTTAGGCCTTGTTTCAGCTGAACAGATGAGTTTTGTTCACAGCTGCTAGCTAGAAATGTACATAGGTTTCTGTTTCCCTGAGAACCAATACAGTAACTGGGACGTTGTCCTCTCTTCCCATTTGTCTCTGTGCTCTTCTGTAAGTTGAAAGTTCTAGCTCTGTTTTGTAAGGGCTTTAATTTTTTTCAGTTTTTAGCTCTGGGGGTCTTTAAGGCAGGAGATCAGGGTGTGGCAAAGAAAAATTAAAACCTGCACTGTAAGAATGTTATGCATTTTTAGGTTTAGAATGATCTTTTAAAGATTACATCAGGATTCCACAGGGTTCTCTACTGGTTTGCTATTGCTTACAACTTCATTAATAGTGATTGGATAGGGTGTATTTAGTAAACTTGTAGGCTGTACTAGCTTGCAATGGTTGCCGGCACTTTAAATGACAGACTTGGGTATTTAGAATATCTTAACGAATTGGAGATGTTTTCTGAAAACAGACATGCAGTTCCCTAATAAGGGCACTCAGAAATGTAATGACAACTCCCCAGAACTAAAGCTACTACAGAATAGGGAATAATTGGCTAAATGCTAGTCCTGCATAACAGATTGTACTGTTACACAAAATAAATGGCTTCATATCTCTTCACATGTATGTATGAAAGCAGAGACGTAACAAAAGCAAAGAAAACATTTTTGCTCCATTAATCACTTAAGGGTATAGAACTTCAGCTGCTTACCAAGCATTCTCAAGTGTTCTTGCAGAAACCTGTTTTATTTGTAAGAATATTGAAGCCCTGTAGAAGGTTGTGGAGGTGAAACTGTCTTTGAGAGTATTTCAGCAGTCTTTCAAACTATGTTGGGTTCATACACAGGTAGATGACTATGCTTTTGAGCAGAATGAACAGGTGACCCTCATGTGGTTCATTCTGTTTTGTTGTTTTGTTTGGAAGCAAAGCCTGCGCATGTTAGAAGAGTTAACATTTGACACGTGCATCTTGGGTTTTTCTTGGGCTCCTGAAGGAGGAGAAAGCTCTCTGTGGAGAGACTCATCCAGGGGTCACATAGCTGGCAAGTGTTTTGCCATTTATTTTATGGTTTATAAATCTGTTTCTTTTGAGCTACTAAAGTAAACCCAGTGCAGTTTTGATACTTCAGTTTCATGGCTTGCTATGTGTGCTACATTTAGTTCCCCAATTCTGTTGCTTTTGAATAGATTTATTATGAGACTGGATGGAAATGTATCAGTGTATAATCATATAAGTGCACCTGGAAACAGCTGCTTCTGTTATTCTTTTGAAACAGTGCTTTAGAATATTGCTCCTAGTACATAGGAAGCTACTTCTAGCTAGCTGTAGTTCTACCTTTTTTCTTTATTATTTTTTCTGTTGGTTTCTTTTTTTGTTTGGTTGTTCTAGTGTTAGCATATCTCTTGACCTTACTCTTCTCCTTTCATGTTAGAAGAAAAAGAACTTTTTAAGAAGAGGAATTCTGTTTGCTTAGGTTTTAGTACTCTTGGCTAAATCAAACAATTTAGATACTACCTTGAAGTTGCAAATTTCCACTAATTGCCATAGGGAATGTCTAGTATGTTTATTGCAGGCTGGGTGAAAAGAACCAATATTTTTTTATTTGTTTAAAACTGCTCATACTGCTATTTTTAAAAACCTAGGCTTTGTTTTTCAATTTGAACTACTGTTCATAGAGATTATAATTATACTTAATTCCAAGTTTCATTTTCTTTTTCTTTAATTCATGTGGTTCCTATTGCAGCAAGTGCTCCAAAGTGCTTAAAGAATCCGTGGAGTGCTGAAGAAGATTCAAACCAAGGTGCTGCAAAGCAGGAGGAACCATGGCCGGCTCTGGCAGATCGAACTCTTGTTACTTTGGTAGAACAGCTCTTCTCTCATCTGCTGAAGGTCATTAATATTTGTGCCCATGTAATGGATGATGTTGCTCCTGGTCCAGCAGTAAAGGTATGTATTAAAACTAAATGAAATTACAAGACTTTAAATATCGTTGTGATACAGATCAGTTGAAGGCTCTGCATTTCAGAGTTGATACTGGCAGCTATTTAATGCCTTTCTTGTGTGATGGTTTCACACCGGTAGGCAGCTCAACTTCACCATGCTGCTCTCTCACTCCCCCTCCTCAAAAGTACAGGGGAAAAAAGCCCAAGAGTTGAGATGAGGACAGGGAGGTCACTCACCCGTAACTGTCATGGGCAAAACAGACTCAGCATAGAGAGATCATAGTATTTTTTTTTTTTGCCTAATAACAGAGTAGATCAATGAGAACTAAAACAAAAACCACCTTCTCTTACACTCACTTCTACTTCCTCCCCCCATGTAGTGCAGGGAAGTGGGGGATGGGGGCTGCAGCCAGTCCATAATGCTTCGTCTCTACTGCTCCTTCAAATTCACTCTGCCCTTGCTCTAAGATGGAGTCCCTCCCACAGGATTCCATCCTTCCAAAACTGATCTTGCAGGGGTTTCCCACAGGCAGCAGCTCTTTCAGAACTGCTCCAACATGGGTCCGTACCACAGGGTCCATCTGTCAGGAGCAAACTGCTCCAGCATGGGTCCCTCATGGGTGGCAGCTCCCCCCAGACCCCTGCTCCTGCGTGGGCTCCTCTCCATGGGCTGCAGCTCTGGCCCGGGGCCTGCTCCTGCGGGGGCTCTCCATGGGCTGCAGCCTCCTCCAGGCCACATCCACCTGCTCCACCAGGGGCTCCTCCATGGGCTGCAGTGTGGAGATCTGCTCCATGTGGGACCCATGGGCTGCAGGGGCACAGCCTGCTCCACCAGGGGCCTCTCCACAAGCCACAGGGGAGCTGCTGCTGTGTGCATGGAGCACCTCCTGCTCTCTTCCTTCATCTGGAGTCAAAGGAACCTTCAGTTGTTGAGCCCTATTTCTGCCTGGCTTATGCTGAAGTTGAGAAGAAAATTAGAGAAAGTATTATTCTTCTTTCTTTTCACCAAAGAAATCCGTGTCACAAACCTAAAAGTGGAGATGTTCTGATTAAATTGACAGTCAAATAAAGAGGACTTTAAAGAAAGTGAATATGCTTGTATTTCTATAGAAGAAAAGCTACTTTTACATACAAAATTAACAAAACTTCTTTTAATTCTAGGCAGCATTACCTTCTCTCACAAACCCACCTTCTCTTAGTCCAATTCGGAGGAAGGGGAAAGAGAGGGAGCCAGTGGAGCAGGCTTCTGTGCCAATGAGCCCTAAAAAGGGTGGTGAAACTAGTCCAGGTAGGTACACATACTTACATGGGGACAGTAGGTGGGAGGGTAAATAGGAGTATAGATACACCGTTGAGGGTAGAAAGAATCGAGTAACTTGTTTTTTGAAATCCTAGATCAAAAGGCTGGCTGGCTTACTGTCAGGTACTTCAGTACTGTCCCAAAGTTGAAGTTCTTCTCAGTACTGAATTGCAGGAAAGGCAGCTATGGTGCAGGTAGATCTTTGTGTGCGCTTTTTAATGTAAAGCGACTGTACTGTTTAGAGCAGGTTGGTTCTGAATCTTTTTCATCACTTTTTTCTGAATCCACTCACCTATTGACTATGAAGTAATTTTTGCATATGCTATAGTTAAAGAAATTCAAGTTGCTTTGTGTTTTTTGGTAGGAGCAGCTCATGTTGCTCTTGGAAACAAGATTATGAAGCTTGACATTTTTTCTTATTAGTGAATGAAGGAAATAGGTGTTAATTCTCTTCTGTAAATTGTACTTGGTCTTCAGCAATAAGCTCCCAGGGTAAAATTGCATCATATAAGGATGCTTTTTTAGAATGCCAGTACACTTTATAGCTGTACAGTGTGTTTTTGCAATTTTAAAATGTGCATTCAGATCCAAAAATTTCTGCTGTTAATTTGGATGTTTTATCTGAAAATTGGGGATGTAAAATAATACTGAATTACATGTCGTGAGCACTGTAGAAAAAATAATGCTAATATATTATGTATCTTTAAGCTACTAGGCAAACTGATGCCAGTGGGCCTGTTCCAACAAGTAAATCATCTTCAGTAGGAAGCTTTTATCATCTTCCATCATATCTGAAGTTATATGATGTCTTGAAAGCGACTCATGCTAATTATAAGGTACTGTATGACATCACTTGGTTGAATAAAATGTAGTTGAGCAATCATTTTGTTCCCTTTAAAACTGGCTCTGCTGAGGCAGTAACCCTACCTGTTCTGTTAGTAAATTTAAAAAAAAAAAAAAAAAGTGGAATGTTTCCATGGACTTAAACTGTAGCACGAGATTCACCTCTGAGAAGCTCAGACTGTCCAAAGTTAGTGTTGTATTGAGGATCTCATTTGCCTTACTGCCTTATTAAGGCAATCACATTGCCTTATTTTGCCAAAAAAAGACCTTAAAACCCGATGGGCACTGTCACCATATTGCTTAGTTCTCTGCTATCATTACTGCTCATACTAAGAGATCCTTCACTGGCTTGGTAGTGCCAAATGGATCACAATGTCTTATTTTCTCAACAGTTTATTCCAGGATGGGTAAGTTTGTTTTCCTCATTAGTGCAGGTAATAAAAGATGCATTCCATAAGGGCTTAGTGTTCTGATTTATACACTAACAAATCAGGGGGGTGTATTCTTAAACACCTGCTATGTTTTTGAGAAATACATTATCCCTTGTCCATTACTTATCAATATCCTAGACCTTCCTACTGTAACTGCCTTAAGCTAGAAGATCCATTTTTATTTTTAGTCAAAATGAAGTACTGCTATTCCAGCAGTTCATGAGGGGGGAGTTTGTCAGTGCTGTTGATGAAATACACTGAAATTTTACGTAGAAGACAGTTTTGTCTCTATACCTGTTCCTTTCTGCAATTTCTATCTCCTTGTCTAGTAACTATTAAGAAAAAGATTGTTTTACTTCTGTGACCCAGGTTACTTTGGATCTCCAAAACAGTAATGAAAAGTTTGGATGCTTCTTGAGGTCTGCCTTAGATGTTCTGTCGCAAATCTTGGAACTTGCAACTCTTCAAGACATTGGAAAGGTACGAGATGTTTGTTTTTTGCTTGTGTTTATTTGCAATTAAGTTGTCCAATATTTGTCGTCCTTACCAGGAAAAAACAAGTATAATGGATTTAAAAATTGTTGAGACAGTAGTCCTAGTTGGGTTGCCAGGTTGGGTGTAAGATACAAAAGTGGATTTTCTGGGTTACATTGCTGCATTTGAAAACAGGAGTGATTTTCTACTGTTTATATTTTATGTGAAGATTTTCCCACCAAAATGATTTCCCTTCAGTCATTCTCACTGTATCAATACATCTAAATATGCTCATGTTAAATATGCAAGATGTGAGAAGGCAGCCATTCTCCTTTCCTTTCTTGTGCCTTGGTATTTTCTCTCCTTAACTGTGGTGGTATGCATTGTATTTTAAGACATTCGAGGCAAATTTTGTATTTATATGGTGAAAATAGGTAAAGAAATATTCCTTAAGTTTAGTGTAGCTTTTATGCAGTAAAAATAAAGTGCTATTGTCCAGTTTTCGTATTAATACTTAATTATATAAAAGTCACTTAATTGCATTTTTCTTATTTTTCTGCTTTTCTAGTGTGTGGAAGAAATTTTGGGATATCTGAAATCATGTTTCAACAGAGAACCAACTATGGCCACAGTTTGTGTACAGCAGGTAAGGAGGTAATTTGTTTGTGTTATAAGAAACAAACATGTCCTGTGCATATCATTTGGATACCATTTATGACCATTCTTTTTAGGGAAGCAGTGTTGGGAAATTGTCACAGGTGGAGCAAACTGTTTTTCTTTATTTTTTTATGATTTATTTTGAAACTTGATACCACTTGAATAACTAGTTTCTCAAACTGCTTCCAACTCAAATATTTGAGTACTAAGAAAACAAGTTTGTTTTCTACCTTTGTGAATGTTTTCCACAGCTAGTTAACTACATGAGAAGACCTGGAAAGCAAAGGCCTGTTGTACTGATAGGGTTCTTGCAGGCTTCCTGTTGAGCATCTGTCTTCAAAACACCAAAGTTTCATTTTGGTGGGAGAACAGCTTTAGTAGACTGTTTTGAGTTGTCACAGATTTTTGCAACTGAAGGGCTTGCTTATCTTCTTGGCTGATTTGTGGATTGTTCTCCTAGCTTTTTTTTCCTGTTGTCTTGTATTTGACTACATGACCCTCAGTTTGTGCTTTGTTTGTGATGACCTACCCTTTTTTGTTCTTTGGGAGGATGAGGAGTCAAGTTTTCTGAAGTCCTAAAACATTAATCTTTTTTCCAATTTTCTTCTCCAGTTACTAAAAACATTATTTGGGACAAATCTGGCTTCTCAGTACGATGGCTTGTCTTCAAATACGAGTAAAGCTCAAGGCAAAGCTCAGCGTTTAGGTTCTTCCAATCTGAGACCTGGGCTCTATCACTACTGCTTCATGGCACCATATACACATTTTACACAGGCACTTGCTGATGCTAGTCTGAGGAACATGGTTCAGGCTGAGCAGGACCACGATGCTTCAGGGTAACTTCTGTATTCTTGTACGATATGATATTGACTTGAAATAGACTAGAATCTTTTTATTGTTTTTCCTAAATGCGAATATAAGGGAGCAAAGTAACTTGCAATTGCAGTATTGTGTATTACTTCTTGTAGATTTGAGAAGTATTTTTTTTCTTGGTAGTGGAGTCTCAAATATAACACTGATCAATTGCTACTGTGTTTTCCAAATCAGAGTTGAAGCATTAAAACAGATATCACTTAAAATTATTATGCCTTTTTTTTTTTTTAAAAAAAAAAAAAAAAAAAAAAAGCTTTGAGTGCAAATATTTAATTAATTTTCTAATTGTAGTAAATAGTCAATAGCCTTAAAGGAAAGGCAGAATAATGACCAAAGGATACCAGAAATTCTGTTTTTACAAGATGCTTATTGTCCACAGATTACATTGTCTGATCAAAGTGTATTGTAGGTTGTTTCTATTGCTCTTTCTTCTTACTAAGATTCTTGAAGCAGTCAGGTAGATGAAAGCTGGCATCAGGTAAAAGAATGTTTCTAAGACAGCTTGTTTATACCTCCATTTTCTTAGAGTATGTGTTTTTTTTTTTGTTGTTTCTCATCACAGATGGTTTGATGTGCTGCAGAAAGTTTCTACACAGCTGAAAACCAGCATTAGCAGTGCAGCAAAACACCGTGCTGATAAGGTACTCATATTTTTATAGTCCTTTTAAAAGACCTGTATGTTACATTTAAAACTCTTCCTCCTTTTAAAAAGTTTTTGAATGAGACCTGTTCAGATATTAGATTACTTTAAAATCTCTCTGTTACAGAATGCTATTCACAATCACATTCGTTTATTTGAACCCCTTGTCATAAAAGCATTGAAACAATACACTACGACAACATCGGTACAGCTGCAGAGACAAGTTTTAGACTTGCTTGCTCAACTGGTTCAGCTACGAGTTAACTACTGTCTTCTGGATTCAGATCAGGTTGGTACCTCGCTGTTTCTGCAAATTTGTGATACAACGTCTCACTAGTAGGCTAAATATTTACAGCAAATATATTTGCCACAATCCATTCATTGTAATGTAGCTGAAAACAAAGACAAAACAGAGGGTGAAACTTAGTTCCCTCACCAAACACAAGGAACTTCTGGATTTTTGGTTTTATGTTGCATATAAATTACTTAAACTCTGCAACAACTGTGTAAGAACTGTTCATCAGATTGACTTTAGGAATAAGATGATGTGCACAATACAATCAGTATTGTATTTACAGAACAGAAAACAAAAACAGAAACAAACAAAAAACAAAAAAGACTTAAGCATGACTGGTAGTGAGCATTGTGGTTGTCAAGCAGCATTCAATTTCAGTGGCAAGGGGGAAGCTGGTGGCAAATTCACTGGTAGCTGGTAGCCTGTGTGGTTGTCCGTATAAAAAGTAAATCTATAGCAAACTTTTAGTGTTTTATTCACTACAGTATTTTCAGGTTTATAAACTACAAGATGCAACTGGTGACTTTCCTGTGAATTGATATGCAGTAAATCTTCTCAATGCATGATTATTAGGGATTTTATATTGGAGCTGAGTTAGGCTTTTTGATTGATTCCTGGCTTTCTGGCTGTAATGCCTCAAATAGCACGTTACATGAGCAAGAAAGGAAGTTATATTATTAAATATGTAGACACATTTACTGCTAAAATACAACATAAATTCATGCAAACTGTAATAAGCTACAACATCAAGATTCTCAAGACCTGTAACTCTGGAGAGAATGTTCCATAACATATCAGAGTGAGCTATAAGTATAAATGATTTTCAGTGCATGTCTTTTCTTTCTCTCCTAAAACACAGACTTCTGTAATTCTGTCAAAATAATTTCAGATGGTAATTTATGTTTCTGTTGTGTACTTTTTTTAACACTTCATTCTTTCTTCAGGTGTTTATTGGATTTGTGCTAAAGCAGTTTGAATACATTGAAGTCGGACAGTTCAGGTATGCAATTAGCAAAGATCCTTTGAACAAGTGAGAATTTACTACTGTCTTATTCTGAAGCATATAGGGATTAGTTTTGCATTTTTTTGTTTGTTTTATGAGAACGGGAGTGTTATATTCCAGGCAGTGTGTTTGTATATTTTCTGTCTCTAATAGTAACCCTTTCAGAAGATTTAGGTTCCCTGTGGTTGAAGAAATTGGACATAAGTAGAATTAAACTGTTGTGCTGTTTCTCAAATTGGTATTTTAAAACCATTTATTTGGGGAATCCACCAAAGCTTTGCATTGAGGAATCAATAGGATTCAGCTGCTGAAGGGAGACCTATTGTGGATTCAGTGTGAATCCATTTTGTATTCTGAGCAACTGCTATGTGTTTTTTTTTTTATAGTACCTAACACATCATAAGCAATGTGATGGAATTTGTCAGCTATTTCTGTTTTTCTCACACTTGAATTTGTATGAAAGGATAATTTTGTTTTGCTCTGTGGGGTCTCCTACAGAAATATTACTTTTCATTGTGTACATTAAATAATATGTTATAATGTTAGTAACTGTGAGCAATGGTCAGAAGTTGAAAGAAATTAAATCCCTTGAAAAAATGGTAGTAAAGAATCAAGCACAAATTATTAAAATGCTATATAAAAGCAGAATGCATTCTTTAAAATTTTTTTAGTGGAAACAGGTTCATTTCTACTGAACAGAGTTGTGCAATTCAAACTTGACATTTTTGTTTTTTTGTTTTCAGGGAGTCTGAAGCAATTATTCCTAATATCTTTTTTTTTCTGGTGTTGCTGTCTTACGAGCGGTATCATTCCAAACAGATAATCGGAATTCCTAAGATCATTCAGCTGTGTGATGGAATCATGGCCAGTGGGAGGAAAGCTGTTACACATGGTAATTTAAAAAAAAAAATAAATAAAAAATCAGTTTATTGCTGGTAGTTCAGCAATAAAGTATAACTGCTGTTCTAAGGTATAGAGAAGTGGGGTCATAATGATTGTTCCAGAAAACACTAGGTTATAAATTTTTAATATCTTAAATAAGTTTCATTTAATTTTTCCATGAAATTTATTGTACCCTGTTAACATTAGTTCACAATGCAGCAATATTTTAAAGGCTTTGATGTTGATATTTAGTCCCATTTCTGTTTTCTCCCCTTTGAGCCTTTAAGTAGAAGCATCTGTCCTGTACTTGCTAGTGATTCTGCTGAGGAACTTTTTTGAAAAGTATTGTTTAGCTCTGTGAGAAGGAGTAAGTATGTACACAATATAAACTTTGTTCTACTAGAACTAAAAAGATAGACATCTATGTGCGGAAAGTCTTTCTTTTCAGGGATGGGAAAAACATTTAAACAACAAGAGCAATTTTCTTTTAGTAGCTGAATTGTTAGAACAAGAAAATAGTGTTCAAGAATGACTTGTCTCATGCTAAAACAAACAAAAACTTGCCGTTTTAGCAATACCGGCTCTGCAGCCCATCGTTCATGATCTCTTTGTGTTAAGAGGGACGAATAAAGCTGATGCTGGAAAAGAGTTGGAAACGCAGAAGGAGGTGGTAGTGTCAATGCTGCTGAGACTTATCCAGTACCATCAGGTAAAAGAAGACAGTGTTCCTGTTTATGCTCTGTAAAAGGGTAACATTGTTTTGACTGCTAAAAATGCTTCAGGACATATTAATAATTTTCTACACAAATCTTGAATATCTGGACTCTGTGTGTGATCTTTCAGTATATGGAGAGTGTTCAAAGACTATTGTGGTAGGGGAAAGCTTCTGTGGTACAAATCAGTTATTGCAAGTTAAATAATATGTCTGTTGCACATTATAGGCAAGCCTAGGTTACAAAGCACTGAAAAGCTTCAGTAAGGATCATGATCCTGGTTGTGTTGCAGATTGACTAAACAGAAGGTTAAAAGAAGAGTTGTAATAAATTAGAAACCAAGAAACTCAAAAGAATTTGGGGGGGGAAAGTGGAAGAGGTAATGTGCTGTTTAGAAATAATGTAAGTGTTGCTGTGCAATAGCAGTAACTTAATAACATGTTAAAAAACTATTTGAATAAGGTAATGAGGATGGTAGCTACACAGTTGTCAATTACCCCTTTGCCCCAGATCTCACAGATATGGAAAACATATTTATATCATGTAGGAGTGTAAGAATGGCTTTCATCAACACACTTTGTTTGAAAGAAAAACATAAAGGTAATTTTAAGGGAAGTGACATAATTAACACAGGAGCTTATTGCTTTTTCAGGCGATTAACAAACTTAACATGCTTTTCCTCTCATCATGTGAAAATGCAATTCTAGTGTATGCTAATGTAAGCAATGCATTTTCTGAGAATAGTTGGAGAAAAGTCAGTACATCTTGTCAAAATAATTTGTTAGAACTGCATGTTCAGATTGGAATAATTTTGTGTATCCACATTTTCTTTTGAATTTGTAGTTTTATAATCATAAAATGACTAATATAACTATATGAAATGACACTCTGTAGACACATGATGTAAAATAGTGAATAACTTTGTGTTACATAAGGTACTGTAATTGCTAGCAGATCCTCTTCTGACACACTTAACCTATTAAAGACCACCCATGCATTGCTCTTCATCCCACACTATCCCTTTTGTAGCTCTTATTCTGTCCTTTTCTGCTCATGCAGTGTATATAAGCTAACCCCAGGCAGTTCTATTGTTTGGCTATGGCAGGGACATTCTGCAGTGGTGTTCCTGTAACTCGAGAGGCTCCAAGAACTGCAATCTTTATCCTTTTTTTTTTTCTTTTTTTTTTTTTCCTTTTACAACTGTAACTACATAGAGTTGGAGAATGGAGAGTTAAAGTAATTCAACCCAGAATTGCTTCTATCTCCTTTCTCATGAGAAAGCTCTTTGGGAAGAAAGTCGTCTGGTGATTTTTTTATTTATTTTTTGATGGTCTGTTTCTGATTCTGAACTGCTTGACTTTCTTTTAGAAGTGCTCCATAATATAACTAGTTTTCAGAACCAAATTCTTCTTTCCCACTTCCCAGTTCATATATTAACATTCCTGCCTGCTATGTCTTTGGCCTGACTATCCTGGAAAGTATGGTCTCTGTAACCCTCAAGTCAGTAACATATTCAGCTACTGAAAATGATCCTTGCTGTTGGTGTCCACCATTAAAGACTGACTTAAAACTTTTACATGATGTATAAAAAAGTGATGCATCCCAGGGGAATGAGCTCTATAAGAAAAAGCATACATGTGGGAAAATGCACTCAACGGCACTCAGATATTCTATCTTCTTTCCCGTTGACTAGTGTTTTGACAAATGCAGTTTAAGAAGGATCAAGAAAACATTTTATTTCTGGTTTATAAAAGTAACTGAAAAATTCTTTTAAAAATAACAGTAGTAATAAAGTCACAACGCAGAACAAACTTTGAACCCAAAAATGGAATTTTAAAATATTGTATGGCTTCTCACGTGGATTTTCTTTTCTTGTTGCTTTTTTGCCAAATGCATGAAGTGATGATTTTTTTTTTTCCCCATTGCAGCATTACTTGAATGTTTCCCGATAGTATGGTGTTTACTTGCATTCTTTTGGACTTCCCTCAGGTGCTGGAAATGTTCATCTTAGTGTTGCAGCAGTGTCATAAGGAAAATGAAGACAAATGGAAGAGATTGTCCCGGCAAATAGCTGACATTATTCTCCCAATGCTTGCAAAACAACAGGTTGCTATATGCATTTTTTTAATCTATAAACTTGTAAAATAATTCCTGTAACCAATTATTGTAATTATGGCTTTGGATAATTTCTGTGTTTTCTTTAAGGTGTAGCCACCATATCCAGAAAAATAATTACTGTAGGATAAACTAAGCCTTTGAAATGATGCAGGTCATATTTTAAATACACGCAGTATGTGTGATATCTTCTAGGCTGTTCCCAGATAAAGCTCATTCTGTTTTTCGTATGTACACAATTGTGTCTTGCTCAGAGCACTTCCTAATGTGAATATTCTCCCATTTTTTTCATAATTGTGGTGGGTCTAACTGCATTTGTTTTAGTAAGGAGAATGAAAAAGCATCACCCAAAACTGCATTTATAAATCACAGAGTTGCAGAATAGTTGAGGCTGAAATGGACTTCTAGAGATTGACCCTGCTTTGAGAAGGCATCTGGAGCAGGCTTCTTATGACCACGTCTAGTCAGATTTTGACCATCTCTAAGGATGGAGCCTCCATCACCTGTCTGGGTCTCTTCCAGTGTTTGAGCATCCTCACAGGGAGAAGGAAAAAATGCAGGAGAATTTAGAGAGTTGTATTTCAATGGATGTTTCCTGTATTTCAACTTTTGCCCATTGCCTCTCCTTCTGGTGCTGGGTACTACTGACAAGACTGTACTTGTCTTGTCTTCTTGTCTCCTTCTTGCCCCTGGCCAGATATTTGTACACGCTGTTAAGATCATAATATTACAGAATGACTTGGGTTGGAAGTGACCTCAAAGCTCATCTAGTTCCACCTCCCGCCATAGGCAGGGATGCTGCCCGCTAGATCAGATTGCCCAGGGCCTTGTCCAGCCTGGCTTTGAGCGCCTCCAGGGATGGGGCATCTACAACTTCTCTGGGCAACCTGCTTCAGTGTTTCACCCTCTGAGTAAAGCATTTCCTCCTAATTTATAATCCAAATTTCCCTTCTTTTAGATTAAAACCATTCCCCATTCTCCTGTCATTATCTGACTGAGCAAAGAGTTGCTCTCCATCTTTTTTATAAGCCACCTTTTAAGTACTGAAAAGCTGCAATGAGGACATCCTGGAGCCTTGTCTTCTGTAAGCTGAACAGCCACAGCTCTTTCTACCTTTCCTCATATTAGAGGTGCTCCAGCCCCTTGATCATCTTTGTGGCTGTCCTCTGGACCTGTTCTAACAGCTTAGCATCCCCCAGAGCCTTCTCCAGGCTGAACAATCTCATCTGTCTCAGCCTCCCTTTGTATGACAGGTGCTCCAAGCTCTTAATCATTTATGTGACTTTCTGCAGGGCTTGTTCCAGTGTGTGTGAGTCTGCATTACTGGGGAGCCCAGAAATGGACTGTAGATTGAGGATAGGTTATAGATCCTTTGTATCTGGGAAGAAGAGTCTACAGAGAATCCTTGTCCTAAAGGGAGTACTGTCCCTAAGCAACAGAGGGCTTGTTTTACTGTACAACTTTGTTTGAAGTAATTATTTCTAATTCCAGGATATAAAGTAAAACTAATGAAATTGTGCCCTTAATATGTTCTTCACTCTTTGACAGATTCTCCCCTCCTATGAGGAGGTTGCATGGCGGGGGAGGGTAGGCTGTATGGAAGATCAGACAGCAGTTTTTGAGGGAAGCTAAAATGCTGGCAAACTGGAGTTGGCCTTTGTTTTGTATGATCTGTGCATGTACTCAACTATCAAATTAGGCTGGCAAGATAGGTTCGTCCAGATAAAGTCCAGTCCTTTGCTTTTTGCAATCAATTTCTTTATAATTTAACTAAAAAACTGATCAAGTCAGGCTTGATCCTTACTACTCCTGCCTCTGTTGCTGCAGTGTAATTCAGCTGTAGCCATTCACTTCTCTGATGATTAGGACTTTTTTTTTCCTCCTGATTGTCATCTTAAGCTTATTCATGGCCAAAACATTGTTATTCCTGTGTCACCACTGCTGTCTATAATACGCCTGCAAGGATGTGCAGGGAAGAGAAAAGTTTTTAAGTTTTATGACGATCAGTCTTTTTGCCTCATTCTCTGAATCTGGCATATTTTTCCTAAAATAAACGATACATATATTGAATATTGTGGGATAGATTTTTGCCCATGTTCTCAAACCTACTAAGTAGGAAGGCCTGCAATGAAAGTTTCAATTTACTTTTCATAGATTTTATTGCTGTAAATTTTGTGCTGTAAAGGGCAGCCTTATTATATACAGGTTGTTACAGAAATGTTTAAAACATGAAATGGTAATTTTGTGTTGCATTTACGTGTGGTGGTAGTTATAAATTAGTTTTGTGGTTTTCTTTTCCAGATGCATATAGATTCTCATGATGCCCTTGGAGTATTGAACACTTTGTTTGAAATTTTAGCTCCTTCTTCCCTTCGCCCTGTGGACATGCTTTTAAGGAGTATGTTTGTTACCCCTAAAACAATGGTAAGCAGGGGGGAACCTGTTAAAACACGTGAAGTGTTTCTAGAGTAGTAGTAAAAGTGGATGTTTCAAGAGAAGAGAGAATCTTGTGTCCTTCATGCCAAATGAAAGAGCTTGTATTTCTACTCATTTTTTTTTTTTTGCAATGTGGTGTTGAAATACCTGAAGCACAGCTTAGGAAAGAATTCATTAGAATTAACAAGATTTACTATCTCTAGCATTTTATACAGAAGTGTTCTGCTTTTGGGTTATTTACCTTCTTTTTGTTTCTCTGCCTTCCTGATCCTAAAAATACATGCAGTTATGGTAAATCTAGATTGCAATTCATTACGTAAAACACATTTTTCCTATGCAAGTGCTAGTACTATTTTGATAGTTGAGATTGTTAATTTCTTCGGAGATTTGCTGTAGGAAGGCTGAATATATTCCTATGTTGTGTTGAATTCTTTTGAAGTTGAACATTTTAATTAGCTGTTGCATAAAATTAGACATGAGAATGGAGCAAGCAGCAAAAAACTTCGGTGTTCAGGTCTTCCAAATGCCGTGCTTTTGGCAATGGTCATGCTTATTCACTCTAACAATCTACATTTTTTTTTTTTTTGGTTTGTTTGCTAGGCATCAGTGAGCACTGTTCAGCTATGGATTTCTGGAATTTTAGCTATCCTTAGAGTTCTGATTTCACAATCCACAGAAGACATAGTTCTATCCCGTATTCAGGAGCTTTCTTTCTCACCATATTTGATTTCGTGTCAAGCAATTAACAGACTGAGACGTGGAGAAAATAATGTATCCACACCAGAGGATCGTGCTGAGGTTAAACAGGCTAAATATCTGCCTGAAGAGACATTTTCTAGGTATGTTGTCTTGAATAACTTAAGTGTAAGATTAAGATTTCTGAGAAGTCACAAATATATTAACAACTCTATGCATGCACATATATTACATATCTGACAGAAATAAAGTCTCCGAAGTTGATACACGGGAGGAGGGTGTATGGAAGAGGGAATAACGAGTTGAACAGCAAAGAAAGGAGATGAGTTTTTCGTAGGGACTTTGCACTGTTTCAGTGTCTCTTCTCAAGCCAAGTGAAAGACCTACTGGAGCCATTATGACGGATAAATCCTGGTGTTATTAAAATCAACTCCAAGCTTTAACTGTTTAATCCTTTCCATCCTCTCTCTGTGGGGCCTGAAAGATGAATCATACCCACAGCAGAAGCCTGTGTTCTGTACTAGAATCTTGGCAGCAAATAGATACAATTGATTAAGTTAGTCCTGCTCTTTATTTTCTACTTTTTAAGAGCTTGCTTTGTCTAGTTAGCTTCCCATGCTGAAGCTCTGCAAGAATGACTTAAGCAAAATGAAAGATGGAGAGATGGTGATCGTATTCTGTTGACACAGTGTTTGTCATTAAGACAATTACGTTTTAATGTGGTGGGAGGCATTTGAAATAGCTATTTGTTTAAGAAACTAAAAACTTTTTACTCAAGTATGGAATTTCAGATAAAAAGAAAATTCTGCTTCTTATTCAGCTTACTGGTGGGGGTGATGGATAGAAGGAAAAGGGGCATCTGGACACTCTTAACATGACCTTATGTCCAACCAGAGTAGGTCGAGGAATGATTATGGCCAGGAGCAAGCATTGCTTATTGCAGACACCCTTTTTTGGGGTTCTGTTTTGCTCTTTTTTTTTTTTTTTTTTTTTTTTTTTTTTTTATTAAACTTGGTGTGGTGGTTTCACCCTGCTGGGCAGCTAAGCCCCATCACAACCACTCTCTTGCTCCCCCTCCTCAAAGAAAAAGGGTGAAAAAATATGATGGAAAGGGCTCAAGGGTTGAGATAAGGACAGGGAGGTTGCTCACCAATTACCATCAGGAACAAAACAAATCCAGCATAGGGAGATTAATTTATTGCCTATTACTAGCAGACAAGAATAGTGAGAACTAAAAGCAAACTGAAAACACCTTCTCCCCATACACCTTCTACCTCTTCCCTCCTGAGTGGTGCAGGGGAACAGGGAATGGGGGTTATGGTCAGTTACCACCACTCCTTCATGGTGACTCTGCCCCTGCTCCCCGTGGGGTCCCTCCCATGGGATGCCATCCTTCCTGAACTGAGCCTGGGCGGGCTTCCCATAGGCAGCAGCTCTTCAAGAACTGCTCCAACATGGATTCATACCATGGGGTTATCTGTCAGGAGCAAACTGCTCCAGCACAGGTCCCCTATGGGTGGCAGCTTCCCCCAGATCCTTGCTCCTGTGTGGGTTCCTCTCCGTGGGCTGCAGCTCTGGCCTGGGGGCTCTCCATGGGCCTCAGCCTCCTCCAGGCCACATCCACCTGCTCTGCCGGGGGCTCCTCCATGGACTGCAGCGTGGAGATCTGCTCCATGTGGGACCCATGGGCTGCAGGGGCACAGCCTGCTACACCAGGGGCCTCGCCTCAGGGGAACTGCTGCTGTGTGCCTGGAGCCCTCCTGCTGCACTGACCTTGGGGGCTGCAGGGCTGCTTCTCACTCCTCTCTCCCAGTTGTTGTTGCACAGCAGTTTTTTTCCTTTTTAAGTCCGCTCTCACAGGGGTCCAACCAGCATTGCTCGTTGGCTTCTTTCTGGTCAGCAGTGGGTCTCCTTTGGAGCTGGCTGGAGCTGACTTTGCTCTACCATGGGGCAGCTCCTGAGCTTTTCTCACAGAGGCTATCCCTGTAGACCCCCTCACTACCCAACCCTTGCCACATAAACCCAGTATACCTGGATGGAGGTTTGATATGGAATCCATGTTGTAGAGTGAATGTGGATAAATGAGGCTGCCAGCAGCTCAGTTCCTGTGACTTACCAAGCTACCCTTCCTTAGCTGAGCTGCAGTAACTGTCAAGGCGTATTTTTTTAGCTGATTGCAAATCACTAGGAAGACACCATGTCATTTTCAGTGTTTGCTGTGTGAGTGAGGTGGGCTGTTGGATGCATGCTGTCACTTACGACTTCAGCTAATGAGTAGATAACACAGTTCTGTTATGTAATTATTGAATTTCTTACCTGTCCATAGCAATAGCATCATGTTTGTTTGGGGCCAACCTGTTATATAGTATTTAATTTAACATTTTCTTTTGGATAAATGCACAAGGATTTTTTATTTTGGTTTTAAATTTACTGAGTTTCGTAGGCAAACATCACCTTATTCTGAAGGATGTTGCAGTGATGGTTTTCCTGTTGATGGTATGCATATTTTTTTTAAGGTTCTTATTACAACTGGTTGGTATTCTACTGGAAGATATTGTCACCAAACAATTGAAAGTGGATATGAATGAGCAGCAGCATACTTTCTACTGCCAGGAGCTGGGCACGCTGCTTATGTGCTTAATACATATCTTCAAATCAGGTAATACTTGAAACATTGCCTCATGTTGTTGTTTGCAGTGAGGTAATTTTGAGTTCCGAGACAATTGTTGAATGAGTAGGTGTTTAAGACATTCCGTATATAAAGAATTTCCAAAATTTTTTGCTTACAAATGCAGGTTCCGTTTTTCATATTCTGTCTCTATATACAAATAAAATGCAACTAGTGACTTTTCATCTTCTCCTTGACCGAAGGTAGCAGCAGAACTTCTCCTAGTGCTGCCATCTATTGATCTGTAGATCAGCCTAATTCACTGGCTTCTCCTTATGACTCCTCTTTTCTTTAGGAAGTGGCCTGATCTGAGGTACAGCTGGAGTATATGCAGCTATAGCCACCACATTTTCTAACTGGCAGTCTTTCCAGTCTGCCTGGTCTTCTAAAGGAGCAAACTGGAATATGGTGTCATTCCCCACTAAGTTAAGCAGATCTTTTGCAGTCTAGAATTTCTTGTGTTGCTGAAATTCTGAGACATATTCCTGGCCGTATTCTAATTCTCAGAAAGTTCTTTCCTCTGCCTCCTTTCCTTGATGAAATACTCTTTTTAAAGTGTTAGGAACCATACGAGTCTGCCTTTTTCTGTTGGAATTTTTGGAGTTCTAAATGTGCCTATTTTGGCTGTTTGACTTGAGGCTTCCGTGAGACTTTTATCCTTTTCTGCTAGGCCCAGCTCTGTCTAATAATTCCAAAAGCTGCTGTAGACCAGGATTTGTCAAGAACAGCTATCCCAGAACAGCTGCTCCTGTGTATCTCCATGCATGGGAGTAGATTGCCTCATTCCTAACACACAGCGTAAGCTGAGAGACTTGTTAGGATGAGAGGTTTTGCTCTTTCTTTGTAGTTTACAGCTTGCAACACTTAGTGTTCACCTGATGCTCTGTGGAAGAGAATCACAGCTTTGTGTTACAGCCTCTGAATAGTGTTGCACACAGATCCCAATACTTCTGTAAACATCTACAAATGTGCTTTTGTTGTTGATACACTTGCAAGGTGAAAGAACAGGAAGTTCTGTGTATCTTGCTTCAGCTTGTTGACACAAGTAAACCTTCACTGAGAAGAAAGCTTGTACCGTTTTCCTTTCAAACCTTTGGATAAATTTCCTTTTGTCTTCTTCTGAGAAAGATTTCGAGTGCTGCTATAGAATATATTTGGGTGCTTTGGAAAGAGATCCTGTTTACTAAGTAGTCCACTAGCTTTTCCCGACAGTAAGAGCGGGGTTATATTTAAACATGATACATGTGTTCTCATGACTAAAGTCTTTTAGGGAGAGCATTTTCTAATCTGTGTCACTTAAGATATTAGTGGTGTACGTCTCATTTAACTCTTTCAGTGGCGTGCTTTTTCTGTTTGCTTTCAAAACATATTCTACCTTAAAGTGGCTGGTAGTATTCTGGAGGGTAAATGTATTGCTAGCTACTGTTGCTGATAACTCTGGCACTCTAAACAACTTCATCTTCTCTCCAGTGGGTTATTACTGGGTACTTGCTGTTGCCATATTTTCCACTCTATCACCATAAATTTCTTCCTAAATTTTCTGTTTGTTGGTAAGAGGTAGAAGGTATAAAGCATCTCTCCTGACCACATTCCTTGAAAGCCTTTGCACCTTTTGCTTGGTCCAGAATATTATTTTTTGAGTTCTTCACCTTGTCAATACAGCTGACATCGTCACTTTGTTGCAGATCTTGGATTATAGTAGTTGGCTGCAATTTAAAAGTTGCTGGCACAAATCCCTGATTATTTATAGACTTCCTTGGATGTTGCACAAATCACTGCATTCTACAGGCCCGTCTGTAAAATGGGAGTTACGGTATTTCCCTGTTTAGTGATGTGAATAAAAAAAGGGAATACAAAATACTACTGTTGTACAAACACAGAATCACATTAAATGTTTCAACACCCTCTAATTTTCTCTTTTTAAGCTCTTCCTATGGAGTTCAGTTATAAACTCCTTTCTTGGTGAAAAGCTTTGTTCTGTTCCTGTCATTGCTACCAGCTGCTTCTTGCAGCTCTGAATGTAGTGAGTGATCACTCTATTTTCCACGTGCTTGTTACTATTGTAGTTACTGTTTAAGTACTGTAACAAGCACATGTGTATCGTCAGCTGCTGTTACTGAGAGATTTGAAACGTAGATTATAACAAATAGCCTATGTCAAAGTGATTTCGAGTAGATGTTCAAATGGGTTTGAGCCAGGACCAATGAAATTAGAAAATCAAGCTGGTGATTAAAATCAGGGAAGTGGGTACTTCAGCAGTAGGAGCTGGCGATGAAGGAAAGGGAAGGCTCAGCTACTTCTGTAGCAACCAGCTTCCAAGCTGCACTATTTATTGCCAAAAATATCTAGAAACTTCCATGCAAAATGAAAATTAAATATTAAATTATTTGTGCTAAGCACCAGGATATGTGTGTTGCATGATCATTAGAAATGAAATGAATTTAATCTAAGACTACAAATCCACTGTAAGGACTAATCGTGTTGTGGTTACCTTATGCGGTGTTACAGAGTTCGGACACAAAAAATTGTTTGGACACATGAGCTATATTTTCATGTCTTAACATTTTCTTTTAGGCTTAGGTTGAATTAAGTGCCTGGTTTTGTACTACTTCTTTTGTTCAGTTCAAGACTTTGTAATTTTATTTTGCTTTGAGTTATATCCTGCTAACTACAGCTGTGCCTTATTGTGACTTGTGTTTGGGAACATAGGCTACTATCTTCTCTCACTTTTAACTGCGATTTGATCTGCTACTTGGATGTCTTGTCTTATCTTGCTCGTTACAGTTTTTCTGAGAATGTGAACGTTGCTGACTGCTGTATATTCAACTATAGGAAGCTACCGTATTAGAAATCAAAATTTCTAGTGTGCTACTTTGAAGTAGAATAGAAATAAAAGGTGTATGGATAAAGTGAAAAAGTCATATAACTTCAGACTACTTTGTCTCCATTTTCCTTGTTTTCCCTTCCTTCATTTGGTATTATGATGAAGTAGCAGCAAGTTGGAAAGCAAAATTCAGCTTCTGTGTTAAGAGTTCAGTATGCAGGACAGTGACTTTTCATCACTTAAAAAGACGTACTTTTTATACCTCAGAATTTGGATGGAAGGGTGTAAGTTCAGTTTCAAATAAATATATTTGGGAAGCCCTCAACTGATGTAGGAAACTTGTAAGTGATCTTCCTTAACGTGTGCAATAGTAGTTTTAGCATGGTTTTTATTTAGAATTTGTGTTTTACTTTATAAAGAAAAATATCCTGGTCTGTAATTAAGGATTTTAAATTTGGTAAAGGTTTTCATGTGTTAGATAAACCTTTTGATGTATGATAGATATAAAGTTGACTATAGGTTTCATTATAGTTGTAGTCTTACCTAAAGCATTGTTTCAGACTGGGAGCTGCTTGCTGGTGGTTCACACGCTGCCCTTGGGCAAACTGCGTGACCTGCCTCACAATTGTGTTTAAAAAACAAAATCAACAACAACAATGCAGAGTATACATTCTTTCCAGGAATGGTACTGGCTTATGAAACAGCTATTCTTTTATCAGAGTACCATGAAAATTTTGAAATTTCAGAATTCAGACAAGAGTATAGTTACTCTAATATGCTTTTATTATTTTCAGGAATGTTCAGAAGAATCACAGCTGCAGCCACCAGGCTTTTTACAGGAGACGGATCCGATGGTAGTTTCTATACCCTTGAAAGTTTGAGTGACCTTGTTCAGTCCATGATTCCCACACATCCTTCCTTAGTTCTTCTTTGGTGTCAGATCCTTCTTCTTGTCAATTATACCAACTACAACTGGTGGTCAGAAGTGCATCAGACTCCAAAGTAAGCTTTTTTTTTTTTTTTTTTTTTTATTAGCATGTCTTTCAATTGTATTTGGTGCAACTGTATGGGGAAAAAAATCTAGCCTTTAATCTGCTAAGCTTGTCAACTCTTGAATAGTACTACTAGATTCTGAGGTAGGTAGTTCTGCGTTTATTTTGTACATGTGTATTTACATACTGTCTGTTCTGGCAGTATGCCTTTCAAACTAAGGAAGTGCATCCTGTGTTCAGTTGTTCCTCAAAAGAACTGTCAAGGAACCTCTACACTTTGAAGACTATGAAACTCCCATCTCTGTAAAATTCCCATCTGTGTACTTTTAAATATGTAAATAGCTGTAACAAAATATTCAATATAGCAGGTTTCATGCCTCTGTGGAGACTTATTTCACCTTCCAGCAGATAACCAGCCAGTGCAGATGATATACACTGTGTGTGTCTGATCAGTAAGATCTGGGTATATCTGTTACCTGTCAGTGGGTCTAGCACTGAATGTTAAAACATACTGTCAGCATTGTGCTGATTCATTATAAAGTGACATTAGTGGTGATGTCACTTGACATGAGTTGTCTGATATTCAGAAATCTTGTCTAAAATGGTGAACTTTTGGTCTGAAGTTGGGTCACCCCACCTGTACTTCTGACATGGGGATGATGGGGATGATCCCTACTTTGGGTGTAAGGTGGGATCACTATGTGGGTGGGTGGGTATCCCTCCATAAACTGTAAAGGGAGATTAAAAACTCATCTGAGAGAAATTTCTGATGTTTGTGCAGTGAATATTAGGGAAGTCTGATTTTGATTTACAACATGAATGGATTAATACTTTGAAAGAGAAGTACTCAAATATGAATTTCTGACCTCAGTTCAACCTCAGGGTGTGAAGAAACACAGAATTATGTTGTGTTATTCTACCAGAGATGCAATAGCCCATGTTTTTCTCTTAAATAACCTGTTTAGTTCTTCAGACTGTTCAAAGAAGCAATGAACACTGACCGAAAAGTAGTACTAACTTTGTTAGAAAGTAAAGAGTGATGCAAAGCAAGGTGTCTATTTCAAAGCAGTATAATGTTAAAATGAAATTTCTGGGAAAATAAATACTGCATAAAGACTTATTATTGGTAGGTCATTCCAAATTTTTTTGATTTTTCAATAGCCATAGTGATAAAATATAATGTGCTTCTTGCAGGAGACACAGTCTGTCTACTACTAAATTACTTAGCCCTCAGATATGTGGAGACAGTGATGAATCAGATTCCGAATCTAAACGCGGCATGTGCAATCGAGAGATAGTGAGAAGAGGAGCACTCATTCTTTTCTGTGACTATGTCGTAAGTTTTGAATTATGGATTTTATAACTACAGTAGTGAGTTATTAGGCTGACAATTTTTTATTACTGGTATGCATCAACGGAGTCTGGTTCGTGAGTGAAAATTGAGGACATGTCAAACTAATGATTTCATTTTTAGGGGGCACTTCTGTAAGATCAGGTATGAGCTCGTTTGAAATTTTTTTCTATTCTGAACTAATTCTCATGGGGCTTGTCTAAGGACACTTAGTAGGTAATAGAACAATCTGATGGGTATTGCAATCATTACTTGTGAGTTGCTAGGAGCATACTAAGAAATGTTAGATTTCCCAACATTAGTAGTAGCAGCACAGTTTCTAGTGGACAACACATTTCTATCTTTTGTAGTGTAAGAGGAGAGCTTTTACACTAACATTTCATTTCTATTTTTGGTTCTCTGATGACAGCAGTTCCTGTGGCTTCAACCTCTTCATGCCTTTAATATTAGTGTTTTAAGTCATTGGAAGTGTACCTTTGAGGCGAACCTTCCCATAGTACTTATATGTAGTATTGCAGTTGCGTTTGCACTGCAGAGTACTTTCAGGGAAGCCAACTAATTTCCTTTCAGATTCAGCTAGACTAAAAGCTGTATTTAAAAAGCACTTCAACTCCTAATTCAGTCACCATGGTCAGATGAGAGCTAGTCCAAAGTAAAACCCTCCAAAACCTCTTTACTGAAGAATACCAGCTTCTCAGCATCACCTGATAAGCTCTAGAAATCTTCTGTTGTGTTGTACTCCTTCCTTGTTGATATCCACTTACCTCTGTAGGTTTACAATTAATTATTGACTGATCTCTTTGGATTTGCTTTCCAGAAATTATTCATTCTGTGTTTAGGGCCAGTAGTAATATGAAATCTTTAAAAAGAAGCCTAAATGAAAATCATGCTTTAAAGAGAAGACTTTGTGTATGTTTACTTCAAAAAACATTTTGTTAAGAGGCATCTCTGCAATGACCTTCTCAATTTACTTGTTTCTAACCTGGGTTTTTAGAATCATAGAATGTCTTGAGATGGAAGGGATCCACAAGGATCATTGAGTCGAACTCCTAGCTCCATATTGGACTACCACATGCCTGACAGTGTTGTTCAAATGCTACTTGAACTCCAGTAGGCTTGGTGCCCTAACTACTTCCCTGGGGAACCTGTTCCAGTGCCTCGTGAAGAACCTTTTCCTAATATCCAGTCTAAATCTCCCCTGGCGTAACTTTGTGCCATTCCCTTTTTGTGTAATGAATTCCCATTTGTTGTAATGATATTAAAAAAGATTATTACAATTTCATCATGACTCTCTTAATTTACAACGAGTTCAAAAGCATTTGAAAAAACTGTCATGTAAAAAATAATGATGGCAATATTAAAATATAGACACTTTACACCATTATTTTAAAACAGTTACTGGAATTATGGATGAAAACTTCATGTTGTATCAGATAAGATTTTTAGTAATTAAACACTTACCCTGCGTATTACCGGAATCAGATTTTATTTTTTTCCCTTTTAGTGTCAAAACCTACATGATTCAGAACACTTGACCTGGCTTATTGTGAATCATGTTCAGGACTTGATTAATCTGTCCCATGAGCCTCCAGTACAAGACTTCATTAGCGCTGTTCACAGGAATTCAGCAGCCAGTGGTCTCTTTATCCAGGCCATTCAGTCACGATGTGAGAATCTTGCAGCTGTAAGTTTAACTTTACTTTTTTTTTTTTTTTTTTTTTTTTTTTTTTTTTTTTTTAAGAATAAAGCCACTTATCAGTTCAAACTAAATTGAAATATAAGCATGCAAATTCTGGCATTCGTGGGTAATTTATCAATTTGTAATTTTATTTTTGATGTCTCTTGTAAAAAGTGTAAACAATGAACCTTGTAACATATTAGCAATTTCAGTGTCAGATGTGTTCCAATCCATCAAGTCTATAGATTCAAGTAGAGTTGGTTAAGCTGTTTTTCTTCCTTTTTGGATATTATTCTGCATAATAAATATATTAATCTGCATAAAAAATATGAGGGGTAAATTAAAGCTCTAGCTTTCATCTTTGATTTCAGTACCTTGGTTGCATGAATAACTACTACTAACTACAGAGTTGGGAACAGGAGCTAGTTCATCTTCATAAGCCGTAACGACATGAAAATAATTTCAAGCTCATGCCTTCCCCAGTTGATCTGTCTATCTTGATGAGGGACAGATCACTTCAGAAATTCAGTATATGATTTCTGTTTATTATTTTAGTTTCTGATTTAAAAGGAGCTGATGATGATTGATAGGGATGGAAGGTTGTATGCATGCATCCCTCTTAAGCTTAGGAACTCTCTGTGGGAATGGTGCTTCCTGGGCTTCCTCTAGGAGGTAGTGGTGGGAGTTTCTTGAACAACCTGGTAAAGTTGCTTCTCTATTCCTATTGTCTATGGACAAGTCTACTGCAACTGCATTAGTGCCTTAGGCTTGTGAGTAAAATACTTAAGTTACATGAGATTCATTTGGTGGTTATATTAGTCAGCTAGTTGTCAGCTGCTGTTCTTTTCTATAAACATCTTCGTATTCTAATTGATTTTTTGTTTGTTTCAACACCCTTGTATTTAATCCTACTACATTATTAGATATGTAATTTAGCTTTTTTGTTTTTTCATCATTTAGCCTACAACTCTGAAGAAGACTTTACAGTGCTTAGAGGGGATACATCTCAGCCAGTCTGGGGCTGTCTTAACATTGTATGTTGATAAGCTTCTGTGTACTCCATTCCGTGTGCTTGCTCGCATGGTTGACACACTAGCTTGCCGTCGGGTAGAAATGCTTTTGGCTGCAACTTTACAGGTAAAGATAAATATATTCATTTGCAAATCACTTTGCATAGTGATAGTAATATGATCAAATGTAATATTTTAAGCATCTTAATTGACGTATTTTAATTTAAGTGATTTCTGTGGATAAGAACACTAATATGTGAATGATTGCATTTAACTTTATCACTTTATCTGCATTTGAATTTCCTAATCTGTTCAAAGTACATATTGGTAGTTTTTTCTTTTTTGTCCTATAAAATTCTTGTGACTCTTTCCTATAGAACAGCATTACTCAGTTACCAGTTGAAGAACTGGATAGAATTCAGGAATATCTTCAAAGCAGTGGATTAGCAACAAGGTAAATGATACCAGTACATGTTTAGATGTCAAGCTAAGTAATGTTGTAGCAATTATGTGTGTGTGTGTTTTTTTTTTTGTTTGTTTGTTTTTTTTTTGTGAATTCTGTTTGGAGATTAAAATAGAAGTCCCATTTGAGATGTATGCATATTTTGACTCAAGGACGGTTGTATTGGTTGAATTTAATTCTTAAACATATCACAAAATCAGGAAAGCCAGAGGCTCACAGACATCAAATTCTCTTCTCTACCCCATCCCATTCAGAACTTAACTTTTTAGAGAAAGTCACCCCAAATTAATTCTCTGGCAAAAGTTACATTACTGAAAGCAACTTTATCTTTCTCAGACTTTTGCAGAATTTTGTCAGTCCAAGCTGTGTTTTTTTTTTTTTCAGACAGCTGTGATAAAATTCTTAATGTCTGAACTTTTTAAAAGTAAAATGCTATTATAAAATGGGGTAAATGACTTAATTCTTGCAAAAACCTTATTTGATGTTGGAGAGAGTAATAGAATCTTCCTGATGTCATTGCTGTTCGCAGTTAATACCTGTTGATTGAAATAGGAAATAGAAGTAGTGGGAAAGAATAGAAAGCCCAATACCCAAGATGGCAGTAGATTGATAGTAGAGTACCTTCCTAGGTAAGATTAGATTTAGGTTAAAAAATAATAATAATAATAATAAAAAAAAATCCAAAGTCTCCAAATGGCTTTAAGGTATATGCTTTTGATAGCAGTACTGGAATCAGAAAAACAAACAAAAACCCTTAGATGGCAGTGGCTTCTAAATCCACAAAACGAAATTCTTAATCTTATATTTAAATTAAATTTTACTATGTTCTCCATTTTCTTAAAGAAGTGGTTCTTATTTGGTATCTCTTAGAATATATTCATCTGCAATCAGATTTGTACATTAAACTTAATTCTTCTTTATGCAGTAAATATTTTTATTGAAAAAGTAATTGAACAGCTTGTATTTTATGTATAAGCATTTATACGTTCAAAATCTATATCAATTTAATTATTTATTATTGGTGGTTCATTTGTTTTTGTACTGGTAGCTGATGAAGTTTGTAGTTACACATTATGTGAGTGCATGTATCCAACAAAGAACTCATGACCTTAGTGCTTTTCTCTCACAGAACTAGGATTTGTTCACCGTATTTTTTTTTTTTATTTTTATTTTTAAATGATTTATAAAACTAAGTTAGATCTTTGATATGTTCTTCTGTTTTCAGACACCAAAGACTTTACTCACTCTTGGATAGGTTTCGACTTATGGTAGCACCAGACACAACTAGTCCTTCACCTGCGGTTACTTCACACCCCCTAGATGGAGAAGGCCAACCAGCTTTAGAGACTGTAGTTCTAGACAAAGTAAGATTATGTTTGGAAATTTCTTTGCTCAAAGAATCTTTTGCTCCTTGCAAAATATTTGGCCAGTGATTCTTCCTTTGTTACAGTATTTTTTTTTTTGTCTATTACTGTTGCGTTTGACTGCACAACAGTAGTTATCAGTAGGTATAACAGTGGTTATTTTCTAGACACTCTCATCAGCTTTACAATTCTAGTATATCTGTGCTATATGCTAAACTTTCTTTTACCTTATTTGATGTCCAGACTCCATGGAAATAGACAACTTGCCAAGAATACCTATTTGTCTGTTTTAGAATGGGCCATTCACCTGTTACCTATTTTACTTTTTCTGATGTTTTTATTATTGCTAGTTTTGTAGTTTCTTTGCTTTTTTCTTTTTGTTGACATTAATGTGGCCTGTTTATCTCTAAAAGGACCACAATTCAGTGCCAGTAAGCAATTTTCCCCCACCCCTCAAAATGTTATTTTCTGAAAACAAATATGTACTAAGTTTATTTTTCCGTTATTAAAGGACTGGTATGTGTCACTAGTGAGGTCACAGTGTTGCATCAAGTCAGACTCAGCACTACTAGAAGGTGCAGAACTTGTAAATAGGATTCCTCAGCCTGACCTGAACTCCTTCATGACCTGCAAGGTAACTTTTTTGTCAGATAGATCTGAATCAAATGAATATATTGTAATAAAATATTTCAGATGTTCTAACTGGTAGTATTAATAGATTAGGTTCTTTAAATACAAGCGCTTGAAATTTATATGATACTGGTAGTTGATATTCTGAATTTTACTTCATTTGGGAAACTAAAATACTGAATATTTTTCAACTCTGTCTTTAGCAATGCTGTTAATGTTAGTTTTCTAATACTACAGGTTGGATATATAGAGTGGAAATGAAGATTAGTTTATATATTATAATAACAAAAATCCATAGTTTTATCATTTTACATAATTTCCTCATTCTGTTATACAGTCTTTTACAATGCCAGATGCTTCTGAAATCTTTATCTGTGCTGGATGACTTGTAATATGGCTCTAACAGGCCACAGATAGTAAATATGTCATGATGTACAACTAGGTTTTCTGAGAATATATTTTGCTTGAATTCTGTCCAGTACATTTGCTGCTGGTATGCAGAAATGATAGCGGGAAGCCATTTTTGAATAGATTTTACACTTTCTCATTTTGAGAAGAAACATGGTTAGTATTCAAATACCAAAGATGTGGAGTTTGAAAGATGTAGTTTATCTTTTTAACTTCTTTTAGAATTTAAATTCAATTTACTAGAGTTATTTCAGGGGTGGACAAAACTTGTAAGCTAAATTGTGACTTGCCACTTTATTTTCAAGTCTGTTTATTTGTTTTAAAAAGGAAATTTTAAGATTTCTGTGATGTTTGTGAATTGATGACAGTAGTTGTTCTTCTATCAGGTCAAATATGACAGATAGTGACTTGTCCAAACGTGCATATCAAATAACTGATGGAGCTTGCACTTTTCAGCCCTGTGCTCAACTACTCATATTTCTGCCAAATTTTAATATTTTGAGCTCAATTGCTAGCTGTTTACCTTGATATATTTTGGAAAGTTCTGGCAAAAGTGGTTTAGGAACTTCTGAAAATAAGGTTGGCAAAAAGGGAAAAAAAGGGAAATGCATTAAGTTTTTAGGCAGAAGACAGTAGGTTATTTTATACTTTGCATATCAGGGATGTAAATTCTCTGGGCCATACTGTCAGCAAACGGTCCCTTTTTGTCCCCATTGAGGAATTTGAAGTTTATGATGAAATCTTCTGAAGAATCAGTTTCATAGACTCACAGAATGGTTTGGGTTAGAAGGGACCTTAAAGATCATCTAGTTCCCACCTGCCTGCCTTGGGCAGGGACACGTTCCACCAGACCAAGTTGTCCAAAGCACTTCCACATGGGGCATCCACAGCTTCTCTGGGCAACCTGTTCCAGTGCCTCAGAACCCTCTGAATGAAGAATTTCTTCCATATATCTAATCTAAACCTACCCTCTTTTCGTTTAAAACCATTACTCTTTGTCCTGTCACCATGCTCCCTGACAAAGAGTCCCTCCCCAGCTTTCCTGTAGCCCTCTTAGGGTACTGGAAGACTGCTATAAGTTTGCCCTGGAGCCTTCTCTTCTCCAGGCTGAACAACTCCAGCTCTCTTAGCCTGTCTTCATTGGAGAGAGGGTCAAGGATCTGTCAAGGTCCCTCTGGATGGCATTTCTTAGAGCAGGTCAACCGCACTACACAGTTTTGGTGCCATCAGCACTGTCCATAGTGTCAATCACTCTGTCCATGTCACTGGAACAAAGATGTTAAACAGCACTGGTCCCAATACTGACCCCTGAGGAACACCGCTCATCACTGATCTTCACTTGGACATGGAGATACTAACTGCAACACTTTGAGTGCAACCATCTAGCCACTTCCACCAAGTTGTCCATTTGTCAAATCCTTGTCTCCAGTTTAGAAACAAGGATATCATGGGGGACAGTGTCAAATACTCTGCATCAGTCCAGGTGGATGGTGTCAGTTGCTCTTCCCCTGTCCACCAATGCCATAATGCTGTTGTAGGTCACCAGATTTGTCAGGTGCAATTCTGCCCTTAGTGAAGCTGTGTTGGCTGTCACCAATTGCCTTATTTTCCATATGCCTTAACGTTCTTTCCATTATAGTAAATACTTGTTTGGCACCTATTCTTGAAGATTTCATATATGCAGGTCATCAGAGCTTTATTCACATGTTGTTCTGAAAACTTGTACTGAATATACTGTTTTTCCTTTCCAGTCCAGCATATTGGTGTTTAGAAATTAAATAGAACAAATATGACCTTAATTATGGTGCTGTTACGTAATACAAAAGAGTGGAGGTCTTATAAGTTAAATTAATAAACTATTAATTTGCCACTATATTAATTTGCCAGAATAGTTCCATCAAATACTTAGATTCTCTTTAAAAGTAATTTATTTACTTTTTATTTACTATTTGATTTCAGGAATTCAACCTAAGCTTGTTAGCGCCTTGTTTAAGCCTTGGCATGAATGAAATCTCAAGAGACCAGAAGAGTAGCCTCTTTGAAACATCTCGGAGGGTAACTCTGGACCATGTGTCTACCACTGTACTAAACCTTCCTGCAAACCACCAGGTTTTCCAACCACTATTGCCAACTGAGCCATCAGCCTACTGGAAAAAGCTAAGCGATATCTTTGGTAATAGAAATAGTGGTCTTTTTACTTTTATTCTCTTCTCTGCGAAGGTAGTTGACAGATATCTTGTTAATTCATGACCTTTTTTAAAAAAAAAAATCAAGATAACTTGGTATAAAAGTGCCTATGAGATAATTCTGAAAAATATTTGTTGATGGGAAAAATTCAAACTGCTAGATTTCATTCAGTCTTTTCTTCTAGGAGATGAGGCGATGTATCGGTCGGTGATGACGCTTTGTCGTGCTCTGGCTCAGTATTTGCTGTTACTCTCAAAACTACCAACGGGTCTCCGTGTTCCTCCTGATAAAGAGGATGATATCCTGAAATTTGTGGTGATGTCAGTAGAGGTAAGAAACTAAACCATAAATAAAGATGTAATGAAATGTTGGTAGAGGAAGCAACTTTGACTTAAATTGGTCACTGTGAAGTGACTTTTGATCTGGACAACTTTTTTGTCTTACTGTAGAAGTTTATTCAGTGGTTATTTTACTTGATCTGTGATAGAAAATCCGGTTGGGTTATGGGGCAAGGGTAGCTTTTTACGAGAAGAGGTTGATGGAATGATCTTGGCATTTGGGAGAAATGTCCAGCACTTTTTGGATGTTGAACAGAAAAGGTTTACCTTTGACTTTTTTTTTTTATTTTGTTGTTTGTTTTTGTTTTCTTTTTTCTCATTTAATACTCATGTTTTTTGTAGTTTTCTGCTTTCTTAGAAAAGAAACATATTCTATACAGTAATATGTAAGGTTCTTATTAGCAAATTGTATAGAAAAAACAGCTTTCAGCTATAAATTCCTGTATTGGGAGAATTTGATATTAATGGGAAATTTTGATTTTTCCATAGGCATTATCATGGCGTTTAATGCATGACCAGCTTCCACTAAGTATAGATCTTCAAGCTGCTCTGGATTGTTGCTGTTTGACATTACAGCAGCCTAACCTCTGGAATTTGTTGGCATCTGCAGTTAATGTGACGTATGCTTGCTCCTTAATTAACTGCATTAGGTTTATTATAGAAGCAGGTGAGTCCACTTTGAACACCTGTGAAAAGAACTCCTTAATTGTCAGTCATCACCGCTAGGTGTCTGGAATGTTTCTTGTGAATCCTTTCTAGTTATTTCTTTGACAACCTTATTTTAACTGTTTTAATTTCACATTTAAAACCTTGTGTTTACTTTTGAACCTAGCAGATTCCTTGGAAATGTAAATATATAATGCTACTATGTGGTTTTGAGGAGAAAAATGGTATATGAGATACATAATGTCTGTGTCTTTTAAATATTTTTGTCTTACTTCAGTTGCAGTTGAACCGGGAAATCAACTTCTTAGTCCTGAAAGAAAGAAGAATACTTCAAAAGGCTTAAATGAGGATGAAGTTGATTCAAACACACAGAGTAAGTAAACAGTGAATTCTATTTCTGATGAAAAAACAGTAGGTCCCCTTTCAATAACTAAATTTTTTAACAATAGGAATTTATCTGAGAGCTTACTAGTTTTTGATAAATGCTTATTATATATAAGTTAACATTTTTAATATGTATAATTTTTTGTATTGAAAGCCAAACATGAAGGGAGATCCTTCTTTTGGGGGGTCCTGTCAGCTGTGCAGCATGCTGCAGACTGAACTCTTTAAAGTGGTGTAGGATTTCTAAATTTCCTTTGGAGATGTAGAATTGATCTATTAATTCTTCTGATATAAATGGCAGATTCATTATGTGCATTTCTCATGTATAGGAGTACTGTATTGGGGCGAATGACAAATGTAGTCTGCAAGAGTGGACAGCAGCATTGTTTTCTATTTTCAGTTATGCTGGTGTAGATTGAGAGACCAGTTCCACCTAAAAGAAATGACCCTGCTTATCAGATCTAGAAGAGAGCCAGTTATGAAAATGTTTTTTATAAGATAGATAAGTTTGGTCAATGTTAATTCTAAGAAGTGCACTATTCGGTGTTTACCCCAACTATTGCTGAGGTTAGGAAACTGACGTATCTGCTCTGCTGGCAGATGTCAGCTATTGGTATTCTCCAGCACTGAGACAGGCAAGCAACATTTGCAGAGAGGGTGGTAGTAATACTCTTTAACCAGATGGAAGTCTTGTATAACATTTTTGTCCTACATCCTCTTTGTCCTTCTTAGTCAACATATTCTTTAATTAAGCATTCTTGTTTTTTCTGTATGATTTTAACTGGTGTCTTTTGAATAGATTGGCAAAACTGAATTTATTTTTTTTTCTCTCTACAAAGAAAATAAACATGTTACTGCAGCTTGTGAAATGGTTGCTGAGATGGTGGAATGTTTACAGACTGTCCTGGCTTTGGGGCATCAAAGAAACAGCAGTATACCAGCGTTTCTGACGCCTGTCCTCAAGAATATCATCATCAGTTTAGCAAGGCTGCCTCTAGTGAACAGTTACACAAGAGTACCTCCCCTGGTATGTCTGTTTTATTTTCAGTATGTAAGAACTAGCGAATAACTTTTTGAAAAATCAAATATTGGGGCTGCATCTTTTTTTTTGTCAGTAGGACTTATATTTTGCTACTTTGATCACCCAGTTTAGGTTTTTAAACGTGAAGTAGAAAAGCGTTGTAAAGATATTAAATAAGAGTTAATTTGGAGTGAGAATTCTGATTAGAAAGGAGTGTAGTTGTTCCTTACATTCTTATGTGAATGAAAGTCCAGGCAGTAATTAAAAGACATAAAAATAGGATTTGGGTGCTTTGTTAGGGCTAATATTTCTTCCTGCTCAGCAGAATCATATAACCCTGGGAGTGTAAAATCTACACTGCTACCTTCTTTTATATCTGAATTCACAAGTTCATTTTACTCCATGCTAAGTAAGTACCACAAAGATGCTGAGGTGGTTCTAGTGTGTGAACTAGCTCAGATATTTTGTAGTGGTACCGTGGCATGCTATGCAGATACTTCTGGATTGTATGTTGTATGTTACCTTTCTTTCCTAACTCATCTTGGATCCTTTGGACAAAATATTTCAAACTCTCCTTTTTAGCAGATACAGTGTGGATTTAATAACACCTTATGATTACCTCCAATGTGGTATTAGTGTTATGAGATGACTTAAGCTGATTTTAAAAACTTCAATTACCAGAAACATATTTAGGTGCTTACGAAGTAAAGCAGAAGGGGGTTTTCTGATCCATACGTACAGTTTCTCCTCATAGTGTTTGTGAGAGGATGTCTAAAAATACTAATTTTATGGGTTAAGACTTCTTTGACCACTCTTGAATGCATCATTGTGCTTTTTCAGCAATCTTTAATACAAAACTGTTTTCCCTGAATTTCAGTTCAGTGCATTTTCAGCATTCAATCTAGGATTCAGCTGGCACTTAGCATAACATAAATTCTAAACTAAAATGTATGATGGGAACTTTATTTTCTTGGACATTAGGACTAAATAACTAATTCATAATGAGAAATGTGCAAAGAAAAGAAAAAGAAATAGTGTAAAATATTCTGTGTTATTTAATCTTTCTATAAGATTTTTGTGTTTGGAGAATTATTTTAGTCATTCATGTCTTAATGCATTTGAATGGTGCTACACGTTGTTACATACGTATAGTTGTCATGTTCATGCTATTACTGTTTTGGAATAGTAATAATCTTTATATTTCATCAGGTCTGGAAATTAGGCTGGTCGCCAAAGCCTGCAGGTGACTTTGGCACAGTTTTTCCTGAAATCCCAGTTGAATTTCTTCAAGAAAAAGAAATCTTTAAAGAGTTCATCTATCGCATTAATACACTTGGTATGTACAAACATAAATGTGAATACAGATGGCACTTATTGGGCATTAACCTGTGCTGTGAAGTCCTCAGATAACTGAGTTTGGTACCATTTATTTACTATTGTTGCATATTTAGACAAGAAATAATATTTCAGAGCAAGTTAGTAATTGTGCTGTAGTAATTCTTGCATTTTTCTCAATGCAGAGTGAAAATCAGAAATTATAGAAGTAGAGATAAATTGTTCCAACTCTGAAGTCATTTTAGTGTGTTCTAAGAATTGGTGCCTGTTTTATGAAGCATACACTTGATAGCATGTCTAACAATGTTTTGCTTCACCCTGCCTTTTTTATTCATGCATAGTAGATAAATTGAATTTGCTGTCCCACACTCAATATTTTAAGTGTCACTTTAAAGCTTCTGGGTATATAAAGGTTTACTGAGGGGGAACAGTGTGAGGCTTAAGATTTCAAGCCTTCCTTAACAGATTAGGCTGTCAATGTACCAAATTTTCCGTATACTTACAAGTCTGTTTTTTATCTTGATCTACAGGTTAATTTTTGAATGACCTGTGGTGAAGTACTGTTTTTTATTTGGACACCATAAGGCCTAAGATGACATTTGCTTTTTTAATACTTCAGATATTATAAGTATAAACTGTGGAGTACTGTTAAAGAATCCTCTACAATATATTGCTAGAAATCAGTTTGGAAAAACTTTTGAAAAGTGTTTGAATTCTAATGGCCTGTTTCTAGGCAATTCATTCTGCTTTTATGGCATGAAGATTTCTTGGATCATTATGGGATTTTCTGTGCCAGTCCTCACAGGAAAGAAAGTGCAGCTTTTGGATGCTTTTCTGTATTGTAAAATCATGGTAGATCTCATTGCTTTTAAAGTTGGATAGTCAAAATATCTAAATATATGTAAGAAATAACCTGAAGAGGACCACGTGGATAATACGTGGATAATACCCTTCTAAAGAATTCTTCGCTTCCTAAAGCAGAACAGTTTAAATTCAAGCTATGGTGATTAGAAAAATGCTAAATTGAGTAGGAATAAGTATGAAATTGAATCTGTAGAAACAATGTGCTGCTTCTTTAATGCTGTTCTATGTTTAAGTTTGTATTAAGACGTGAATGGCTATCTCTGAGTGTTTCCTTAGGATGGATCAGCCGTACCCAGTTTGAGGAGACTTGGGCTACTTTGCTCGGTGTACTTGTAACTCAGCCTATCGTAATGGACCAAGAAGAGAGCCAACAAGAGGTAATGTCATTCACTGAATGTTTTTAAAATTAAAATTTAATTATAACAAAGAAAAAAATCCTTCTATTAATAAGCCTATCAAACAGAATATTAGTGACTAAAATTGAAAAATTACTTCTGTTTTTAGTTCCTTGTCTTTATGTCCCTGTGAGTTCAGACACCTCTATCAGTGCTGCTAAATACTGAATCTGTAGCATCTTGGTTTAGATGAATCATTAGAGCAATGAATGCATCTAGACAATGATATCCATAAAAATGCTGTTGAAAATTCACGATGAGGTTGAGTTTTATTCCTAAAAGAGCTGTTAATAAAAACAGTTAATGTGAAAACACATCAGAGAAGGATCCAACTCAGATTTGCTCTTGTTTGATGATTTGTTTCAATAGGTAAACTACTGTGTAGATGCAAACAGGGAAGCTATACTTTTAAAACTTTGAAATGAACATTTTGAGGCTTTAATGCTGTTGGGATTAGAGAATGTGTGTAGAACTTCTGAGGTGGAAGGATATGTTTCTGCTAGTTGCAGTGCTTTTTGTGCATTTCTTATGTCAACCAAATTTCTGAATAGGAAGAAGTCTAGTTATCAGTCTTGCTGATAATACTTCAGTGGAAGGTAACAAACTAATACTCAGGGCTTTCAGGATTCTTTTTTTTTTTTTCCAATTCAAATTACAGTAAGTTCATTTTACAGGAAGATACAGAGAGGACCCAAATTAATGTTCTTGCAGTACAAGCCATAACTTCCTTGGTGCTGAGTGCAATGACAATACCTGTTGCAGGCAATCCAGCAGTCAGCTGTTTGGAACAGCAGCCCCGCAACAAAGCTTTAAAAGCTTTGGACACAAGGTAATCTTTTGTTTACTCTAAAATGTGTTAATTTATACTTGTGATTAGTATGCAGTTATGATTAGCTTAATCCAGCAATAGCAAAAATGCGTTGACTGTTTTTTAACTAAGTGTATATACAGGTAGATCTGTTTACAAAGAGTTCAAGTGGACTTAGCTTCACAAACCTGCCGAGTTAAAAGACAATAAAAGTATTATTTAGGCAACAGAGGGCAGAATGCATCTCTAAACATTTCTCAGTTTTAGTATCCCTGATAATGAAAATAAGTATAGGTTTATTTTTATTGTAGAGCAAGTTAGTCAGACTTGAACAAAAATGTTAAAAGGAAAATCTGCTTAAATTAATTTCTTTTGGTCTTTCAGGTTTGGGAGGAAGCTAAGTGTTATCAGGGGAATTGTTGAACAAGAAATCCAAGCAATGGTATCTAAGAGAGATAATATTGCTACTCATCACTTATATCAAGCTTGGGACCCCGTTCCATCACTTTCTCCAGCTACTACAGGTAGCTTCTTTTGTAGGAGTTGGGGAGGGAGTAGATTTCTATTACATTTTAAAAGTAGTCATGAATTTTTAGGAGTTTTTAGGATAAACTTTTAGGAGTTTGACACCATGTTTACAGAAAACTAAGCCATTTTAAGATCTATTTAGAAAAGCATATTTTAAAAACTTGCCTTCTGTTTTCTGTTACAGGTGCTCTTATCAGCCATGAAAAACTCTTACTGCAGATCAATACTGAACGAGAAATAGGAGATATGGACTACAAACTGGGACAGGTTTGTTAAAGTTTTAACTTTGAGCTTGACTTTTGTTGCATTTTCTTCTAATTTAGTGAAAACCCATTTAAGAAGCATTGCTTAGCATCAAATTTAAATTGAGGACTCTGATATTCAGAGTCATGATTCCTCTCAGCCCATTAATCTGTGTCTCAGAAAACTTTTGCTTTTGTGTATGAGGTCTACCCATGAGCTAGCTATTGAATTGTTCTGCTTCTCAGTCCCATGTTAAAGATCCCTTGTAGTATTAGATTCAACTTCTATTGGATTTTATTTTGCTATTGCAAGCATGCAGTTGTCCTTAGGAAAGGAAAAAAAAAACACGCATGTAAAATAAGCACTGTTGTTTTAATCTTAATAAAAACCCTACAGTAGATTTATTTAAACTTCATAAAGAAAAATTTGAATGAAGCATCCTTCTTTATAGAGAAACTGAGTCACAGTACTTAACATCGTATTCTTTTCTAGTTTTAGCATCTGGCTGTATCCCATGCGTGTGCACTACTTTTAGCATCGCCTGTATTGTTATACTGAGTTCAACTAAAATGTTGACAAAGGTTTAAAAAAATAATTAAGTGATGTGCAATTCATGTAAATGTTTGAGGCTGCGTGTTCATTGCTTGTAATTTAAATGAAAGATGCATTGGACTTGGATTTTTTTTTAAAGTTGATTATGAAGGTGTTGAATGATGGGTTTCTTTTCTGTTTGTTTTTTCTTCACGTTGCAAGGTCTCTATACACTCCATATGGTTAGGAAATAATATCACTCCATTGAGAGAAGAAGAATGGGGTGAGGATGAAGAAGATGAGAATGACGTACCTGCTCCTTCTTCACCACCAACCTCTCCTATTAACACCAGGTGTCTTATTTGTCTGTCCTTTGACTTATCAGTCAGCTTTTCTCTCTTCATTTGGAGTTCAATAAAGCAGCTTTATAAATTGGATGCTGGTTGAAAATATGAGATAATTTTTACTATTTGTGTTTTTTATTTCGAACTAAGCATTTTGGTAGAACTTAAGAACAGCCATTTTAACTCCGGCTTTTTGTGCTTTGCAGGAAGCATCGGGCTGGTGTAGATATACATTCTTGTTCTCAGTTCTTGCTTGAACTATATAGTCAATGGATACTGCCATCAAACCCTAGCAAGAGAACACCAGTCATTTTGATTAGTGAAGTGGTGCGATCAGTAAGTCTAAAATATTGTTCCGATTAATAATTGAGTATATGTAACCAAAGGTTCAGAGTGAATAAGTGTTTGTCTTTTAATATGTAAGAAACACTGTTTTTCTTCCTTGGCAGTGGTATGGTATGGGTAGTGCAGAAACATAACTTGCACAGCTATAACATAACACTTTAACTATATAAATATCTGGATTGTGTATTCTACTACTATGTTACAAACACTTTATTGTCATATGACAGTCCTGTAATTGACTATTTGCAAAAAGTAGACTTCAGGATTTTGCTTATCCTATCTTCGTAAGAAAATGACAAAAACAATGTATTAAAGGACTAAAGTGACTATTGAAGTATACAGGCAAGACTAAAGAATGTCTCTGATAAGCATTATGCACTAATAACTAAAATACTTCGATGAAGCTGTCATTGTGAGAGAGTATGTGCTGTATGTTTTGGGGTGTTTTAATATGTTCATTGGTTTTCCAGAATCACTAGTGGATTTGTTTTTGTAAACCTTTTTTTGGGGAAAAAAAAAAAAAAGCAAACACTGGGAGTGGGATAGGTGGCAGAATTCTGCTCAAGTTAACAATTGTTATTCCAAACGTTTGAGTTGATGTTTGTGTTGAATAGGTCAGTTGAAGAATATTTGCTGACAACTGTAAGAGTCAAATTTTGCGAGCTGCTAATGGGCTTTTTTGTATTTGATTTTAATTTGTGTATAGCTTCTGGCAGTATCAGACTTATTTACAGAAAGGAATCAGTTTGAGATGATGTACACTACATTGACGGAATTGCGAAAGGTGCATCCATCAGAAGATGAGATTCTTGTACAGTATTTGATACCAGCCACTTGTAAAGCTGCTGCTGTTCTAGGAATGGTAAGAAATTTTCGTGGAAACTTATTGCAAAATTACGAGCCTCTAGGGATTAGAGGATGCCTGTAGAACATCCTAAGTTACTAGTCCTTCATTTCTGCTGCAGAATCTGTTAGTTCTGTTGTCTTTTTTTCCCTTGTAAGAGACTGGAACAGTGCACAAAATGAGTACTTAACTTGATAGTCATGAATCCCTTTTCTTTCCCTTGCTCTTGTGTTACCTCCGTTGTGGTCACCCCAAATTTAGGGAAAGGAAGTTAATGCAAGTTTGCATGAATTTAACTATGTAGATAAGGGAGGATTAGTATCTTCCAATAGACATTTCAGAGTGGGACTATTTATGAAAAAAAGCTAACATTTCTATAACTGTTGAGACTAACATAAACTGTATGGATAACAGTGTTAAGAAAGGTTTTGAAAGACTTAGGGGTAGGACTTGCAGTAGCTTTTGCAGCAGCATCAGTAAAAGGGAAGTCTTTGCAAGAGATGCCAAACTTAGCAGAACAGCTCCAGAGATCAGCTTGTTCTGACTAAGCTCTAATTACCCACTCAGTGAGCTAGTAGCACTTGCTCAAAAGCAAACAGATGAATATTTTGCTTAGTGGGAGAAAAATGAAAGGGGGGCTGAGTCCACTAAGAGTTGCTTGTTGTCCTGTGGTCAGTCATGTTGAAAATTTGCTTAAAGAGAGCAACTCTAGGGAAAAAGAGCAGGTGGAGCACATGCTGTAAAACTGACCTGTGTCTGAGATGATTCATGAGTGCAAGAATAAGGTAAAGCAATTTCTCTTAAATATTTAGAATAAACTTTAAGAAAAATAAGATCTCGCTTTTCAAGTCCAACACATTTTAGGGTCGTTTTTGCATGTTCTTGTAGGTTTATTGAACTTTGTTAATGGGGGGTAAAGTATCTGATGCCAGCTTAATGTTTGAAGGTTAAACGCAGGGGTGATGGATAGAAGGATGTACAGATCTGGTTCTGGAGAACAAATAAATGGAGCACTGTACTGATAGTTGAGTGGATGGGAGACTGTTCTTTTGTACACAGGCTATAGGCATCTACCAGCCAGTGCAATACAGAAGTGTCCTTTGTTGTGTAGTTGGAAAGACAGAAAATCCTGACTATCCAAGTCCTATATGTAAATGATCCCTAATATCACATATAGTTTACCATGTGTATCTTGGCTTTGGTTTTAAATTATGGGATGGCTTGTTTTAGCTGTAAAAAGTTAACTTGATCACCTTGTGGTGTCAGTTTACTAGTGAATCTGCAAGTTACCTCTTATCAGATACATTAATCTTGTGTGATAGATTCAAAGTACTGTTATAAGCTCGCCTCTGTTTTATGCCAATCTTGCATAAATTATTAGCAGTCTGATTTTTTTTTAGCAATTTTCCCCAAGTATTTCCAAGTAACAGGACCACCAGTATTGACTTTAAAAATTATTTTGGGTATATTAGGATAAAGCTGTGGCTGAACCAGTAAGTCGACTGCTGGAATCCACTCTAAGAAGTACCCACATGCCAAGTCGAATTGGAGCTCTGCATGGAATTCTTTATATCCTTGAGTGTGACTTGCTTGATGAGACAGCGAAGCAGCTCATTCCAATTATCAGCGATTATTTGCTCTCCAATTTGAGAGGAGTAGCACAGTAAGATTTTTTTTTTTTCCCTTTCCACCATCTCCTTCATTTAAAACAACAAAACCTCCCCTGTTTTACATTCAGTGAAAGAATACATGTGTAGAAATAAACTGGCTTATTTTAGCCTGGCTCTTAAAAACTAAGAAAAAAAGAAAACTTTATTAAGATTTTTAGGGTTGCCTTGTTGGAACTTGAAAAACTAGCTTCTCTTGCAGTGTTACTGTTTCTACTTCTGACTGGAACTGTTGCATGCTTGTGTGAACAAAAAGACTTACTGTTGTTGCATTAAACAACTTAAGTTTTGTCAGTTTCATTGAAACCTTGGAGATGAATTGGAGCCAATTTTATGTTTGATTTACAAAAGTAAAAAGGTATTTGAGGGTAGATAAACAGAAAGCTCTCATTTTTTTTCTTCTTTGGTAAATTGTGTTCCCTAAACCTTACCTTATTCTTCTTTTAAAAGGCATACTCTTTGAATGAGACTTGCAGGATCAGTAATGAACGATGTTTTTCTTCTAGACAAGTCAAGCAATGTTGGCTTGTAACTATACAGCTGAAAAAAATTAGGGAAATGTTAGGCCAGCTTTCCATGAAAACCAGTGCTCCCGTATAGCATGTGGCAGTTTTGTGCAAATCACTTGGTGATACTTTGTGTAATTTAAAAATTGCATAAATTTCACGTGGAAAAAATACCTGGTGTTTCTAAGGCTTGTTTGTATTGTCTCTGTTCATGACATAGGCAACTTTGATGTAAGTGACAACTTTGTTTTTGCTTATTTACAGTTGTGTGAATGTCCATAACCAACAGCACATCTTAGTAATGTGTGCAGCTGCGTTCTATTTGATAGAGAATTATCCACTTGATGTAGGTCCTGAATTCTCTGCAGGAATTATACAGGTATGTGGTAATACCCCCCGTCAAAGGTGATCATGTAACCCAGGATATTTATAACAGAGATATTTAACACTTTATTTTTTGTAATAAAGGTTTTTGTTTCACCAGGCTTTCTTAATACAGTGGTCTTTGATGCAGTTCCTCACATGCTAGCTATAACGTTATGCTGCTAGAAGATGACCTAAATGCACCTCAGAAACAACTAGCTGGCTTTTTTTCATTTCAGATGTGTGGAGTCATGGTGTCTGGAAGTGACGAATCAACGCCATCCATTATTTATCATTGTGTACTGAGAGGATTGGAACGACTCCTCCTTTCAGAGCAACTTTCTAGGCTGGATAGTGAATCTCTCGTTAAACTGAGTGTTGACAGAGTGAATGTGCAGAGCCCCCACAGAGCGATGGCAGCACTTGGGTTGATGCTGACTTGCATGTACACAGGTATTTACTTATTTTTATACCTTTGATGTGCTGAGAGCTGTTAGCTTACTAACAGTGCTATTTCTTCAATTGTTTTTGCTACTAAGGATAAAAAGGTCTTATTTTGGCATTCACATTTTGTAACAAATTATCTTGTTTTAGGAAAGGAAAAAATCAGCCCCAGTCGTTCCACAGATGCAAATCCTGCAGCCCCTGACAGTGAATCTGTGATTGTGGCTATGGAACGTGTGTCTGTCCTTTTTGATAGGTGAGAGGATAAAACGTGATAAAATGTGTCATGAGGGAAATGATTGTTTGGCACTGTCTTGTCACTTCTCTGTTTGACAGATCTAATACTTAATGATATTTTTCTGCTTACCATAGCTTAAAATTGATGCTTCTAGTATATGCAGTAACACTGATGGAATTGCTGAATGCAGCACAAATGTACAGGAATGTAAATGGAAAACAGACCTGTTCTAACTGATACTCTGTTTCACAAACCATAATACTTTATAAATGTATTTCCAGCTCCCTTCAGGTCAAACTCTTGAGTGCTTTTCAGGATGTCTTCTGCATAATCAAGGATATAAATCCAATTTACAGGAACTAATCTTTGAAATCAGCCTGAAGAGTTTAAAACATCTTTTCCCCTTCCCCCCCAAGTGTTGCTCTTTTCAAGGCTGTTAAGTAATTGCAGTGGAAGGGTACAGTAAAATTTCTGTATTCGCATGGAAGTCATTTAATGGAAGTATTTCAAACCCCCTGTTCTGATCTGACAATCTCAAGCTGTGTTAAGTGAGCATAACATGTTAGATTTTACGTAGTAGTTTGTAGGACAATGATTTATATTTTTTTTAAGTGTTCAGTGTTTTTTCCATAAAACTGGATGAGGGTTTCAGTTCTGCTCTCAGTGAGAACAGAGCTAGAACTGTGCCTGATTACTTGTGAAAATATCACTCCTAAGAGTTAGCAAAACGAACGACGAATATAGAAGCAGAAAATATGATTGTTCCCTACAACAGTTATTAACTTGATCTTGACACATCAACAGATGCAGCCATTATTAGGAAGATTTCTCAATCAGTGTTCATTAAATAAAATTGTCCTTAAAGTGAAATAGCTTTCCTCCTCTGTATGGTGCAGCTTGCTTTTCCTCTGTGATATATTGGTCATTCTGGTGTTGAATGAAAGTGATGCAAAGATGTTACGAATGGAAAGCAAGGTTCTGCTTATGAATAGTCTTTTCTCTATTAACTAGCATTAGTGATTTCCCTGTCATTTTTGTTCTTGTTTAGCCTTTTCAATTTTTCTGTTGTGAAATCATGTCTCTAAATCAATTAGAGAGGTTCAAAAGTATGTGCTATTTGAGAGGGGGAAAAACAAAAAAGGGAGTCTGGTTGAGGGAATGACTCCTAATTATTTCTAATAGCTTTGGTAGGCTAGTTTTGCTATATTGTTAGTGTAAGATTAGGAAATGTCTTGAATTATTGCAATTAAATTGAAAAATAACAAGATATTTACTGGAATTAAATCATAAAATCTTGTTTATTATTTTTAGGATCAGGAAGGGATTTCCTTTTGAAGCTAGAGTAGTGGCCCGGATCCTTCCACAGTTCCTGGATGACTTTTTCCCCCCACAAGACGTAATGAATAAAGTTATTGGAGAATTTTTATCCAATCAGCAGCCTTATCCGCAATTTATGGCAACAGTAGTTTATAAGGTAATGTTTGTTTTTTTTTTTTTTTCCTTAAATGTTTCAGAGGACTTCTAAATAAGTGACAGGCCTTCAGTAGTGGAATATAATGGGCAACTATAATTTTTGTTAGATCTAATAAACTGTTCAACGGTGACTGAGGTGTGCTACTGTGAGCTTTGAGTTCTGGGGGAAATGGAGGGCTAGAATCACCTTCATAAGGGAAAATAAAGAGAAAACTAATAGTAGAGATTCTGCTGCTCAGGTTCTTCAGATCTCAGAGAGCCATCCTAGGTCATCTGGGCTTACAAACTCAGCCAAGCTTCTGTAGACTTGGGCTTCTGTGTATCTTGCTCTTCAGCACCTACTTACTGGACTCATGCATCACTTAGAATGTGGTGTACACATGCACTCTTGTCTATTAAAAATAGAGAGACAAAGCAAGTCTTGTGTTTTATGTATGCTCACTTCAGTTTGGCACAGATGTCATGAGTCCAGTTGGATCCTGGCTGACTCTTTGCAGAATCGCTTTGTCTATGCATTGCATTCTTAATATTCAGAATTATGTCCAGTCATCCAGGTTGTGAATGTCAGAGCTTTCTAGCTGAGGAAAACCTTTTCAAGAGAAAACAAACTCTTTCTTGTCTTTCTGCCATGTCTTTATTCCTGTGTGAAATATTCTTTGCAGGTGTTCCAGACACTACATACTACTGGACAGTCCTCAATGGTCCGTGACTGGGTGATGCTGTCTCTCTCTAATTTCACACAAAGAACACCAGTGGCAATGGCCATGTGGAGTCTTTCCTGTTTTTTTGTCAGTGCTTCCACCAGTCAATGGATTTCAGCGATGTATCCTAAACAGACTGAATGTGTGCCACATAGCAGTAAATGTGATTTTGTAAAGCGCATTGGTAGCCTTGGAGGGTAGTAAAAACACACGTTTAATACACCAAAACAAACAGGCTTATTGTAGCTAGTTGTGATATTTATCACTTTGTGCTTTTGGTGCCTGAGGTTTCAGGAAAAAAAAGAATTTCTGATTAGGTGGTAAGAATGCAGTTACCTAAAACTACTGTGTGAAGTTCTGTTCCTTGTGACTATGCAAAGTGATTGGGAAGTTCCATACTTTGAGGGACTTTGAAAAAGCTTCACTGGGTATCTTTGGATATCTTCAAAAGCTTTGTCCTGTATCCCTTCTACAAGATAAAATTATATATATATACACATATATATATATATATATTACATATTATAAAAAATATTATATATTATATATTAATATTATATATTATATATTAATATAATATATTATATATTAATATAATATATTATATATTAATATAATATATATATATAGAGAGAGAAATAAGGACCAGGCAAAAGGGTAGCCATACGTCGTCATTTTAAATTTCCTAATGACTCCTCATCTCAGCAGTGCTCTTTGGTTACACGCAGTCCATACTGTAGTTCTGACTGCATTGTTTCTTCCATTGGATAAAGAAGGAAGAGTTCTGCTAGGTTAAAAGGAGTTTGAGAATAAGAAATTGTGTGAAGATAAACTGCTGCTACAGAAATTCTATTTCTTCATTGAGTACTACATGACAATATTTTATACAACGTGGTTGGTGAACTCAGATGCAATTTTGTTGGAGAACGGTGTTTAAGCTAGTACATCATGACCAATTTCTGTCATTATGACCTTAACATATATCTCAGTCTTCCACATATTATCAGCAGAATGGGAAAACTGGAGCAAGTGGATGTTAACATCTTCTGTCTGGTGGCCATAGACTTCTACCGACATCAGATAGATGAAGAATTAGACCGGAGGGCCTTTCAGTCAGTGTTTGAGGTGGTAGCATCACCAGGAACGCCGTATCATCGCCTACTAACTTGTTTGCAAAATGTCCACAAGGTCACAGCATGTTGAACGTCCTGATGCATATTGGAATTGCATGACTAGTGTTGGAATCTGATACGAATTGTGGGGAATGCAAGACGGAGAAATGTCTGGGGTTGCATTTGTGATAAACATGGCCAGTTTTTACTTCCAGAATGCATGGAGAAGTGCTCTGCAGCACTGGAAATCACCTGAAAAGCATAGTGTACTTTTTGTTGTTGTTGTCGTCAACACCAAGCACCTGTGGGTGGGAAGATTTAAGGGATGTTTGGGACTAACCTGAGACAGATTTACTAACTGTAAAATATAAGCAAGTACTATGTGCAAAGTAACTGATAGTACTCTTCTTCCTAATGTTCAGCTGAAGTCACTGTGTTGCAGCTGGTAAGAAACTGACAGAACCACTCTATTATTGCAAGCTGCAGTCATTAGAAAACTTCATAGTTTTACGTACTTGTATATACTGTTGTGTAGTACAGACTAGAAATTGTTTCCCAATGTCTCTCCCAAACAAGGAAAAGAGAAAATGGCTTTCATGAGTTACACTTCCAGCATGTAATTCCTCTCTGGACTTTCTTATACCCTGTGGTGTATGTGTTGGTGGTATCGGAGATGTAGTGCACATACGTAACCACACTTTTTTTTCTTTTTTCTTCTCAGGATTTAAAATTTGAGTACGGTATATCAGTAAAAGAAATTTTAACTTAAATATTTCTATTTCTATATCATGTACAGTATGTAAAATTGTAAGATGTGTGATGCATGAGCTGTGCTGTAATTTGAGATGAACAGAAGCCACGCTACTGAATGTTTTGACATCTGTATTGTCCTCATTTTTATTCTCGTGCTCAAATTTATGTTCCTTTTGAAAATCCATCTTAATGTACAGATTACATCTTGTTTTGCATCTCATTTTTTTCTTAAAGTGCTTTAAAACTGGAATATGTTGATTTAATTTCTCTTGAGAGACTGCATTAAGGAGGTGTTCTTGTGGTCCACTTGTAGCTTCTTTTCAATTCCTTTATTTTTAGATGTAATGGTGAAAGAGAGGACTAGTTATTTTGGATCAGCCTTTTGTATACTTAAGAAACTGCTCTTATCTGCTGCACAGCATTTTAAGAGACAACAGTGCAAGCTCCCCAGTAGTCAATAACCATTTGACATTTCCTAAATGAGACCATGGAGTCATCTCGATTCGAACCACTCTTACTTTAAACAAATCTATGCTAGCAATTGAGAATCGGAAGGCTGCTGTGGTCTACTTTGGGACTGGCTAAGGTGTTAGATTACACAACCTCTTTTATTACCTGTTGTATACGTAATGCTTTAGACACATAGTACAAATATCCATGAATTTTAGAACACTCCACAGGGCCAGATTTACCTTTTGCTTACCACACAGGGAACCCCATTGATTCGTAAGCATTATACAGGGAAAATCTAGCATAGCCTTTGTCTTTAGTTATATTTCCTTTAATTCTTGACTTATAGAAAAATGATAGCTGGGTTCTCAGTCATGTCCTATATTTAACCTCTCTTCATTTTATTATCACACCTTTTGGTGACACTTGGAAAAACAAGATAGTGTTGTCAGGAGGAGCATGTACTTGTATGTATTTCTGTATATAATGTATATGTTGAAATTATACACATGACAACATTTAATGTATACAGATGTGTATATTTGTATTTATTAAACCCATGTATTTAAACTAATTCCAATTTAGACCAAAAATTGTTGCTTCTGCCCATTAATTGATTTAAAAGGAATTGTCCACTGGTGTCACTTCCTCTTAGGTAGACAAAAACTGATGACATGGGCAGTAGAAACAACTGTAGACATTGCTGTATTTAGCTCTCTACAAATCTTACTATCTGGAGCAATTATTTCTGCCCTTAGTTGGGTTACTCTTTTTTCTTGGGCCACAGCACTGTGGTGATTTTTAAAAGAAACTGAACACGAGTTCAGAAAAAGGTTTAATAAATAGATACTGTTTGAAAGTTTTGAGTTACATTGGAAATTGTCATAATTCTGATAGGAGACTGATTCGAGGCAGTGAGATATAATGCCCTGTGCTTTCATTAAGGGTAGTATAGATCACTCTTCCCTTTTGTAACCACCAATAATCGTTTTGTACTGTAAACCCCCCCACAAGTCAGTTTTTGTATGATATATAGTTTAAGTGAAGATATTTTTGTAAGCTATTTTCCAAAATTTAAAATAGATTTTAATATATTTTTTAAGCATCAGGTTAGTCATATCCTCACCAACAGTATACGTTGTGTTACAAACTGTTAAATTCTTCATAATTTTAAGCTCCTCATGATTAACACAGACTAGTTGGTTACTTTACCTTGGCATAATGGGAGCTAGTCCCTGTATGAAATGTTCCAAACCAACCCATTTGGGACTTGCCATAAAATCTTTCCAACCACTGAAAGGAGTACAGTGAGCATCTGATGTGACAAAGCCCCTTTTCCTCAAACGGCCTTTAAGCAAATACTTGCGATACCCAGTTCTAGGTGAGCTTTAGAGCCGATGCAGTCAGTTCTAATCTCGCAAGGATTCCCTGCTAGTAATAACTCCCTTTGTTTTAACCTCTCTTGGAGATTTGTCCTAGTATACCTCCTGAACCGTGTTTCCAAAGTGTCTAAAGAACAGCACTTCCTCTTAGAAATTCCCAGTGACCTGTATAGGGAATGTAACTTAAGGGTCTTCCTAGTGTGGAAATGCACACCTGTAGTGCTTCAAATCTAGCATTTCACCTGCCGCATGCTTTTCTGTCTACTTCTAGTTGCTTTCCTCACTCTCCCTTTTCTGGGAGTGAAATCCTACTTAAAATTACTCCTGCCTGTTTCTATTGACAAGAGCCAATAGATCTGTGGTGGGGACTGCAGCAGCAGAACGAAACAGCAGAACAAGGGCCACTAAGAAATACTGGTGTTGGGTTTAAAGAGGGAAAAAAAACAAAACAAAACAAACAAACAACAACAAAAAAAAACACAACTACAAGCACTTGTCCCTTGAGATTGATTTAAGGCGAAGCTTTATTTCACAGACTGCTTTTAACTTGCTGTAGACAGCAAGCTACTTCTGAAAACTGGGCTGTTCCGTTTTTCATTTGTTTGGCCTTAAGACTTGCATTTGCTGTGCTGGCTAACAAAAGCAAAGAAATCCTTCAGTGTGCTCTGTACTGAAACCAACTTATTTACACCCATACAAGATTAGACATACAGTGTAAATGGGAGCATACTTGAGAAAAAGACTCAGTGAAAAGACAGATGAATGTTTAAGATGTCATTAACAGTTGAGATTGTAAAGAGTCTACTCAATCCACCATGTGTCCCTCCTTTAAGAGCTTTGTATACTAGCCCACTTTCTACAAGCTTTTGGGCCAGCTACTCCCTATTCCATTAAAGCTGGGTTTTATTCAGCATGCCCCATCCCTTGCACTGACTGCAAGAGGAGCTGGAAATTACAAAACATTATAAATCAGTTCTTACTGGGGGCATTTGAAGTAGTCTCTTTACTACTTATGCTCTTTGCCAGTTGAAACTGAATGTGAGTTTATTTAAATCTCTTGATTATACACTCAGATGTCATTTCTTCCCTAAAGCATTTAGTAAATGATTGTGTTTTACTTTTGCTTTGGTAGGAATGGCTTCTCAGTACCAATGGCTTCTTCAGTACCAAGAAGTTGCTTGTTGCCTAAAAGACATTAGCTATCCTTAAACATGAGCAGGTATTGATGAAACGAAGTGGGGAATGAGTGTAACCTTTTGGGTTGAAAGTAATTTGTTGATACTGAGTAGTTTTGCCTTAAGAGCATTCTGTCTTGCCATTCCCCTTTTTAAATGGCTGTTAACTTTATTTACCAGATAAGGAGGTTGTGTCAGAAACACTGCAAAGACAGTTCTCCAAGAGCAGCAGACCTCTTTTTTTTTGTCTTACAGTTTTGTGGAGCTGTCATTTATGCTTCCTAAATTTATGCTAAGCATTTCTGCTTCCTAAAATAAAAGAAAATTTTAGGGTATAATGAGCAATAAATATAGCAATAAGCAGTCTAATTAAATTTGGTCATTCAGGATCTTACCCAGTGGTTGAAAGGGATGGGGTGGGAGTAAAAAGGGGACTGGTTCAAGTACATCCATTGCATAAAGCAGACTTTTTCATGTACAATCCCAACTAAATTTTGCACTAATGATAGAAATCAACTATGTGACAATGGTAGGTGCTTTGCTCTTTTATTTTTAAAACAACTTTGGTTGAAAGGATGCAATTGGTGAAAGTTATAAAGGAGCAAAGTACTTTTGTAGTTTTTAGATAGCTTCCTTCTTTTAAAGTCAAAAAAAAAAAAAAAAAAAAAAAAGCTGCTGTAAGAACTAGAGTAAGCAATGTAGCAAAATTATGGGGAAGTTCAATATGCTAATCTTACCTAACGCTGAGATTTCAGGTGAACTCTTTGTGCATGCTACCTTGAAGTATCCATTGAAAATCTTGAGAATCCCACAGCCATACCCAGGAGAGCTTCTACAGTATGTCAAGTTTAGCTGTGTTCACATTAACTGGGTATAAATGCTGCAGAGCATTCGTGACGCATGCGCTGCTTTTTGTCATGTGCATTTTGTGTGAGCTTATCATTCACATCAGTCTGTGTGTGCATACCATCGAGTCGGATCAACCTGACGAAGGACAAGGTAAAGGCATGTGATGCGCAGCACCCGGTGGTGTTGTCTTGTTTAGCTTGAGGGCAATGAGAAGCAAATGCTTGGAGTCCCGACCCAAAAAGCAATTGTACTCAAAGTAAAAAGAAAGCATATAATTTTAGATGTATGTTTAAGTTTTAAAAAAATGCTGAAAATACTGCAATTTGAAACTAAAAGAGAAAATAAAATATAACTATTGCTGTAAGACACTTTTCTCTGTTTATTTGAAAAGAAAAAAAAAAGGCTTGATGTATTCTCACTGTGTATCTTTTCCCTTGCATCTCTCCTTTTCAGCAGCTATCAAATATGGAATATTTTAAAAATATGTAGGAATACTTGAACCATCTGCAGCTGCAGGTACGCTTCACAGTCACCGAGCTGTTTGCAATAAACAGAAAAGTATCGCAGTCGAGCTTCTAATTGTATCCGATAGTCGTGCTTGCCAAACTTCTCTAAGACTTGGAGATCATAAAATGCAAAATTCAAGTGTACAGCTGTATTTCTGAATGAGCTTTTTTTTTTTTTTTTTTTTTTTTTTTTTTTTTTATCTGCAGCAGTCCTTTGGGGGAGGTAATGTTACACAGGGGAAGGAAGGGTTTAACTTGCCTAAGCTTGGTTTCCCAGCTGGTAGGCTTTCTGTTGGGCTTGCATCTTGGAGGCAATTTCTGGGTGGTCCTGCTGCCGCACGCTGGAGGATCCCTCGCAGTACTCAGCTCTTCAGAGACATCTTGTTTTGATTAACTTCGCAGCGCTTGGCTCTTCTTTGGAGATGCTGGAATAAGCTTTAAAGTAGTAGCTTAATGTACCGAGCACGTGCTGGTTCCATTCTTAGTCAAAATACTCTTACGTGTTTTTCCCTTGTCAATGTTGGTACCTGGTAGCAAATGATCGGCTGCTTTCATCACCTCTTAGTTTAGCTGTGGAGTCAAGAAATAAAACTGGACTGTGATAATTTTTTTTTCCTCTTTTTTTTTGGTCTTTGTATTTTTTTTCACTCAGAGAACAGTTTAATTTTTGAGAAGACTAACCAAAGATGAATTACCATACGCAGGAAGATGAAGCATTGCGCTTCTTGGAGGAGTAGAACTCTTTCATTTACTGTAACTTTCCAACTTTCCCCACTACCTCGCCCACCCAGTCTCTGTCCAGGTTTGTCTGTTTCAGTCGGTGCAGCTATTGGAGTATTGCAGCCATCACTGTGGAATTGGCTTGGCTCCGCCCCAGTAATAAGCCCAAAAGCTTTGATTGCATGTAGAGTTATACCATAATTATACCATGACTTTTGCATAACTGTTTGAAGAGATGAAAAGATTTGTAACTTCTAGGATTGTTAAAGTGTTGGGAGTAAAACATGAATAAGTTTATACAGTGTATGGAGTATCTTCTTAGCCAAACCTCTTGTTCTTCTGCTGTACCCATAATGCTGCCTTAATTTTGTTTCTGTTCTTTCCCATGGCATATACATCCAAGTTAGAGCAGCATAATCCTCACCCCAGGTGCTGTTTTCAGATCCTTCAAGTTGCAAATGTCATGGGTAGATTTTGATCGGGTGCAACCTGATGGTTTCACCTCATTATTTACATTCTGGAGTTCTTTCAGCCAGGCTGCGGTGTTTGGGCTCCAAGCAAAACGCAGCCCTGAGGGCTGGGCTTGACTATGCCACAGAAGCCTCCCTACAGAGTTGTGCCAGGTTGAGTTAAAACTTCTGAATAGTGTGTTTTTGCTAATCTAGCTCATCTTGAATTACGTGTCCTGTAAAACTTCTAATTCAGCTCGATGTTTCCCTAATTTGACGTGTCCCCAAATGAGGATCTCTTCTTCTCCTGTCTTTTCCTCGAGGAAGGGGAGCCAACTGGGCTTTCATCACTGTCTTGCTTTCAACTTGCTCTAAAATAGAAGTAAGTGCCTCGTCATCCAGTGGAAATGCAAGCGGAAAGCTTGTGAACACTTCTTTTCTTGATATGTCTTGTTAATGTTGACATTTCAAATACCACCTTTGGCACTTGTGTTAACATCTATGAAAATAACACAATTCATCTCTAAACTTTAGTTTCAGGCAAGCTGGGACAGATAGGCTTTTAACTGTACTTTGTTCATACTCCGAAGATTTTTCTTTGCCTTTATAACTGCTTCAAACTAATAATTTTCAGTTTATACTGAAAGTTGATCCTGGAGAACCGGGAGGTATTTTTTAAGCACTTTTGAGGCATCTGATCCTTACGGCTCTTGGCAACGTGGCTTGGGGTCAGCCCTTCTCCTCCCCCTATTTTTCCTCTGTCTTGACCCCTAGAATAAATATTTCACCAGGCTAATGCTGTAAATTAAACATTTTGTCATCAATAGAGTGGTACAAGACTGAACAACAAAAGATAAAGAGTGATCCAACGTACCCAGAGGTTATGAAGGAATTATGGAGCCTGAAGAAGCAAGTCTCTGGAAGGGGGTGAATACATCTGCAGCTTTTCAGTGCTTACTGTGTTAACCTAAGAAGATGTTCAGATGTTTCTTAATCAGGACACAAATCAAATGTTTTCACGAGTGACACTTCTATCTATATTTTTGCTTCTTTACTGCTTTCTTAGCTCTCTCTAAGCTCACTAAAGCGGTGTGCTTATGTACTGCACTTTCTCAAACGTGAGCTTGTGGATGATGCCGGTTTCCATTGCAGCCTGATCTGATAACGTCAGAAATGTGAGAAACGGGAGCTGGCAGCTGGGAAACCTGCAGGCAGCACCAACAGCGAAAGTGAAAGGAAGCTGCTGCTGCTTCAGGAAACGTTGCGTGGGACCGAGTTACGTTATCAACGGTACGGCAGAAGCTGAGGTTGTGCTGACAGGTTGTTTTTCCAATTCTACCATCGGCCTGCTGGGGCCTTTGAGGGCACCCCTTCATGGGAAAAGTGCAGCAGATTTGAGCTGATTTCTCTCAGATGACTGCTTTAAGCAAACCTAAGTTTCTTGGATCAGAAAAGTCCAAACGGCGCGTTGTACCTGTGGAACGAATTAACGGTGGTGCCGGTGGAATGCTGCAAGAAGTCACGCCGAGCTCTCGGGTTGCACTTGAAAAGATTGCTAGGCCATATGTACGGCTGAAAATATGAGGAACTCAATTTGTTGCAGTGAGATTTATGGTGTTTAAGGTTCTTTTGCATTTTTGCTGATGGGCTGAATACCATCAAAGTAGTTATTAATTATTCACTTTTTGGTGAGGTCTGGCTCCCCTTTGCATACGCCGCTTTTGTTCTCAGTTTGACTACATTAACTCTAGATGAAACGTAAATGCCAATCCTGAATTAATGATGGTTAACTGTATTGTTCTCTGTAGCTTTATTTCATGAAAAAATCTCAGAATAGGAGAGCAAATTTGATTATTGCTTCATGTGTAGTCCGTCATGCTTTTGTGACTATAAAATCTCAGAGACAGGGTAATTTTGGAAGCTGAGTGCCATAAGAAAGAGTCTACCCCTAAATGGGATATTTTGAAGAGAGTTTCAAAGCTTGTCATGAAAGGTGGGCATTCATTCAAATGAAAGTGATTGAAGAGTTGACGTTTTTAGCAAGACTGAAAAAGAGGTGGTGATGAGGGTCACCTGACATTCTTTTTTCCTTGTACTTTTTAGAGAAAAGCATCAATGTATATTGAAGGAAAAAAAAAAATCTAAAACCAATCCCTACCCTCAAGTAATTAAATGGTCTGTTGCTGTCTGTTGGATATCATTACTTCTCCTGCATTCAGCTTTCACGCGGATAGAAATGATCAGGACTGTTTGGGGACCTCAAAGATGAGCGGGCCTTGAGCCCAAGCAGCTGTGGGACACCCAAGGACAGGGAGGCACTGGTGGCACTGCCAGGGGCATGGCAGGACAGAGCCAGGCTGACAGCTCCTAGGCTGCTGAGAGCCCTCAAGGTGAAGAGGGGTCAGGAAATGGCTCTGTGCCATCCGGCTGCAAGCTACAAGCCAGGGACAAAGGGCTGGTAGGGAGAGGTGGCTCACAGAGTGCTTCAGTAGCTTCGTTATGAGGCATGTGCTGGGTCCTGCTCATTCTGCTTCTTGGTACCTTATTCTTCATCTTCTCTGGCTGTGTATTCTGCCTGAAGATGTTCCCTGAGCGTTTTTTCCATTTTGCTCCCAGCTTTCGCATTTGGTTTTCTCTGGCTGATGGGTATTTACAGAGCAGCAAGGAAAGGAAAAGCGTTTTTAAATCGTCGAGCTGTGACAGCAACGCTAAGGAAGGTTGCAGAACCTGAAACTGCTTCTGAATAGTGTTTTTTACACTTATAATTAGACTTTAACTTCTGTTCCTTTATATTGTATTATAAAAGGAATAAATAGTTTATTTGTGCTTTGAACTACAGTTTTCCCTGTAAATTACTACTCCAGAGTCAGCCAGAACCATCTTTCTTCTTTCTGTACTGCTGCCTTTCATCTAACTAAGTTAAGCAAGTGTGGTTTTTTCCCTCCTGACAACCATGAAAGTAATTTTTTTCTGTTTTTTTCTTTCCTTTTTTTTTTTCTTCCTAGTTATGGCTGCATCCACTTTTATTGCTGCACTTTCTCTAGGGACAGTTTGATGTTTTGAGTTTTCAAAGGTAATATTCTTGCATTATTTTGTTTCTCAATCACATTCCAGAAAGTCACTTTCCTGAAAAGCTGTTATTTTGAGTTATAACACTGTGATGTTCAGGCTGCTCAACATTGTTTTATCACAGACTGGTTGTGTCTGGATTTGTACACTGACCTATTTTTACAATATTTTGTATATATGTATGTATGGAGATCAGTTGTAAAAACTGGCATAGGACAGATTATTCCTAAAGACTTCAGTTGGGTAACACTTAGCAACCTTGCTGTCAGGTAAATCATTAGGAAAGAGCTTTGGTAGGATGAAGACAGCTCCTGTCCACAGTGCTTTTTGGGAAAGGGATGGTTCCTCAGTTCTGTGATATGATTTGGTCTTGGCCAGTTCTTGAACTTTTTCTCTCTCAGCCCCTGTAGATACAGTCGTCCAAGGGCTGAACACAGCCCTGAGAGCAGTTTTCTCCATGCAGTGCTCTCTCTTTTTCCCTCTTCCCTCCATACCATGCACTCTTACAGCTCCGTTCATCTCCGTTATCTCCCTTTTTTTTTTCCACTGCCTACCTGACAGAGGAGGAGGGTTTCAGCCTCTGGCCGGTGTCCACGTTGGTGACAACCCCTGAACTGCAGCTGAGGTGAGAGGGAACCTAGAGCAGAGGATGTTCAGGTATTTAAGGAGACCTGGAAGCATAAAAGGAGGAAGAGGCTTCACCTGGTGAAGGTGAGGGAAAGATCAAGGGCAAGAGGGTGGAGAAAATCAAGTTTGGAGCTGGTGGAGAGGCCAGGGACACAAAGTCCAGCTCCTTTCTTAAAGCAGGCCAGCCAGAGCAGGCTGCTGGCTCATGGTTAACCTGTACACCAGGGCCCCAGCTCTCCTCCTGCAAAGCTGCTTTCCAGCCAGGCAGCCCCAGCACATACTCACGTGTGAGATGAATCCTCTGCAGGTGCACGACATTGTTGAACTTCAGGAGGTACCGCCTGGTGCACCAGCCACCTTACCCAGTTTGTATCATCTGAAAACTTGCTGAGGGTGCCCCATCACCCAGGTCAGTACTGAAGTTGCTGAGCAGTTCTGGGCATAGTGTTAACCCCTGGGAGGGACTGAGATCCCCTTGGTGTGTCTAATGACAACCCAAAACCAAAGATCAGAACAAAAGTTTTCTGTGCTACCTTAAGTATTCACTTGTATGCTGACCTAATGCTGCTGGACAATATGATGAGACACATCCATGAGCATCCTTTTCCTCCTGTCTTCCCAGTTGTGTAAGGATTTGGGGTCTGGGAAGTCTCCAGACACCAACTGCAGCGCAAGTCAGGCTATATCCAAATAAAATAATAATAATAAAAAATGTAAAGAACTTATCATGAGCCTTCGCACGTGTTTTATTAGAATAATTTTGCAGCCATCCCTTCTCCACCAAGCATGGCACTAGGTCCTACCTGAACTTTGGTTCTTCCTTGCCTCCACGCCAGCACAGCTGCTGCCTTTCAGACGTGGGGAGGGAGCTGCTGCTGCTGGGGGACCCCTCCTGGCAGACAAAAACCTCGATTCGCAGCAAGGCTCTGAAGTGATCTCTCCCCCTCGCAAAGGCTTTTGTAGCTTTTTCACTTGACTTTGAGCACTCCTTTCCTCTCCCGATGCTTAGCTTTGACTTTCTTCTCCTTATCTGTCGCTGGAGAGTAATTGCCGCTTTCATGAGGACCTTGCTTTAACCTTGAGCAGCGGTTCCTGTGGCACCTGATGTGCATTATGTACTATATATACTGATGAAAGAGCGAGGTACAGTCCTAATGTCTTCCTTGAAGTTTTCTTTTTCTAATCTGTTTCAAGGACTCCTTTCAGATGGGACCTGAAAGCTTTCCCAATTATTATGAAACTCCTTGTGATTTTTTTTTTTACTTGAAATGCAGACTTATATTTAGAACAGCAGGGCAAAAAAGCAATCACGGTCTTAACGGGCTGAAGCAGCAACACCCAAGCTGTTATCAGCTGCTGTTAGCTGCCCTTTGGTTCATGTTTAAATGCCAAAGGGGTGTAAGCACCTTTATTGGGTGCTTACAGAGCCTTTAATTGTGATGGATGCCCATGTACCTTCTGCACTGTGTTTGTTTGTTTGTTTGTTTTCCCAGTATGGGATAGCGTGCAGGAGAGAGGCAGAAGTGTTTGAGAACACTGATGGGGAGGGCTGCAACTGGACTGTGTGCTGGAGAGGGAGGGCTCTCATTTTGGGGCTTGGCTAAGGAGAGGAGCGTGTTCAGTCAAAAGAATAAAACTGCAGGGCTGCTCCTCAGCTGCTGCCTTTTTGTGCCTGTGCCAGTGGCAGGAACGAGCTGGCTGCGGCAGGTGGATGCCATCAGAAATGAAGAATCACTCTGTGGGCAGAGGGGATGGCGAGGGCTCCTGGGCTCTCTGCCTTGGCTGGACGTGTATGGAAAGAAAGGGGCGCAGAAGCTGGGCTTTATTCAGCTTACAGGAGGAAAACTACAACACTGCCAGACATGAATAAAAAAGGAAAAGCAAAGTAAGAGTAGATGGGTATTACATTAAGGGTAATGAGCAATATGCTTTCTCTAGCAAGATTAGGACAGGAGCAAGAGAAGACTTGCCAAGATAAGGTAAAATGCTATTTTTGAAAAATGAAGGAAAAAACTGCTCTAATGAGGTTTAATAGGAAAAGTATTGACAAGTGTTACCGAGAATCAGGAAAAATTATAGCTCATTACATGGCCAAGCTGCACACAATGGCTGATGCTCACCTGTCTTCAAAGATGGACTCAGTAATGCTTAGTAATGGGAACAAAAAGAAGCAGAGTGAGGATGCTGGAGGGGAATCAAATGTTATGTAAGCTGGTTCACCTCTGCGGGGCTTCCTGGCAGACCCTGGCTGCGTTTCTACAGGTGTCATTTGGGCAGATGGGGAGCCCCAGCGGTCACATTGAGCAAGGCCATTGCTGTACTGAGCCCACCAAGTGTGAAGCAGGGTGCTTGGCTCTGCCTCAGCACTGCACAAATGCAGTTGTTCCTTATTTTTGTAGGGCATGGGCACAGACAACTTTCTTCTGCTCAGATTATAATGCACAGATGCTCCTGTCCATCTCCCAGAGCCTGCAGGACATATGTAAAGCTTCTGCAAAGGAAGTATGCAAGCAAGGAGAATTTGAGAGCTAGCTCAGAGACGTAATAAGAAACAGATTGAAAAATCCACCAGTGCTTATGCAGAGGCATGATGCAAAGAAGAGGAGACAAAAAGCAATGAGAAGTTTAATGTTCTGCAAAACTGTAGTAAAAGCTATCACAGCAAAGTCAGCAGACAAGGAAAACACGTGAAGATGTTAAGCACTGCAAGGAGACCCAAGCAGTGACTTGGGCAATGAGGTTTTGCAGGTATGGCTGGCAGCAACACTTCTGCAACTTGCACTCCTCAGGGATGCAGTGATGTGGGGCTACGGAGGATTCCTCAATGTGATGTGGGAGAAAAGAGTAAGCTCGATGCAACCACACCAAATGAAAAATGAACAATGGTGTTATTGTGGTACAGACGGGACAAAGTAAATGGTATGCAGGGGTTTTGGAAAAGCAGGTATGCCTGGACTACAGGTCACACAGAAAGCACAGAACTACTCAATGCAGGTGAAAGCTGAAACCTACCCATATAAAACTGTGTACAAATTGTTTAGGTAACAGATACACCAACAAACCAAACCCAAATAATTCATGGAATAGGGAAAACAGCCTCATGGATTTACTAGTTCCTTTAGGCTGAAAGTTCCCTTAGTCCTCACCCATGGGATACAACAGCTGTATTTGGCTACCAAAAACTTAAATGCAAAGGGAAGGAAGCAGCAGAGAGAAACTGAGATACAGCTTGGAGGGCACAGAGCCAAGGTGGCAGCAGTGAGTGGAGTTTGATGCAAGTCCTCCAGGGAACCCCAGGACTTTCCTGTGAAAGTCGCCTTGAGCCAGGGCCAAAGGCTTCAACAAAGGAGAGACTTCTGCTCCTGATACTTTTTATTTTTTCTTTTACTTTTCCTTGCCAGAAGAAAAAGAGGACTGGTAAGTGATCTAAGATTAAAGGTACAGTGTTGCAATTTGAGGGTATTATGTCAGTTGTGAGAGATCAGCCTATGAATTAGAACAAAATAAGTTCAGAGGCATTACTAGGAAACCCATTAATAGAAAACCCAGAAATAATCCTGATAAACCCATGAACGTTTGCCAAGCAAAAGAAATTCCCCAGTGCATATGAAAACATAGAGACAGCAGGCAGTGCTGTGAGCATGATAAAAAATTAAAACCATTACAAGCCGGAGACCTGGGGCAGTGTGTCCTGTGGAGCTAAAAGACTGATCCCCAGGGAGCTGCAATGCAAGCCAGGCAGCAGCTCTGTTTGGAGGGGGTGGGGGAGAAGAGGTAAAAATGTGTAACAGATGATGCTAGTTTGCAAGCAGGTGTGTGGTGTGAGCCAGGAGAGGAGGGACAGCACGGAGGAATCCTTCATGGGGGGAGGTGATACCGCTGCAGCAGGGGATCATCAGCCTGAAAGGGGAATTGAGCTCCTGTTGAGCTGGATGCTGCGTGTGAGGCAGTGTGAAGCTGGGCATACTGAAAGAGAATCACAGCCAGGGGAAGGTAAACAGACGAAATTCAGGGTTAGAGCTGTACATTTATCCCTGCTGAGGGAAGAAGTGAACTCAGTGTATGTAATGAGTTGGGAATAGCACATGGCTGTTAAGACGTTAAAAGACTGTATCTCGCCCTCCTGAATTGATAGGAAAGCAAAGCAATTGCTGTATTTGGGAAGAAAGGAGATCGCTCAGCAATGCAGCAAAAAGTATCCAGAGAACCCAATTTTGCTGTGTTTTCCCCAGAGGCTGAAAATGTGGTCAGTGGGCTGAACACAGAAAATCACCCTGTTAATCTGTGAGAAAGGCTTGGTCTTAGCTAAACAGACCTTCTGAATGCGTGGGGGAATCAGACAGGTGCTCACCAGAAGATCTTTTCCTCTTAAATTCTGTAAACTGCAAATTCTCTTCCAGGCTCTTACTCAGTTTGGTGAAGATGACCCTTGATAAAACAGAGTTACAAGCTTGTCATCGTCATGTTGGGCACTGCCCAGCACTCCTTGGAGAAGCCATAGCCTACAAGCCACGCAGCCTGACACTGCTGTCCTGCACAGACACCCTCAGCCTGCCTCCACAGGCACTGGGGCCCTCACAGAGGGAGGATGAGAAGAAATAAGTGAGAAAATACACAAATGTCTCCATGGCCAAATCCGAGCTGGGCCCGTGGCCGTCTGTGCTTGCAGTCAGCAAGGCAAACCCTGGCAGCACCTACAGCCTTGCCCCAGTTTGTTTCCAGCTGGGGCTGAAGCTCTGGGAAGGTTGCTTTCATGAAATTCTTTGATATGAGCGGTCTTTGATATGGGGAAAACCTACCAGAGGTACTAAGTGATGGGGGTGGTGGTGGAAGGAATAAACCCTGAGAAGGAGATGAAGGCAGCTCCCTTTGATCTCTGGCTGGATTGCATCTAGGACCTAAGCCAGCCTGCTAGGACTGCCTGCCAGGTATCACTATCTACAACACCCTTAGTTCCCTGTGAGTGAATCTTCCAATTCTTTTTTTTTTTTTTTTTTTTTTTCTTCCCTCTTTTTTGCCTGATTTGAGTCATCAATTGGCTATAGATGTAGTGTGCATAGAAGCCAGCCATGTGGATGAACAAGGAGCCCCATGGCAGGTGATCCACCAGCCAAGGGCCTGGCCACCACTGGGCCATGGGCGGGCCTGGGTTTGCACAAGGGCCTTTGCCAGGCCTACCCTGGTCTTCATGTCCCATGTCCTGAGCCCAGGCTTGTGGCTGGGACGATTCTTGAATGAAGTGTGTGGTCAATCCCAGAGCTACGTTGCATTGGTGTTTGGGGAATTTTGCCTCTAGCTGCAGCCAGTGTTCACAAGTCCTGTTAAACCTGAATAACCGCAATCCCTGACTCTGCTTCAAAAGCAGCAGGTGAAGAGGATGGTTCCCAAAGCTTTAGTGAGGTAAATTTGTCTCTTCAGAATACTGCTTATGCAGTGGGATTTTTTGTGTTAGGACAGGGATGGCTGTATGGATTGTATGTCTTAGTGTCCACTCAGTGCTCTGTACCTTCACACCTTTCTGCTCTTGTGAGGGTGTATTTACAAATACTGGCTCTTGTGGGGACTTTTTGGCATGCGAAGCTTCCTCTCCTTGCTCACTATCAGCCACTGGCTGCCAGGTCACATCTGCGCCAAAAGTCAAGTTTGTTTAGCTCAAGTTGTACTTTGAAATCTATTTAATTACGCTGGTGCAAAACCATCGGTGGATGCTCTTCTCACTGCTTCAACTGAAGTCTGAAATTCATTGATATTCTTTTGGAAATCAGTTTGTTCAAGAGTGTCCACATGGGTTTGCAATTGGTTTCAATAAATACAATCAAATCCAGATTTTCCTTAAATCACCACAAATTTTAATGCAAACAGGGCCTGGATGAGATTGAAAATCCCCTTGGTTCCTCTGCCTTTTCCCTCCCGTGTGACACTCGGCCCTTTCCACATATTGCAGCTCGCTGCAAACCAGTCTGCAGGTTCTCCAGTATCCACTCTTTTCCTGAAACAATCAACCTACTTTGAGTTTAGCAGCCTCTCCCCTGCCCCTGACTGGCTCCTGCGCTTCCAATCAGGCACAGAGGAAACATTTAAACACGCAGCCCCTCTGCCTTGCCTCCCTGGCTCTGCTCAGAGCAGGAACCAACCATGCAACTCAGCCCAGGTAAGGCCACGCTTCACGATCCGCATTGCTGCCATGTTAGTTTAACAGCTTTTTCCCTCGAAGCGCCTTGATTTATTACTCCTATTATTAATATTTTTTTTACCTCCTCGCTGCACAAAGCGGGGAGAGAGTCAAACATGCCCGTGCCCGGGGGGCAGCAGGCACAGGGAGAGCAACACATGGCCTGTGCTGCTTTGTGAGTGATGCTGGATGTGGCAGCGTGTCCTGAGCACTGGGCTCACCACAGGCTGACAAAACTGTCATTGAAAGCCACGAGGGCAGGCAGCTCCTACAAAACCCCCTTCCCTTTGCCTTTTCCACATACTGTTAAATTACCATGATGGCTGAGTGTAATTTCCTGGCTGTTCCCTGTGCCCATGAATTACCCAACGTGGCAGGCTGGATCCTTAGCTGCAGGACAGTTTTTCCAGTTGTTTGTTTTGAAAGCTCTTAAGAGCAATATACTATCAGCTGAGGTTTCTAATTAACTCTGAATAGCTAGGCTGCTGCCACTCAAGTATAATTCTCATTAGCATCTCAGCTAACAAGCTTCAGTGTTTGCCCTCCTAATTAGCTTCTAGTTATAAGTCTTTCCCTATCCTAAGATGTGCTGTTGTTAATTGCAGTTCCAATTGCTTTTACAGCAAACTCCCTAGAGACTGCTAATACTGCTGTTTTATATAGCCTGATGCAGATCAATATCTAGGATACTTAGGACTGTGGGCTCTTTATTCTCCCGTGTGTCTGTATGGTGTGCTCGTGCAAAGAGGAGGGGGCAGAGCCTCAGCTTTTAAAATAAACGAGGAAATATTCTCTCTTTTAGACAGGTGGTGCAATCTCGAAATGAGTCTGCTTAAAGCAAAGTACAACTTCCACAGCTAACGCTGCGTGAATTGCTTTCTGATTCTTCGGTGCAGCTGTCCACACAACTGCTTATTTTCCATGCCCATGGGTTTCTAGGCATTTGCCAGTGCCCCACTGAAGCTGAGTTTAAAAAGCAAGTGTACTTGTCTGTTGCCCAGACAGAGCGTATGTAAGGTTAGCTATTCCTTCTAGCTGCTGGCTTCTGGATGGTATTTCTGTGGAATGCTCTTAGCATGGTTTGATGTATGCCTGTGAGTTGAATTAACCCCCTAGTCCCTGCAGCCAGGGAGCACTTAGAGCACTCGTTAGTGGCTCTGTAGGGAAGGCTGATTTGCTCACTGGAGCAGGGTATGGTTGTACAAGTTTCCGCCAGAGCGGGATGAAGCATGCAGATGAGGAAAGGTAAGTCTTACAGGTTTCACAAAACACCTGAAGTTGCCAATTTCTTGTCCCACGGAAGTGAATCTGTTCTATACAGACTTTCAAATCACACATTTGCTTCTCAAAGAGGGGAAAACATTTTGCTCAGCTTGTGAAGCTTCACTAGCAGGCTTCTCCTTCAGACGTGTCCAGAGCCCTTCTGTTATTTCTTTTTTTTCTCAGCTGAAATCCACTTTTTCTCAGGGTTCTGAAACTGGGTCAAGTAATCTGATCACTTGTATTCTCCTGCTCTGGGTAGGATAAGAAAAGGGCAGCACTGAAATCAAATACTGAATTTTAGCACAGGATGCGATAACTGCTTCCTGCTTTTCTTTATCTACATTGACAGGTAAGGTCTTGAAGCGACTGATGCACACTAACTTTGAAGATAAAGATGAGTTGTTGTTTTTTTAGTAGTCTTAAGAGAGCTAATACAATCCTGTGATGCTTCCCAAGCTATGTCTGAAAGGTTTTATGACTCTGGTTCTAGAGGACCTGTGCAGGAGTGTTCGTGTAGCCCAGCAGAGTCCCTTACAGCAACATATACAGGTGTGAGGAGCTGCCTGGACAGATCCAACCACAGTATCAGGCTTTTAGAAAGGTGGAAATTCCACTAATTAATGTGCTTTGGTTTGTAACCTATGGAAACATGGCCTGCTCACATTAATAGCAATGGATTTAGTTAGCCCTAGGTCTTTCAAATCTGATTGCTTTAGAAAAATGTGCAAGCTCTTAGATGGATGTAAGGTAACCGAGCAAGTTGAAAGGGTGGGAGTATGTTTGCATAATGACAATTGCATGTTTGCATGGTTTTGTTAATTTAAAATTTAATCTTTTGGTCAAAGATTAGTCATTAGGGTTTTTAAGCTGGAAAAAAGTCATCAGAATTTAGAACAGAGCCCTTTATGAAAAGCTGAACTTCTTGGTCTGACTGCCGACATCCAATTAATGTGTTGGCAAATGGAAGCAATGATGGTTAGCAAATCTCAGTGTTTGAATACACTTCAGTTACAAATCACAGAGGCATATTTAAGTGAACTATTTAACCTCTTTTATCTGCAAAACTGAATGCCAAATCACAAGTATGCCATTCACTGTGCCATACTTTAACATTGCAAGTTGCAGATGGGAGCCTAAAGTGAAGCACACTCTTATGACTTTTTAGAATCTTTAAAGTAGAACTTAAGTTTTTGTTTGGAGAGAAGAAACAGTTAAGTGGGTGGATCTGCAGTTTAAGTATTAAACAGATTAAAGAAAGGAATTAATCAAAGGGAGCAGAAAGAAGAATTCAGAACAAAGGGTTCTGATAATAAAACAGAGAAAGATGCAAAGCACCTAAGTGAAAGCTGTTGGATATAAAATCCTTCTCCAGCTGCTCTGCCCTCAAAAAGGTAAAACAGACCGACCCCTTTTTAGATCAAAATTATGCAGATGCCACCAACGTGTCACTGGGAGTCATCAGACATGAATTTACATGACCTGCAGTGCAAGGGAAGTATTGACCACTTTGTCCACATGGGGTAATATATTTTGTGCTTCCTAGAAGGCCCAGACTGAGGGCTTCAGTGCTCTTTATGTCCAGGGTAAAAAGCTCCAAAGAAGACTCCAGCTTGGGCTGTAGCAGCAACTCTTGCCAATTTCAAAATAAAACTAAGTATGGATGGCTTCTTGTTATCTGTCTTCTTTAACGTGGTTTGCCTTAAGTGTTTTTTGTCATCAAACCAGTTTATATAGTGCTGGGTTATTGCCAAATTTGTCACATAAAGTATTTTTCTTAATGTGACTGTAAGCTAAATTGGTGTCATGATCTTTTTGTTAAGGCAAGCAATAAATTATACCCTGGGATAGATAAATGGTGATAAAGTACCATCTATGCTGACAGTGTAGAAAGAATAATGTTGAAATAACTCATAAATACACTGATTGAGTAGGTTCCTCTATAGATAGCGTAGAGTCCTGACTTTCTCCAGTTCGGTGTTTTTGAGACTTTTGAATCTGAAAATGGAGAGTATCTCATAGCCCTAATTCTTTTTTTCTGATGAATCTGTGATCCAGGCCATTTCTTACAGCAGAACAGCCTTTCTACATAGAGAGGGCATCCCCTTAATTATTTATACTATACATACCAGGTGTGCTGATTATGAAATTTCCCTTGAGGCTCCAGAAGGAAATGAAATTCTAATAAATGCATGAGATAGTGGAACAATGCTAGAATCTCCTGGATGAAAATCAGTCATCTGTGTCAGTGATTCTCCTTACAGTGTCTTTTTTTTTTTTTTTTTAATTATAATAATAAAAAATTACAGAATCTAATCTTCTTAGGCTTGTCATCCAAACTATAACGAAGTCGTCAAGAAATTGTCCTTCCAGGGAACTCCAGTGCTTTTGTGGGAAACAAAGAAAAAATAAGGTTAAGGGAATACATTTCTTATCTCAGAGATGTGGAGGTGGGTGTGTTGATGGTGGTGGTGAGTGTGCTCATAATTAGCATTATTGCAGAGTGGTGACTGAAACATGGTCCTAAAACCACCTGGAAAATTCTCTGTATCAAAACACAGGCTGAGAAAATCAGAGGACTCTGTTTTGGAAATATGAGCTTCTCTTGTCTTGGCAAATGGAGCAATTTTATTTGGAAGAGAGAACTGTATTTGTTTGAGACGCTTGTTATCAAGAGTGTATTCAGCGAACTCCAAGGGAAGAAGGCCCTTGCCTGCAGATGAAGAGGAGAAATAGCAAGGGCAGTGATGATAGCTTTAGAAGAGGAGGAGACTGAACTTGATGTAAGGGACAACAGTGAAAGTGATGCATCAGAGTGAAACAGCTTGCTTAATAGGAAAAAGCACTTGTTTTAACCCAGAGTAATGTGACTGGACCAGGACAAGCACAATTTTCTTGGCTCCAGCAAATGAAAAAAATCTGCTCAATGAAATTTAAGGTGTGGAATGCTTCTTGCCATTTTGTAGTTAAAAGGAACAGCTAAAACAGTGAGATACTTGCAGAGAACATGAAGCCAGTAAGAAGATGTCATATGAGCTCAAGAAAGCATGTATCTTTCTTCTATGAAAAGGCTTGAGCAGAACTCTCTGAAAAGCTGGTATTGTTACATGGAAGAGCAGAGAGATGTTAGAAGTCAAAAGACATCTTTCGGAAATTGGAGGTCATGTTTGAACAGCGGAAATAGAAAAGAGCATACATCCTGTCAAGTTAAAAAGGCAAGTTAAACAAGGCCATAAAATCAATTTTGAGGAACAACTTGCCAAACTCTCAGAAACAATAAGAAACCCCCTTCAAACACATGAAGAGTAGGAAGCCTGTCAATCTGTAGGCTTAATAAGTGATTGCAGAGTAATAAGAACACTCAAAGAACATAGGGTTGTTATGGAAAGGCTAAATAAATCTTTGCTTTGCTGTTCATTATAAAGGATCTTAGAGAGAGTTCTCTTCTGGAGCATTTTGGTAGCTGAAAGAGTCTAAAAACTGTTTTAATTTGAAGTGTCAGCAGAACAGGTTTAGAACAAACTGATAAAATGCATAATGCTATAGATAAAAATAGGTGGTATCCATGGTAGCCACCCAAGAGTCCCAAATGTGGAGTTGTCAAACAGTGTTGTTTGATATGAATTAAATAATTGCTGTGGCAAGTGAAGGTGGCAAATATGATGTCTAAGGAGCTGTTTACAGTGGTGAATCTAACCTTCCTTGGGCAAGTTTATGAAAACGAAAATAAAGACTTGAATTTGCGGAGTAAATATGATATGTTGGGTAAATGTCAAAATGGATTTTGTAGAAGGAAGCTGTCATGAATCTGTGTATTTTGAAGCCCAGCAGCCCATGGGTAGAGGTGATTCAGTTGGTAAGGTATAGTTGGACTTGCAAAGTCCCTCACTGATGGCTGTCAAAACCCCTACATTTTCAAAAGTAAAATAAAATAAAAGGGAAAATGTTCCTGCAGTTTTGAACTGGTTATGATTCTAATTGGCTAGAAGTTTAAAAAACAAACAAAACAATGAAAAACAACACCAGAGGGCAGGCACTGAATCATCAGTTTTCCAAATGCAGGGAAGTCACTAGCTACAAGAGTCCCTGTTAATATCTTTACTGTTAAGCTATCTACTAATGTTTCAGAAGAAAAGGAGAAATGACAGGCTTTACCTGCAAGAATATTTTAAGGTAGTCAAAATTAAAACTGTCCATGAAAATGACTGAATATTATTTTCCATTTTCTCACCCAATCTAGACAACTGCAAAGTAATGCATTAAGTGGAAAAGAATTGTACCTATGCATCCGCGGAGATGAAACCACTCAGGAAAAGTAACTTTGTCATTGTGAATTGTCCTTGGAAAATATCAGTTCAATCATTTGTAGTGATCAAGAAGATAAATAGGATGTTAAAGATTTCACAGAAAAAAAACAAAAAACCATTAGATTGTGTAAGTCTGTGATAAACCCCATTATTGCACTGTGCGATAACTGCCTTGAATTCAGCAGAAGCAGAAATGGTACACAGAAAAGCTGCAAGAGTGGTCATAGATACCCAGTGGCTTCTGTTAGAGAAGAATTTAAACATAGGATTGGAAAGGATACCTGTGGACACGGAGTTCGTTCCTCCACTGCTGCTGGCACTGTCATACGTATTCATATATATCTCAAATGCTGCTACAGAATCGTCTCTTCTGTCTGATTTGAATGCAATAAACTTGTTAAACTCTGCTCATGTTTCAGTAGATAACTGTGCTGCTCTTGGTTATACCACCTGTAATCCCTGGGAGAGAGGAATTAAATGATTTATGGTTAAGTTCTGTTATACAGCAAAATAACTGCTGACAAAATTCCTCATCTAGTTATAATTGGGTTCTTTCTTTTGCTATATTAATTTTCCTTACAGACTACATTATTTTATTTTTCATGGTAAAAATCAAGTCTGCACAAAGATGACTTGATCATAACTAGACCACTATCATTTTGAAGTGGGATATAATTTTAATTGAGGATGTCTATTTAAAGTTGACCAAAATTTGTAACATAATCTATGAAGGAAAAAAAGTTTCTTCATTTTGACTGCTTGCTGCATGTTATTTTCTTGCTTGCCAGCTTCTAAAAATGTATCACAAAGTAGTGGTAGATGCCTTCAGTGATTCTCCTAACCAGTTTATGTCTGTACTATTAAAATAAACGCATCTCAGAAACTCCTCTGGGAGTCAGAGGAACTGTTGAGAAGGCTCTGATCAGTCTCCAGCTGTGAGGCTATGAACATGTCAGAAGACAGGAGCTGAGATAGCCCTGATCCATGGAGAAGACATTGTCAGGTTTGGCATTTCATAGAATCATAGAGTTTCTTCTTTAAGCACACAGATTTATCTTAGGGATCCCCAGTCCCAGAAAAGATCAAATCAAATTTGGAGCTTGATGCATTAGTTTCAGAGGCCAGACTCATCTTGATGAACCACCCTGTTTTCTATTTCTGACTACAGACTGGGGGTGCTGGCTTTCAGCATATTTTAAAACTGAGTAGGTGCTGTGTTTTTGTTTGTTGTTGTTTTTAGCCTTAATTTGGAGTTTCTGGTCCTTAGGGCTATAGAGATCTGCAACCAGCACCAGATCTTGTGCATGTGTGAAGCATCTTTGATGACTAAACTAGACAGAAGTCTTGAGGTGATATTTCTTCAGATTTTGGCTGTATTTCACCACCACAGAATTGACAGTCTCATTGCTGATATGAATAGATGTCGCACCAAGAACATATCCCCTGAGAGGATGTGGGCTATCATGAAGGTACAGGCTTATGGCTGTTGCAGCAGTGCAACTCAAGAGTGTAGATTTTATTATGTGATCTTTGCTTCACTCTTTGCTTTGGAAGAATGATGGTAGTGGATCTGAGAAAACAGCTAATGCCAAAGTGTTAAGACTTAATGCTGAGTTCTAATGCAGTGCCACAGATGAAGAATATTGACTGTGAGATCTGAAAGACAAGGAGGGAAATAGGCCAAGGATACCTTGTTAAGCATTAAATAAAGGAGTGGTAGTGGTGGTACTATCTCTGGGGCTAGATAGTAGGGCCTACTGGAAGAGCACATGGTGTATTGGCATGTTTTATAATTAATTTTTGGATATTTAATTAAATAACGTGGGTAGTGCAAGCAGGATAGGCTAGTATTGCTCTCCAAATGGCAAAACCAAGGCTAAACTTTGTAAGGCTTCCAAACCATTCCAAATGTTAAAAAAAAATAAAATAAAAAATAAAAAAATGGCTGTAGCAAGTCAGTGAAGATACAGCCCATATGGTATTTCTCTTCTAGCCATCCAGAGCTTGGCTGGAAGGACCATATGTTTGTGTCCTTGTGCTCAGTTTATTAAAATGTAGGATCCACTTTTTTTTTTTCCTTAGAATAAAAAAGATCCCAAAGGAATTTAATCTCTGCACAACTGTGTACCTTCGCCTAATACAAGTTTCCTGAACATTTTCTGATGCTGTAGATTACAGGATATTAAACGCTACCAGCAGGTGTCCTCAGCCTTGTGGGAATCCAGTGAGGAGGTTGTATTCCTTGGCAGAGATTTTTAAATTATCACCTTGTTAAGGTGAGTGGGAAATTCTGTCTAAAAATCACTGGTGTGGAACAATGTAGAATTTTAGCTGTCACTTTCTTATTTTGTGGGAGGAGGTTTAGGGGCGCTTGCTGCTCAATTTTAATGATGTTGGAGAAACTAATGACTATATTGCTGAGGTCAGTATGAAATCTAAGTCAAAATCTTGTGTCAGACTTTCTTTTCCTGGAGGAAAGAGAGCTGAAACCAATTCTGCAGCTCTTATGCACACCTAACTACAAAATTATCTTGACAAATGTCTAAAATGAATTGCAAATATTTCCATTTACCAAGGCTGCTCATTTATCCTTATTTAGAGCAAAATACCCCCTATTTCATCAAAAAAGTGTCACTTTTGTACCACATAACTTCTATTTTTATCATTAGTACATTTCAGTGAGTTTAAAATGTTCGTTTTCTCAAATGGCTTACTTGCAGCTTCAAAAAGTGCTACTTGTCCTTCCACTTTTTTCAAATATATATTTAAAGAATTGGAAGAAACAACAAAATTGAAGAAAAACATGCTCAGAGTATTTAAAAACACATGCATATACATGCTCTTTAATTACAAACATGCTATTTTATAGCTATTAAACTTAGAATGAGCTGTTACTTTGCAGTGCTAGTTTGTGATAAAAACACAATGGTTAACAGCTACTCCAAAATTTCCTGTAAGAAATCCTTTAGTTAACTTTTTGCAGCAAAACTCGTTTAGTTGGAGGCTGAAGAGGGTGCAGAAAGATAGACTAGGGTAAAACTATAGAAACTTTCAATAGCTTATTGGACTAGAGTTTTGATCTACTTAACGGTCAGGGAGCTTAGACTGTTTTTAACCTCATCTTAAACACTAGAAAATTCAGTGTTAAAATCACTTTGGGGATGATAGATGAGATTTTAGTTTGATATTTTGATCCTGAATTATAGGTTAGGACTCTGGTGATTTCAAGAGGGTGACACTGACTTACAGCATTTGGACATCTGTCCCACTGGTTTATGCAAGAGAAAAGCCTGAATTTAATTCAGAATACAAAAACGAGGTGTCCAATCTGACTGCCCAGCGGTGTTCCCTTGTTTTAAGAGCACTGCCTCGCCATGCACCCTCTAAAACTTGGTGCGATGTCTCTTAGGCTGTGGTGTGCCCTCTCCCTTTCCTTTAACAAAAACTCCAGCTTCACCTCCTCAACGTGCCCAAATCTGCCTGCCTCATGTAGATTTGGCATCCTTGGAGCTCCTGCAGGAGCTGTAGAGCCAAGGCTGACTGCCTTAGTCACCGATTACCATTTGTCAGGCTGTTGGCACTTGAGACAGCACCTCTATTTTGTCTCCGTGTTTCTGTCTAACAGCTTCCACCCTCTGGACAGTACCCTCTGAGTTCCTGGTGCATCCATGCTTGTTCCCAGTACTTCTCCTTTGAGTTCTCTGCACTGGTGCCTGCTAGGGCTCTGGGGTGCCCTTCTCCCCCCCATTCCCCAGCTCTCATGCTGCATCCCACGAGCAGCTCCCACACTGTGAGCTCCAAACCCGGCCGGGGGAGTCAAACCTGCCCTGTTGCTGAGGCCTCGGCTCGCAGCCTTGTGCTCGCTGCTTAAGATACAAATAACTGGTGTGGTGGTTTTCGTATAATAACGTAATGGTTTTAATTCTTCTCTCAGAAGTGGTCGAACTCGGGTTTGGGTCCTCCTTCTCCTAAGGGATATTCAAATCCACCTGTCCCTTCCCAGGCTGTAGGCAACCTCTCAGCCCTTCCTATTGAAGTTGTGCCATGGTGCTGAGAGGATTCGCAGAGCCAGAGAGGAGAAGCAAGTGGGAGCCTGACTGCGGCCTACCGCTAGGGACCTCCCCTGAACGGAGGTGGGGAGCAGGTATCTGGCACTATTCCATGGGCTGCTTACTACACGCTTTGCGTTAAAACAGCACTGGATAGAAATCAAAACCGGCCCTGGAGGCAGAGTCCAAACCCAGCGCTTCTCTCAGCAGGGAGAGGTTGCAACCACCATGCCCTGGCGGCGGGTGCTGTTTTCATGCCACCCCAACCACTCCCTCTTCCTCCAGCCATGTCTTTAAATGAAAATCAGAGCAGCTGCTCTCTGGAACCAATGCTGGAGACGCAGTGAGGAGCGTTAGCCATGCTCACGACTTCCCCATCTCAAGTGGGCTTCCACGCGTATAAGTGCTAAGAGGTTCAGCTCAGCCAAAATGGTGGGATCTCAGCATGGAGGAAGAAAACTTGAGGTACCCAAATACCTTCTGTTGGTGAAAAGTCTGTGTTCCTGTGGACTCTTAGGCACCTTATCAGTTATTTTCTTGGAGGAGGGGAGAAGTCATGTCTAATTCTGAATCTTAGACTTGGAAATAATTGCCCGTTATGATACTCTTTAGGTACCTCTGTGGCTTTGAGGATCTTTATTAAAGTGAATTAAGAACGTGTTTAATTTTGAGATGTGACTGAAGGACGTGCAAGGTTGACTTCAGATCTAGAGTGTCCAATTCTCTTTTGAAAATTACTTCAGTTTCACAGTCATTTAAAAGCTTTTGAAAATTTTTCTCTTGCTGTCTCTGGGTTCTCCTTGTGTAAATTAGAGATAACAGTACCTCCAGGACCCACCGCATTTACAAAATGATTTGTTATCCTTTGAAGGACAACATGCTGACCAGTGAACATTAACTCACTAATGGAAGAGTTTGGTAAATGAGAGAAAGGTCAGGAAGAATTACGTCCATTGGTGGATTGGGTGGTGTTGGGATCTATTTTAGAGACCTTTTGCTGGCAGCAGTAAGATGTGTAGATGATGATGTTTGTTATATCATTTTGGCTTAAGGTGGGTGAGTAGCTTTCAGCACACAGGGATGAGGTTGTTGAAGTCTTAAGGCCCTATTCAAGTTATTTGTGGTGGGACTACAAAATATGGGGAATATAATTGTCCGCTCTGTTTGAAAGACTAGTGTTTGCAAACTAAACTGAACCCTCCTCATCTTGAGCTTTACAAAATAGCCTTGACTAAGTGTGGCTGACCTTCCTCCTCAGTTGTTCAGAAACGTTTTCTCGCTCTGCTCCTCATTTCCCTCCCCACATGGCACCTTGTTCTGCCAAACTTTCTCTCCCCCAGATACAAAGTTCTGCTGCGGGTCGGTGATCTGCTGCGACGAGTCCTGCATTGACTTCAAGGCTCATGGAGGATCTTCTGCTCCTAGGACAGCAGGTACTGAAGCTTTTCTTCCGTAACATAAAAACCTCCAAGCTATATATGTGCAGGTGCGTGCTCCTGTTTCCCTGAGCCTGTACCTCCATTCTGCTCCAACTCTGAAAAGCAGAGCAAAGGAACAGGGGGGAGCATTTTGGGGCAGCAATTTCCAAGTGTGGAGAAGTTGCTGCGTTGTCTCCTCTTCATCTGGAGGCAGTCGAGGCTGTCACTGTCACAGTCCCTTGCAAGGAGTCATTTCACAGGCTTGTACTTTGCGAACAGGGGAGCCCACATCATCATATCTGCTTTCTGTGGTGATTGCTGATTTATTTTTTTTTTATGGCTTAAGTGACTGGTATTTTGTCCTTAAACCCCATTTGCTTCCTTTTGACACACTGGCTCTGAGGTTGCTGCATGACTGGACCATATCAGAGATGTTAGCTGGTACAGCGAGGGCTGTTAAAAGCTACAGGCTTTTAACATTTCTTCACGGTCTTGACATTCCAGCATTTTTGTGTCATGTGGTAGACATGTCTCCCTACAGTCCAGTATTGGAACTCAGTCTCTTTGTCTCCCCAACCTTCTACATGCTGAATTTGCTGACAAAAATATTACTTAAAGAAAGATAAAATATTTTCTATTTTTAGCGATTCTTATGCAAAACTACAGCATGTAGGAAATCAACTTGTGGCACCCAGAAATATTTTTGATTTTTGACAGTCTCAGATTTGTCTTAAGACAGTGCAGAGTCTGTAGGGACATGCAACATGCTTCTGAACTTTTGGAGGGAAAGTATAATGCTCTTTTGCCTCCTGAGGGCTGTTCTGCATGTAGCATGCTTTCCCTGGGCTGTGCTGCGAGGCAGTGGCCTGTTCGTCTTTCAGCTGTCCCCTCCTCTCCTCATCCATGACTTGTTTTCTAGTTAGAAAGCAGCCAGGTAAAATAATATATTTATGTGTATATGTATACACACTCAAAATGTGTGTGTGTGTATATGTATGTTTGTGTGCCTATAAATAGGCAGTGGCACAGATGTTGGCTCTCTGATGATAATTAACGCTAGGCAAATGTAAACTAAAACCTTAATCAGAAGATTTACTTACTGTTTTACCATGGTTTCATACAGAGTTGGGCATTTGGGAATGAAAGAGAACTGATTTTGAACATTTCTGTGTGCGTTGCAATGTCAATATTATAACCTGTTAGTTATCTGAAATGAAGCTGATTTTGCTTTCCTATATTGAAACATGTCAAAAGTAGTGGGAAATATCTGAATTATCTTAAAAGTGGAAGTGACTCCAGAAACTTTAAAACCAGTAACTCATAACACCTGCAATATCTTAAATGCTGAGACAGGAACTTGCATGTGTTGCCTGCCCGCAGCAGTTCTTTTTCATGAGATAAAAGCGGTGAATGGAGGCAGAGTAGAATAGAGTGCAATGTTTATAATATATTTACAGTAATAGGATGTATAAAATACTCCCCAAATATTCCCAATATTGATTGTGACCAGTCTTATAGATTTTCTTTTACCTCACAGCATAAGAATCTGCAGGAGGAAGCTGAAAATGTTTATTTCTGTCAAAGGAAATGCTAGTAAGGTTATATCTGATTCTGCTTTCAGGGCTCTGAATTATATTACTGAAAAAAGAATGTCTGGTTCTGACATTCCTGGGGGTATTTTCTGTTACTTCAAAACCTTTTTTGAACCTTTCTTTTGGCTTCTGTCTCTGGTTAAATTATTCCTTAACCCTACTAGACACTGCAGAAAAAACATGTTAATTTTTTTTTTTGTCTTGGGGTCTGACATGACCCAGCATTATGGCTTTTACCCGGGGGCTGCGGGGAGTCTGGACGTCAGCTGTAGTTATCTGATAGCTCTGTACGATACCCAGAGAGGCACTGTATGGATCAGAGGTCAGGAAAGAAAGGAGCTGCAGATTGGCTGATGAAAGAGTTTGGTTGTTGTGGCAGCAGGTTATAGCAGGGATCAACGTGAGTTATGGTGACTGCATTTTGGCAGGGCAATGTGGTATCCTCCAGGTTTCAGGTGGCAGTGAAGATCAGAGAGTTAGTCAGGAATATTTCATGTCACATAGAACAGCTCGTGTCGGACTTACGGTTTTGTGTTCAGAAAGGTGGCATGGTATTTTGGAAAACATTTACTGTTGTGGTTTTGTTGGACTGGTTTTTACAGATGGAAGAAATAGATAGGGGTTTGTCTTTTCCCATGTACTGAGGATGTCCCAAGTCCTCATCTAGGAACGTGTTGGGTCATCCAGCCACTCCAGCTCGTGTGTTCAATGGTCCTGCTGGATGAGCACTTCACTTAAGTTCTTCATAATGTATTCACGAACAGTGATAAAATACTCTGTGAGAGGCCTCAAGGAATGATTAGTTAAATCTTCAATTATTTCCCACTGAGACTTGATGAGAAATCATTTGAAAAGTTAGGCATGAGCTTCAATATAATCTGCCTGTCCAGGTGTCATGAAGCATTGGGTGCAGAAAGGGAAGATGTTGCAAATGGAGGAAACCACGACATTTGGATCGAATATTTTAGATTGCTGCCTATTATACATTTTTGGTCTGCTTGAGAGGCTTCAGCCACTGGAATATTGCTATGGGGCATTAAAGACAATATGGGGAAAAAAACAGCATAAACAGAATGTTCAAGCATTAAAACCATTAACGTTATGTTTAAGCTGCTGTAAGTTAGAAGAGAAGAATATTTTCATTTATATGGCTTGTGAGATGCTGACAAGAAGCAGTCCGTGCTTGGCCTGCCCTTGGTTGGGAAGGTTTACAGATCAGGCTATTGAGCTCTTTTTAAATCCCCAGCAAAATAGGAGCTAAAGCCAGTCCAAGTAGTTTTTACTATCCACTTTTACAGCGAGGTGGGGGGAGAAGGAGGCTGACTTCCATAAGTCCTTTTGAGCTGGCTGATTACTTCTAGTAAACAGCTGCACAAGAGTGCCTCCCGTGGGAAATGCACTATTATTTTCTGTTTGCACAGTAAATGAAAAACACTGGCCACTTTTATAATTTAAGAGAATGAGATATTGCCTTGTGAGTTGGATTGGTTTTCTCTAAATTGTTTAGTCTTGCATCTCTGCTATCAGATGGTGGTTCGTTACTGTTTTGGTTAAAAGTATCTCTGGCCCTACAGTCATTAAAGCTATTTTATATAACCAAATAATCCCAGCCTTCTGAGCAATTGAAGATTTGCTTAGAAGATGAGGATCCAAAAGAGCTCCTTCTGGCTATGCAGAAATCTGTCAACTGAATGTTTAGGGATGAAACAAAATAAGAATCCCCCAGTGCCATTCACATCTGCCACAGAATCCCTTCGGACAACTTGTCTGCACTTGCATCTTCAGACTGCATGTCTCCTACATCTGTGTGGTTTTGGGTTCCATACAGTTTAGGTTCCCCTCCCTTGAAACATCTGGGTTAGGCTTCTCCTTTGTGCTGGGTGTGAACAACTCCTGTGGAGCTTGGCTGGAAATAGGGAGACTTTGCACTACTGAAAGCTGGCTCTAGCACCTCAGTTTTGTTACTATTCACAATTGTATTTGGAGCAGCTTTGCTGCCAAAAACGTCGTCTGAATGGTCACTAATCTGATACAGACAACAGTGTCCATTTAGTCCATAATTTAAAGTAATCCTGCTGATTCACTTGCATGATCTGCTCAGCAGAGGAATGAGTGGTGGTAGGTCCTTCATCGCTGCTTCTGGTGGTATCAGCTTTGCTTGCTTCTGAATACCCAAATCACAGTGGGTATTTATATGCAAGCAAATCGTGTTCTTTTTCCCCATGCAGATCTATACTTACTCAAGGCATATCCTCTAGTTTGCAGCACTGAATACTGTGTTGATTGAAAACCACCAGGGAGGATTTTAAAATCACTGGTGGCATTGGACAGCCGGTGTAGGAGGTAGAAAACTTCGCATCCAGAAGTGGTTTGTGGGTGTGCGTTTGTTCAGGAGAGTTATGGAAGGAGACAGAATGACGTCCTCAGGCTCTAAGCTGTTAGACTGGCCAGAATACTCCTGGGTGCAACTGCTAGAAAATATTTCTTTGATCCATGGGCTGATGGGTTTGCTGGCAGCATTTCACTGAGGCCAAGGGAGGAAGTGAGTACGCCGTCCTTTGTTTAGTGATAGCTGAAACAATAGAAGCTGATACACAAATCGGAGGAGCATGTTAAGACTGGAATATAAACTGAGCCCTGGTGGCTGGAGAGCGATTGGAGTGGAGCCGTATGTGGTAAAGAGCAGAGAGCCACAAAGAAGGAAAACAGCTGGAAAAAGGCAGGAGTCAATGGGGAACATGCAAGCAATTGCAGTGCAGGCTTATGGAGAAGGCAGCAAGAGGAGACGTGGTGTCCCTGGGCAGAAGGCTGGCTGGAGGGGCACGGTTGGGTGCAAGAGGGTGACGTGACCACTCCAGGATGTTCAGGGAGTGAGACTGGAATGCCCCAGAGGAAATAACTGACTGATTTAATGTCTTCTCCTAATGGAGCTGCTCATAAGACTCCAAACACTGGTAAGCTGCTTAAAAGGGCCATCACGTGTGTATTGTGATAAATATTTCTGCATTGAGATATCTCATCATCCTGCCTATCACGCGATGAGAGAGCTAGCACTTAAGTTCCCAATATTGTGTTTGTCTTGGAGATGCTTCTCATTGTGTTGGGAGCTGAAGAATTTGCATAGATCATCTGAAATAAGGCAGCAGTCATCCCTGGGGGAAGCATTTGCAAATGCAGACTGTACAGGGCTGACTTCCCAGGCCGTGTGGCTGCATGGCCTGTGGGATGACATAGAAACACGAAACTCCAGGTGTTTCCACTAGGCATAGCGGCTTCTCCATGTAGGTCCTTGATGGGGAACTACACCCTCCTGAAACAGAGCGCGGTGCTGGGAGTAAAGTCAAGACCTTCCCAAGATTCTTCCACTTGGGTCCCTTGAAATCCAGATACATTTCCTGGGACAGGACAGCAAGAGCCTTTGAAGTCACCGGCACTTCTTGTTGGCCTGTCCCAGGAATGGCAGCTACCTTTTGTGAGATCTCCACTTCCACTAGCAGCCACCTTAGCCAACAAGCTCTTTGGCTATCGCAGTGGTGCCGGTGAGTTTGGTTTTACTTATCTTTTTGGCAGCTCTTGGACCAGGACATATTTTACGAGTATTGTCTGAACTTTATGGGTTGAAACATTTTCCTAGGATTTCCATTCCTGACACTGCCTTGCAGTAATACCCAAAACACCACTTACATTTTAGTATTTAAATCTTTTAAGAGCTGATATGGAAATCTCCTGTGCCCTAAATATTTTATCTGAGAGATTTTATTTTTTATTTTTTAATCCTGTAAACCTTCCTCTGCAGGGCTTATGTAGCTGAGCAAAACTTTGCAAGGGGAAAATAACTATGGGTAGCCCGCGGTCCCCAAGCAGCAACACAGGAGAGCTGGAGACACTCCTGTGTTCCTCAACTTGGCATACATCAGTGATTTTATGTTTTTTATTTTCAGAACCTGGGGCTGAGAGCCTCCCTGTGCTCTGCTCCCATCGCAGGCTTTGGCAGGGAGTCAGGAGGACGGCGAGGGGATGCAGACGGCAGCTAGGTGGATGCAGCAGGCTGCCAAGCCAGTAGCAAGCCCTGAGCAGCGAGGCTGGGCTTCTGGCAGGGGATTGCCAGCAACTTGCTCTGCAGTTTCTCCAAGGCCAGTGGTTGCTGGAAAAGGGCCCAAACCGCCCTTCTGTCTGGAAGAGCAGCAAGCTAGAACCCATTTATTCAACACAGATGTAGCGCTCACGACCAAAAGCTTGCTTAGCTGGAATCCTGTGCAAGTCCCAAACGCACTTGGCCGAGTCTCATCTGTTTGAACCTGGGGGATGAGCGTCTCTCTAAGGGATTGATAACCTCCTGAAGTATTTATTTAACTATTGCTGCCTTTTGTGCTTCTGTTAGCAAGGGATTACAGCTGCAGCATTAAGTCTTGCTGGGGCAGAAAGGAGGCTGTGGGCAACAGAATCAGGGTCAAACTTACTGCCATCATCTGCTTTTTCATGGCGTGGCTGGTTTTCTGCTGAGCTGCGGAAATGTCACTCAGAGGACAGATTTCTGTGCAGCAGGGCTTTTTTTTTTCCTTTTTTTTTTTTTTTTTTTTTTTTTCCCCTCTGCAAAGCATCTCAGATCAAAACTGAGGTAGATTAAGGTCCACATCCAAGTTGAACTGTTTAGAACAAGTTTTTAGAGGAATTTACTCCTGAAATAAAAATATTTGCATTGTATTTTAGGAGCAGTTTTTAATGCACTAAACACTTGCCAGCACAGCATACTAAAATGCGCTAGAAACCAAACACAGTCCGGAGGGCTTACTGACTAACCCTTGTATGTAAGCAGGACCAAAATCTTTTCTTTCAAGGGAGATTCAGGAAATTGGGAACTATGTGATTTTTCTTTGTAATCTGATTTTTTGCTTCCTTTTCAGAAAAGGAGTGTGTCTGTTACTACATATTGCAGGATTGCTCCATATGCTAAGAACTTGCAAATGGTTTCTTAAGAGTAAGCAAACCTTGGAAATGCTCTGCTCACTATAAATTGAACTGGGAGTATGACAAGCATAGAACTGATGTCTTTGCTCCCTGTACTATATAAATAAATTTTAAAGGATATTGCCTGTCTCTCCCTCTATGCATGAAAATTTAGGAACATGCATGACTGTTAATCCATCTAGTCTGGCATCTGCCTCTGTATGTTGTCAGTGACCAGTACTTTGGGAGTAGTTGTTTTTAGTATACAACCTGGACATTTTTCCAGGTTGTATACTCTGTGTGTGTGTATGTATATATATATATATATATATATATATATATATATATACACATACAGTTGTACACTGTGTGTGTGTGTATACACACACACATATATATATATATATATATGGGATTTTTTTCCCTTATAGGGTCTGAAACATAAGTGTTTGTGTCCCTGCTGAGCTTTAAAAAGAAAACAAAATCTTAGTACTGTAATTTTTTCATCTAATTACTACCGACATACTGGTCTATACACAGTTTCTCCAAGCAGTGAGATCCTTGGGTTCCCTTCAGTTTAAATCTCCACGTAATTCCAGTTCTCCCCCTTGTCTGTGCCAATGCTTTCTGGTCTGACTGGTCTCACTGCCAAAACCCTGCTGAAGCCCCATTTCCCACCTTCTCTGTGTTCACCTCGTAGCCTCTCTCCATCCTTCTGTCTCTGACTGAAGATCGGTGCAAAGCTGGCTTCCATGGTTACAACTAAAATAGGCAAAAGAGATTATTTTTGGTCAGAATCTGCCAGTTCAGCAAGATCAAAATGTTTTTGGGAAATGTTCTGATTGCAGAGAAATTCAAGGGAGATGTGGCCTACGAAAATGAAATCAAAGACCTCTCCAGCTTTCTCCTTTTCCCCTGTACCTTCTCAGACCATGATTTTCCTGGGCTGCCATCAGGGAAACCTGCCACACAGACCCATAGCAGGGCATTTGCTTGGAAATATGCATTTTTTCCTCTTCTTTTGTTGTAAGTTTTAAATCATCAAAGTCTGCTCTGTGAAGCAGGCTTGCATTCCTCAGCCCTGTATGCCTTCCCCTCTACCAGCTTTCTCCATTTCTGTTGTCAGACTTCTTTGCAGGCATTAAACATTTATTTCGGATGTACGTAAAAGCTATTCAGCCATGCGATGGCCTTTGCTCTGCAATAGACTGCTGTCACTTGTCCTCCTCATCTATCCTGTTCCTACTCTTTTGTTTCCCTTGTGGTGTGTCCTACTTAGCTTGTAGACCCTCTGATGAAAGGGACTGTGAGGCATGTACTGTAATTCCTCAGTCTGAATAAATTATTTTTGCCTTTGTAACGTGACCCTGTGAAGTTTGGATAGCTTTTTGCTTCCTTTACAAACAGCATTGTGTTGTACCCCTATTAAGCTTCCCTGACAGGTATTAGGACAGCATAAGCTGTGGTTTGTGTGTAGCTTTACAGTGCTGACCTGATGGCTTTGTGTTCACAAACCTTATGTTTTTCTTAAGGTTCTGATCCCTTACAAACCCACACGACTCCATAACCCAAGGTGACTGCCTGAGTGAAGGGAGTGTGGACCTCGTGAGATCCCAAACCTCACACAATTGCCTGCAAGGCTGTGCCCTACCTGATTTCCAGCACTCTCCAGAGCAATGGCTTTCCTTCCATGGACCTGCTGTTTTAATGGAGGTGAAAAGAAGGTAGTTTAGTTTATCCTCCATGATTGCCTGTCCCTGCCTGTCCCCTCTGGCCATGCTTGGCAGAAGCAGTGGAAGAGTATTTCTTCTCTCGTTACATTTATCCCTTTCTGCAAATTCCGGTGTGCAGTGATCAGAGACACTAAGGACATAATTTTTAGTAGGCATCTCTAAAGGTGGGCATTTTAGCCCTGAGAATAGCAAAATGTGGGGAAGGCGTCACCCTCCCAACATGTGCAGACCACTTTTTTTTGAGCTTAAAACACAGTATCCCACTGCAATGCAAACACCAAATGCCTTTGTTTTTAAACAGACGCATACTTTTATACCCTTTTAAACAGTTATCGCGTGTGTCTGCACTGCAGTAACCAGAGGATGAACATATGCTCTGCAGTGACCATCCTGTTTCAAGGTTTTTTTATTGCCCATGTGGGTTGCTCTCCTCCTGGGCTGGACTGGAGGGTTGCATGGAGCAGGGACGAGCCTGTGCCTTGGGCAACCTTGCATTCAGTAGGGTGCAAACAGATTCAATCCATTTCTGATGGCCTTCTACAGAGATCTTCTCCTTCCAACATCACCGCTCAGAGGCTCTGCGCCTAAGTGGCCTAAAATGGTGTTTTCTTCCACTGGTGCTAAAACTGGGACCAGTCTTGGCCAAGGACTTACGTGAACCCAAAGTAATGTACTTCAATTTCTGAAATCCAGATAGGCAGCTACCTTTGTCAGCACCTCTGCAGGGGCAGCCATCCATCTGGGTTTCAGAAATAAGTCATAGAAATGTCTTGGAATGGAATAAATTCTTACTTGCCACGGGGTGCTGCCTGACTTCTGCTACCACAATCCCTAACAGCAGGATCAGACACGCTCTTGTGTAATCACTGTTTAATGACTTAGAATTTGTGGGTTGAGCCCTGGTAATTGACTGACTATAACTGTTACCTCCCTGCAAATGCAAGGGAAAAACCCCTTACCCCAGAACTTGGCGAAAGGAAGTTTTATTTGGCATGCGTTAGTCCACACTTGCAAAGCTGAAGGCTGTATATGCAGTCAGTTAGCACAGATCACTTGAAGTATAGTCAACAGATATGTTCGGATTAGAGGAGTTTGTCTGATCTCTGTGATAGAAACATCTATAGGAGAACTTCATTAGATCTGTATCTGCAAATTAGAAGCCCTTCTGCCTGCTTGGGGTTTGTTAATGTGGTGGTAAAATTATCTAAGATTTGAGAGGTCTGGCTAAGAGGTTTATGCCAACTAGAAGAACAATGCTTTGGACCAAAAGCTATCAGTCTGCGACTGTTTCCAGCCCCTACTTCTGAGGTAAGGTACTACTGGAAGTGCCACCTTTCCATATTGTCACATGTCCACTGTTTGATTCCTCCTTAGCATTGTGGCAATCAGCTAGCTACTTGAGCCCATCCCTCCCAGGGATGGATACCTGGCTTTATTCTTGCTGGAAAGATTGTTCTTCCTCACCTCTTCCTTTTTTTTTTTTTTTTTTTTTTTCCTGAAACACTTCTGTGATCACTTGGCAGAAAACTGGGGAGCCGAGGGGGGGAGATGGTGACCGAGTGCCCTCACACCAGGATCATAGTTAACAGAGCTTCTGTCTGACCTGTCTCAGATTGTACTTGCACCATTATGCACTTGGAGTCCCAATATTATGGTTGTCTTTCAGATCACCATGAAAGGTGGGAATGCCATGAAAGCTGTTATTCAAGCTGATACATAATGATAGCAAAAAAGGTAGGGTGTTTAGAGAGGTGATATAAAGAACAGGTTTGTGAGAGGATCGTTAAATCCATGCTCTGCTGAGATTTTAGGAACAGGAGTGTGTTGAAAAGGTGGGGCATGAGAGACATCCTTAAGTCCACTGAGGTGGGTGTTTGTAGGAATATCTTCTAGACTTGTCAGTGTGGCACCCATCAGAGGAAGGATTGGGCTGAGCAGGAGAGTAAAGAAAGCCTTCTCCTACAGATGCAAGTTATCTACAGAGGAGTATTCAGGAACTCCAGTATGTATTTCGGTGGCTTCCAAGAGGAAATACATCCTTACTGAGGAGAACAGTGACAGCTTCAGCTGCTTGTAGGGCACTTAAAGCCAGACTGGACCTCAGTCTCCAGGAGGCTGATGCTGGAGGACTCTGCCATCAGAGAAGATGTCAAGGTGTGGCATGTGAGGGGTGCTGGTGCCAGGTGCATCCATGCCCTGGGCTTGGTGGAGGTGCAGCTCATCCTGCCAGCAGCTTTCTGTGTTTGGTGGCCAGTCTTGAGGTAGATGACTAATCTTACCTGGCTGGTGGGTTGATCTTGCTATTGGAGCTTCTCCTCCAAATCCCTCAGCTCTGGGGAGGGGGAGAGCTGTCCCCCATCACAGGGGGATGATTGCCTGTCCTGTCCTGGGGCTCCTCCTGACGTGGTGGCCGAGATAGGAGGTTAGCATCTCCCAGGGATCATGCAGGTCTGCAGAATTTCAGCCCACAGGCACAGTCTGGAGAGGTATATTTTTCTCTTCCTGGCTCTGGTGAGGCCTGTAGGGATGATTTTGGGGAATAAAAAAATAAAATAAAATAAAATAAAGCTTTTCTTGCTTTCAGCTCCACATAGGCAAACAGCCACTTTATCAAGCCCTCGGCATGTGCGCTTTGGCAAGGCAGAGGAGGCATCATGTGGAGTCTCTATAATTAATATCAATGACTTTCTCGGAGGAGGGGGTAAAAACTCGAGTCCTGGAAACTTAGATCCCCTTCTGGTGCTGAGGGGAGGGGAATAAGGGAGGCATTATTAGAAAACATTTCTTTTATTTAACAGATGTTAAATAGCACTATGCCACTATATCAATCTGTCAATTACCTTAATAGGAACCAGCATATAGAGAAGCAGGAGATGCTTGTTGGAGAGGGCAACAGCGGCCTCGTTTCTGCAGGGTCTGGGGGCCGGGCATGGCCCTGGCAGATGGGGAGGTGTGGAAGGAGCAGTAGCACATGTGCTGGGCACATGGGGCTGAGAAGAGGAATGTTTGTGGACCATCACGGGAAGAACTCACTGCAGATGGGCAGGTTCTCTCCCACCCCGTCCTGGTGGCTGTGCTAGAAACTGGATTTTAAAAATCTTTAAAGCAGAGATCATGCATATCTTTATTTTTTCCTTCCCAATATGTATAACATGCTATAGGTTTCAGCAATGTTCATGAATATTTTCAGGATTCATGGGGTTTAAAAGCTGGAGGGGGCAAACAAAATTGGATTACTGAAGGCTGAAAAGCAACCAGGTCTTTGCAAATAGTGTACAATGGTCCCAAATCAGATCCAGCTCTGTAACAAGAGGCTGGTGGTGTTTTTCTCTCGGACACCCTATTTCTTTCTTAAACTTGTCCTGGTGATCCCCTGCCGCTGGCTGCAGATGCAGTCAACAGAATTTGGTGTGTTTTTATTAATATAGCTGCATGGAGCCCAAGGTTAAGTGATGGGAATTTCAAAACAAAACAATAAATTAATAAAATGAACGTGTCACCAGCTGATCCTCTTCTGACCACCATCTGTCCCCCGATCATGTGATGTCTCCCAGCTGGCCACCCAAGAGACAAACCATGCAAGATCATCCACACAACATATGCTGCTATTTACACATTTTTAAAGGTAATAGTTGCTAGGCTGTCATATTACTAGTTAAAAGTAGTTATCTGGAAGCTAGTTTTTTTTTCTTCCCTTTTTTCTTTCTTTTTTTTTTTTTTTTTTCTTTTTTCTTTTTGAGGAAGCCAGTGACTCAGCAGGTATATTTCTAACAGAGACTCGTTCAGGGTTGGATCAGTGGAAGTTCCCGTGTACAGTGAACTGTGCACAGTTCCCCCCCACACCTTGTTCTGTGGTATGCTTTTGTGCCTTTTCATGATAAACAGCAGAATAAATAAAAAGGAAAGGCAATGATACTACAAATTTTATCGGTGTACCTTTTAGGAACGTTATGTGCTCTCCTTGCCATCTCCAGGATGCAAACCAAGCTGTGCATTTTTAAACTATTGTTAAGATCAAGGATGTGGTTATGAGAAGACTTACAATTTATAGGATACTTAAGCATTAAGGATTGAGGCACAGAACATTTCCTGGGGATTAACGACTGACTGGGTGAGCCTCAGGCCATTAACCCCTGCCTGCCATTAATCTTCAGGAAGTGCCCTGCAGTGAGGTCGTTATTGCTGTTATATGCTGAAACAGAAAATAATAAGAAAGGTCCGTGTTTTATTTATTTATATTTTACGTAACGCAGTTATATTTGGACTGCAGGGAATTAACATCTTTCTCTCTAGCTGCTCGTGCTGCTCGAATTAATACATTTCATGCATCTCACCGCTTTGTGAAGGATTGTCAGCTTGCACGAACGTGAGTGGGGGCAGGATTTGGCCCACTGCTCGTGTTGCACAATGTTTGATACGATGAATAAGTAAGTGGTGCTTCTCTGGTGTAACTGCTGGCAGAATGTAGCCCTATATAAAAATCAGCTCAAAATGCTTGTTTTACAGCAAAGCAATTTATTCACAGTTCTAAGGATCCTGCAGCCTTTTTTTAACTCATTGAATAATCCTTTTAGGTTCCCCATAAAGCAGGTGAAATGCTTCTGCTGCAGTCCTAAGGCAGAACACAGGCTGCATAAATAGCATCTAAATTACTAGGAATACAAAATACACATACAGTAATACATACCTACAAAGGCAAATTCATACTGACAGGACTGCAGTATGTGCTTATCAGCAGCAAAACATCTCAGGGAAAAAAAAGTGCCTTTCTATTAAAATTGCACATGCATTTCTCTCCGTATTTAAACACTTAAATAGTATTTTGTGCATGTGCTTAAAAACAGATGCGGGCACCTTTTTAATGAGGCTGCCTGCTTCAACATTTATTAGCTTGGAGATGTATAGTTTCCATGAAGCTGGCTGAAGCTTTTTTTTTTTTTTTTTGCAGAATATCTTTGCAAAAAAAAAAAAGCTTTTTTTTTTTTTTTTTTTTTTTGTGTACATGGCCTCAGTCCTTGCAACCTCCTAGAGAGTCTGTCAAGGCGCAACTTAAAAGCTCGTTCAGGCGACCATGACCCCCTGCTAGCAGATTGTCTGCCTAAAAGGTAAGGGAAAGCTAAAAAAGAAGTAGAAACTTAAAAGTGGCTTCTCAAAGGCTGCATAGATCTTTTTTTTTTTTTCTTTTTCTTTTTTTTTTTTTTTTGTTAAACCTAAAGTGTTTAAAAGCTTTAATATTGATGGCCTGTCAACTTTGTCCTGATTCTTTGGCTTTCAGTTAAAAGGTTTTTGTTGTTGTAGCTTATGCAGTTGCTCTGTTGCTATGGAAACGTGACATCAAAATGACGTTTCTCTGTTTAAAAGCTTTTAACTAAATTCCTGCCTGTCAGATGTAGGCCCCATTTTGTGCACTCAAGCTTCAAGCTGTTGCAAAAAGGTTTCATATGTTCTGTTGTCATTCAAATTCTTTATCCACATATGCATGTCTTGCACTACAAAAACCTAAGCTAAAAACTCAATCTATATTAAGTGTCCTCTTTTAAAACCCTTTTAGGTCAGTCAGCAATGGCTGCAGCAGAAATTCCCAGTTACATTGTCTCTTCTCAGACTGAGAAACACAGAAGGGCCAGAAACTGGACTGATGCAGAAATGAGAGGTTTAATGCTGGTCTGGGAAGAATTTTTTGATGAACTGAAACAAACTAAAAGGAATGCCAAAGTTTATGAGAAAATGGCTAACAAACTCTTTGAAATGACTGGAGAAATTCGCCACGGAGAGGAAATAAAGATAAAAATTACAAATATGACATTCCAGTACAGGTAAGCTTCAGTTAATTCTTTTTATTTTAAGAGATTTTAGCAGGGGCAACGCAGTGGTGTTTGCTTTTCAGAAGGAAGTATCCTTCAGGAAATCTGTAGATAAAAGATTAAAGATTGTTCATATCGCTTTTAAAATTCTCTCTTGCCAGTGCTGTTACGTCATTGTTAATTTTTCCCCCATTTCATTTCAAACTCCGGGACAACTTTGTTTCTTTATAATTAACTAGCATTGTTATGGTGTAGAGGGATAGAAATGCATTTAGTGGGAAAACAGATTTTTTTTTTTCTCTTTGCTGAGGGGACCGATTGTGTGAGCTTGGCAGCAGCTCCTTGCAGGGAAACTCCTGCAGTTTGAAGTGGCCAGTGAGGATCGGCATTGCAAGGCAAAGTTTTCTTTTTTTTTTCTTTCTTTTTTTTTTTTTTTTTAAATATGAAATAATGTTTTGGGGGAATGAAGCTCCTGGATTTTGTTACTGTGAGTTGAAGGGTTACACTTCACGGGGCCAAGAATAATTGAATGCCTTCTTGCCGAGTGGCACACATTGCTATAATTATAAGCAGCACCAGCGAAAGAACGATCATATCTGCAGCGAGGGAATCGATGTGCACTGTCAATACCGCTCCCAAAGAGTTGGGGGGAGGGCAGAGGTGGCTACAAGGAGATGATAAAGAGCAGGCAGTGTCACTCAGGAGGGGAAGTTGCCTTTAAAAACGCGATACGCTTTTTTTTTTTTTTTTTCCTAGAGAAAAAGAAATTAAAACGAAACAGGAATATTTGCATCTCTCTCTCCTTTTTAATTTTTTTTTTTCTTTTTTTCTTTTTTTCTTTCTTATCTCTGTGAGGCACAAACTGCCTTGTATTGGAAATCCTGAGTGGTGATTTTAGCTATGTGCTTGTAATGCAAGAAAATCAAATATGTGACTCTTTTATTTAATCTCTCCTCAAAGCTCGTATTAATAATAAAAAAGGTTATTACAGCAGGCAACCATGTTAAAACTGCTTGCTTTTCTCTGAGGCAGCCCTCTTGTATTTAATGCAGAGACTGCTCATCATGTAGAAAACTAGGGAAAATCCTGTAAACCCCTTAACTTTGAATGTCCTTCGTCTACATTTGTAAGATCCACAAGCGTAATCTTTAACATCATTTTCCATAACACTAAATCCATGTTTTGCAGCAAATGTCTCCAAAATGTTTCACTAACCCTGTTGCAGTCCTTGCAGTTTTTTTTTTTTTCCACCCAGACTGTAAATGAGAAAGCTGGAAGTAAGATAAATTTTTGCCCTGCATCACCCAGCAATTCACACTCAGATGAAGAATTAGAAGTTGAGAGTTGTTGGCTACCAGGCCTTTGCTTAGTCTGCTAAATCTGCAGTCCTCCCTGCTGAGAAATACATCTCACAGCACCAAGATTTTACAGGTGTCTAGCAACACCGCAAAATATTTAAGTGCCATAATTGCCAAGTGTAATAGGTTATTTCTGTCAGCCTTTGTTCTAAATTTTCAATGTTGTCATCAGTCAGACTGTCTCAGTTTTCCTAATTAATGTTTTTGCTTTAAAGTTGCAGTGGGGGAAGGGAAGAAATAAAATCACCCATGACCATAGTCTGCGTGTGCATGTGGAAACATAGCACTTTTAAAAAATTCTTATAATGCTTCTGTGAACTTCAGAGATTGTTTCTGTTGCATGTTGTCATGCTGCTTTTCTATAGTGCAGTGCAGTGCATTGCAGCTCCTTGCTTGATTAAGATGCAAATTTATGAGAGTTAGAAAACTGCCTTGCACTATCACTGTGCTGTTTCATTTTGTACTCGTGGATTTGAAATGCATCTTCCTGATTGTTTGTTCCCATCCAAAGCACGCTTGTGTGCTTTGCTTTCAAGTTGAGGTGATAGAAAGAATAGGGACAAATACAAACTATGACTTAGAATTCATAGTTTTCTGGAGGCTTTTTGTTGGCATGTGAGGATAGGAAACGTGATGAAACTAAATGATGTGTTAGTTGCCACTGACTGCTGGCTTTGCTTTGAAGCATCTGAGTTTTAATCCACATTTTGGTGCCTGGAGGATACTTGAAGATACTTTACCTTAGTGTATTTCCATGCATCACTGCTGCACTGTGGCATAAAGCTCAAAAGAAAATCCTGAAAGTGGATAAAATGATCTATTTTGGGACAATATTTTGTAATGATTACGTAGATATATCAAGTGTGACATGTGAGCACCAGTGGCAGGGCTGAGGGGGTGTTCTGCACCCAAGCGATTATTTCTTCCCACTCCTTCAGGATCTCTTACTTTTTACCCAACTCTGTAGTGTCACAAAGGTGCTATGGTCTCTACTTTAATAGTCAGATATTAACCAGATTAGAATATTTAATCAGGTAATAGTGTTATTTAGTGGTGAGCCATGATTTCATAAAGGAAAATATTTTTTTTGTCCTACAAACTATGATATATACACATGCACATATACATAAACATATACACATATATGTATATATTTGCTATAAAAGGAAAAGCAGTACTTGGATATTTTTCCTAGTTCAGTTAATGAAGTTCAGTGGTAAGTGTTGCTGCTGGCATGTCACATCCTGGAACATCTCTTGAAAAAAATATTAATGATCTGAAATATTAAAGGATCTAAAATAGTAAACACATTTATAAGGAACACATTTATAATGGCGAGCACATTTATAATATGCTTTCCTATCTGAGGATCCCATAACATTTTGAGATCCAATTCTATATTGTTTTGCTTATATTGCCCAATGAAAGCTATTACTCATGGTGCAGAAGAAGTCGAAGTCAGACAAACATATAAATAGACGGGGAGGTGCATTTCTTATCCAGCAGTTACTGCAGTTGCTGCAGCTAATGCAAATTTGTTCGTGGTTATGGTGGCCTGGAGCTCAGGCTGGGCTAGTAGCCCAGGTGTTCACCCGGGTTTGTGGGTACATTTTTTGATCCTATGTGGAATGCTGTGCTGCCAGATAAAGTTAGTTCAGGTGTAGTTCAGTGCATGTGAGCTTCTGTCACAAAAGCAATTTTAGGATGATCATATCCCATTCCTCCACATCTGCTGTAAAAACATTGTAAAAATGTTAAAATGCCTTTATATAAATCTATTTTATGTCATTATTTCCTCCTTGAATTCTCATGTTTATTTCAGACTGCCCTATATTTCAACAAGGTGACAAGAGAATGAGAAGATGTTTAGAAAACATGATTAGGATAAGATGTGGAAAGCTTTCTTTATTGAGAAAAATGGAAAACTCTGTGACTCGCTTGGAAAAGAAAGCAAAGAAATTGGAGGAGTTCTAGAGGTGCATGAAAACATACTGCCCTATTTTTGAGAATGTAAAGCAGGTATTCCTTTTGCCATAACACAAGAAGCTATTTGTTGAAATTGCAAGGCAAGAAATGTAAAACTAGTTCAAGTCATATAAATTTGTATTACACTGCATAATAAGCATGTGGAACTCATTACCACTGAAAATCACTGAGACCAAGAGTGGTAGGTTGTTTTATTATTATTATTCTTACTAAAGATTAGATTTATTAAATAAAAATACAGACATTGTTTGTCTTCAAATTAGAGTCATAAAAGACAGTGGGTTTCAGGATATTACTAGCAGTCAATGGAAAAGGAAGGAAATATCATTATGTCACCCAAAAATCCTGTCCATCAACATGTTTTTGAAGTATTTAGTACTGACTTTGGTCAGAAGTGAGGCAGCGGGATGATGATCTGGGAGCAGCTCCTGTATTCCTTTTCATTACCGTGGTCCAAGAGCATTTGCAAGAAACTATTCAGGGAAAAATATACCATATCCTGAAGTAATTCCTACTGCAGTTTTGCTATGTTAAAGGGCGATTTAATCTACTGTGGAAATTACTCAACTTGTCTGAGTGGAAAGTTTTGCACAGGTGGAAGGAAAAAATTTGTTGCAGGTGCATTTGGGTAAGATTCTGCATTTAGGAATTGAACTGGAACCTGAAATTTTTGCTGTGGATAGACCAGCCACCAGGTTTTTAAAGTTTGGTTTTAAAGACACATGGGTAACGAGCTGCATGAACATCCCTATTTATCTCTGGTGGAAGAATGAAAAGCTGAGTCAAACCTGCTGCAATTCAAAGTTATCTTTCTGATTTGCTGGGTATCAAAAGTTTTGCTGAGATTAGTATGTCATCTCTTGTAGTTCAGTTTTTTAGGTTGGTAGAATACTTGGGGCAGCCAGCACACATAACCCCGTAATTAGCCCTTATGAAAGAAGGCACTTTCCTGTCTCTGCTAATATAGTGATATTAATTTACTACATACATTGTAATATTGCTACTGGCATAATATGCACTGGCTTTTAAAAATAAAATAGGGCTTGCAAAGCTAGCACAGTGGTCCTCAGTTTTGACTGATTCCCTCTGATGTTTAAAAATAAGAACAGGGAGTGCAAATTTATTATTTTCAAAAACATCACCCTCTGCAAAGCCTAGGAAACAGGATGCAGCTGTTTCTATTTTATTTGAATCACAGTCAATTAATGTTAATGATTGGTAAATTTAAATCAGTCTCATGATTTGAATAAAAGATTAGTCTAATTTTTTATTTTCATGTGTACATGATAGCAATTAAACATTGTTGCTCGTGTAATTCATTGCTATACTCTATGACATTAAGCAAGTGGAATATTTGACCTCTGCTACAGCAAATGATGAAATATAAGTGCATCCAAATTACTGCAGAAAGTTAAATTTGAATATTTTACCAGCTTTCTCTTTAATTTTAATAATTCATAGCAGATGCACAACTTAAGTACTGTACTTTCATACATCTTTCTTTCCCTCCCCGTTGATTGGTTCATGAACAGTTGTTATTTATTATTTATTTTGAAAGCTTTTCTCAGAAACCCCAGGAGATGAATCTTATATCCATTCCTTAAGGCAAGTAGTAATATCAAATACTGTAATAATAATAAAAAAGCAATATTGTGTTGAGCAAAGAGAAAAGAAGAAAAAAGGCAAGTTATAGATTACATGATTTTTTTTTTTTAACTGATGATATAATGATTTTTAAAAACTCTCTAGAATATAATATAATAATTTTATTTTAGAAGGTTGGTAATAGGCACAGAGAATAAAGTCTGAAGAAAGGTCAATGGCAGCACAAATTACTCAGCTGGTGTCTCAGACCGTTCATTTTGGCAATAGGACTTCAAAAAACATTAATTTATTCACTTCCCTGTGATAAGATGTGCAACCACCTTTTAGATTAACTGAGCGACACTGTTTTTCATACTTCAGATACTTGTCCACTGGAAACTTGACTTTGAAGCCTGAGTTTTTGGAGAGAGCTCTCAGTTGCTTCTGCTCTCAGTTGGATTTTAATAGAGCCTTGTGAAACAGTGACAGGTCTAGATAAACTCAGCAGGAATTTATTTTGCAAGCTCTGTTGACTTTCTCACTTACCCCCGTTTCCTACCTAATTTTTCTGTCTGGCTCACTCACTCAAGCAGTGATTTGCCCAGTATATATTTTCAAAGAGTTGAATGTTTGGCTTTTCTTCCTTTCTCATTTCTGAACTCTTGCATCCCAACCTTACTCTTGTCCTGTTTCATTCTGGCTTCTTCATTTTTCATTAAAAAAGCAAAAGCAAAAAAACACATAACAAACCAACACAAAAACAAAACAAAGAGAAAAACAAATTTACGTTTTAGATGCAACTGAGACCTGCTGTGATGATTTATGGTAATTACTGACTGAGAGCAGTAAACTCATCTTTGCCTTAGACTTCAGTTCTGCTGGGGTTTTAGTTACATTAATGCAGGCAGAAACTCTCAACTGTTTCTCTAGGTTTCCTTGTTTATTTTAAAATAATCAGTGAATCCTGAAATTTAATATTGCAAAGCTATCTATTTGTTTTTTACCAGAAAGCTAAAACATCACTACTGTAGCAGTGAATGTTCTCACTGTTGTCCTCCACCTGTAGCATTCCTAGTTCTTTTTGAAAGTAGACACTCCCTTTTTCATTATCTTATCATCTCTCCATCTATGTAATCATTTATTTTTTTTAAGAATGATCCAAACTCCATACAGGTATATGGTTGCTGCTGGTGTTGCTTTTAAGCTAACAAAATTCCCCTGCCAATCTCCTGGTGGTGATCACTTATTTATTTATTTTAGCCCAGAGCTATGGTAGGTAGTCAGAAGTGGAAGAATTTCTACCCATACAATGCATTCGGAGCCATAGAAATATCTAGTTTTATGCATCTCCAACCCTAGAGTTGTAGGGGCAGATGATAAACTACAGCTCTTCCTTCAACATCATGAGAGTGTTAGCAAAAATGGGGTCTAGGTGCACAGCTGACCTCCAACATAAAAACCAAGGTATTGGCCTACTTGGGAAAATACCTGCTCCTGAAAACTTTTGCTAAAGTAAAGAAGACAGCATTTAGCTCAGGATGATATAATAATGTAACAGAAGACTATTTTTAGTGCCATTCTAGTGATAAATTAATACTTGAAATGTATTGTATTCAGAATGGTCATCAGGGCACTCTAATTAATAATAAGATAATCCTACATGGAGCTGTCTTAATTTGGGGTTTAGACCAAATATTCTCTTAATAAAAGTTGCTTACTGCTACATTTCTACTACTTTATTAGCGGTGAAAGGATAAACATGGAAGATGTGGACCTGCTGCTGAAAGGGGTGGGTTATTTACTGACCACAGATGCCTGTGTTAAGGCTGAGGATGCTCAGTACCCTCTGTCTGGGTCCTCACTGCCCAGGTCTCCCAGGCTCTTGTGCCTGGAACAGGGTTCAAGGAGCAGTGGAAATACAACTAGTAGAAAAAACTATTGAGTCAGGGATCATCTCTGAAAATTTATGAAGATTGAGGGAGGTCCTTGGTGAATGAAGAACCTGCTGTTGAACCCATCTTCAGCAAGGGCAAGAGGAATTTACAATTGATCAGCTTCCCCTCAACTCCTGGGATGATCACAGAGCAAGTCATCTTGGAAGCAGCGTATGGTCACATGAAGGAGAATGTGGTGACTGGAAATAGCCAGAATGGATTTACTCAGAGTGAATTGTATCTGGCTGAGTTGCTTGCCTTCTCTGATTAAATGACTAGATCTGTGGATGAGAGTAGAGCAACGGATATTGCTTAGCTTGACAGGAGTAAGTCTTTTGACACAGTCTCCAAGATTGTCCTTGTATCCAAGCTGGGATCATAGAATTCAGAATATCCTGATTTAGAAGGGACCCATGAGGATCATCTCATCTAGTCCAACTCCTGTCTCCACACACAACCAACCCAAAATCAAACCCGATGTCTGACAGTGTTGTCCAAATGCTTCTTGAACTCCATCAGGCTTGGTGCTGTGACCACTGCCCTGGGGAGCCTGTCCCAGTGCCCGACCACCCTCTGGGTGCAGAACCTTTCCCTAACCCCCAGCCTGACCCTCCCCTGTCCCAGCTCCATGCTGTTCCCTCGGGTCCTGTCGCTGTCCCGAGAGCAGAGCTCAGCGCCTGCCCCTCCGCTCCCCTCGTGAAGGAGCTGCAGGCCGCCATGAGGCCTCCCCTCAGCCTGCTCTGCTCTGGGCTGAACACACCAAGGGACCTCAGCTGCTCCTCATATGTCTTGCCTTCTAGACTCTTCACCATCTTTCTAGCCCTCCTTTGGGTGGATGCTTTCCGATAGTTTGTATCCTTCTTATACTGGTGGTCTTAAACTGCACACAGCACTTGAGGTGATGCCACATCAGGACAATCCCTTCCCTCGACTGGCTGGCAGTGCCCTGTCTAATGCACCCAGTACAGCTGGCCCTTTTGTCTGCCATTGTATACTCCAAATGGATGGACTACTAGCTGGATGACAATCTGACTGGATCACTGGGCTCAAAGTGCGGTGGTTAATGACTTGTATTCTACCAAGAGGCTCATTCTAGGTAGAGGACCACCAGGGGCTATGCCAGAAAATGTCCTATTTAATGGCCTGAAGGAGCATATATTGGAATGTGGTTTTGCAAATGATCAAACTGCAGGGTACAGCCCTCACAAGAAAGGGCAACGCTACCCTTCAGAAGCTCCTAGATAAACTGGAGAAATGGGCTGACATGGACCTCGTGAAACTCAACAAGGACAAAAGCAAAATCCTTCCCCTGGGATGGATGAGTCCCCTGCAGAGACAGGCTGGGCAGCAGCTCTGCAGATGAGGACATGGGGGACCTTACTGACACGAGGCTAAACACAAGTCAGCTGTCTGCTCCAAGAGCAAAGCTGGCGGAATACCATGGCTGAGCATTTCTTATCCTTTTTGCCATGTTGTTTTGCAGTTCTGAAGGCTCAAACCATGTCTGGTGAGGTCTTAATGCAGCTTGCTGGACTTTGTTCTGACATGGCAGAGAAATGCTCGTGCATGGCTTTCTTCTGTCTTGCCCGTGGGATGACAGAACATGGTGAATGCATTGCAATGAACAGTTGAGGATGGTAACGTTTTAAAATAAATTGTTTGAATATATTGAAGGTTTCACAACATGGACAAACAAATGTGAAATGCAGACCTGGCTACTAGCTCATAGTGGTATAATTGATTTGCTCTTCATGTGAATAGCCTAAGCAATTAAAGTAAAAATAATCAATATCAAGTGATGGTTGCTGTCTGCCCTGAATTTAGCTATTTTATGTCTGTGCTTGATGGATATAGATGTATTTGTAGTTTGTACTAGATATTCTCTGACTATGAAATTGCAGCAGCAGGTTGTGAAACATGTATGAAATTAAAATTTTGAATTCATATAGGGCATAAAAATACAGTCAGCTGTGGAGGTTTTGCTATGCAGGGCTATAATGTGCCTTCCCAAATAGCTGGCAAAGCTCATCAGCCCTTGCAAGGACAAGAAAAAAAGAAGAATCTTTAAATAGCTTCAAAATCTACGCAAATATTTCTGCCTTTTTTCCTCACTAGTGGATTTCCCCTTACCCTGGGCTGGGAGGTGTTTAAAAGGAAGAAGTTTAAGTTCCCACCTTTAAGTTTGGCACCATTTTTATCATGTTTACATGTTATTTACTTCTATGTTTTGTGGGGATTGGTGTGGGCAGGATGGATTCAGAGGAGGAAAAACCTGGAAGGCTTCAAGAAAAAGGGATGGGCCAGGTGTCCAGGAATAGTTTTTTATATCTTTTTTTTTTTTTTTTTTTTTTTCCTGCAAATTGAAACCTTTTCCTAGCTGAGAGAATCAGATTTGTTTGTTTGTTTGGTTTTGTTGTTGTTCATTTAAATGTGGAGCAGTTGTCATTGTCATTGATCTTGATGTTCTTGTTTTCTTCCTTTGCTGCACTTTCATTTAGAGTAACAAGACTCTAACCAGGAAAGGCAAATGAGAATAAAGTTTGGGATGCTAGCTTGGGTAAAGGAGTGTTTCTGAGTTGCATCTGTTCACCTGAGTTTTGTATTTTTCAGTAAAAGCAAATAGAATAACAATAGATGCCAAATGGGTTAGTGGTGAACTTTGTGTTAGGACTGAATGACAGATCTCATAATAAGATGCAAGTGAAGGACAAGGTCATGGCTGATAGTCCTTCCACTGTAATGTTTTTGTGCATGCTGTTTATAATGCATTATTAACTGCCTGCTTTTTATTTTTTTTGCCATATGTGTGTGCACATAAATGGACCTATACTTCTTCCTATACTGATCTTTACCCTGTAACAGATGAGCAGACATTTACATCTTATGGTTGTTACTAGAATCTTCACAAGGCTAAGCCAGAGCTTATAGACAACGTTAGGAAAAGAATAGGAATGATATTTATAGACATTTATATTCCTAATGGAAAATAAATACTTTTCAACACATGGAAGGCCAGTGCTGACCATAATTTGGTAAGGCTGTGCTGTGTTCCCTGCCCTGGCTGTCCTAGTGCACTGCCAGGGGCTGCTGTCAGATCGGTTAGTCTGGCAGTCTGCAAGGAGAAGAAAAAATATTCCATGATCAATGCAGTGCTGTTTTCATTAGAAGCTGTCATGTCCTTTATTTGTGTTGCATGTAAACCCCAAAGGAAATTCGTCTTTTAATCACAGGTTAAAACTAGGAAAAGAAACTTAACAGCTTCCTTGGAGATTAAAAGAAAAAAGTGTCTGATTTTGTACTCATTAAAAACATTCAGTTCGACTCCCAAACATGACCAGAACAAATGTTTTGAGATAGAAGATCTGTATGAAAGTTACTTTTAAAGGAAAATAGGCTCTAATGTTTTATGCCGTTTTTTTGCAGGAAATTAAAATGCATGACTGACAGTGAAACTGTTGCACCTGACTGGCCTTACTACAAAACCATTGATAGGATTTTATCCAAAGTGACAGACCACAGCGATGTGAAAATGCATGAAAATCAGCAACCGGGTCCTTCTACATCACAGACAGAGGCCTCACAGTCTCCATCAGCTAAGTCAACACCTCTGTATTTGCCATATAACCAGTTTACATATGAAGGAAGGGAAGAGTGCTTTGAAGATGAACATTCAGAGAGCTCGTCAAGCTTACTTTCTTACAAGCTGAGGTAGTATCTAATTTTTTTCCCCTTTCTTGTATTTCAGAGAATGAACCCGGATCAACTATCTAAAAGGGAAATCCTGGAACATTTTCCTCTAATGGCTGTTGTATCTTTCTTGTAAATCACAAGTGAGATATATTTCCCAGTGTCAGCCTTTCTGCTGAATTAGGGCATTTTCTTTCTTCCTTTATGAGAGATTGGAAGAGAGTAGGAGGACTGGGCAAAAAGTCATGTAATATTGCCAAAATTCAGCATGCATGTCACTGCTCACATGAGGTAGAGTGTTTGTAATAGGAGTACAGACATGTTCAAGACAGTACTGAGAAAGCAATAAGAGATATAGCATACTGCTTAGATGACTCTTGGCTTGCTCTAGTTTTATTTTGGTATGAGTAAGCAAACTTTCCCTGGCTTCAGCTATTGTTAAAGTGGAGAAAAGTAGCATGCTAAATATTGCTGTGGACACCAAACTGCAACCATTTTAAATACAATTGAGAATGTCACTTTTTCAAAGTAAATGCTAGTTTGAGAGTGCAAACGCGTTGCCTTTTTTGATAAGATTGGAGTAGTTTGGAAGGTAGCATTTTAACAAAAGGCAGGGTTGTACACTGGATACAAACTTTAGATTTTACTAATCACATTTTTTTGTCCAGAGTAGTGTGAGATAAGAGTTGATTGCAGTTTTATGGCAGCAAAAAAGTCAGTCCTGGAGATCCTTACCATAAGTCTGTGAGCCTTTAACTATAACAGTAAAATGATCTGTCAGTCATGCAACTGAGAAGGTGTTATGCTGGAAGAAGAACCAACCCAGCAAGTCTGGATTATTGTTTCCAGGCTTACTCTTGGATGAGTAAAACTAGGATAAATGCATTCAATCATTTAAGCAATGGTCTTTGAATGGTTGATTATTTTAAAAACTTTCTTTTGGCAATTGAAAATATATTATGGCTATCATGCGTGTAATTTCTGAGCTGTTGCAGCTTTTTTGTTCACAAGCAACAATTTATTTTTTTCATCATAGATCATTGTAATGGTTTGATAACCCTGATAAATGATCTCTCTGCAGTTGCAAAGATCAGGCTTCTTATGCAAGAACTTTCTGCTCCCCCAATTCATAATTTGATTTCCAATAATATTTTTTAATAGATAAGAGGTTACTTTTCCACAGCTATGGGGCAAATTTTATTCACTAGGCTGTTGTCGTGGTTTAGCCCCAGCAGGCAGCTGAGCACCACCAGCTGCTGGCTCCCTGTCCACAGGTGGGTTGGGGGAGAGAATCAGAAAGGTCCAAGTGTGAGAGTTTGTGGCTTAACCTTAAGGCAGTTTACCAGGGACAGCAGAAGCCAAACAAACCGAGGAACTGGTTGGCTGCTGCCCACCAGCAGGCCTAACAGTGAACAGCTCCTTGGGAAGACAAATGCCATCACCCGGAGTGTCCCCCCCCTTCCCCTCCTGTTCCCTGGCTCCATCACTGATGATAAGTTATCATTTGATAACTTAAGGTTGTATTTTTTCAGTTGCAAGATGTTAAGTTTCTTCAGGTTAGGGACAATTCCTGTACAACATCGATTTTGTACCATGGGTAGCTGTGAGGGGAAGGCAGAGGTCACCACACCAGGTCTCATTGCAAGAGTGTAGACAAGCCATCTCAGAAGTAAAGCTAATCAACCACAACTGTGCATTCATTGTGCTTACAGTTTGCAGAGTCCCACTCTCATGTAGATGCTTTCATTTACAGATGGGCTTTCATCTTAGCAGACTTAAACTACTCTGCCTTCTCTCCACAGTGATAAGAGTGATAAGATTTGGAAAATTTAGGCTATCATGTGTTTTAGCCAGCTTCAGGTTCAGTGTTGTTTTTTTTTTTTTTTTTTTTTTTTTTTTTAGTCCATTTGTGTGTTTTTCTTTATTTGTTTATTATTTTTTAGTAAAAAAAAATATTTATACATTTGAACTTAGGCAAGTTAGGAACTATTGGTCATTGAAATCTAGCGTTTAATGGTGCAGGCAGGTTTTCAGCTGGCTGCAAGCCTACATGGCAGGTGATGATGCTCTGTCCATGCCGTAGCTCAGGCTGCAGTGCTACTGATGTCCGGTAAGGATGACAACACAACTGGCTTCATGAGCTGCAGGGAAGGACAGGTTGACCGTCACTGTGGTAGGACCTCCATAATACGTTGCTCCCTAACTTGCTAATGTAGTTGTGCTCTCACAGTCTTATTCTCTACTATAAAATTTGTTTGTGCAATGGAATACTGTGCATATCATTTAAAAACAAGATATGTACATGTTCAAAAGTTAAAATTCAGTTCTTCTGTGTTTAAGGAAAAAAAATGTTGAGCTGTGTTTAAAGAAAAAAAAAAGTTGAGTTGTACATACCACTTGAGAGATTAGTATAACATTTCAGGTGAGCGTCGTGACCAGATTAAAAATCTGCAGGTACTTGTGATATTAATGGGACATATACCTGGGAGGAAGAAAAGTGGTATTAAAATATTCACAGGGGGTTTTGAAAAGCTTGTACAGCTTTGACCTGTTTAGTTAAGTCTGATGAATTAGAAAAGAATATGTACTCCTTTTTTTTTTGGCCAGAAGGAAATACAGCACTTGCTAATGGTATCAGATGGGTTAAAATCACTTAAAGCTGCCATGGTAAGACAGGGAAGATAATTCTTTTGGAGTTACTAATGGAAAATTATGAAATGAGAAGCAATTTTCAGCTTAAGCAATTAGTATGTCATCCTGTATGTGAAAAACACTTTGAAATAACCAACAAGAGCAAAAAGAATTTGCATACAAAATTTGGGTCCCTCTTGGCTTTTTTTTTTTTTGGTAAGTGTCCTTGACTCTAAACAGTACACGGTTGATCTAACATATTCAAAAAATGTTCTAAAGACAACACTGGGATTTGAAATCAAAAGAATGCTTCAGATCCCCAATCTCCCTCTCAACTTTATTATTTTATGGCTATATAAAACACTTAGTTTAAAAAATATACACATATGTCTATATGTAAAATATTGGCGTGTTTTTCATCTATGTATTTTATGACTATGTAGTTCTTATTTGTCTGTGAAGCAGACTATACACAGATCGGTTAAGTGTGCAAAGTAAGCTTATGCTGTGGGATTTTTTTTCTCCAGTAATAAAAATAATGATGTTATGGCAACAATAGATCAGTGAAAAAAACTCAAAGGGTATGTTTTTTTTTTTAAAGCCAACTTTTAGGCTTCTGAAAATTTTACTGTTATTCCCTTAAACTCTTGAACACAGCTTTTAAACATGAGCTTTCTGTTTTTCCATGGTATCCTTGATCATAGCAGGAGGATTCTTGGCTGTATAAGTTACAACATTATAAAAATATATATTGAATTTAATATTTAGCTTTTATGACAGAGAAAAATGTCAAAATTTACACTTCTGTCAATACATACACACTCTCAAGCTAAAAATAGTTGAAGCTAGATTCCTTTACATTTTATTGGAGTCTGGGAGCTTCTTAGAAAAGCTTCTTAGAAAAACTTGTTTTTCCTAGTTAGTGATAATACAATTAATGTGAGATCAAATTAATTTTTATTTCTGTTGCAATTCACAGATGAGGAAAAACATTTGGAATTCCTATTTCCTTTAATGGGATGCCTGCTATTTGTGCAGTATTGCATGAACACTGCTCTTGGGCTTTAAGAAAGCTTATATTGTACTGCAGTGCCCATAAAACATCTGACAATGGTAGAATTATTGTTGGATAATATAATGTGATGTGATGGAGTCTTGTACTGCAGCTTAAACTTTTAAATTCAGATTTCATAACAATGCTATAAATGACTGTTTTTTCACCCTGTGGATTAATTTATAGTCTTGTTTCTTCATTGTTAAAATAATGACAAAACATAATTATGCAGATTGTGAATGTGGTTCAGACCTCATCAGTTTTGCCATTTCTATCAAACTGAAAATGGGGGTGAAAAGAAGTTACTTCCGTAGATTAATAGACTATAATAAAACCACAATGCCATCTAGTCTGACTTCTGTTGAACGCTGCCGATGTATTTGAATTCAGTTATTCTGATGTGTAACCCAGAATGTTACGGAGGGGATTCTGTGGTATGGTTCCCTTCAGCAGAGGACTACTGCATTCTGAAGCCCCTGTCTCTGCTCTCCTCCACTTCTCTGTTCCTGGGATTTGTTTGACTCTTGGAAATTTTTCATGAGATATCCAGTCCAGATCTGATATATTTCGAAGATGGAGAAATCACTCTCCTCTATAATAATCTGGTCCAGAGATTAATCCCTTGCTTAAACAAGTATGTTGTTTCTAATTTGAATATAGTGAGATAAACTTTCAGATGCTACTTCTATTTATCTTTCATTCCAGTGTATTTGAGATATTTTTAGTATTTTTTTTGCTTTCTATCTAGATGTAGTCATGTACCATGATACCTTCTCTGGTATACTTTCATTTTTAAAAAGTAAATTGAATAAATTGGTACACATGGTTTACACACAAGAAAAGAGTAAGAATAGGTAACCAGAATTAACCAGGATATGTATTGTTTAATAGAAGTGCATTAAAACTTGGTAAGGATGCTAATTCAGGAAATAACAGTTTTGGCAAGTCCTTTAATCTTTCTAAAATCATGCCATAGTTATTTAAAATCTGAATGGGCGGCTTCTACAAAGAAGTTTGAGCTTAAGGCTATGCACATTATATAGTGCATCTTACCTCATTATGCAGACTTGTTATCATAGTACGATGCTTTGCCCAGCCTCCGAGCCATTTTTTGTGGTGGTTATCTACACTTCAAGGTCGAGTCTTGTAAATTCCTGAATGCATTTGGCTGTATTTGAATGAGCCTAGTTTACCAGAAGATCCAGATTGCTTTGATTCTCAGTCCTCAAACTGTGAAGATCTTTCTGCCATCTCTAATACTAACATTTAGTTCCAGATCATTGTTAGTTCTGTTTCATAAAGGTGGTAGGGTGGTCTACTCAGATTTGTTCATAGCTTCAAACAAACAAAAAAACTCCACCAACAACAAAACAAACAAAAATCCACAACCAAGTCAGAAACAGTAGTTAGTTCTTAATGAATTATGAATAAAAAAACAATAGTACTTCATGCGCCATGAAGTAGTCAGAAAAGAAGAGTTGTTATTGTGGTTTTGTGGAGGTAACACAGGTAGTAGACTGATTATTCTGTGTTTTAACTCCCGTTTCATTAATTATTCACACATATTTCTTAAATGAGCATCATTGGGTGAGTGTAGGCAATCAATCAAGGAACTTTTTAATTGGACAGTGAATTAAAATGATTTTAGATAGGTGTACAGTACACACATTTGAGACTGGAAGTGTCTTGCCTAGTTATACCTAGAGGTTTTGCTTTGTTCCTCTTGGACCCCAACACACACTGTCATTTCTTGTTCATCCTTATAGATGAGAGGGAAAGCATCGCTTCTCTTAATTTCTTTGAATCCTGCCTATTTGTTTTAGGCCATTGTGTGGAAATAGCTTTGCAAGGTTCTGCTTGGAACATGGTTCTAATGCCAGAGCTCTTCTCTGTCATAAACACTGGAAGTCCAAAAGTACCACCAAGTTGTATTTGAGGTCCTGGATTTCCCAGACCACTCTTCCCTTCAGATCAAAATCTACCTTGAGAAGTCTCTCAAGGCTTGGTGATGAGTAATGATGCTTCTTTGGTAGAAAGATGCTGTCAGGATCTGTTGCATTCTCATCGTCACAGAGATGTTGGTTGCACAGGAATACAACGTGGAGAATCAGCAACCAGCTGATATTTGTTACATGAAACATTGTTCATTTCTTATGCTGGTGCCTTGAGACTACCAAACTAGACATACTCCTAGCTGAAACTACTTGAGGATATTGATGCTGATGGGATACTCACTGCTGAACCCTATGTGTTGTATTCCTATCCCTGCTTCCCTCTTGACTTTCTGTTAGAAAAAGTTGGAGAGGTCTCTCTGGCCCTACATAGGACACCTAGAGCTTCTAAAGAAAGGTGGCTTGGTATCTGAAGAAACTTTTCAAGATTCAAATATTCAGGAATCACTACATTTTATGTTGTTTCACGTCACTGAGTGTCCTTTACTTGTAAACTAGATTCTTTGGATCCTTCTTTCCTTTTATATTTTATTTATTTAGTTATTTATTTATTGGAGACCCTATTCTCAAGAGCTTTCTTTCAAGAGCTATTCTGCAAGAGAAAGAATTATAAATCTTGTCCTTATTATGGACTTGTGAATCATCATAAAATGTCCTGCATTACTGTGTCTCTAGGACAACCCTTCAAATATTTTTTTTTCTTCTCTTAGAAATAAAGTATATTTTAAATCTTTCAATCCAAAACATTCCATCTTTGTTTGTTTGTTTGTTTCTGTCATTCTATGTCTTCCTGTTTTTCTCTTTCTTTGTCTTTCCCTGTCTTTCTTTCTTGTTCTGATTGAAATAAAGATGAAATGGCAGTCACAGCCACCAAGAATGATGATGCAATACTCAGTGCAGCTCATTACCATCTACATGCCCCAGATTTTCCCTCTCATTCCTTATTAAGGACCATTCTCACTGCAGCTTGTTTTGACAAGACACAAGCCCTCTTGTGGCTCTGGAAGCCAGCTCTTACCCATTTCAGATGGATAAGTTTTACCACAACTACTTTGTAATACTGTATAGCAAAGAGAATAGAGAGACCCATCAGGTTTCAGGAATAAACTTCTCTTCACAGAGGACTTAAAATTCAAAAGGTGACTTTTCTGGCAAGTGGATTGGCTTGTTGCTCCAGCTACCAGAAAGTATGCATTCTTTATGAATGTGAAAGCAGTGATGGGAACCTTGGAATAACAAATTTAATGTTGTTCTTATGCTGCCAAAGACCTTTTCTGCCAGTTCAACCTCCTTGAGAAGCACAATTCAAATCATTTGGGCCTTTAGATTAATGGGAGCAAACAATTTGTTGTTAGCCAAGACCCATTCTTGCTGGATTGTCTGACTGTGATAACCTTATTGATCAGCTCGGCCCGCAGTTTGCGCTGAGCCACATGCATTTATTTGATACCCCAAATCAAATATGAGGTTAGTTCACTTTGAATACTTTTTGAAATTGATTAACAAACATAAAGATGGTGGTTTATCCCTTTCCTCAGAACCATGGTGTAGCAGTGTAATGGTGACAAAACCCGCTGAGTTGTACAAGTAACTTTGAATACTTGGATAATCTGAAAGCTAATGGTCTTTGGTCACCATGTCAATGTACATTTGTAAAGACAGATCATTGCTGTTTCTTACCTGTGCACAGAGGGACATCACATTAAAATCAAGAAACAGTATTGAAACAGTTTCCCTCAAAACCATTTCTATTTTTTTTTCTCTAAGATTTTAATAGCATTTAATTTGATCCACTTGTTTCTTTTCTTAGACTCCACTGTTTGGGGGTCATTACACACTTAAATGCCAGGGAGAGTGTTGTTTTGTTATATTTGCATCAAGTCTTTCAGGTGTTTAGGGTTGTTTATTTTTTTCTTGCTGAGAGATCGGAATGTCACTGTCACTGTTGTACAAAGCCTGTCAAGCAGGATAAGAACTTACATGGAAATTATGACACAAATCTGCCACAGCTGAGTGACCTCCTTCCTCACTCCACTTCTTCACATTAGTAAAAGCACATTCCTCAAGAGCTAGGCTGATGTCCTTGGTCAAGGTTACCTTGAAATCTGCACGGTATTGATATGGCATGCTACTCACAACTGTGCTATCTAATTATTGGATTTCACCTAGGAAGAATGCTGTGTTTGGCAGAACACAGCTGAGATTGCTGTTTGTGTAAAGGGACTTTGAGACCCACCATCAGATAACTTTGATGTTGGGGACTCCAGTTTGAGTTACAAAAGGTGTGAATGAATGCATGGACTGTCACTCTAAGTTAGAAAAGAAGCTACCCATTAGTAATTGAAAGTTTTTCAGATGTGTAGTTCACTCGCATGTTTGCCTTGTATTTGCCTTTCTTCCTCTTTCACAGCCCAGTATGCTTCTTTCTTACCTTACACATTAAGAGAAATGGATTTTATGTGTGTGTTCTGATGTGCATGCCACGCAGGCTGGTTTTGAATTCCTGTGTTGCACTGTCACCCCAAGTTAGGATGGCCATGTGAACTTTCCATCTTCAGAGTCTTTATTGCTAGGTTTCTCTCTGTTTTCCAAAACAAAAAAACAACGTGATGCAGTATAGAGAAAATTCTCCAAATATGACCCAAATTGCATGTGGCGGTTCTACAGATTTCAGATAAGGACATAAAAGGTAGAAAGTAGACAAGCATGTATTAACTTGTATCACCTGAGATAGCTTAGAAACATTTTGCTAGAGGAATAACAACATGTCAGCCTTAGGGTCTGGGAATCTGTTTTTCTCCAAAGGCTACAAATACACTTTTTGAATTTCAGAAGAACATTTGTTTGATTATTATTATTATTTTTTTTTTTTTTTGCTAAATCTCCAAATAACAATTGATTACTATGTTGAATACAAAGTCTTGCCTGTATAGTATGATGAAGGGAAAACTACAGGTAGGGGGTTGTAATGTGTTTGAATTATGTGTTAAAATGCTAGGAGTTTGAAGCGAGGTATGGTTCTATCTTAACTGATAGAACTTGTAGTTAACCTAAGAATGAGAAGAAAGCACCCATAGTGTCTTGTATTTGTGACAAATACATTTGAATAAAAAAAATCTTGAACTACAATTGGCAATCTTCTCTAAAGGCAAATATGAAATGTCATCCATCCGTGACCTGTAAGAAATGAAGGAGTCTTGCAAGCTGTATCCTACTCAACTTTCACGTTGTTTATAATGTTTTATGATGTAGTATATAAATAAGCAGTCAGTGCTACTGCTGTGTCTCAGTGCAAGGACAAACTCCGAGACTAGCATGCAGTAACAGTATCAGTCCTGCTGATATGATGCTTTGAAAAAACTAGAATTGTAATTTACCACTACACAAAACAGTACAGTGCAGTGCTTTCTCTGGGTGGAATGTTTATTGCAGCTTTAGAACTGAAGTTTAAAGTATAATAAATATAATGACCAGATGGGCAAAACCCCTCTCCCAGCACAGCTTGTAGACTCGATATGTAAGAAACATCAAGATAAAAACAAAGTACTGGTATTCTGTGGGGGAAAATCTTGTTAAAAATAATGGGATTTTAAAAGATGTTTTTACAGTCAATAGCACTATGCAATATACTGTAGTAAATACTTCTGTTTTGGCATGCACCTGAAAGGGAATATATTGGAGAACCTTTTTTTTTTTAAAAAAAAAAAAAATTGAACTTAGGTGTAACTTTACCAAGAATGTAGTACAGACTTTTATGTCCTTACATAGTTTTTTTTTTTTTCTCCCCATAAATATGAATTTAATTGCTAGCAAATATTCCTGTTTCAGAACTGAAGAAAGACCGGTCAAGAAAAGAAAAATGCAAAGCTGCAGCTTTCAAAAGAAGAAGCTAAAATTAATGGAGGCCATGTTGGAAGAACAAAAGAAGTTAAGCAGAGCTATGGAAGAGACCTGTAGAGAAGTGCGCAGGATTCTGGATCAACAAAACATCATTCAAGTTCAAAGCTTACAGCTACAGGAGAGAATGATGAATCTACTGGAGAAAATGATTTCCAAATCCAATGTGTAGTTTCCCCTTGTGAATGCCTCTGAGATTATTATTGATATTATAGACATCCCCTTGCTACACACCTTATGTGTGTCTGTTGCCCTATTCCCTGGTTTTCCATGGAAATTAAAACCTTAGTGTAATCTTAGATAAGCAAAGAGAAAAGATAATGCAGTGTGAGGGCTATCTGGCATGAAAAAAATAGTGCAATATATGCCTAAGTTGAATTATTTTTATACAGAAAGAATAAGGGATGAAGCTCTGGGAACTTCGGTACTATTATGCCTAGGTCAGATACTGTTTTACAAACAGATGTGTTGTATATTTCTTCACATCAAGGACCATACCCTGACCTGTTGTAGGGGAACAGAATAATGTGTTCCTAGAAATGCTAATTGCATCTTGACTTTGCTGTTGATTAAACCTTGTTTTGAAACATAAACAGTGATTGTTCAAGTGACCTATGGTTCTTGTGAAGAGCTACTTGGGACGACGAGATGCATCCTTTTAAACTCCATGCCTGGTATGAATAGTACTCTAAAGTATGAGGGTAAAAATAGTCTATTCAAATACAGTTTTCATAAGCAAACAAACAAATCCTTACTATATACTGAATACTAAAATGTATAGAAGATACTTGAAGTTGCTTTTGATATTAAATGTTTAATTTTTTTCATTATTAACTGGAATCTGTTGACTTAATGAACAACCAGCAATGAAAACTCTCATTTATTCTCTATCACAGAAAAAAATATTGTACTGTGTGTATATACATATATATATATATCTATCAAATGAAATAAAGAAAAAGAAGAAACATTTATTATTTCTGGGTTAGACAGTATGCTTTGGGACAGTGAAAAATACTGGGAGAGATAATCACAGTCAAAGGTTTTAATTATTGATTGCAGTGTAAAGATATCCTGTGCTGGCGGCAAACTATATAGATGGAAGTCATGAAGATCATTCAACACCTCTACACCAGTATTTGCTGGTGGTGCAAATCTGATAACACAAGTAGATGTTTAAGGTGTGGCTGCAGATCAACATTGATATACCACAAGAGGGAGCTGAAGGCATAAAGGATTGTACTTAAATCTTTGAGATGAAGTACTAGAAAGTGATTCTTTAGTGAAAGGTAATATTGAAATAACATTTAACATACTTTCAAAAGTTCCTCAGCTGAATTCCTATATACATTTCTTTTTGCTTTCTCCTTTAAGAGCATATTTCTACTGCTTTCAATATATTTGCAAGGCGGAGTACCTAAGGTTAGATTCAGATATAGAAGTCTAAAATTAATGTCAGTGCTAGGAAATAAGGCCATCTTCCATTTTCGCTATTAAATAATGTCTTCTCTTGAAACATTATTTTTGAAGTTTGCATTTTTCTATATATTTTATCTTATTGTTAGCTAAACTAATGTTATCTAAACTATTTTAAAACTCAGACAAATTATTAATCTGTAATTCTGTTTGGTGAACAGGATAAAGACTGTACTCATCAAAGAAATGAATAATAGATGGAAATATTTCTTAAAGGCTGCTGAAGGTATGAAGATAAGAATAATGCAGCTCTAAAACATGATTATTGTATATAAATGTAGTCAATTTCTACTGAGTTTAATTCATATAAGGCTAATGCAAACATAGTAGAAGACAGAACCTGCAGAAAATGGTGCTTGATCAAAGATAAGTGAAATAATTCTCCTTCGCATTCTGCTCCACTCTACTCCAGTGACTGGGTGACTGAAAAAAGGACAAGTGTCTGGCCTGATTCTGCAAAGACAGGGTGAAATTATACAGCTTACATTTAGTAAAAGTGAAACTCCAAATACTTTTGTGTACCTAAAATTGAATTAGTTGGCTCTGAAAGAGAATCATGAAACCTTACTATGTGTCTACCTGCACAAGTACTTCTAAAAGAAGGACTGTTCCTAGTGTCATACAGGTAAATATTGTCATACGTGCACATGAGGGAGGGAAAATATGTTTTGTGCTTTTGCATATTGCAGTTGTAGATGTGTTATTGACATAGGTAGGCTGAATTCTGTGGTGCTTTCTGACTTTATCTGGTTTACAAGAAGATGTAAAGAAACTCTCCCTTGACTCCATGGGAAATAATAATATTTACTGATATTATTTACACGGACCATATAACCATTAAATCCAATTAATCAGCAATGCCAATGGCAGCATATTTGAACTTTGTACTGTGCCCCTCTCCCTGCATGCTATAAGAATTACAATTCTGGAGCTGAAGGAACACAGGAATGAAGGAAATCTGATTCTTTGCCTGCTACCACAAGCAGCCACGTCATACAATCCCTTCTGTAAATGCGTGGAGCTGTATCTTAGGATGTGTCTTGCCTCCAGAATTATGAAAGAACTGCCTTACAGATGGGTAAACTGCAAATTAGAAGACTGTTTCTAAGATTATTCCAGGTCAATTTATACCTATTGTATTTACAGATTTTGCTGCTTCTTCAGTGATTAATCCTGAGAGACAGCAGTCAAATCACATGCAGACCTTCTTCAGAAGAATAATGCTCTTTTCTTTTGCGTGGTAGAGATTATTTTGATGACTGTTTTGCTATTTTTTTCTATTTGATGTCATCCTTCTTGGAAATGAACGACCAGAATAATATACAGGATTCTAGATGAGACTCTGAAGAGTTCTACATTAACTGCATTAAAAGAAGTGTCATTTTTTTTTGGAGGCCGTGAGGTTTTATTTTTGTACAAAGTACCATTTTTAATCACTCATTTATTTTTTAATCTTTTAACAAAAGACTCTATTTCCATTTTGCCAGACTATCTGTATTCTAACCCTGTTTCTGTCCAGAGTGAATACAGCACTGCTGCACATAAATCTGACTAGTTTCATGTACAGTAAATTTTTCTAATGCTTTTTTCTGATAACAAGTTAAGAATTCCCTGCTTACATAGTTTATTTTTGCTGCTGTTTGTTTTATTTTAGTAATGACTGAACATTTACATGAAAAATTAGGCCATGTAATTTCTCTGGTTTTGTTTTTGAAGGTAGACACAGACTTCTCATCTATATGGGATATACGGGACAGTTAGCTGCAGGTAAAGATATTTGAATATTTGAGATGTTCAGACCAATTATAACTTGAAAGACCTGCCTGGAATTAAAAAGCTTGTTAGAATTCCCACTTTTGCAAAAGCAAGACACTGCTTCTGGATCTGTACATGTATGTCGGGAGTAGGGAGATGAGAAGGTAATGAGTTTTCAAGGAGAGCACACGAGGGGTTACTCAAGTTTAGCATTGTAACTATGACATTAAAGGAACTCGCTCATGGTTTCTAGAAGTATGATCAACAAATAAGCTGTAGCACATGAAAACAAATTTGTTAGTTTTAGGGCAGTACTCAGGTCAACGCAGTACGATATCACTTTCACTAAATGAAGCTCATGTATTACATATACAGATGGTGTAAATAGAAAAAATAAATAGGGGAGGAAATAGACTGCCTGGAGGCAGGTTACTTTGTAAGTGAAGTAAAAATAGAATGAAGAGAAACCTGAGGAGACAGATGAGAAAAAGAGACATTGGGAAGCGTGCAAGGAATTGAGTAGAAGGGGGATGTGATAAAAGGTGGAGTGTTTCATCATGGATGAAATATGTTGGGTAAGGGGCAAATAAATGTCTTCAAATAAAACTACTAATTATGAGGAATAGAAGGAACACTAGATTTAAACACTTGGTTTAAAAACAGAGCTAATAGTGAAACTGTGTATTTTGAGTAGACATCTACAGATAAGTTAGACGAGTCAAAAATAGCATACAGTAAGTAGTGACATTTTTTTCTCATGATCTCTGGATGAATATTTGGAAGCAAATATATTGTTCGCAAACCAGAGGGGTTAAACAATTTGTAAGAGGATTCCATTATAATTAAACAGCATTTTCACATGTTGGCAGAAACATTTACTGTTTAAAATAGTTTGTAATTAACTGAATTATTTTTTTATCCTCGATTTCATATTGGAGGGGCAGTTTATTTCAGACCTTGCCAAGTTTAATAGTTATCCACCAAAACAGGCAATATATTTATGGACATGGAATGTCTTTATCATTTTCTCCATAAATGGCTATCTATCTCTTTTGCAAAGTACAAAACCGGGAGAAAAAGACATGCACGCAATTTTGAAAGTTATTTTTCCAGACTGTCTGCCCAATTCAATATAGGCAAAAAGAGCCTATGTCTCAATGCAGACGTACCTTAAGTTGTCAGCCTGTCACTAGTCCTTTCTAAGTCTCTAGTAGTAAGGTCAATGGCACTACTCATATGAATAAATTTAATGAACTGTGTGTGTATAAGTTTCAAGGATCAGTTCCTATGCTGATAATGTAATGCGGAAGGCAAATTTGAAAAAGAAATTTAGGAACATTTGGTGGTGTTATGTCAGCAAGTAAATACTAACCATCTGGTCTCTAGATTGCTAATCTATTTCCCCTGATTTTATGGGTAGCATACTTCCTGTGTGTGCAAGCTTGAGACTACATCATTAAACTTCTGTATTGATCTTTTAAAGTGTTTTAACAGAAACATTTAAATTACTTTGCCACTTTGGGGTGAAATGCTGTTTTTATGCATAATTTTTCAGATTGGAAATATTTAATTTGCCTATGTGTTATTTTAAAGTGTCTTACTGAAAGGCATTTTAAACGAGGATGAATAATTTCAGGTATTTTCTTTGAAAAACAGACCAGTTATCTGCAGCAAACACCATCCAGTTATCTAGAGCTGGCTAATTACTACAAATAAGATTTCAGTTTGATCCTGGTTGAAAGCTGTAACTTAGTCAAATGTTTGCTATGTAGAGAAAGGTGTTGCTTGCATTCCATATCTGTTGTCTAGCTTTAAAACATTTTTTAAAGAAATAGAAAGCAGCACATGCCAAAATATATTTTAAAGAAACTGCCTTCAGTCATCTGGAAATCAATCACTGTTTTAATTCTCTTTAACTTCTGATGTCTCGAGTTTTGGTTCTAACATCAGGTTCTAAGAATTTGGCAACCAATTCTTAAAATGTTTAAAATGCTAAAAAATATATATCTGAATTTGGATTCTGTAAAATTTGGCATTTGTAACATTTTCAGTGAAAGTCTGACTTCCTGATCATATCTTGTTATCTCAGGGGTAAGGTCTGGGTTGCTGTGTATTGTAAGAAAAAAGAGTTGGTGCATAAAATTATAAAGGTATAAAATTTTCTACATACTTAAATGTTGAGAAGCACTTATCACAGCTTGAAGTAGGCTTGTTTCATGGAGGGAAGCTATAGGAATGTAATTTTTTTATGAACTAGAAAGTAAATATATTTAGAAAATTAATTAAAACTACTTAAAAAACTCTCCATGATCCTCATTTGTCCCATGTCCCATGCCTCCCCTCCCCGTTTAATGATAATTACTATATCTTTACTTCAATATAATTAAATCAAATACAGTTTCCTTTATCGACACGTAAAACCTTGTTCACGTGAACTAGGTGTTAACTCTAATGGTATACTTTCTTTAAACTGATATGGGTAGACTTTAAATACTTCTTCTTCAGTTGGCTTAACTTGTTACTTCACTAGACGAAGATGAAACACACCAGAGGTAAATCTTTCACAAAAAACTAAAGCTGCCCACACAGGGCTTAAATCCATACATCTCACCGGGATGCAGGGATGTCAGCCTGTTTAGGGCTGGTTCACATTGGCTAACAGGCAGTAAAAACTATGACTGAATTTTACCATAGGCATTAATACAGCTTACACCAGAAACCCTGTACTTTGCTCATGTCTCCTTGCTGGCAGCAACTTCTGGTGATTTGCTTTATGCATTCTCATGTGAATGAGCCATGAACTTAATTTAGATGCATTAATTTAAATATATAGCAGGAAGATTGCTGGACTCCTTGAAGATGTGTTCTGGTCATATTACGTATGCAGTGGAGAGCAGCTAATTTTGTCTCAGTAATAGCTGTAAAACCATGCAGGTCCCCACATGTGTTGATTTATCTAGACAGTTTGTACCTACACCAGTTTATTGACTTAAATCAGAATCCCAGGAAATTCTACAGACTTGGAAAACCAGAATAGGAAGGTGGTTTAAAAAAGTACAATATACCTTGAAGAACTTTATTCTTAAGACTTTCCTTCTCTTTGAATGTCTGTCTGTATGCATATGTTTGTGCAAAGAATGACTCCATGCAGCATCCCGTATGTTTGTAGTTTGTTTACCAATGGGTACTGGTCTTCATCTAAAGACAGGTATCCAATGTGCTGAAACAAGAGGAATGGCAGGATGTGTGATGAAAGTTTAAGTTGCCTGAACATCAGTGCACTGTTCTTCAATGCTAGAAGAATATTCCTCTCTGGTAGTCCTTATAGTCAATTGTCTGTCCTGTCTTTCTCTATAGCTATGCCTTTGAATCTCTTAGCTGGAGACATAGCTAGGTCTTGTGATCTTGGCCTCCTCAAAAGAAAATAAAGAGTATACTTGTGGTCATGTGGTCAGACTTAGTCTTAAAATAAATATGGTTTATGGAAAAAAAAATTAAAGAAAAAAAGGTCAGTTTTCTATTTCAGATTAAATTAGGATGTTATGCTAGAGTGAGAATTTGGAGTGAGCCAATTATCAAGGAAAGGCTGGTTGTGGAGGATAAACCATAATCTCCCGGATTTCAGCAGGAACCACCTGGATCACCATGCAATGACCACCACAAATGTTGTATCCTTTAAAAAGGTGAAGGAGGAAGCTGAATGCCACCAGTTCAAATAATTGATCCATCAGATACGTAAGTATAGGATTCAAGTTTTACTATGGAATAGAAATTTTAGTAGGAGGGAAGACCTTACTCTAGTTCTGAGAAGAACCTTAAGATGCCATGATGTGGGTACTGAGGAGACTCCCACACCTGCTATCAAGGCCAAAACTCTTAACAAATAGTGAAATCAATTTCTGTCATCTCCAAAAAGTCACTTACAGTAACTGGAAGGATAATATTAAATGAAATCGAAGTTCTGGTGGAGCAAAAATAAATTGTTCTACCTTATGTAGATGTATCTTAATGAGTTTCTCTACTCACAATCATGATTTTTGCTCAGAAGGAGCAGATGTCTTCTAATCTTAAAAGCCATTCAGTTGTGAGGTGGAAAAGGTTGAAGTGAACCTGAGGTAAGTCAGATCTGAGAGGCAGGGCAGCCCTAAGTGTCACCAGTCATGTCGTGCCTTTTCACCTGACCCTCAGGAGAAGAGACTCCCACAAGTGGAGCAGTGCCTCTGTCAGGGATTCTGCAGACGGTGTGAACTTGGTCCCAGAGGACCTCCTGTTGGTCCTCCAAGTCTGGAGATTAAAAGCTTGGATGAGAAACTGGAAAATCCCTGGACTTGATTTTGTCACATTCCAAGTGCAGAGACGGTAAAACATGTTCTTTCATTCCAGGGTTAATGAGGAGGTGAAGATCCCTCCTCACTTTGATGCTGCATCCCGCATCGTTTTTTTTTGTGGTGACAAGGTCTTTTATCAGGGGGGTTATGTTTTAGAGGAATGTGCAAAGAGACTTTATTACTGATGTCACCTCTTCAAGTGCCTCAGGCGCTCATTTTCAATTCTTTCTTTTCATGGAAACATGTAAGAGCTTGAAGAACACTTAGCATGTTTTCCAGAGTCTTGGGGATAAAAGTGACACTTTTAGACTGGGATTTGTACTGCCTCATTGCTTAGAAAAATGTGCTTAGTAATAAATTTAGCCAGAAGAGTCCTGATATGTCACTTGCATAGTCACGATATAGCCCTGCTCACTCTTTAGAGAAGTTGTTGCTGTCTGAGGTGATAATGAATTTTTTTCTTTTTTTTTTTTTCTTTTTTTTTTTTTTTTTGCCATGGTACTTAAAACCACAAGGAATCCTTCCCTGAGATATCCATTTTCCTTACAGAAATAAAAATACACAATGCCTCTTCAGAACATGTAAACTTAGCCACTGCATAATACACATTTTGGAGCCCAATGGGATGAAACATACTCTGTTTAAATGAGCCCAATGGGAGAGAAGACACTGCTTAACTGGAGCAGCAAGGCCATGGCAGCTTAATTTTGAATTGTAAGAATAAAGCTCCAAGGCTTAAAGAAAAACAATCAAACACAAAGCCTTTATCTTCTATATTTAGAGATATCCCTTTGGAAAAAAACAAACAAACAAAAACTACTTTTTTTTTTTTTTTTGGTATGTATTTTGATACTAGAAGTACAAGTGTCTGTGACAGAGTATGAAATTAAAAGTTTAAAACCATTCCGGATCAGCTAAGTATTCCTCAGGGACTGAGGAATGCAGGGCACATGCTGTCCATTTGCCCACAGGTAATGGTGGGTAGAGGTTTGTATGCTTCCACTGACACCAGTAATGCCAAAACCAATTCTTGGGTCTCCAGTTCTTGGCAGAAGGATGTTATGTATGTTTGCTTGTAGTAGATGTTCTGGTTATGTGTATACTAGGGTTGCTCATCAGCGCTGCAGCTTTAACGTGACACCAGCTTTACTCATACCTTGTTGTAGGTGAGGGAGGAAAACTAGAGCTCAGCAAGAAATGATTTGTGTTTTCAATTCTTGTTTACAACAAAATGCTTAATTTGATTTATGTTCATGAATTTAGGAGAACGAATACAGCACATTCTATTGTAGTGACATGCATTTTCTAAGAATACTGGATGATTTCATTTATACTGCAGTGCTATCCAAAGGAGCCCTCATTACCATGGTCTGGCTGTGCCTGTTTCCACACAGAGGAAGATGTTGCAGACTGTTTACTTTGTAAACCTTCAGTTTTGCAAATTGTATCATTCACATATCTGAGTAAGTACACACAAGAATCTTCCACCCACCAACGTCTGTATTACAATATTGTAATCTTTCATTAAATAACATTCTAGGTAAGGACACAATTACAAAGCCAAGTAGATGCACGCGGTGTGTAGATCAATCCTTTTATTTCTAAATAGGATTTGAGCGGATATAGCCTCTACTGGCCGGTCAAGATTTAACAAGATCAGTGTCCCTGTTTAGTTCTACTACTTCACAGCTCCTTGTAGACTCTTTTACATCAGTATACTAGGGCAGGAAACACCATCATCCAAACCAAAATACATTTATAAAAAAATAGTTTCTTCAATTCCCCACTGGCAAGAGTGTCTCCCACTAGGGAGAAGACTATTTAAAAGAAAGGAAAAGGCATCTTTAAAGATTGGATTAACTAGTAAAACAAGGTAGATATTGATGGCTGTATTCATCTAGCAATTCTCAATGTGGGAAACATGATCTTCACTGATCCTCTGAATCAGACTCTGATGGTTGACTGAAGAACTAGCTTTTTGAATTTAGAAAATAAGCTCTTAATGAAGATTTAGCTCCCAACTGCATATTAACTTGTCAACACAAAGCTAACTATAATGTATACGATATACAATCTTCCCTGATGTTAAGAACAAAATTTAGCCAGGAAAATCAGAATGAAGTTTATATAATGAAGGAACATTTAATGCTGACATTTATATCCAGTTTTATTATTTTGAACATGTTGAAAACATTAAATGAAGAAAACTGACATTTGTGCAAGGATATTTCTGTATGATTAAAATAAAACATTTTCAGCATAACCAACACTTTCATTCATTTAACCAAGGTAATTAAACAATGGCAATTAAACCCATAGACTTTTCATCAGATGCTGGACTAAGTTTCATTTTCTGACTTCTCATCTGATGTCTGTAACAGCAATAAGCACACTTCATTAAAGTATGCATTGTAAATCTCTCCAAAGCAAATCTGACAAGCAGTTTTGTGACAGCCACTCTTGGTTAGATAGAGATATCTGTACACCCAACAGTAAGCTACTTAGGCTTATGTGCCAAAGTCTTTAAGGCACAAATCCTTATTACTTTGTTTCACACTCCTCCTTCCTGTATTTTCTCCAACAGCAGCAAAAGCAGTAAGACAAGTTACAGCCAAGTCCTTGTGCGGACATTTGAGGGGCCATTAATCACTTTTTTTTCCAGATTCTAACACAGAATTGTTGTCAGCTTATTCATCATTTCCACCCATGCTGAAGAAAAGCACTAAATTCATTCATGACGAGTCGGGTGCTCCTGAGTGCAGGCAGGCTGTGTGAGCACACCTGTTTCCTTGTCTGTCTGGATGTTCACTTCTTCCTTGCTGAGCAATACTCATATAGGAAATTCTGCTCGGATATAGAACCCTTCTGCAAAGTCAGATTAATTACATACGTCTGTGCTACTACCAAAGTCTTACTGGTTCTGTTCGCTATTGTGAACAGAGCAACTTCAGTACCTGCTGAGGAGGTAATCCAACACTGCCGTGGAGTAATTACTTTATAGTTATTAAAGGATAACACCACTTAGTATCCCTCTTCTTTGAAAAATAAAGCAGAATTTGATTCTTTGCATTAACTGAAACAAAAGTGTAATGGGATACCTGCAAATACCTCTGCAGATAGTTACAATTCCCATTTATTTCTAGCTGTCACTTTCAAAGAGATTTTCATCTGTTACAAATGCTTACAATGTCAGTCTGAACTACATGGGTCACTGATCTTCCCTTCTGCAGAGAAGCAGGTGGGCTAAGTCGATGCTAGATCTGTTAAGGTAGCATGAAAGGCAGAAGTAATTGCAACAGACATATAGTCTTGACAACCTCACATGGAAGCTGGAAATAATTGAGTTATTAAGGGATGACAAACCAGCACGGTTTACAAAATTAGAAGGCTATTGTTTTCCTTGTGAAATCTTCCTAGTCAAAGGGATAATTAACTATTTGGGTAACTTTAGATCTCTAGAGTATTTTGAAAACTATTGTACTATCCTTTACCTGAGGGTTAGAATCAATAAATTTTCCTTTTTATGTTTTGGGTTTTTGGCTTCCCTAAACAATGAATAATTAGTTTTATGTGACATAGTGTCTGGAGAAGTTAGCAGATCTGTCGTGTAATTTTACACTAACCATAATACAATGTATTCTGAGAGGATGAAGAAAAGAAATAGCACTTATTTTATTCAATTAATTTTCCTCTTTGGAAGCTTTTCTTATTAAACTTATTATGAGAACAAAACTGGGATCTAACTTGATCTGAAATATTTCTTGTTGGTAGAAATCTGTTTGCTATGGACTTACAAGGAAAATAGAAGCAGAATGAGAAGTTGGGGATAGGATTGGAAGAGCAGGATCATTTATTTTTCCCTTTTCTTTTGGCCTGTGGTTTTATTTTTCCCCAAAATCTCCAGTACACTGAAAGCACTTGAGAAATGGCAGGGGATATTAAGAAACAATTTCCTGGACTAGATAAAAATTAAAGAAAATACTGAAGGTAAACCATCAAGCCACAATTTAAAACTTAAAAGTTTTCTTACAGACAAGCCAGTGGCATTGAGTTGTAGGTTATATGTCCTGTTCTGGGGAAAAGAATCTGAAAAAAAAGACGAGCACTGTCCTTCTCCTTGTGACTGATGGGTTCAGCTCCATTTCAGGTTTTCTTTGCCTAGAGATAGCCATAGAAATGAATAAACCCCCTATGCTCAAAGTATTTCTACAGGCCCTTTCTCACAATTTAAGATCACAATTTTCCTAAAGTGTATAGATTACAAAAACCTCTCAGGTTTTGTAGGAAAGGCAAACACAGTTGGTTAATTCTTCCCTTCTCCTAGACCTTATATTCCTTGGGAGCCTCATAACTGATGTTCACTTTTCTTTGTATCATCTTCCCCTTTTCCCATTTCCCCTGTTTCAGTAACACTTTTCTAGTCTTTCCCAAAAGAGCTGATGGCAACATGTGGTGAGAACTTGCCAGCTGTATCATGCGGGCCTCGATGGTAAAGCCCAGCTCTACCCCTAGCCCTTGTAGGGCTTGCTTCTCCTTCCCCCAGTGCCCCAAAGGCAGGGCTCCTGCTGGATGTGCCCCCCAAGCCCTACCCCACTCTCAACACCATTTCGGAGCCACAGGTTGTGCTTCTCTACCCACTGCCTTCGGAGCAGATTTCACATCCTCAGATGTGAACCGGCTCCAGGCCACTGCTGTGAGCCCTTCCCTTCCCTTCCCTTCCCTTCCCTTCCCTTCCCTTCCCTTCCCTTCCCTTCCCTTCCCTTCCCTTCCCTTCCCTTCCCTTCCCTTCCCTTCCCTTCCCTTCCCCTTCACTTTACTTTTCACTTCAATACACTTTTCACTTTTTCACTTCACTTTACCTTTCACTTTTCAATACACTTTTCACTTCACTTGTGACTTTTTCACTTCACTTTACTTTTCACTTTTCAATACACTTTTCACTTCACTTGTGACTTTTTCACTTCACTTCGTTTTTCATTTCGCTTCACCCGCCCAGTCCCGCCGCTGCGCCCCATTCGAAAGGGCGCCGGCAACGCGCGCTTGCGCATTCCCCTCCCCGAACAGGGGAGAAGTAAGAACTACACTACCCAGCATGCCCCGCGCGGCCCGCTCCCTGCGGTCTGAGGGAGCTGGCAGCTCGCAGGGCACGCCGGGAGCTGTAGTTCCTCGGCGGCGGGTATTGTCTCTCCCCGCTCTCTGTCCGGGAAGCCGCCCGCCGGCCGTGCCGGGTGAGCGCGCTGACTGACGGCTCCTGGCAGCCAGTGGCCGCGGCGCGGGGCGGCGGAGCCCGGGGGCGGTCTCCTCGGTGACCGGGGGGGGAAGGTGGCGCCTCCCGGAGCGACCGGAGTCCTGAGGGGACCGAGGTGAGTGAGGGGGGCCGGGCGGGGCAGCCCCCAGCCCTGCTGCCCGGCTCTTTGGGACCGGGCTGGGGCGGGAGGAGGAGGAGAAAGGAGGGGGGGGCGACACAAAAAGGAAACAAAAAAAAAAGGAGCTCAGCCACCACCAACATCTCTTCGCTTTCTTAAGTACAACAAACGAACTAATCCGGATTGTAAGTGCGCGCCTGTTTATACAGCAGCTTTAGGAAACTTTGTCCTCGCTCGTCACGCCGCCCAGCAAAGCTGCGCCGTGCTCCCGGCGCTCCGCACCTTGGCTCCGCCGTGAGGGGAGGTTTCGTGGACAAATGTTTTTCAGCCTGCTGTTGCTGATTCAAGTCGGTGTTTCTTGAATGATCGCGCTAGGTGCGCTTAATAATGACTTTCTGGCGGAGCGGTCTCGCAGGAACCATAATGGTATGTTTTGCCAATTGGGGAATGCTGATAGGGGATGAAAACTGTCCCGCCCAAGCTCCCGAACAACTGGTAGCTGTCTTCGACAGTTTGTCCTGTTACATTTCTTGTGTAACTTGTCTATAAACGCATACCGCATTTTAATAGCGAGTGGAATTCAAATTTTACAGCTTCGTTTGGTCTTTGTAGTAGCATCGCTTGTGAAAGTCGGTTTTGCGTTAATGAGTAGAGCGAGATGCTGAACAAGGAGTGTTGCAGTGCTCCAAGACTCATGTGAAGGGTGAGGGAACAGTCTTTCTCCTCTCTGTTTCTACTTTGCACAGTTTATCCTCGTACAGTCTCGCCATTGAGAAACAAAATGAAGCCAAGTTCTCTGCCTCTCCAAAAAACCCCACCACCACCCCCAAAAAAGCACGTTAACTTGGTTACGGCAGTAATGCACGTTCCCAAAGGCTTCACAAAATGGGCTGGTGGTCAGCAGTGTTGTCTTAATTTCCACGTTCTCCTTCACGTAACTGCTTTCACGTACCCACTGTAACCGTTAAGGTTGCAGGCTAAGTTAGGAGTAAATCTCCTGTTTCTGTTTGCTCCTTTGTTGCTATGAGTTAGTAGGAGCAGGAAGCTAATCACCTCTCTCCCTTGAAAGTAAGCAAATTAGTATTTCCTCTGTAGGAGAGAGCTCAAGAGATGTCAAGCTAGCACGGATATGTAAAAACATTACATAAAGAAATTCAGTGTCTGGGGGATAAAGTACAGCTCAACAGGAACTGGTATTTTTGGTGTTTTCTGTCTCAAAAATAAATGGTTTCAATGGTAGATCAGATTGTGTGCTGGTTTTGTTTGGCACTTTTGCGACAAAGCTGATGTATATGGGCCAATTATGTCATTTCACAGACTTGAACAACTCTTAATTTGTATGGGTTAGTGTTTCTGTCTGAAATGTCCTTTGCAATATTTTTTTAGTTATTAAACTCTTATTTGTTCTGCGTCCTGTTACTGAGCTGTGTTGGTACAAATTCTGCTAAGCTTTCTGAAATCATAGCAGTAATTTTGTTTTCAATGTTTTTCAAATGATAGCAGTAATTCCGTATTTTCAGTGTCTTTGTGACATTTCAATGCACTTACTAAGCTATGTCATTTGCATAAGTTTTAGTTACTGTGTGTTACAAATTATTCAGCTTTTCTTTTGCTGAGTCCTGTTTTCTCATTTAAAATGCATATATCCTCCTGACTGATACTCATTAGTGTGTTTTGCTACTGTACAGACTTTCTTTTCTCTTAAGGCTTACTTTGTCATTCTTAGTGGTAGCAGAAAGTCAAAGCAAGCTTGGCCATGTGTTTTATCATGGTGTAAGCATTTTTCTGACCTACTGTATGTGATTGAATCACATAACATAGTTATGCTATCAAAGTAATAAAATTCAGTGCCATGACTATTAGAATTACAGCAGCATATTAGTGTTAGTCTTGGTAAGATTCAGCATTGTTCTGAAAACCAACAGCCCACTTTTATCTTTGGTTACATGTGACAAGTTACACAGGTTACATTGTTCCCTAACAATTTCACCTTTTAGCAAACATGCAGACATACAAAGCTTTCTATCAGCGCTCTGGGTGCATTACACATTTTGTAATCTCTTACAGTAGAAGATTATTCAGGTGCGGTTGCTTTGAAACCATGGAAGTTTGTGCCAATTTTGTGCCATATCTCTCTAGCTCCAGGTTTCAAGTCTGCAAAGAAATAAAAAAGAAAACTTAGGCAATTAGAAAACTCAGCTTTTTAATCAGGCTGTAAGATGCATATATTTTATAACGCATTTGTTAACAGTTTGTAACACAACCCTCCACTCTTGGCATCTCCCTGCTTATGAAAAACATTATTTTTGAAAATTTTCCATTTGTCTGTCGTGCCATTGTTGTAGTAAAGCATATTTCAGTGCTGAGGGTTCTTGCAGAAGAGCCACATTGGTCCTTTGTCCTCAAGTTTCTTAGATAAATTCTGTGAGCAGTTATTTCTCATGGCTGTAATAGCCGCAAATAATGCACAATAATATTCAGCTGCTGAGGTCAAGAAGTGATAGCTTTTCCAGTGATGTAAACATTTTTTTTTCTTTTAAGTGTCTTTAAGTGTCTGTATGTATGTCTGTATATATTATATATGTATTAAGATTTGAGAATAAAGGACTTCTCACTCTTAATTTTACCCACACGGAATTACACAAATAAATTATAGCTATAAGTCTTCACAGCTCTGGGACCTCGTCACTAGAGACAAGTAATGTGGTGTAAGCAGCCTCCTGTTTTGTTTTTATGGTCATCGTAGGTTTTGGAATGACATTCCCTTATCAGGCGTTATCCCCTGCAATAAATGCTTGATGTGTAAGGGGCAGAGGTTAGGAAGGCAAGGAGATAAATCGACTCTGGAATAGAGTTAGAGTCCTCACAGCAAGTGCAGGATGGTGAGGTAGGACAGTTTGCTTCCTCCCAAGAGCAGCCTAACTATGTTTTCATCAAGTTTTATTTTTTAAGTCGTATTTAGGATTAATTTTTATTGATTAGAAAGATAGCTAAGATAGTTGAAAGACCTTTTTTTTTTTTTTTTTTGTATCAGCTACCTCAGTGTTACAGTACAGATTTTTTTTTTTTTTTTTGCGACTCCTGCTTTTTATATTTTTTGATCAGATTATAAATAATCTAATACTCTTCTAATTGTTTCCTTTCCTCTTGCAAGCTAGTACCACACTTTTTAGTGCCAGAAATCATGGTGCTTTCTGTTAACTGGTTTAGCAGCACAGTGTTGGGGGGCACCCAAGGGATGCATTAGGGTATTTTCCAGACAATGGAGAACAGAAATGTTCATTCAAAGATGAATTAAAATGTGTATATACCCATACTCCTAGTTAGCAGATATTTATTTACTGTTAGGCATTTGTTGTTACAGTCAGTTGCTTTTGTTGTTGTTGAAGAAGTATATCTTGCACAGGTTCACTGACGTTTAATGAGTACCCTCAGAAAGTGCCAGACCTATTTGTAGAGAGCTGAAGGCGCAGCAGTCTCTGAGGTCGTAAGTTTAGCCTCAACAGGAAAAGGCAGACTTCTTATTGAGACACAAGACTGGATGCGAGTTGACAGGGGTCTTTTACAGCAATGTGTGAGCCTGGTTAAATGTTTCCATAGCATTTCTTGTGTTATGATTTCCATCTAAAGGTTAAGTGTGAAGTTTCATTACTTTGTAAATCCAAGTTATTTTCTCAAATTACGGAGGAACTCTAGTTATTGAAACTAGATAATTGCTATATTAAAACGATTTGCAGAAACAATACTACGTTACCAATTGCAGCTGCTCCATGGAGACTGTAAAATCTGATGTCCCTTTGTTCAAGAAAATACAGACTAAACCCCCAAAGTAAAGTCAAACCTACTTAGGGAAGCCTTTCTAAAACAATGGAACTTACCTGGGTATAATTTGGATGAGACATCCAAACTGCAGTGTCAACACCAAAATGTAATGAAACCTACCTGTTCTTGCTGTTCCTATAAAGCTGCTTTATCTTAATTGTAGTCATGAATCTGCTGCTGACTAGATTAATACTGGCAGCATTTGGAGTTCCTTCTTTTTTTTTCTTTTTTTTTTGGAAGCTTTTATCTAAACTAAAACATATGGATGTTGGAATGACTGAAATGCAATTTTTATAGTGTTTGCTTTCTGAGAAGTTATTTTTGAGTAAATTTATTGATTGGTATGACAGTAAATCTGATTTCAGTTCCCTTTGGTCTCTATATGATTGAATGCCCATTTATTGCTATATATGCAAATGGAATACATGTGCGAATGGCGAAGTCTGAGATACTTCAGGTTACCTTTACAATGAGCCAGGCATTAGCTATTTTAGGTACTTGTTTCTCTACCTTGAATATATAGAGGGGGTGATAAGTAGACATTACCTAACTTTAAGATGCCTGGGAAAGGGCAGATGAGCTTCATCCAGGATTTTCATTGTGCTGTAAGGTGGTGGTATCCCAGTGGTGCAGTAAGACAGAAGTTATCTGAATAGTAGGTAAAATGCCTTGGGGAAGACATAACGTGACATAGTGTAAGATTGCCGGGCTGTACATCTGAAGACTTAGATCCTGTTCTTAGTTTTGCCGTTAAATTACTTTGTCATTTTGGACAACCACTTCATTTGCATTTGCTACTGCTTTGTCATTAATAAAATGATGACTGTTCTTTCAAACTGTTTTGAGTGCTGTGTTAATCCTGTTGCAATAATTTTTGGTAGAATTCACTAGCAGTGGTTCTGAGTAGTAAAGTGAATCTTGGGTGCTAAAAAACTGAAATATGATTGAGAATTAACGTCTTTTTCTTTCTTTCTTTAGGGCTTCATCAGATGAAGGAGTGATACTGTGAAACATGACAAGATCCCGGAATATTTAAAAGTTTTCCTGTCTCAGGAAAAAAACCCAACATGTATAGACCAGGGGAGACGGTCAAACGTCGACTCAATATGCATGCCCCTCCTCGAATAAGGAGTGTGGAAGTTGCTAGAGGAAGAGCAGGCTATGGGTTTACCCTTTCTGGACAAGCTCCATGTGTTCTTAGTTGTGTTATGAAAGGAAGCCCTGCTGATTATGTTGGACTTAAAGCAGGAGATCAGATATTTGCTGTTAACGAAATTAATGTGAAAAAGGCCTCTCATGAAGATGTAGTGAAACTTATTGGAAAATGTTCTGGAGTCCTCCACATGGTCATTGCTGAAGGGATTAGTCATATAGATTCATGTTCAAGTGATGAAGAAGTTGGCTTTTATGATGGAAAGGGGTGGCTGAAGCCTAAACCTGACTCTAAAGCTCTAGGCATAAACAGAGCAGAGAAAGTTGTTGAAGAAATGCAGTCTGGTGGCATTTTCAACATGATCTTCGAGAATCCTAGTCTTTGTGCTGGTAACTCAGATAATTCCACACCAAAACAAAGATCATTTTCAGATTCTGCTGCTATTAAATATGAAACTGGAAATGAAAGTCTAAGCAATCCAAACCTACTGTCAAAGGAAGAAATGTCCAAGGTCCCGAATGATGATTCGGTTTTTAGAATTGGACTGGAGAGTGCAGAAGACTTTGGACTAGATGCAAGCATTTTAAATGTTGCCATGATTGTAGGCTACCTAGGCTCAATCGAACTTCCTTCAACAACCTCAAATTTGGAAAATGAGAGTTTGCAGGCTATTCGTGGGTGCATGAGGCGTCTACGGGCGGAACAAAAAATCCATTCGTTAGTGATGATGAAGATAATGCACGATTGTATTCAGCTCTGCAGTGACAAATCAGGTGTGGTGGCAGAATACCCTGCGGAGAAACTGGCATTCAGCGCTGTTTGCCCCGACGATAGAAGATTCTTTGGATTAGTTACAATGCAGACAAATGACGATGCGAGCTTGGCTCAGGAAGATGAAGGGGTTCTGAGGACATCTTGCCATGTCTTTATGGTGGATCCAGACTTATTTCATCATAAAATTCATCAAGGCATAGCAAGACGTTTTGGACTGGAATGTACAGCAGATCCAGACACAAATGGCTGTCTGGAGTTTCCAACATCATCTCTACCTGTTCTTCAGTTTATTTCTGTCCTGTACAGGGATATGGGGGAATTGATTGAGGGAATGCGTGCACGGGCTTTTCTTGATGGTGATGCAGATGCTCATCAGAATAACAGCACAAGTAGTAACAGTGATAGCGGAATTGGGAATTTTAATCAAGAAGAAAAGAATAACAGAGTTCTGGTGGTTGATTTGGGGAGCAATCCAAGTAAACATATTCCCAACAGCATATGGGAAAATCCGGTTGGAAGGGGACAAAATCAGTCTGCTTCCCATTGGAATGGCTTCTGTCACGAACAGGAAGGAAACATTCCTTTGGAAGTAATTCAGAATGATAAGTCCCAAAATTTAAACAAGCACTTATGTCCTTCTGCCCGTATCGAAGTTCCACTGGTTTCCTCCCGAAATTCAGTACCCCCATCAAAGAAAAGCGCTGCAGGCGTGGGCAATCAAAGGTGGTTGCCCGTGCATGTTTTACAAGAGTGGCAGCATGGAAATGCTAGCGACCAGGAGTCTTACACTGATTCTACAGACGGCTGGTCAAGTGTGAACTGCGGGACTCTCCCCCCTCCAATGAGTAAGATTCCAGCTGACAGATACAGAGTCGATGGCAGCTTTGGTCAGCCGCAGTTAAAATCTCATAAAAATGAATGGTCCAAGAAGATGTTTTGCATGCAAAACAAATTTGGCCCTCCGCACAGTGTTAGGAAGTCTAAAGAAGATAAAAAGGTAAGAAAATGTTGGTACTGGTTCCTAAAAACCAAAATACTACTCCAACCCTATGGTATTTAAGTCCATGACATCTCCGTACTGAAACTTAAATTTATATTATTATATTATTATCATTTTACAGCATTTCAGATGAAGAAAATAATATGGCTCCCTTTCCTTTTTAGAGACTTTGTGTATTCCTGTTTAATTGAGTGCAGCTCTGGAGTCGTACTTCTGCTGGAAGCGTTGTCTATTAGAGCTTTCTCACATTTCTTCTTGTCTTTTCATTGTTTCCAAATGTTGTCGTGGCATTGCAATAAAAGGAGACATGACATTCTAGCAACTGCAGTTCCTTCTGACCTCCAGCAGCAAAAGAATGGAAACAGTCTGGATCTTCAGTCTGATTGCTTCTTTTTTTTTTTTTTAAGAAGGCTGGCTTGCCACTGTCATCATTTTAGTGATATCTATTTTTATAGATATGTGGTCTAATCATTAGTCTAAGACTTGCTATAAACTTTTAACAAAAGAAGGTAATTTTAATGTCATGAAAATACACTCTGGCAAACATCTCAGTAGAAGCGGTATTAAACCTATATTAAAGGATAGTCGTTAATGATTATTTTAACGTCCATTATTAGGTCACAAATCTAATACACTGCCAGTAAACCGTAGTTCAGATTTTATTCCACACTACTGCCCTATCTACTTGTTTTGACTACCATTGGGCTTCTATAAACCAAAGCAAGAAGACTTAAGATAATAATAATAGTAATAAAACTGCGTGGAAGGAATATCCAGTATAATTACACACTGTTCCCTTTGCCACATACATGTTCTCCTGGTGAGGGAACTAATCTCATGGGAGTCTGCAGTTGATAACTGGGATTCTAGTGAAGTGGAGGTCATCAGTGCTACATTAAAAGAATTAATGGCAAGGAGTTGTGTTTGAAACATTTGCTGACTCCAGGGGAAGACAGAACCTCATGCTCCAAATTAGTCTTCAAGAATTATTGTTCTTTCATCAGCTTATATAATTGATTCAAGTCTCCGTCATGTTACCTTCATCTATTTATGGAAAAAAAGGAAAATTTTCACCTGATTAAAAATATCCAACTGTTGCTCTCTATGTAAAGTGAGTGACAGTATGGATTCATTAGTTGTTTCAAACCGTTAGAGACAAAATCTTTGCATTGCTTTGATGCTTGACCATAGATTTTTTGGGGGGGCTAAAACGCAAAACTTTAGAACATTTTGGTTTTGGTGTTGAAAAGATTCGTTTTTATTGCTTTTCTTTCATGGTGAAGCCAGTAACTTTCACAAACATCCTAAAACTGATAAGTACATAATTATGCACACTAGTTTATTTTTTCTTATATATTTTTAAGATAAACTGACTGCAACCCAGTGTTTTCCAGACCTGCAGTAATGTATTGAATATCAAATGATCTTAAACACAAGGTGTTTCATGCTTTTCCAAAAAACACAAACCAACCAACCAAACAAACAAAAAACCACAAACAAATAGAAATTATGCAAACAGAAACGCTTCATTTGTAAGCAGCACCCACCCTAGCATTGAGTTCATGGTCTGCTTGCCAAGAGGTTTGCTGATGGGCCAAGGAAAAGGTCCCTCTAGACACAGTCCCTGCACCATGTGTGTTGTGAACGTGGGTCCCAAGCACTCTTTGGGAACTGGAGAGCTTCAGCTGCAGGTACTGCACCAGCTGCCAAGGGATGCTGGGGAAACTCCTCGAGGGTCTCTGCAACAACTTTGTTACTGCCATGTTGTCCGTGATTGTCATATGGATGGGATTTTTTTGAGGATTAAAACTCACAATTTTTTTTTTTAAATTCTTGAAACATTTTCTGGAAGTCAAGAACATACTAATGAGAATCACATTGAAAATTTTACACTTTAAAAGGAAAGATGTTCTATATGTGGGTGAACTGAAATAGTAAATCACCTGCTATATCACTCGGACCAGCATATACCAGAATATATGTTCCAACATAAAATACTTTGATTACTCTTCCCTTTTAAGTGCATTTTCTAGTAAAATAAGTATTCTATTCTTTGATTAACAATAAATTTGTTTGCAAAAGAGATGTTTAAAATGTTCGTACGTGGCTTTAGCCTTTAGTCTCATTGAGGCAACAGAACCTCTTCTGCATTTTAATTTTTCATTGGTATTATTGAAGGCTATTGAAACAAATGAGGAATACTCATGAAGGTCTTGAAATCATTTGCTGGCATGAGTCGCAAACACTTAGTGTTTGTCGTGGTTTAACCCGACCGGCAGCTAAACACCACGCAGCCGTTCGCTCACCCTCCCCCCTCCCTCTCTGGGACGGGGGAGAGAAATGGAAAGTGAAGCCCGTGAGTTGAGATAAAGACAGTTTAATAAGACAGGAAAAAAAAATAACAAAAATAATAATAACAATAATAATAATGATGATACAATGGGGATAATACGAAAGTAATAATAGTATGTACAAACAAGTGATGCACAATGCAATTGCTCACCACCCGCTGACCGATGCCCAGCCTAACCCCGAGCAGTCCGGCCCCCTCCCCCCGGCTAGCCACCCCTATATATTGTTTAGCATGACGTCAGATGGTATGGAATACCCCTTTGGCTAGTTTGGGTCACCTGTCCTGGGTCTGTCCCCTCCCAGCTCTTACTGCACCCCCCAGCCTGCCCGTTGGCAGGACAGAGCAAAGGCTGAGATGTCCTTGGCTTAGTATAAGCACTGCTCTGCAACAATTAAAGCATCGGGGTGTTATCAGCACTCTTCTCATTCTAAGCCAAAACACAGCATTCCACCAGCTACTAGGAAGAAAATTAATTCTGTGCTAACTGAAACCAGGACAGTGTTATTCAGAATAATTCATAGAGATGGAGTAGTAACGTGTTCTCACCTTAATGAAAATAGTCAGGGAACACTATGTTATGGATCACCATACTTCTGTGCTTTTGTAGCTACTGCAGAAATAGGGAAAGTCTCAGATTTTGTATATTAGAGTATGAATTTGCTGTTCATAATAGAATGATATCCAGAAATTCAGACTTTTTTTTTTTGCTTTGTGCGGAGAGAAATTTTGTCTATTCCAAAACATTGTTCTGATGGGTTAGATGCTATATTCTAGAAAACTATACATCCTCACCATATTGTGATCTTTTTAAGGGATAAGGATTGATTTTACACGGCCTGCTCAGACACATTCCAGCCACGGAATCGTAGAATCATAGGATGACTGGGGCTGGAAGGGACCTTGGAGACCATCCAGTTCCACCCCCCTGCCATGGGCAGGGATGCAGCCTACTAGAATGAAGTGTATAAAGTGGCCATGTGGGATTCTGTTCATATTTTTATAACCTAGTGGCTGAATCTAATCTGAATCTAATGTTTAATTTGTCAGAGCAGCCTTTAAATTGCTTTTTAATTGGGTGCTTTTTTTTTTTTTTTTTTTTTTTTTTGTCCTTTACATTAGTATTGAAGGATAATATACCCTACAAGTGGGAATGTCCAGAAACCACCAGAAGGCAAAAAGATAACCAAGGCTAGAGTTTTTTGAGCTGGACTCTACACATCCATATTGCATGCTGTCTTCCTTGGAGCTGTCATTGCACGCTCTCGTTACACTCTGGGGAAAGGACACAAGTCCCTGGGTGCAATTTGGATCCAGCAGAATTGCTATGCAGCTAAACAGTGGTGATCAGAGCATGCTGTATAGCAAAATATGCTGTCCTGTACAGTGCTAGTTGGGAAAAAGAAAGGCATAAACTCTTTTATAGCTGCACCTATAAAATAATTGTGAATTGTACAAAGCACAAGTGTAGGTGTAAGAAAGCTCTGTATAGCCACTTGAGGTTACACTTGCAGAACTGGGTAAGTTTATCTTCTGGGTAGGAATATATATGATGTTTCTGACTTCGGGTTGCAAGGACATAAATGCGTTTTCTCAGCTTTATTTTCCCTTCGGTGTTGTAGTCCCTTAATGATTTTTTTTTTCAGCTATTGAATTAGAATTGAAGTTAATTTTGTGATAATTTGCAAAAACACAAGTTTTTTTTTAATGTTAATAAGTGTTATATGGCTACAAAGCCTTTTAAAGTTCAATATAAGTACAAATAGGAGAAAAAATTCAAATTGCCTAATTTGATTAAATATCACTAGATAGCATGGCTTTTGTTGTTCTTGTTTTTCTTTTGCTTTATAATGTTATTGTAAAGATTTTATCCTTAAATTATTGAATGTGTATACTCTAATAATGCCTGTATTTATTTATTTTTTTTTCTAATCCCTATTTTTTAAACGGGTTGTTATACACGGAAGAGGAGATTTGGGAGTTCATCTAGGAAATTTCAGTTCTATTCCACCTCTTCTGATTTAGATTTCTTTTGGTATCTTTGCTCCCATGCACCTCTACAATCCTCTACAAAGCCTCTTAATCTAAAGCAAGTAGTGGGAGGCTTTGAATCTCAGCATGACTGAGGAAGATTTCTGGTAGGGAGAAGCGCCTGAATTACTGTAAGGATGATACTGCGTAGGGGCGTGTGGTTTAATGAGGTCTCCAAGAGTAGCAGATGAAGAGTCTCATTGTGGTTTCAGTGGGAATGGAATAATTCCTGCTCTCCTATTTGTTACTCCTTTTGCAGTGTGCTGCTTCTGTTGCCATTGCCTTGTTGTTTCCACCTTCAGCATTCCACCTACCGATCCTTCAGCGCAGTTTTGGGTTACACAAAAGAAAAGCGCCATAAGAAGTATGAAAACATCAGGGGATGTTAGGATTGGCAAGGGACTTGAGGAATTGCTGAACAGGGAAACATGTTGTCCCCTCTAGACTAAATTAATCTAATGCGTTTGATTTTGTTCAGCTCTCACTCTCTGATTTCGGGCTAGGGCCTGGCCAAAAATATGTCTAACTGTTACTGTTTTAAATTAAATTTTACTGGGAAAAAACTTTTTTTTTTTTTTTTTTCCTCTAGTGGAAAGCCTCATAACAGTCAGTTTAGACTTTGAGTTTTCTCTCTGTGAGGACAGAGACCTAGGCAGTGACCTCTCACAAGTTTGTTTTAATGTTGTGGAGGCAAACATAACATTTGAGAGCACAAGTGGTTTTGCAACCAGAGCTTAATAACTGCTATTTGGGTACTAGGTCTATTCCAAGTGAGTAGCGACAGAGGTACATGTATTAAAAAGGCTTTTAAAATTTTGAGTATTGCTTTTTAGAAACCCTTTTCTGCTTCACATTCGTTGTAAGACTTCTACCTTAAGAATGCTACAGATTGTGCTTGTGAGGAGTATCAATTTATGAATTAATGATATTTGTGGATCTTAGAGGAAGGAAAGATAGATAAATTCATTGTCTGAGACTCACTGAACAATAGTATTACATTTTTTTTTTTTTAACCCCCAAAATATATCAACTGCTTTGTAACCATCATGACTTAAGTTACTGAGAATATTGTAAGAACTTAGAATACAGGTAGCAATACCTGTCCTGGAGTTCACTAATACATCTTTGCCTGCTAATATATTTTCTGGGTTAGCTTTTACTGTTACTCTGTTTTGATCCGAAATTTATCTGTACTTTAGAACTGCTCTTTGACTTGTAGGTGAGTAAAACTTAAAAAGATACTCTGTTCAAGTTAAGAATAGAAAGATTTTATATTTTGATGATTTTTAAAAAAAATTGCTTCAAATCCAAGAACTACAGTTTTTAATGTTGGTAACTGGGTGGTGAACTAACTGAGAGGCAGATATTTGAGAGGCAAAGACAATGTTGGCAAAGCTTTGTGGTTCCCATATTTGTTTTTTTGTTGTATAATTACATGTGTTTTTTTTTTCCCTTTCCTCTACAGTTCTGTTCGCTCTCTCACTTAAGTTGTTCCACTCCAGCTGTTTATAAAGCTGAATTAATGGCAGATGGATTGCTATTCTTATGAAGTACAAGTTAATGTAAAACTTTGGAATTTGATCTGAGATATACATTATATACCTTAAAGACAACACAACTGAAATCCCAAATACCAAGCTAGATCAGAGAATGTGCTGATATGAATTATCTGCTCAGAGGTATCCTTGTGCAATAGGAGCTCTGATATACTTTGCCGTTCGAAAATTTAAAAACAATTGAATATTTAGAAATTTCCTGCAGCTTTCCATTTGTATTGTAATCTTTTAAAATAATGATTTTTAATAATGGCCAATTCAAGGATCTTTAAAATGTATAAAGATTTGCAATAACGCTAGGTGCTTTTCTCTGAAAAGCAAATCAAATAAAATCTGAAGAATAAGTGTCTTCAGAGCAATGTTGACTTTGTAGAAATCTCATTTCAAATTAAGGGGAGAGGGTATTTAAGGATTTCTGAATTTGAGTTGTGAAGCCACAAGGGAAGACGGCATCTTAAGAAACAAAGAGAAATATGAGAATAGTGTGGAGGAAAATAATTAGCACAGAATGAATTGAAGATTATTTGAAAATGGCTTTATTTTAAGTTTTTAGCATAGAAGCTTTAATATAGAGTTTATAAAATTAGTCTGTAGGCTAAGTGCTGTTACCTTCAAAAAGAAAAAAAAACAGAAATCCAAACTTGTGTTTATTATGTAGAATAAAGATCTTTAATTAACAGAAAGAAATACGGAATCTTTAAAACCCACCTGAAGTGTTTAAAAACATGAAGAAATTAATCTTAAAGAGAAAGGCTTGAAAATTCATTCCATCATTAAAATGGCAATTAAGACAAATTTGCAAAGAGAGTATCAGAGAAGATATTCTGCATCATCAAACCAAATTCTGGCTCTTTAAGGTAGTTGTGTTATCATTCTTCCCATACACTTAGCAGATCTACCTTTGAAAAATTTGTGTTTGCTCCTCGACTTCTGCAGGAAAATTATTCCAGGACATCACTATTATGATGTTAGAAACTTTGGTTTATCTTCCAGCCCGATGTCTTGCATAGGAGTTATATTCTCTTTGAGCTTTCATTTTATTGGATGGGGAATGCTAAATCTCTCAGTTCTGTGAATTAATGTTTCTTTCTTCTGATAATTTTAGTAGCCCTTTTCAGAAACTATTCTAGTTTAAATTCATTCTGGGAGACGGGTGACCAAAATTTCACACCAATTTCCTGATAACGGTTTCGTGTAATTGTAGTGTACATTTTCCAATCTCTATTGTAAATACCTCATATAATACCTCTTCATAGTATTTACTTTTTTTGTAGCCATATGGCACTGCTGGTTAATATTTGTTTTGTAAGAACAGGTCAGTAAGAACATCCCTATCTATCAGATGAGATATCCAATACTGAGGTCAATATCCTATTTTAGACACTGCCGAGGAGCAGCTGCTTAGAAAAACATGGAAAATGTATCCTAATTTTCAGCAACATGTGATTGAGAGGCTTTCCTCATGTGGAGACTGAATCCACAGCATTGTGTTTAATAACCTTTGTAAGCCTTTTCTCTTGAATTTGTTGTTTCTTAAACTCAGTTGTGCCTTTGGCATTCCTGATATATTTCACCTGACATATTTCACAGTTTAATAGAATGGAAAGTAGACAGTGCATAGTTGTATTTTCCAATATGATTTTGTTTCATACCTTCTAATATCTGTCATGAGAAATACTGAACAATCTAATTCCCTATTTATTTATTTATCTCTAGTCATGTAATTTTCTCTTAAATCTCACCCACCAATCACGAATTTTCGAGGTGGAAGTTAGCTTTGTCTCTTCCCATACAGAAGTTTTTACAGAATTGTAATCTTCATCCCTTATTTCTACTGTATTATTTTTGAGATCAGTTAACCGGAACTATAAGCAATTTTGAAAATGTGTTGGTATGTATTTATGAATATAAAGCTGATTTATTGTTTTCTTTTCCTTTTCTGATGATCCCTTATTTGCCTTTTTGGTTGTTACTGAGCATTGGGCCGTAGTTCCTTAATGTTCCTAGGTAATGTTTATGATAATTTGGAACCAGTTATTCTGTATCTACTTGAAATTTTCTTCGTGTTTTCCCTTGATATCCTCAGGCCTTTCTGCTCCCTTTCAGTTTCCAACCGATATAGGCTTCTAGCTCATACAATAAACTGTTATCTGGTTATACTGAAAAAATGATCTTACTTTTCCATCGGCATTAGTATCATCAATTTATTTATTTATTTTTAAAGAGAGTAGGGATAGCGCCATGATTTGGATGGTCGCTGTTCTGTGCCTGGTGTCCTTAGCAATGAGACAAGCAACAGGTTTTGTTTACTTGGTGCTCTGGTGTGACAGGACGGCCTCTTTTCGGTGTCTTGGTTATAGCATGGGCCTAACTGCCATCAAAGATGCTGCTGTAATGGTTAGAGGGTAGTGAAATGTCATTATTAAAGAGTTAAGATTAAACGTGATCAAATCCATGGACCAGTAATGGTGATTAATATTGTTTTAATCTTTTGTCACACTGCTGCCTCTTCTCCCCACACCCCCAAAGAAAAACAACAACCCCAAAGCCAGAATTGTAGTGTCATTAAAGCTTGTGGAAAGCTGTCTGTGATGTCTGAATGATGCTAGGCCTCTTTTAATTAGCCTGTCACCATCTAATTTGATTTTATGAGGTGATGTCAATCCATAATGGTGGCAGCAGCGCACCCTGAAGGGTGTTAATTCATTCTCTCCCCCCCCCCCCCCATATCATATGGAGCCTTTTCTCTCAGCATGCCTACCTATACCCTGGGGCTTTCTGTGTCTGTATCTGTTATGGTCCAGGGGAATGGACCACATCAAGCTCTCTTCTTATTTCCCTCCCAGATTCTTTTATGCCTTTGAGGATACGAGAGATCCAAACCCAACATACCGTATTATTTAATGCATCCTGTTCTCAGGCCCCACAGACCCTCTCTTTATAAGTCCTGCAACTCAGCACCGTTGCTTTTTAGGCAGAGGAACATTTGATGCTGGCTGATAGAAGGAGGGATGAAGGAAAGTCATGGCCTACAGTCTTGCCTGCTTTGCCTCGCTGTAGTGCAGGGACACCCAACTACCAGGACACAAAATCAGGAGAATGGAGGGTGATGGATGATAGGGGGCATCAGAGGAAGATTAAGAATCGCAGAATATCCCAAGTTGGAAGGGACCCACAAGGATCATCAAGTCCAACTCCTGGGTCCCCAAAGGACCACCCAAAAATTCAACCATATGTCTGTGAGCATTGTCCAAATGCTTCTGGAACTCCAGCAGCTCGGTGCCGTGACCGCTGCCCTGGGGAGCCTGTCCCAGTCCCCAACCACCCTTTGGGTACAGAACCTTTCCCTAACCCCCAGCCTGACCCTCCCCTGTCCCAGCTCCATGCTGTTCCCTCGGGTCCTGTCGCTGTCCCCAGAGAGCAGAGCTCAGCGCCTGCCCCTCTGCTCCGCTCGTGAGGGAGCTGCAGGCTGCCATGAGGCCTCCCCTCAGCCTGCTCTGCTCTGGGCTGAGCAAACCAAGGGACCTCAGCTGCTCCTCATACATCATCCCCTCTAGCCCCTTCCCCATCTTTGTAGCCCTCCTTTGGATGCTCTCTGATAATTTTATGTCCTTCTTAAACTGTGGCACCCAAAACTGTACGCAGTACACAGCTGCAGCATAGCAGGGCTTGAGATTTATAGTGATAGCAGAATAATATTTGTATCTATTTCTTTGTTCTTCCTTCCCCAAGACTTCCAGCATTACTTGATAGTTTTGCACTGACTACAAGAGATTACTGTGCCATCTGTGTTTCCTATAACTTCTCCTGAAATCTTAAAACTGTGTGGTTTTGTAAAGATGAACTCCTGCTTCGGCTTGACCCTTCTGTTGTTTTATATCCAAGAGTAAATTTGTCATGTTTTGAATATCCACAGAAGTTTCAAATTTTATGAACTCTGTGCATCTGGGTTCAGCACTAAAATGCTTATTATGCACTTTACCATACAAAGCCAAAGAGTCAAATCTAAAAGCAGAGAGAGTTTTTAAAAGCTTCCATAGCTGGAAATAGGAGTAGAACAAATACAAATGAGATGATTTTATAGTGGCAATAGTTAAAGGTTTGTTACACACAGAATGTAGTAAATTCTGTATTAATCGAACTCCCTAAACTGAGGCCTCTCTGAGGCCTAACTGAAGTGGTGTTCTTGTCTTTCAAAATCTGTGAATATCAGCATCCTTCTTTTGTTATGTAGTTTTCAGAGGTGTTTAATTAGAAATAAATACTCCAATTGACACTTGTACAGGCACTCATAGACAAAGTTCTGTTAAAAGAACCTGATTGATTGGACTTTTTAGGAGATAAAAAGGCTAATGTGGGGAATTGACTCTTGAACAGGGTGGCCAGTTGCCACCCAGTCAGAAGGAGAAAATTTCTGTCGAAGTGATTACGTATCAGTGACTTTTTTTTAGAGCTCTTAATACTTTGTATGTGACTTGCAAGTACCTTTTTTATTTTTTTTTTCCCCTTAAACATTTAAAAAAAAAAATGATTTCACTCATGTGCTTGTGCACTGCCTTGTGAAATTATCTTTCTTTGTGGAACAGTTTTGAAAGTGTTTGAAAACATCCTTATATAAATGTCGATGTTTGGGCTTGATAGAGTAGCAGATTTTCAACATTTTAGATTAGCTCCCCTTTTTACAGCTTACCTCTCCCTCTCTTCCTGCTCTTCCACACAGCATGCAAACTCTCTGGCTGATGAGCTTCATCCCATTTAGTTTCCCCTCGAGATCACAAACTGTAATGTGTTGTCCTTTAAATGATTAAATTGGCAAGATCTTGTGAAGCTGGCATTAGCCTTCACAGTTTTTCTTTCTCCTTTCTTCCCTTTCTGGATTCCTGCTCCCAGCTCCCTGTGTTGTTGCCTAGGAGCCTTGAATACCCAGCAAAACTCTCCCACTTGCTTAGCCTCTTGTACTTTGAAAGCTGCTGATGTCCTCTCCTTGTCACCTCTTTTCCACTCCTCCTAGCTTTTAAACAGGTGTCAGAGGAGAAAATTCTTAGTTTTTATTTATATTGAGGTATTGGATTAGAGGGCAGGATATGTTTAACTAGAGAGACACAATGACCATGCAGTACAAAAGGGAAATTTCAAGTTGTTTTGTGTGAGAGTTTGTTAAAAAGTTGTAATATTTGCTAATATATGCTTTCATATATTGTAATATATGAAAGGGTGTGGTACAGCGCATTCTAGAGCTGGGAATTTTCTTTAAGTTTATTGTAGATGTTTTCTAAAGGTGTTTGGTTTCTTTGGGTTCTGAATAATTGATAAGGTTTCATCAACTTGCTACTGTGCCCTCCTGCTCCAGGCTAGAGTATCACATTGAGGACCGCAGTTTCATGTTGCATTTCGTTGGTGCTACCAATTTAAAGAGGTCCTGTCATTCTCAATCCAGCAGTGGCAGTGTCCATCTTTGGTTGTATTGACATGGCTGTAGATCGATCTGAGTTACAAACAGGATAGCTTTAAGGTTCCAGTTTATTGTTAGTGGAGATGAGGGGACAGCCTGCTGCAGCCTGGGAGCTGGCAGGAGTGGTCAGAGTCCTTAACCCAGCACAGCTGCCAAAAAAAAAAAAAAAAAAAAAAAGAGTTATAGGGAACTAGTGCCTAACTTGTTTATGTTAAAATTCCTTCTAAGCACATCCATTTTCTTTCTTAGTCTTTAAAGAGCTAGATTTTTGCAAGTCACCTTGTAGTGGATCATTCTTGCTCTTTCTGGCCCTCCGTTTGCAGTCTGGCATGGCTCCTGTGCTTCTCAACTCCCTCTCTTTTGTTCATGCATCAGGTACAATGTTTTGCACTCTTGTATTTGTCTTTCTCCTGTACATATTTTTTGTTCTCAGAGAAATTGTTCTCACCTTGGACACATCCACAAGCTGCTGCTATATCAAATCTCTGCTGGTGAATTTTGTATTTAATACCTTGTTTGTAAAGTAGATTAAGATATAACTCACCCATGATGCCAAATAAGCGTGTTAAAATAATAATAATGTGTAAATATATATAATGTATTTGGAGGGAGAGAAAGTCTACAGTTTGGTCAGATGGATAGTTACCTCATGTGAATAAATTTGCACTTACCGATTCCTGTTAGCCTAAGGAAAAAAGGGAGGTCTAGTTATATATTAAAAAAAGATTATGCAAACCCATTCCTTGTCCTGTTTTTTTTTTTTTTTTTTTTTTTTCCTTTTTCTTTTTTCTCTTCTGATTATGCATTTGACTTGTATTTCTGTCTGTGCTAGATTGTGATTTGTATTTTGTTACAAGGATAGGAAAAGGAATGGTAAGTTTTTAGACTATCGCTGTGTCAATTCCTTTAATACATTTTTGGTTTTCCTCTTCATCTGTGGAATGGTAATAGGGTGAAGGCTTGTGGAGATACGGTCTTTTGTACTTTGACCATCATAGAGAGTAGCAGCAGGCATGTAAGTATCTGTATGGTGAAATGCAGAGGATGTATTGCTCTAGCACATGCTTTTCACTAATCAATTGGTTGTCACTAATCTCGGTGCTTTTCTGTTTGTTTCTGGATTCCTAAAATGAAGCCAACTGATAAATCATCAGATGGAGTAGAGTTTCTAATATTGTTCTGTAATAGGGTTTGTTTAGATTGACTTGAATATCTAGATTTTCTGAGAGCTCTGTTTTATAGATTCAGCAGCATTGCTTCTGGAAGAGAATCTTTAAGATACAGGAAATAGTTCTAGGGCAGGTGGGCAATCTGTATTTAAAACAAAACAAAACAAGCCAAAGCCACCGTTCATGAAGCAAATTTCAGTGTTTTAGTTGGGCAGCTAATGGTGAATGAGACAGTATTTTGTTGGTCATATAATGTACAGTTTTGAGTGTTTTAAGGTCCATTTAGTAACTTAAAAATATTTAATAGCGTAAGATTTTTAGAACTATGATAATTTCTTTATGGCTAATAGACTGCAAAATTGACATTAATATCAGTCATTGCACTAGCAATCTCTGTTTGATTAAAAGCTGTGGATTTCTTTAGCCATGCTGGTTAGTGTAATCTAGTTGCAATATTTGTGTTCCCTTTTCAAGTCATGGATGTTTTTATTTCCAGCTCTTCAGAGTCCCATGAAACACACTTGCCAAAATGTTGCTGCTGTCTGCTTAAGTTACAGTGTTTTGTTTGCATGTGTATACACAAGGCAATATTAAAATACTGAACTGAATTGATCTGAAGAAGACAATATACCTTCATAATCTGAATATCTGGAAAGGAGTCCAGAAAGGGTGAAAAGGAGGACTTCTGAGCACCATTGCCAGGAAATTAAATACTTTGTGAATTTTAGTTTATGTATATTTTTTAGCAATGTTTTTCTTAATTTCCAGGATTACTAATTTGGATTTTTGAAAGAAAGAGAGAAAGAGATTTTTGTCAGCTGAAAACATTTGTCTAATTGCAGTTGTTATCCAAATGGATTGAGGAAATTGTTAGCTTAGTGAACTTTTATATGTCATAATTATTTCTTATACCCTGTGTTGTTATCAGTCTTTTTTTCCTGCTCCTTATCTTTACCATAACATCCAGCGCTCAGTAGTGAGTTTTGTATAACAACGTCAAAAACCATAAAGAGAATGTTTGATTGGGTATTAATATTCTGTTGTCTCTTCTACTACTACACAATTTTCAAATGTTTTTATCCACTCTCCCTCTTTCTCTTTGTTATTTTTTCTGACCACAACTAGGTAAGCTGTATTTCCTTCTAAAATGGGGCATCTGGTGAGAATTAATGTTATCTAGAATCTGCTTCTCAGTGGAATATAATTAGCTTTGTCTTCAGGCGGTTTGTTCCTCTTCCTCCAATTTGTAATGTCACTGCTTTCTAATTTTTTTTCTTTCTGTGTTTGCTGGTTGACAGTCCCAGAATTGTACATGGCAATCTCTGCTTTATTAAAGATATATTAGATAGTTAATGTACTTTTTGGGCTGAATTAAAAAGAAAAGTGAAATGTATTCATTATATTCATGATTCAAAATAGATATGACTGCTATTGATAGTCTTTTTTTTTTTTTTCTTTGTTTCCTTTCACCATTTTCTAATGTCCTTTGGGTGTTGCATCTTATATTGGGAAAGACTTCAGAGACAATTAAGCTGAATCCATACTGGGTAGCTGTTTAATTAGTTTCAAAACACCAGTTGTACTCCCATTAATGATGGCATTCATTTCACTAGCCTTAGAATTTGCTGAGCTGTTCGTAGTCTGATCGCTAATTTACAGATTAAAAAATAAAGAATTCCAAAACAGGTCTGGTCATACGTGGCTAGTGATGAAGCCTGGAAGATGAATGGGTGTGTTTTTGCTGCTTTAACAGGAACATATGGACACAGGAGCTACCGTGTTAGTGCTCTGACACGCTGGGCAGTAATAGCAATGGATACTGCTGAATTTACTCAGGGGCTGATGTGGAACTCGCTGTTTGACACAGGTTAATGCATAATGTTACTTACATTTTGGACAGGAAGGACTGGGACTGACATGAGCCAAGTGCGAACCACTTCAGCGATACCTGCCTGGAGGAACAGATGATTTCAAAAGCTGCTCGGAAAGTTAGGAACTGTACTTGTTCTAGTGGGCGCTATCTGTGACAATTTACAGATAGCAACTTTCTTGTCTTCACATTTAGTTGACTGTGTTAGCAAAAACCATCTTAGCTTTTTTATACTGCAATTCTAAATGTTCTCTTAAAAACTTCAGAAGCTAATCTCCAGTTGCCAGATTTCCAGTTTTCCTTGGCAGAAGCTGCCCCATTTTTTTTTCTCACCCAATAAAAAAAAATAAAAATCTTACTAAATTGAAAGATGGGAGGGAAAGAGATTTCCTATAAAAATGGATCACTTCTAATACCGAATGAAGAAGCTGGAGTCTCACCTTGTTGCAGTGATGAACCTTGCTACATACTTTGGATCCAGATTCCTGTATCCTGTGTTATATCTTGACATTTCCAGGGGCTTTTAAACAATCTATTGTGAATAGTGGTGGCTGTCAGAGCTCTGTTGCTAAAGAATTGTAATGACTCTGTAGGAACAAATAAACAGGTAGACATCTTCTCTTGGATAGCTAATCTCTTATTGCAGCAAGGTGGTGGTATAATGTTCTTGATGTTCTCTACTTCTTGCAAGTGGTTGTTAGTTTGAAGTTCTAAGTGTGAAATTTATGATTGTTCTCTCCAGTAATGTGACACACAGAGATATTCAAACAAAAGATCAAAGGGATACCCACATATTCCAGAACTGAGAGCATAAAAAGTAGCCCAAAGGAAGAAACAGATAGAAAAATGCATTTTAGTAAATATTACAAAGCTGCCAATAAGCAACTATAAAAGTTCTAATAAATACTTTTGAAGCTTACTGTGGTGAAGAAAGATGCTGAAATGACCTAGAAGAAATTTTACCCTGAATTAAACTCCATTATTTTCTCAAGTGAAAGAGAACATCAGAAGACAGGAAGGAATTTTCCCCACACTGAATGTTACAGTGAAAGGAATCCAAAATTTCAGGCATATCATCACAAGTTTTCATAATGTAGTGAGTTTATGTACATCTGCTTAGCACCAGTCACTGACTGTGCCTACTGGTAGGTTTAAGCTTAAATTTTCCATTTGGCATAAAGTAGATATATACATGCTGAGTTGTTGTAGCTTAACCAACCTTTGGTTATTTTTTAAGGAGAAAGAGTACGATTATGGGGAAAACATAAAACCATTGCAGTACCAATTCTAGTCATGAAATATCAGAGTGAGGTAGTTTCTTTCTTCAGAATAAAAGAATAATGCATTTTGTTCTTTTGTTTTGTTCTGTATGATTTAACAAGTTGGATTTTACAGTAGCAAAACTCCAGAAAAAATGCATAGTGAAAACAAGATTTTTAAGAGAGGAAAAAGATTCCAACAGAAGCTGTGTGAGATGACTTCTAGGATGGCAATTTCCTATAGGAAGGACAAATATTTTCTCATTTTCTCATTTCATTAAACTCTATCTTTTAATGCTTACATGTAGCATGTGTGCACTTTAGCAACCTAAATGATGACTTGTGTTGATAAAGTAACTTAATGCTAAATAAGTGTTTGACTTGAGTCTGGAAAAGTACTTTCATATCTTTAATGATTTTAATACATGACTTTACAGGGTACGTGATGAGCTTGTGTTGAACCTGGTGTCCTGTCAGAGGTTTGCAAATCTATCTCCTTGGAATTCTGTCCCTATCAGTGCAGTCAAGCTCGACAAAAGTAGAATTGTTTAAAATACAGATGCTGTCAGTATGATCAGTAATGTACTAAAATTAAAGAAGTAAAATAATGATATATATTTTCTTTCTTGTTTAGGGTTCAAAATTTGGACATTCAGTGGGATTAAATCAGGCTCCTCCCCAGCGTTCTTCTGCTCGAAGATCATTTGGAAGATCTAAGAGATTTAGTATTACTCGTTCACTGGATGACCTTGAGGTAATTAACTTTCACTTAAAACTTAGAAATGAGTCCAGGTGTATATACATGTATATACATGTATATACATGTATATTCCTCACTTATAATGGTGGTTAATGGTGGTGATAAATGAAGGAGAGTAAGCAATGTCTGTAGTGTAATAAAAGTTATTATGGCATTTGTTTGAGGGAAATAGAGATTTCAGGTGTCACCTGACTTTCTCAGTGTTTCTTTAATAGTTTACGTTGATGCTAGCAGTGGCCATTCTTTCTGTGGGGAATCTTAACTTTATTTTACCCATCACAGCTGGTCATATAGAACAAAACAATAGTTGGAATTTAATTATCCTGACCAATGAGAAAAAAAAACAACTAATGTTCATCACATTCTTTTTATCATTCAGCTGGTATTCCTTGCAATAAGAAGGTTTTGGGGGGTTACATATGTTTCTGGTGTTGAATACGAAGACCAAGCTCTTTACATAGTTCCCTAAGGAATTTAGTTTTCAGAGTATGGAAAAAGATCCTGTTTAAACAGATTAAATAAGTTTTTCCTCCCTATATGCCAGCAGCTGGAAAAGGGAATGCCTAATCAACGTGGTGCTGGTGATTGGTATGGTGATTTTGGGGTTTTCTGAATGTAATGTAATAACACTATTTCACATCTGGTATAACGTCAGCTGATGTCTGGGCCTCAGTGGCCAAAGCTTAGTAATTGTGGTAGAAGGAGAGAATGAAAAGTCACCTGAATTTGAAAAGCTGTTCCTTCTGCTCTGCTGAGAGCATCTCTCAAGCTGAAGGAATACGGCTTCATTATATCTTCTCTTCTAGTGTGCTTCCTCCTGAAAACCTGACCCATAGTGATGTGAAGGCAAATGGAGAGATTTTTCCCTTACCCCTTTATCATGCTTCTCTGGAAGAAGGTTTGTGGTTGGGCAGAAACAAAACTATGTGCAGAGCTCTTGGCACAGGAGCCATGTAACACATATTACACTGTTCTTTGGCATGGGAGGGAATGTGGCACACTGATTCCTCTAAATGGGAAGGAGGTGTATAAAAAGTGTTTGAGAGGGGAGGAGGAAAGAAAGACATATTCTGAGTTTCCTGTTGTGGCAAGATGTAGGAAGAAAGGCATTTCACTAACTCTGAACTAAAGGAGGGGAGACCTCGGTGCACTGGATTTTTAGGGAACGGAGTATATGGAAGGAGCTTCTGGTGTGCTTAGGGAATGCAGGTAGGATTTGTCGCTACTTATTTCTCAGATGTTTTAAAGGAAAAAAAACTACCTTTTTTTTCACTGTGGTCTATTTCTTCCTGTCTGAAGCTTTCAAGTGTCTTGCTTTTCTTTACTAGTCACTGAAAATAGTTTTCATTTCTTTGCACTTCTGACTTTAATATAGTAAGTGCACAACTTCAACAACCAGAGCAAGATCTTCTAGATAAAGCTGTTTGGTAACTGTCTAGGAACATATTTCTTCATTAGAAAATTTTTCTAAATTAAAAAACCTTGCTGCTATTTATTGCTAGTCTTGACAGAATTTCTGGTCGCAGCAAGAGACGACCTTAGAATATCTAAGAGCCAAGTGCTAGTGATTCATGTGTGATAGAAAAAAAGTGGGTTCACACCACATTCTTCTAGATTTAGATTTCATAGAGATTTATGTGAATATCTCATATTCTGAGGGAGCTGTAAACACCAAGGATATCATTTAATTTCTGTTGTAGGAGCTGTTTTACATTGCAAAAATAATCACCAAGATAGGGACATGGTGCTTACCCTCTGTTAATTTCAGAAAGATATCATAGTCACTGGGCTATGAAATCCATTTTTCTCTCTTTGCGTCCCAGTCGGTATATATAATATATATAAATTGTCCCACCAACAGGAGGAACTGGGAGTCTCTGTGTTACACAATGTCCTAATAGTCAAAGCTGTTACTTTAGATGGGGAAACTGAAAATTCTAGGCCATGGTATGAATTGGACAAAGCAGAAACAATCTGTACTAAAAACTGTATCTGGATTAATTATTAAATGTAGCCACGTGGGTGTGGACTGCTCTCTGTCAGCTACTGCTTTTCACTTGAAAATCTCTTTTTTTTTTTTCTCTGCATGCTACAAGAGAATGACACTTAGCCTTCATATATCCCAGCCACCTGGTGAAATACCAACCCTGAGAGTAATTTCCAAAACTTGACAAGTCAAAGTAAAATAGCATGAGATGTTTTGGTTTTGGTTCTAACTCTAATGTTGCTACTGCAGCGTTATTCCCAACGACTGTTATGCGAAGTGTAGTAGAACACAATGTTGTCAGTGCATGTTTAGATTATTTCAGGCCATCTATTTAGAGTTGCTGGAAGAGGAAATAACAATAGCAGGAAATTCTTAGAGACTCCACCTCTGGAATAATGATTATGAACATATTATATAGGTTACTCAGTTGTTGTATTGTTTCCAGCTATCTTAGCAGAACAGATAAGGTACTGACCCAAACACTAAGTCTGAAACTGAGTATGCCTCTCCAAGCTTATGGGTTTCATTCCTGCTAAGATCATCGTAGTCTTCTAAATTGAGCAGTGAACTTCCACGCAGTTCCTTTTATGGGCATATGGTGAACACTGCTCATTTCTCATGGGTCTGAAGAAGGTTGCATTTGCACTTGTTATGACATTATGAACTTGCTCCTCTTGCCTTTGGAGCTGTGGTGTCTGAAATACCAGCTGTCAGTTTTGCTGTCTTCTGCCATAAGGTGGCGTGGTTTCTTTGCAGTTGTTTTTTTTTAATTTATTTTCAAAACCATTCAAGCATAAAACATATATTTATGTTTTATATATTATATATATATATATAAATTTTAATAAATAAAACCAATGATTGCAAGAGAATAAATATTTCACCTCTTCTTTCAAATAGGAATATAATGGCTGACAATACCCACACAGTTAATATTCACATAAGGTTAGAATTAGCTGTTATGATACAGTGCCCACCTCAAGCATTTCCTCTTACCTGCAGAAGCTCTGCTGTACATTAAAAATAAATAAATACAAGTTTGTGTGCTTACTCTCTAAATGCTGTTTTTACTATTAGAACCTGTATATGAATTTGTTTTAAATCTTGAGAGATCAAAATAGGATAAGAGTGCAAAATTATAGGATGTTGTTGTGCTAAGATGTAGCAGATAAGGAAAATGTCTCACAAAGCACAAAATGTACAATTTTATTTCTGAACTGTGAAAATTTGCTTGTTTACACCAGGGCTGAATATGATTAACTTGTAAGTTAGAACTCAATTTGGAAAATTAGTGTGCCCAGTATATGCCTTAATTATATGGTTTTCACAAGAAATGTTTTTAGAGATTTTTCTTTACTAAATTACAAGAAATATGTTTTTACTACGAACAAATTCCTACTTTGTATATAGTAATAAATTTTTCTATGTTAATCATTTTTTAAGTAATAGTACCAATAAACAGCAACAACAACAATATCTGTGATTTCCACCAATCCTATTTCAGAGAATACCTGCTGGTTCATATTTACAAGGTATAGCTTGAGCTAAATGGAACTTGTCATGATTTAGAATTATTTAATATTTAGACTAATGAGAGGACACGATCCTATTTTTCTTCTTACTTCCCTGTAGGTAAGTGCCACCACTCACATCTTCTGCTTTGTAGGATTCTGTGATGGCAAAAACATTGTTTATTGATTTATAAACACATTGAAGGTGACTCTGTAAGACTGCAGAAACTAGAATCCCACCTTTTTTTTTAAAAAAAACAAAACAAAACAAACAAACCTACATTAAACAGAATAATCTTTTTTTCTCAGCATCAATTTTGGAACCAGATCCAGCACCACTTCCAACTGTAGCTCTTTGCATTCATATCTTACCTTTCTTGAAATATGTAAAAATGGGGGACCCTTGTAAGTGTTCCCTCAAATTCAACAGATTTGGTTGTCACCTAGCCAGGGAGAATATCTCAAAGCTGTTGAGTTTCCTGAAAATCATTTTGATGTACCTTTGGTATTTCTCTGTGGTTAAAATTAGGGCAGAACAGTATAATGGGATACATAATGTCTTACACTAATGAGTAAGAGTATTGCTACTCTCTGAGTATTGTTAAATAACCTTTTGATTTAGAGATCTTCGGAACAAAAATATATCTTTTATAGACTTTATTTTTTATAAGACTTTTTTATTTTTCTTTTGTCTCCATCCCATTTTGTAAACCTTAAAGCTACATCCCGTATGAAAAAACATTAATTGTATCAAATTTCTAGATTTGAGTAATGTTTTCAAAGTTGGAATGTACTGAAGTCCTTTTATTAGTCAGTGTTAAGAATTTTGTTAGAATGTTCTATCTTAATTATAACCATTAATAATCCAGTATTATTAGCTGTTATTATAGATAATAACGCTCGATTTTTTTCTGTTTGTTAATTCTACTGAAGCAACTTTTTTGCATTTCATCTGCTAATTGAAAGCGTACAACACATCTCCTCGGTATGAGGTTTTTATACTAATGAATGACATGTCTCTGCTGGATATTAGCTTTGGCATCTGTGGGTGGCAAAAAACCCTAAATGCTCATTTGACTTAATAATGAGTTTTTAAGTGGGTACCTGTCTTTGTTTGGCTGATTTAAATAATCAGACAAAGCTTACACAGGGAGATAATAGCTTATATTAGGCTAGCTAGTGTAGTAGGAAAATCAGACAAGAAGAGTTAAACATGCCCCAAACTTTTCCCACCCTGTAAGCTGATCTAATAAAAAGTATTAACACTCTCCACAAAGCTTGCTTCACCGACAGTCTTAGATCATCACCATGGCCTCAACAGCACCACTATGGCTACTATAATTACGTGATTTAAATCAAGGAGCCTCTTCATTGTGAATCTAGATTTGTGAATTTAACATTTGAAAAGAATGCATGTTTTTGTCTTAGGTTTTACTGATTATGTTAAGCTGTGATAATTTACTATGGCCTGCTGGCATACACAATTTCCACCACGTATTAATTACCTTCAAGCATTGCATCTTTTGCATGTATTTTGTCCTAATTCTTAACTAAGATATAACTGACTGATTGACAGTTTTGTCCTCGGTTTGTTTTCATGAAGGTGGAAAAAAGGCCATTTGGGAAACAAAATAGCATGCAAGAATAAAATCTAAATTTTTGTATGTGAAAAGTAGTTCTGTATATTTAGCATTTTTTTATAATAGGATTCTTAAAGAGCTGCTCCTTTCTCATGCACTGTCAATATCCTGCTATCCTGAAATCTGAATGCTAGTACAATCCTGCCCCTAACATTGCTGTTTCAGAAGTCTCATGGATCTGTGACCAAATCCTAAATTCTTTGTTTCTTTTTTCCCTCTGTTAGAAACTGCCTGGTGCTGCTCGTTGGAGTAGCAGTGTGTGGCAGAGCCCCTTTCTTGGAACCTGCCACTAGGTGTCAGCTTTTCAAACAGCGCAAAGTGGAAGATACCAGCTCGGTGATTTTGGTCGCTTCCTATAAAATCCAAACCCTCTTGCTGATCTAGAATCTATGCACCTTTTAATAGTTGATCATGAAATTAAACATGGATTTATTTACCTTGAATTACTGTAACATGTGGTCATGGAGATGCTCATTAAGGCTTTTAAAAAGCACCAGTGGTTTCTTTCCAGGTATTCCAGTTTTCTGCTCTGTTCAGACTTCTGACTGTTACATTGCTGGCTGAAGTTGCCTACTGATGGGGCTGTGTAATGGCTGCACACCTGAGCTGTCAAATGAAACAGGGCCAGGACGGATAGCCACTGGAGCGCAATGTTTGTCCTCTTGCGTTGCTGGAGCTGTCATTTATGTGATTTGTCCTGGGCCAAAGAGTCTATTTTCACAAATGACTTCTGGACGTGGTTTAGAATTTAGCCCCCATCACTATTCCCAACGGGAAGTTTGGATGCAACCAACCTGATTGACAGGAGGCTTGGTGGTATGGCAGCGGGCAGACACTTTCAGCTGTCTTTGGAACTACACAATGGCTTATGGCACTATTTATTTGGCTACTAAGACACAGCCAGTATGTCTCTAGGTTACCATCATCCCCTTCTGAATGATGCCTGTATTGTTCCTTAGAGTTTGCTTTGCTGACATCATTCTTAGTGTGTCTTAAAGAATGTGATTTTTTTCATGGTTGGTTCTCCAGACTGCTCTGTTAAGAGTTTCAAACTCTTTTCAGCGTACTCTGGAGGATCTTCCTCAGATTATTTCTTACATGCGATCATTTGAGGTTTGTTAGTTACATCCATTGTTACTCCTTTAAGGAGGACAACATAATGCTAGCAGTATACATTTATTTATTTTTCACAGACTGGGCACTGGTATTAGTATTAAGCGTGTGCTGGTATTTTATACTGTAACATAATTTTGAAAATATTATGATTTTTTGTTATATTTTTTCCTACATTTATAAAATTATGGATTTATTAAAATGTATTAAAATTTATTATGGAAAATTCTTATGCTCTTCACACTTCACATATTTTTGTAAAGTATCTGCCCAAGGTGCCTTGGTCAACAGCTGAGTGAGTACAGTTGTGAGTAACCTCTTGTTTGTTGTGAAATGGAGGCACTTATTTCTGGATATATTCAGGAATGTTAAACTGTGTGATCTTTAAGACACTGAGAGTAAGCGGATTTGTCTCTTGTCACTGTGACCAGACTTCATTAATTTTACTGTTTACTCTTTTCTACTGCTTTTGGGTTATTTATTTTAGATTCTGCAGATATTTCTCCTGAATTGCATGTAAGAAAATGAGTAGTCAGAGAGTATGCTGGGAGCTGGATTTCATCTCTCTTTGCTCTGTGAGGTGCGTACAGCAGCGCTCCTTCTGTACTTGGGTGCCTGAGAAGAAATCAACAGTGCCTAGGATGGATTCTGTTGGGAATTCATTCCCCATATGTGCCAAGACAATTGGCACCGTATGCAGAATCTTCTCCCTCAGGAAGCAATTGCCTGACCCTGCCACTCAAGTACTGTCCAAACCTTATTGCCTCTGGGCTTGGCTCTCTAACACAAGCCAGTTTCTGTCACAGAACCAGAGGTACAGTCTATGCTTTCAGGGACTAGAGGAGAACTTTTATTCTGCTTAAATCTGCAGACAGCAGGCCTTATTTCTTGTCAGTAGGCAGCACTACCGTTCTTGAGCTATTTGATTAAATGGACACTGGTGAATTCGTAAGCTGTCAACATCTCTGGTCCAGTCACATTTGTGATACTACAAGGATCAGCCTGGGTGAAAGAGTTAAGGCAACTGTCTGAAGCTACAAAGGGCTCGTATCCATTAGTAGGTGGGCAACCTCTCAGGGGTATCTTTCTCCATAGCCTTTGGTACCTAGCCTTCTTTTAAAGTTGGGCTGACTGTCTTTGAGCTGAGTGTTTACTGTCCTGAGTCTAATTCACGAGGCACGTTAACCCCCTGACATTGTGGCAGAATAATAGCTTTTGGCACTGCTGTCTGAAATCCCTAGAATTATTCGCTGCTTAACCTTTGCTTCAGTTCCTTTTGTTGTTGATTCAAGAGCATCTTTGAAGGCTCCTCCCAAGAAGGTGAGCAGTGAGGTAAAGTTAGTCAAGTTAATAAGGGCAAGAACAGTCTCTGAAGATGAGAGCAGTCTGCTTTTATAAGACAGGATGACTGGACAGCAAAATGGCAGATGGAAATGTATGTAGATAGATGTAAAACAATGCAAATGAGGCAAAATCATCCTAGCTTCATATATCAAATGGTAGCTATGTCTCTGAGCTGACTGTTTCCTCTCAGAATTGAGGTCTTTGCATTATAAAGGGCAGTGGCATGAAAACATCAGCTCGGTACAGGAGCAGCAAAAGAGAAAATCCTGTTATGAATTATTAGGGAAGGAATACGGGAAAATAAACAACATAATAATTCTACTGTATAAATCTGCTATGTGCCCACACTGTGATTTTGCCAGCTTAAATATGGTGTTCTAACCTCTTTATTTCAAAAATGTTATGATGCATATTAGAAATGGAGAAGGTTCAGAAAGGCATGACAAGAGCACAGAATCATGGCTAGCATACGAAAAGTAGTTGGGTTTGAGTAGTTGCTCGCTGTCTCCTTTGGGACAAGAAGGAGGCACCATTAATGGAAGGTGGCTGGAGCCAGGAGCAAAACAAACAAAGGAACACGATTGTTCATGCAGCAGGTAAGTAGATCTGGGGAACGTCTTACCACAGAGTGCTGTGGCTGCAAGAAATTTGCATGTCCTTAGGGGAGAATGGACAAATGTTTGGAAAAGAAAGCCACCGGGTATTATTAAGGAGACAAGCCACACCACGTTCAGGAAATGTGAACTAAAAATACCTGAAGTCTGGGACAGGGTAATTAGGGAATACGTTGCCCTGTGCTACCGTGGCCACCACTGGAAATTGAATAGGGGGTTTGATAAATGTGTGTTCTGAACTGATGGGGCCATTCTTATATTCCTAGGCTCAAGGATGGATGTTGCTTCTCTTTGTCTGTGGGTTCATGTTCTCTAGGCACAGGAAGCTGCGTTACCTTTCACAGTGTCACCGTTTCGTGAAGGGCTCTCCAGTACAGCATCTTCCAGTGCAGCATCTTACACTTAACAGGAGTGGGTGCTGGGAACACGCAAGGTTGTGTTCCAGCTGCCTGCCACCTCTGCTTTCTGGCCAAGAGCACCAGCCCCTTCCCTGCTGCAGAGTTGGTTGCCCCTGCAATTCCCAGGCAGGAATGAGGAACCGGGTGACTGGTTTGTTTCGTGTCCCTGCCCTTCCTCGGCTGCGGTTTCCGTCACCTGATACATCTTTTTTGTCACGTCACATGCTGATGGGTGAGGAAGGATTTTTGCTCTGTGAGACCTAGTCAGTGGTATGGAATGAATTAAGGCCTTATTGAATGAGCTGAATCGGCATTGATAGAATATAGTCACAGAGTAGATATGAGAGCACTGTAGCCTGCTGTGAATTGATTCTGACTCTGCACTCCTTGTTTAAAGTGATGAGATTTTTTACCAAGGCTGGGACTTGGTACCATTTAATTTCCACTGTCCTCATGGATTTTTTTAGTCCAGTGAAGCTTTAAGAGTCACCTGTGGAGCTTCTTCTAGATGAGCTGCAACTCTTTATTTAGTATTAAACGATCAAAATGTTTCATCTGTTCCTCTCATGCTTTAAAAAAAAAAAACAAAAACCCATCTTCTACTTCCCTCTAGATCAAAGAACTCCAAAAGGCTGGTGTATAAGCATTATTTGTTGGGCAGAAAATATGTGCATTTCCTCCTGAAAACACCCTGATATTGCTGGTCTGTCTGGAGTGTAGGTGTGGTATCGAAAATGACGAGAATCATGTTTCACTTGGAACAAGATCCTTGTAAATGCCAGTGCCCTGCTTACTCAAAAGAACATGGAGCATTTTGGTAGGATGAGATAGGTTGCATAATACGCGTACATGTGATTGTAATCACCCTGAGACATGCACCTACATGCCAGGAACTGGAGGAAAATTGCTGCGAGTCTTACAAGTTTAACTGTTCTTCTTCATCTTCTTCATTTTTTTTTTTTTTTTTTTTAAGTAATTTTAGATTATATTTCAAGTAATTTTAATGGGGATTGATTCACTCGGTTCATTCGGATAATATTCAAGGGGAATGTAGTAAAACTGAAGATACTTTGGAAGAGAAAATGATGTTGACTCAATGCTTAAACAAGTTTGGACAGAAGTTGAAGTCAGAGTCCTGTAGGCCTTTACCGAATGCATTTTACATTAGCAGACTTCTCAGCTGCACGTTGTTGTCTTTCGAGAAGCCTTTTTTTGTTACGTGGGACCTGCCTAAACAACATTTTACGAGCTGCCTGCTCCTTTTGATGGGAAGATACTGAGCCACTGAGGGCGGAGAATGTGCTGGGGAGGGAGGAGAATGGGAGAGGTGTTGATAGGGCAACACACAGAGAGGCTTCATTTTTTTACTGGACTCTGGAAGAAGTAAATATGTGTTCAGAAAGAGCTTAATAATAAAGTTGAAGGGACTGTTTCTTAACAATGAGCTATTAAACTATTTATACATGGAGAAAACTTTTACTGATAGTCAAGTGTCTGTAAGTATAAAGTTTTGTTTGTCTAAAGCGAACAGAAATCAGGAGTATGGTTTAATGAGTAGCCTTCCAAGCTAAGAAATCTTGCAGTGAAATGTGATAAATAATGCTTCTAAGGATTCAATGAGTTTTTAAAGAGACAAAGTTCGTAAGTATAAGAATTTAAGTTAACTTTCTATATAAGCTCTGTTATGAAATTAAGAATATACCATTTTAATAGACATGTTTTAAATGACATTGCTTTTACAATTTAGAGTAGGTATAGTATACATACTGATGTTTCTCTAATTATTATTTTTTAAAAATTAGTCACTTAATTTTCACTGTACTTTTAGATGTGTTTCCATAAAGCAAGAATGTTGTAAAAGTTGTAAGTTACCTTCGAATTGTTACACTTCTTTTTAAGGTGTACAGCTAAACTGATTTCTCTTCCAGCTGGATTTTTCTCCAATAAAAGAGAATCCAGATAGGATGAGTTACTAGCATAAATGAGGAGTATTAGTAGAATATAGAATTTTGAGGTGTAAAGACTTCAGACAGCTTTTAGCTTTTTGCTGCTCAGAAAACACACAGTTTGTAAGTGAAGGACCTAAATGCGTTATCAAATTTTGACATTTTAGCCTTATTATTTATATTTAGTCTTATATATGTCAACGTATAATTTCTTTTAATGCTGAAAGTGTATCAGCAAAACTCTTAGCTTTTAAAATGAAAAGGGAAAGAGAAAGATACATCTCTGTATCTGCTCTAAGATACAGCTTAGAAAGATACATCTGCACTGTTTTGTTAAAAATGAGTAGTTTTCATGTTTGCTTTACACTGATTTCCTCAAAGTTTATTGATTCTTAGAGGCTTCATCTATAGTAGTAGGAAATTCAGAAGTGACTTTATGCGTCTATTTGTCACTTAATCATATCCTCCTTAATATGTAATTTAATTTTAATTCACTATTAAGCTGCAATTCATCTTCCATCTGGATGTACAAGTTATGCACGCTGTTACTGCATGATTTTATTAGTGGAGGGAATTCAGCTGTCACACGATGTTGATCAACAGAAGAGAAACAGTGATGTTTGTCTCAAAAAGATTACCGAGTGTATTTTTTATTACCTATTTGTGGTCAGACTCCTCAGAAGCATATTTAAAAATTCAAAATATGACTTTCAAAGCCAACTACTTGTTTTTAGTGATGATTTCTGGATGGCAAATCTTTCCGAATTTATCATTTTGAAGTGTGTACATCAGTCTTGGAAAGGCAGGCAGACAGCAGGGGGCACTCGGGACAGCCGTTTGCAGCCAGCCTCTTCATTGAATTTCCTGTATTAGTGAAAGTCTTGGTATTTAAAGGTAGCTTCTTTCTCAGTTATTTATAAACGAACACATTCCAAATAGTTTGACTTGAAAATATTTTTCCTTAGTATAACCCTGCAGTACGAAGGACTTATATCTTTAAAATTGGTAGAGGGAAACCACAACCTTGTAAACAAGAGAAACTTCCCTCTTTTAATCAGTAGCCCACATGCAGTGTGTTTACTGCTGCGTAGCTGACAAATCCTCCACCAAAATACATCTGGACAGACTCTAGAAATTTTGGGGAATCAGAAAAGAGATTTCTTTTTCATTGAATAGTTGTCTCTGTTTGTTTATAGGTTGTGATTCTCCTGCTTTACAGAAACTCGGGGTCAGTGAGCTAAATGAAATCCTAAACTTTACTTGGGCTTTCGTGCAAGTAGCTGTTATTATCTTGACCATGGGATGCAGCAAGGAATACTTGATGAGAGTTAAGTTTTTGGAGGAGTGTTCTGTTGATGCCAAATTTACTTTAGGAATTTGTGTTCAAGAGTTCATCCAGAGGGTTGCCTCTTTCGAGTTGCCTCATATTTTTTGTGTGTGTGTTCTTCTTTTAGGAGTCAAGGATACATTAAATCCTATTCATCCTTTGACAAGTTCAAACTTATCCAGGCTTCCTGTCATTCTATCTTTTTCTTGAGCTTTTTCTTCTCTGAAAACAAGCTTACAAACGAAAATAAGAGCAGGAAGTGGAGGGAGGGTGGAAGAGAAAAACAGATCGACCATATCTGGGGTCTTTACCCCTTCCCACAGTTTAGCTTGTAAGCAGATGGATGTGGGTTTAGAAATGTCGTCTTTGGTGTATCTGAATAAGTTTTTTAAAGCTGTTGTGCCATATTTTAACACTTTCCATTAATAGCTTTGTAAATTAACATTCCTTTTGCTTTCAACCTTTGAACCTGCATGGTTTACAGATATGATACACAAAATCATAAGATTTTGAAGCTGGCAGCTGCTAAAATAATCTATGGAGTATAGAGGTAAATGATTTTTTTCAAGGGTTTTCAGAATCTCATGACATTTCATAGTCATTATCATTAACTGGTATTGTCTAATTGGTAGAGTTTCTTGTCAGTAGTGTCACTGTATGGAAAAAATGTGGACATACGATGCTCAGTTCTTCAGTGAAATAAAATCAACAGCTATAGAGGTCTGTTTAAACTAAGGGATCATTAGGTTTATAACGCCGACCAGGAGTGCCTAGGATGTACAAAACGTTGCCCACACACGGTTGTTCCCAACCGTGCTCCACCACAGGGGCTCTGCTGCAGTGCTAGTCTTGCTGTTACATCCAATTACATGTAGGTATTCTTATTTTTTCCCCTTAATCACTCTGATGTACTTGTGGGTCGAAAACACACCTGTTAAAACCGTGCTGGCACATTTGGGCATTGCAGGTGATTCCTGTAGGACTTAGGTTTATCGTTAGCTGAACACTATGGATAAAAGGCTTTTCTGTGTTACCCCAAAGGGGAGTTCCCAGCACAGCTCTCCACTTGTGCTTTTCACTGATCCGATGTGAGGATTACTATGCATGCTATCACCTGTATATTTGTAATGTTGCTCTCTGGTTGTTTAAGGTATTGACTGACAGTGAAAAGACATTCTGCAGCCCACTTGGTTTCATGTCAAGAAGTATGCGATATTTAAACGGACCTAAGTGGCCTTTTTTCATTTAAAAATATATAGTTTTAATACTCATACACACAGAAATGGCTCTTCTCTGCAAGTATCATGGGATATTTCCTACATCTTTATTTTAGGATTTTATAGAACGTATTCCTTCCTATCAACCTCCCTATTTGTTTCCATTGCTTTTCTTCATGGCATCAAACACTAGGGGAAGGCAGCACTGTGAAATGCAATGGGGTGCCTATTCAGATAACTAATCAGTTAATAAATGAGCATTGGCCATGGCAGCAGATTGCTTGTGTCTCTGGAATGCTTGTTAAAGCATGGTTCCTCCCTTTGCACCTGTAATTACCTTGAAATTTCTTCTCTGCTCACTCTAAATTAAATCTGGGAGATTGAGTTGCTCAGTTTACTGAGACTTTTCATCCTAAATTTGGAAGCAGGACGATGTGCGGACTTGGACTGCCTTTGGCAAGCCAGTCTTTCTGTGAGGTTCTGAGTAAAAACTCTTCACTTCTTTTTGCCTCAGTTTCTCTCCGTGACAGTTCAGAGCAATATTCACCTTCTTCCCGGTGATTTTATAGCAGGGCTGATCCTCGGAACCAGATGGGTGGATGTGGGGGATTCCATGTGCTGCCCTGAAAGAGGGAGATCCCCCTTACTAAGCTACTGCTCGTAAGTCCGCCTTGGCTGCAAGGACATCCCACTAGCATAAAAATAATAAAAAAAAATGTTTACTAATCATTCTCAATTTGTAATTCTGGCAATTATTTTTAGCAAAACTGGCATTCAGGTCACTTCAAAAGTACCAGAAAGGGATGTGTCGGGTACTATCACCATTTACTTGAGCACAGCAGCAAACTTCAGGATATCCTATACTTTCCATACCCGGTCTCCTGAAGACACTATTACCGCAGCAAATGAGGAGCACTTCCCTCTTGCATTACAAGTAGCTGCTTTTGCTCTCTCTCCTTAAGGCGCTGTGCACAGAGCTGCCTTGACATCAATGAAGCATAGGCTGGGGTAGCGAAGAAGGAAGGGCAGAATATCCCTTGATTTCTGCAAGGAGGATTTTGTCTTTAGTGACAGCAGGCTGCACCTAGCTCTGGCAAAGATGCCAACTTTCCTTGTACTGTGGATTTTTACCTGCAATTGGCAGTGTGAACCACTGGAAAGTTAAGCAGAATTGACCGTCCGAGGTCTTATTTTATCCTGGCTTGCATTATGTAAACCTCTGAAAATAATGATTTACAACGTAAATGTTTCTATAAGTAACGTTAGGGTGATTAACTAATGTTTGGCTGAAAACTATTTTGGAAATCTGCTTTCTCGAGCTCAGGACTGCTGCACGATTCAACTTCATTTTATTTTCCCGATTTTCGTATAGGAAACGCTTTAAAATACAATCAGCTCGATTTATATAAAACGATCTAGCTTTTCTGGTGAGAGATAATTGAGATCTAATCTGAATCCCTGACGAACCACAGCTTCCTGCATTGGCCTGTTGCTATGGGTAACATAAAGGGAGTAAAATAGAACTTCATACGAAATGCCTTTAAACTTTACTGGCATGTACAGGCATGGAATAGGGCTGAATTTTTTAGTTTAATCTTTGAGAAGCTGATGTGCTAAGGAAATGCTTTTTCCATATTAAGTGAAGATGAATTTAGGAAGAGTACTGTTAGGAAAAATAACTGCTGTTTCTTATGAAGAGCGGGTAAGTGATACGAATTATATTTAGCTAAAGCAAGGCATCGTTGCAGTGAGAAATTAGAAGGGGCTATTGTTATTGGCAAGAAAACAGAGAAGAATGTTATCAGCTTCAGAATGCTTTTTATTTAGCCTTTCAGCTTTTTTGCTTTAAAGTATTTGAGTTAAAATTCCTTTCTAAATGCAAACATTTGGCTATATTATCATAGAAGAGTGAAGGGAACCTTACTGTACCAGCTAACCTTCAGATTTTGAGATGTATTTATGAACTGTGCCCAGTATGTATAAAGCTAAAAGATCAGAGAGTTTATAATCTGTGTCTGTTTTCTTAATTCTGTGCAGTGTATGTTGTGCATGCTTTCTGTACCATTATATCAATATTATTTCTGTAGGTAAACTGCATATATTTTTGTATATATCTTTATTAACATAATTTAAGAGATGGATTTGATATTTAAGCCACTGTGTTCATACATGATAAGATTGGTTTTGACTGGGGTAAAAATGTTGAACATTTATTTCTTAAAGGATTTCACATCATTACTGTTCATGTGTTGTTTTTATAGACTCAAATGTACAGTAGTTGTGTTTTTTTTTTCTTTCTTTGTGAATTCGTACCTCTCTAATACTTTTGTATTAGCTATTGTAAAAGCACTTACTGGGTGGCAGAGAATTGAAAAGCTAAATTATGTAAGACTTCTCCTTTAAGAGGCATTGCAAAGGGACATCCTTTTCATAGATTTCTATATCACTAAGTTAATTGCAATCATATTTTAAACTGAGGATAAAAATAATATTACACTAATGTTTAGATGAGATATATATGTGAGGTTACTTATTAGCAGGAAAATCTAGAATTAATATGTAAGTAATATGGACTTGGTTTTGATTTCAAATGTTAGGGCAATGTTAACTGTATTTTGAGGCATTATCCCCCTCCCAGAGATCATCAGAGTTCCTGGCATTTGTACAATGTTAATACTGTACTGCATTTAAAGGATAACAATACATGTAGGCAATGAAAGTCCTGGAGTAGCGTGTCTTAAGATCTAGGGACCTGCTTGCAAAAGCAGGGGACGCTTGGCAAAACGAGAAGTTGCTCCAGGTGTTGTGAGGAGGACTTGGAACAAAGCTGGCTGCAGGAGGCAGCTGGCTGGGTGCTGGGCTTTCCCTGAGCTCAGGGACAGGATGTTTGAAAGTTGGCTTTCGTATCGAGTCTGTAGGTATTCAGTGCTTCGTCTCTTGAAGAACGTGACAAGTGTCCCAAAGTTATTTTGTATATTGAAATTATATGAGCTAATCAGTTTAGAAGGTCAGTGGAGCTAGGGAAGCTATTCTATGCCGAAATGCCTAATTAGAGGGGCTTTTGGAAAGGAGAGGGCAGTGTAAAACTGTAATCAGTAAGTCTAACAGCCTCCACAGGCAGCAGTCAGAGAGCTCTGGGTGCTGCAAAAAGTCAATGCCTATGTTGGAAGAAAGAGTGCTTTAGAAAGGACACACAGAGGTCACTTATAAATCAAATCCCCTTTCCCCCGAATCTTTCTGGATGCCCATAAAAGAGATAGATATTTGTTTAGTCTGTGATTTTGTCATGGGTAGGGTAGCAGAGAACAGTATTTTTTCACTCTGTTTAAAGCTTTTTATCCCTGTGTGTCTCAGAAATAGTTCAAAATATATATGGCTTTTTTTTTTTTTCCCCTCAGGAAGGTACTCACCCACATTCTATTAACAGAGATGATTTCACGTTGCTCCGTTTTATTGTTAAAGCCTGGCATTTCCTAGCGTGTGTCACCCCTCCCAGTCCCCTCATCTTTCCCTTTGTTTTCCTTGAGCACTTGAGCATGACTATTGACTTGGATGACAAATCCTGTGGAGGTGAAAAAGGACATTTTGTGTTGAGTTACCTGGGTAGTCTGTACACATGGCTTTAGTTCTTCAAAATAGTCTGGGATATGGACAGTATTTTTTTTGTTGTTGTTTTTCGGCATCATGGTTTTGTGGCAGAGCTTGTTGGTACTTAGTTAATTACCTGGGACCTGATCCATGTAAAGGTGGACTCTCTCTGGATCTAAGCGGATTTCCTGGATGAGAGTTTTTGTCAGCTGAAAGATGTCATCAAAGTAGTGTCATGCAGTGGTGCACGCATCTCTCAGGTTAGAGATCACGGGAGCTAACAGGTACAGGCTGCTTCAACCTTTTGAACTGCATTCTCCTTTATGCCCTCTCTCCATCTCCCCCCTGTTGTTGGGGCTATGTTGTCTGGATCTATTCTGGAATAAGAAGTTTATATCCTCATAAAGTAGTCTTCTCCCTGTTAATTACTGTAAGCTAATCCTCTTTTAGCTGTATTGCAAGCAGATCCTGAACATGACATCAAAAACCTCATGGGCCCTTCTGGTTTTTCCACCTAGCAAAGAGAGGTGATCCAAAGAGAAATTTTACATGTTTTCCCTTAACCAGAACCTTATGCTATCTAATATATGCTGAAGCATTTGCCGTTTTACAGAGACCTAAAGCGTCTGGTATGGTGTGTGCTAACTGAGTGGGAAGCCGTTGCTCAGCTTGCTCGCCCTGGCGCTAAGCTCCTCGCTTGGATCCCAGGGATCAAGATCTTGCCCTGAAGTCTAGGGAAGAGACTTGCATCCACCACCGCTGGCGTGTGTGTGTCTGCACAGCTCAGCTGCTAATCCAGCCGGAGGAGCAAGCAGAGTTCCGGTGAAGAGACACCCTGGAAGACATTTTTGTGCTCCTAAATTTGACTTCTTTTTAACATTTTGGTACTTGTTGCCATCAGGCTCCTGGCACACACCACGGGCTTTTCCCTAAACCAGTTTGGAAGTCAGAGTAATTTGAAGAACTAATTTAAGTTCTTATCTGGTTGCGAAAGACTTGAGGGTTGAATACAATTCAGATTTTATCTCAGAGTGATAGTTCATATAGTCCACAAAAAGAAAGAATACATATATCCTGTCATTTGTCCAGCCTTTTTTTTTTTTTTTTTGACCTTCACCTTGACCCTACCTGGCACAGGCTCATATGGTATCTTTCCTCATCTTTCAGAAATGGCTACATAAAAGAACCATTCCATTTTATTGCTTTGCAATAGTTATGTTTTCTAATAGGTACTTCCTAGTAGGTATATGGTAAGTGTTAGATTTCATCAAAAAATCAATTTTTATATATATATAGGAGATCAAATTTTGTCCTGAAGAGCCTCCAGTGGTGGTGAGCATGAACAGTGAAGAATGAAAACCAGCCCCCACCATATACTGAATTTTTAAAATGAGATCATCATAGTATTTAAAAAAATCTGGTCTTGCAACTTACACCTGTGGACAAATCTAGACAAGTTTCAGCTGAACAGTTTAGAAGAAAAACTGCTTTGTCTAAATGTGGACTGTATGCAGTTTCTGACAGGTTTATATTAAGTTTTCTAAGTATTCACAAACATGTTTTGAACACATTACTGTACATTCTTGCACAATAATTACAAGCTTTAGTTTCCAGCTGGCTTTGTTGAATTAAGTGGATTGAGTTCAGATACGTAGCTGAATTTAAAGAAACGTTCTTATAATAAATGTAGGTCTGTGATCTAAAAAAGTAAAGTGATATCCTTGGAAAGTGCTGGGTAATTTTAGAGGAAGCCAAAGGGAATTTGGAATATCTTAGAACAAAAAAAGGTGGCTGGTATTTAGATGAGAAATTCTGTTCTTCCTATGGGTTCAATTTTTTTTTTTTGGTATGTTTAAACATAACAATTACTAAGGCGGCCTTGCTTAGAGAAATTTTGAGATATTGATATATGCAATTAACATGCATTAGCCAAAGCATTCAAAATAAACAAACAGGCAAAGCCAGCTCATGGTGTGTAGGAGGCCCACTGCCTTAACAAGCTAAATGGCTTTAAGTAAAACTCCATCTCACTGTCCACAAAATGTAATTAAGTGGTCCTATCACTGCAATTTTTCACTGTAATAATCTTTTCTGCAAAATCACACCATTTTTCCAAAACTAGTGGAAATATTCTTTTTCTATCATGAGAACCCTGCTAATTTATCTTCTTACCTTTCACAAACATGAAGGAGAATCATACTTGGTGTTTTCATCTAGATTCGTGGAATTTGCCAAAATAAATGACTGTTCCTAAAATGTATACATTTTGAAAGTAGATTTTTTTAAATTTTATTTTCTGTCTTCTATGTAAAGTGATGCTACTACTTTATTTTCTTAATTCTTTGAGAAAAAAAGATTTTTATTTATCAGCTCTTCAAGAAGCTGTTCAAGAAGCCTTTAGACAATGCTCTCAGACACAAGGTCTGATTTTTTGGGCTGTCCAACCTAGAGGTTGGACTCGATCCTTGTGGTCTCTTGCAATATGGGATATTCTGTGATTTTATGGTCTGTACAGCATGCAAATAAGAAATTAGAAGCAATTCTATTGATAGCTGCCTTAAGGTAATTTGCGATCAAAGGTGAGAAGTTTAGGGTAGGTAAACACACAAACTTCAAAATTTTACAAAAAGTCTAATTGTCCTTGAAAATTTGATGTAAAATGGTTCAGGAAGGTAAATTACAATTTCTAGATTGTGAAGATGAGTTAAGTTACAAGTTATGAATGCATAATATACTTGCTAAACATCATGCAAAAGAGAAGTAGAAAAGATGTCTTACACCTCACTGAGTGCATTTTTGATAACAAATGCATTTTTGATATCCAAAACAGTGCTGTTAAGCAAGCAGGAGGCCTAGACACACATTTGACTATCTTATTATGCTTCATAGATTCACAAGCCTTTATCTCTGTGTAGTTTAACAAGAAGGGTCATCTTTTTTTTTTTTTTTTTTTTTTGATGGATTTGTGTTTATCTGAACTAGCACTGGAGGAATGCTGTCAATAGAGATTAGTTTAGACTTTGAAAATTCCAGAATACTTTTATGAAAAACTAGATCAGATCCTCTGCTGATTATGGGAATGATGGTGCTGCCGCAGTTTATAGAAGGCAATGTTCTTCAGATAGCATCAACAGCAGGATGAAATGCTGTAGTGAAACACAAAAATAAAGGAAGAAGGGAAAAGAAATTATTCGTTTAAAGATTACTAAAGGTTTTTGTGGATTTTGAGGGGGAGAGGGAATGTTTATTACCAAGGTTGACAAATTATGGATAGGCAGCTTTTCTCTTGAGCTGTGTTTATATGCCTGGTTTTTCTTCTGTGTGTTTTCTGTCTTGGAAATATTACAGATATATAAGGCATTCTTTCCTAGCTCTTTAAGCAGACATACAAAACAGGAGAGTTAATTTTGAACTATTTAGGAAGTTATTTAAGGCTCAGTGATGCTTTAAATGATCGAGGAAAGATTCTCCAAGATTATTTCCAAGTTAAACTAATAATAAGTTTTAACAGCCACTGAAAATCAGTACTAGCTTCAATCTAAAAATCAGCTGTCCTTCCAGTCTTTCACTCAGCTGAGTGTTGAGGTGCCAGCTCTGGAGGACATGGTTGGGAAGCTTTCACCTTGTTGATTTTTAGAGAAATCTTAGCTGCCTTGAGGTAGTTTGCTTTCAAAGGTGAGATGGTTAGGGTTGATAAACACACGAACTTCAACATTTCACTAAGAAGTCTAATTGTCCTTGAAAACATGATGTAAGATACTATTAGAGATGGTGAGGAGTTCTACCTCAGTCCTAGCTTATTGAAAACACTCCTACACCTTTCTGGCTCTGTGGAAGTCAGAAACCATCAGCAGGGGAAGTTTTCAATCTTCTGACTGCTAAAACATCTGACTTTTAATTTTGATTCCACCTATCTCCATATAATGCAGCAAAATAAGGTCTGTGAGGTGTTCTTTTCATTTTAAGTCCTTGTTGGTCACTTTTGAGCTATCTGCTTTCTCCTATACACCAACTGATGGACTTTATTCATCCAAAAAGGACGTTGAAATCACTGCTGCTACTCACAGCAGGAAGTACTTTGTCAGTAAATATTTGTGGGATCAAGTTCCAGGAGTGGTTTAAAGGACAGGGGAGATTTTCATGGTGGGGAGGAAACACCTGTGAGAAAATAACAGCTGGTATATTTAGGTTTTCGTCTCTCACATTATCTGTTATATTAACAATATGATGATAAAATTAACTAACACTTCAAATAATCTGTGAAGCTCAGAGATTTCTAACACTTGTCATGAAACTTAAGTAACACTTATTTTTCTCTTTCTTATTGCAGTCAGCAACTGTCTCTGATGGAGGTAAGCTGAAGCATGTTTTTACTTTTATAACGAAAAAGAATCAATTTTTCCCCATTAAGCAATGTAGCATGTGGTAAATAAGGTGATATGTTACAAGATGTGAGTCCAAAGTGGTGCAGCACTTTGTGACTTCTGCAGGAGCTACACCAGTGGAAATGCTGCAGGATTATGTTCACATGCTTTCACTGATTTGATTTTTTCTGTGTGTGTGTATGGCATATATCTCCCTATATACACGTTTTTATTATAACTAGGATTCTTCATTCATAATAATGAAAAGGCAGAGCTAGATGTCTTTCATATAATTGGATGCTAGATAAAATCTTCTTCTGTATTTTATTGTCCCTTACAAACACTGCTGGCTTTTGAAGAGAGATGCACTAGCTGCTAAATTATAATCTGTTGAAGTCAAAAAGGTTAAGGTTGAAATTTCTTTATAGTGTGATGCCTTTTGAGAAGGGGGTAAGTAATTTGATAATTGTAAAATCCCAGCATAAAGCTTTTGCAGTCCTGGAGTACTTCTAAGTAAGCTCCTCTTTGCGTCACCTAAGCTTGTTTGTTTTGATTTTAAAATGGCTTTAATGCTTTAAAGGACTGTCCACTCTTTGTTAAACATTAGAAGCTGATTTCTCTGAATCTTTGAAGTTAATTGAAACAGTTTAAGTATGCTTCCTTAATGGAATAAAGAAATGTGTGTAGTTTAGAGTATAAAAGAGATGGTTTTTCTCACTTGTCTTGCTTGGCAGGAGTTGGTTCAATTGATCCTCCAGAGAAATTCACTTACATACATATTGTTATGTTTGGTGTTCTTTCACAACACTAAAAAGACAATTTTCTTAGATATGAAGGAGACAAACTGTTCTAATTAGTGCTGTAAAGCTGAAGAAATGTTGTAAATGGTAAGGATAATTTTTTTATATTACATGCAAATATAAGTGCAAAAGTGGCAATAGTCTTCACAAAATTCCATCATGTCTTAATTTCTGATTTCTTGCAATATTAAAATTACAGTTGAGAAATATTACTGTTTTAGTCCTTTGGGTAGAGCCGTTTTCCAATGGCTGGCTGACTCATTGTAAGGTATTTTTCTTCTCCACTGCTGACAGTCTACTGCTCTAACAGTACTTCTGTCCCGATGAGAAGCTAGACTCTGTAATGTATTTGTCTGATCTGCAAAGTGGCAACAGATTGAAACAGAAAATAATTGTCTGTTCTGCTTTCTATGTCTAAAATACAGCCGTTGTTTTTGTGGGAAAAATATGTATTTTTCCCTGGATGATACCTCTTTGATATAAACATCAAGGAAGACAAAGCACAGACTTCTGGTTGGATGTAGTTGGATTAAATTCCAGGTGCTGATGGACAAAAAAGTTGATTGATCTTTTTTAGCTAAAAGTAGGATGCACTTGTGTCTCTTTTCCTCGAAGGTTCTCCTCCTATATTAGTGAAAATTGTTTTACTCCTGTTGCCTACCCAAACTTGGAGATCCCTGTGATATTACTCATCTGATAGTCATTTCAAGCTTCCAGCTGAAAGTTTATTTTGAAGATCGGACTTATTTTCAGTTTTTCCAGTATGGCTACTTGCATTTCTTTCCAATTCCATAGGTAACTGTGTTTTTGCAGTTAATTCTATCCAGTTTTGTGAAGAATTGAAATCTGAGGGCCCTTGTAGGTTGCAGAGGGGAGAGAACAGATAGGAACGTATAAGTATTTTTCTGCCAAGTTGTATGACCTACTATTTTTTCAGCTAGTGCTGAAGATTTAACACGGACTCTCTTCATTCTTAAATGGTACCCAGTGAAGAGGGGGCATAATTTATGTAAGATGTAGTAGTTGAGCTCTGATAAGTAATATTGAATAAATGCTTGAATACCAGAAAGAAGTTTGGAAAAATAAGAACCAAAGAGAATATACCCAGAAAAACTGAAATGAAGGAAAATCCTAATCCATTTCATTGAGTAAAAGCTCTGATTCATGTCTGAATTACATTTTCAGGCTTTCACTTTTATTGAAATTGTCACAGCACTGAAGTTTTCCAATCTTCTCCAATTTCACTAATTCATTAATAGATCCACAGATTTGCACATTTTAGAGAACATCTAAATTAGAGAGATTTGCACCACTGTAGCTATTAGTATAGCAGTGTGTATTTCTCTCCCTAGACTAAGAGTGTTTGTACATGTGTATGGTATAAACATTGTTGTTAAGCTTCAGTCTGGGAAGGGAAATTGATGTTTGAAAAGTAATAATAATGTGTTTATATACATCCTTTCCGTATAATAGGAGGCACAACTCTCTCTGCACATCTTTTTTCCAAAGTCAATTAAGCCTCATGTCATATGGATTTTATTGCATCAGAGACAGGCACTGGAAACCATCTACCCCTTGTAAAAGTTTTACATGGTAACTCTGCTTAGGCAAGGCTATGATGTTGTCATTAGCTTAAACTACGTGCTTGGGCTTTGTGAAAGGGGTAAAAGATATGGATCCTTGAGTTAACGGTGTTTCCAGAGATGCTACAGAGATGCCTGCTGCAACTCTACCTGTATCTGACCTGCTTAATGAATTTGCAGACAATCAGAATGCAAACTGTAATACTGCTGCAAGATCACTGCTATAGATCAGTTACAGCACCTATGCTGTGGGAACAGTAGAAACCATTTTATGTTACTACAACCAAGGGTAATTAGCAGATTGCTCCTACTTCCCACCCTGGAAACTATACGTTCCTGCTACAGCAGGAGTAGGAGCGTGCTGACACAGCATGCCCCAGCCTGGCTGACGTTTTGAGTGCAGCGCAATCTAAATCATCTCAGGGATGATCATTAGTCCCCAGCTAATTTCTGGCTTTCACTATTGATACCTGCCTAGACGGCACTTTACAAAGGGCAAACCTTAAGGTCAAAGGGCATGTAATAAAAGTACACCGTCATTCATCTCCCAGACAGATGGTCCCAGGTGGTGAGGTATCTTAATAGCTCTATTAAGAATCTCTAACTCAATTCTTACCTGCTATTCCCTACAGAGATCAGTTCCGCGATGCTGAAGTCTATTATTTCCACATCCCAAAGTACATCAGATACTATAGGCATGTCTTTTTCCTGAGATACCACTTTGCTGTTGCGTCAGCTCATTTCTGGTTTTAGTGTTCATCATCCAGAAAGAATTTCCATAAGGAAAAGGTCCTAGAGAATCTTTTGAAAGGAATTTGATGTTTCAAATACATTTTTACATTGTCTATTATTCTAAAAAGTAACTAAAGAAGGTAGCACAAGAAATCCATAATGATATCCAAAATAAAACAAACCACTACCATTTAAACTGTAAATACAGAGGCATTATTTCCTCCAGCAGGTATATGACTTATTTTTCAGTTCCGTTGGCAGTGCGTGCTGTAGCTGTGTTCCACTCTAACATAAATAATTCAAGCTCCTTTAGCAGCAGTGGCAAAAGGTCTTTTCTTTCAATTATTTATGGAGCATTTTTATAGTGCTTTGTGTTAAGTATACTATTGGCTTCCTCTGCTTAAAGCCATGAGGGTAAAGAATCGATTTGTTTAGAATGGTGTAAAAAGCTACCAGGAATTGCCGGAGGAGGACGTGTTAGCTTCCCTTATCCCAAAGTCGCAGAGGAGCAATGTGCCGGGCAGTGAGGCCAGCCTTCACCCAATGGGTTCTGGGACGTTACAGCTGAACTTGGTATGGATTCAGAAGGATGGCTGTCAGTGAATGCCTTGAAGTATTTGATTAAGTGGCACCACAGTGGTTCGTATCAGCTTTATCCAGGTAATGTATTTAGTGATTAACTGGAATATCTTAATTATATGAGTGCGTGCATTCAGATGATTACTAGGAGTATGTGGAGCTGCTCACAATAATAAAAAAGTATTAGTGGGTTAAGAAATATAGATGGATTTTATGAAAAAATGCTTACAAAAATATCCTTAATTGCATTCAGATTTTGCTTTATATGATTTAAAATGTATATTGCTTTATATGATTTAAATCAAAACTTTCAAAGCCATTTTATCCTGAATACTTTGAAGATTGTAGATGATTAAATGTGTGTATTTTCTTACATAACACTTTATTGTGTAAACACAAAAGGTGTAAAAGGTTGTGTGGATTTTAGGAAGTATTCTTCCTCAGTTCTGTGTTTGAAGATGGTAATAAATGAACCAATGAGTTTGCACAGGCAGTGGTACTTCCTCGCTGGGTGCGGTGGTTCTTAGAACAGAAATAAATGTAGGGCCACTGGATTCCTGATGCTTCAGTAAGGAGCCTCCTTTTACAGGTAACGCAAGCTGGGTCAGTGTAGCTGCACAATAAGGAAAAAGGAAGGAAGGAAGGTATTTGGAAGCTTTGCACAGCCGTGTGATTAAAATGTTTGAGGGTGAGGGGTCAGGGCTCTAGGTGTGAGGGCACAGAGTGATCGTTAGAGGAAATAGGTGACTGGGTTGGAAAGTGGCCCTATTCCTCCTTTGCAGGGTGGGCTGTGTGTAGCAAGGAATGCAAGTGGTGTGAGTCAGGAAACCTGACACGGCAGGCTTACAGGGGAAGCATTCCTCTGCAACCGGAGTGGAACAGGAGTTACAGCTTATGCACTCTGCATTTAAGTGTGATTTGGATAAATTACGTCGTGCTGTGAGAGTTGGTGATATTTTTCCATCTTTATTTCTGATTCTAGATTGCATACTGCTATACCATGCTGTAACTTAATTACAACCATTGATACAAGTACTTAACCAAGCCCTGTCCTGGGGAATAACCCTGTTCTGCCTCGTTTCCAGGTTAACGGGTACTCTAGCAGAAATCTGTATCCCTTCGTAAAGCAAACTGACTGCATTTCCTTTTTAAGGGAAAACAAAGCAGTGCCAGGGTTAATGGTACTTTCTGAAGAAAATCTGAGTTAGCTAAATAAAGTCCAACAGAACAGAAACAGTTTACTGAGAATGAGTAAGCCCTTAATGCCGCTCTAACGCTTTGGAGGACCTGTGCCAGTAGCTCTCAGAGCTGTTGAAAATGCAGTCTTATTTTGATTCATTTGTTTTCAGGGGACCTCCAGAGTCGGCAGCCTATCAGAGGAATGAGAAACCAGCATAGTTTATAGCAAATGTAACTCTGACAAGCTGGAGAGTGAGCAGCTGCTAGCAATTAGAGGTAGTTAGCAGTTACCGACTGGTGTAAACACCCGGACTGTAATTGCAATTTGGTCTTCCTCCCTACCATGGGGAAGCTGAACAGCCACTCTTGAGAGGAGGGAGAAGCTGCTCTTCCAAAGACCGCTGTGCCTACCATTTTCCCAGTCCCTGGGAGTCCTACGGCACTGTGACTTGCCCTTTAGGGTTGAGCAGTTCCTGTGGCTACTCCCTAACCTCCTCCTGTCACCCACCTAGGGTTAGGCAGCTTGGTGTGTGGGATGAGTTTACCTTTTGGAGTCTGCCTCAATGGGCCTAGGAAATGTTCATCATTTGGGCCTAGGAAACTCATCGTTCGTCACCGGAGAACTCCGGGCATCGAACCCTCTTGTAGTGAGGCAGTAACATCTGAAACTGTTCCAGATATATCGAGAAGTGGGTGTCTATTTATATCCTGGACTGTAAAATAGAACGTATCCACTTGCAGAGTTAAAGCAAAATACTCCTGGTAATAAATTTAGCTGTAATTCTCTTCAGATTCACATTAGCTTCTTTCACAATAGTTTCACTGTGGTGACAGGTATTCTCTAATGAGGCTAACAGTTGACTTGGTTATGCTCTTTGATATGTCTTACAGGAGAAAGTGAATAAATATTTGTTATAAGGATATTTAGCATTATTTGCTGAGTCTTTTTCATTAGCTTTGATTAATATGACCATTAGGCAAATAAAAAATATTTTTATGCCTAATGTATTATTATGTTCCTTAAATATTATCCTTATTGAAAATACCCATTTTAATTTGCCTCTAATCTAATTCTGTATCTTTTTTTGCAACATTTTGCTTAAACAATAGCTTTGCTTACTGAAAATTGCAGTAGTTAGCTTTTAATTCTTAGTAAATATTGGTAAGCTACAGAATACATACAAAAATGAAGTTTCAGAACTATTTTTTTCTTTAAATTTTCTTATCTTTATAACAGTGTTTATGACTTTTTGGTGTGTTTGTAACCATCTTTCAATGGCCCTTTTATCCAAGCTCATACTTCCAGGGATGAACAATAATGTTTGGTGACACAGAATTTGGAAAGGCAAAATCATTCCAAATATATAACAGAAAAGAAGACCTTGAGAGATCTTATAGAATAGTAATTTTGGTGAAATTACTCCTTGCTTTAGTTTATCTGTGTGATTAACTGTGGAAAATAAACAACAATAAAAATGTTTCTGTAAAGAATAGGCTATTCCTCAGGGGTTGTGAATTCAGTTTGCTCAATCAGCTTGCATTTAGAGTGATCTTAAGCTTTGATTTTCTATTTGGCATATAATTATTGAGGACACTGTTATTTTATTTGAGGAACGTATTTTCTTACATCTGTTACTGCTAATTTTTCAAATAATTGAATGACTACCTGTTTTTATCCCTTCATCACAAATTCACTTGGTTTGGCATGTCTCAGGTCCAACCTCCTGCTCTAAGCAGGGTCCATTTTGAGACAGGGTTGTTCAAGACTTTATTCAGTTATGTCTTCACAATTAAACCTCAGACCTACTCTGTGAAGTGGGTAACTGTGAGTACTTCTATATTGATTTTACATTTGTGTAAGCTGAGAGATGGAGAGAGTAGTGGTTTGTAAAAGGACATGCAACAAATAAATGACAAGTGTGTGAATAATTCCCTGCTGTTTCCTTAGAAGAGTCATTTCTTTCAGTTTTCCACTATGTGAGCAAGTGGTCAATTCTTCAATATTTTTGTGTGTACTGTATTTACTGATATATAAAAAATAGGGTTTAGTTTAATACTTGAAGTTACAACAGTCATGCTGCTGCACAAGGTTGTATTTTCCTAATTTTTCTATGGGTTCTTGTTTATTTGTCTTTCAGAATACAAAAGCCATTTCTGTTCTTTTCAAGATTTAAAGTATCAGGTCGTTTCTCAACTTCATCCTGAAAGAGGGCACTGAGTGAATGTAGGGTAACACTGAGTTTCTGAGTCAGTATTGCTTGCCACCTGCCATCTTCAAGATCTGACCACAGCCTGCCACTGTTATTCTCACTTATTCCATATACTATTATAGCTACCATTTTAGCAGTTAAATTGAAGCAACATCATACCATTATTATTATTTCTTCCTTTTGGTTATTTGTATGAGGTGGCTAATGAGTGTGTCATCTCAGTGTTGCTTTGTGTATGAATCTAAGTAGTGATATGTAATCTCCTGTTTTGAATGTTTTATTCCTATGCTGTTTGAAAACACTGGTAGTTTAATTCTCTCTTGGTTGTTTCATTAGGAAAATGTTTTATTCAGATATGCAAATTATTCTACTAAAGCAGGCTACTTAGGTATAACAGAATTTAGGTATTGTAGAATTTTTCTAGTGATCACTTATGTCAAGAAGACCCCCAAATACCCCAGCAAGGACAGGATGAGAAGCAGCCTCCTCTTAGAAGTGTCCTGCTGGGTGCTGCGTCATGCAGACTAGGAGAACATTGAGGTCCCCAGATAGTTGCTGATTGCTGACTTGGGTTTGGAATGTAGTCTTGGATCCCTGTTTTTGTTAGAAACCCCCAATCAAATTAGGATTTATGGATTGACCCATCTGCTTCCCAAGGATAAGGAGGACATCCATTACTAGCTCATTTTCATTGATAGTACTATTTTAAGTTGGTTTTTCTCCTAAGCTTTCAGCGTTTAGCAAGAATCTCTCATTCCATGAAACACTTCAGAAAGCCTCTGACTACTGATAGTAAAATTTCATACAATTTTCAATCTTCTGTCATCAAATAGTTTTTTCTTTTTTTCCCACTTTCTGGTAAGTGGTAGATTTTTAAAGACCTATCTTCCTTGGGTAACCTTACAAAAGATTGCAGTCCATGTGGTGAGGAGTGTTAGCAGAATCCGCTGCTTGCTCCTTTTGCTTCTGGTAGGGCATTGCCGCTAAGATGCTCATTTGATTTTCTTTGCAACAGAATAAAATTGAGAGATGGTTGTTATTATTATTTTCTATGTAGGTGCCCCTAATAAACAATGCAGAGAGGTTTTGAAGTCTGCACTACTATGAGCTTGTGAAAGAGATGTGATAAATGAAGAAAACCATGCTGCAGAGGAAAGAGTAAAAGTGAATAATATTTTATTAACTTTTTTTTTTTTTTTTTTTTTTTTAACAGAGCTGAATAGTACTGATTTGAAAGATTGCATCAGTGAGAACAGCCTCAGTAGCAATGCTAGTCTTCCCAGCGTACAGAGCTGTCGACGACTTCGGGACAGAAGAGTTGCAAGCTGGGCAGTTTCATTCGAGCGTCTTCTTCAGGATCCTCTCGGTGTTAAATATTTTTCGGTAAGGTTTGAGAAATAGTACGAGGCCTTTCAAAGTACCTGATATCACTGCTGTAATACTTTTTTTTTTTTCCTTTTGTGATGCTATCCCTACATAGGACAAGAGATAAGAGTTCGTTGTTGCACAGTGGTTATCTCAACATCTTTTAAGTTTAAACTGGTTTACAGCTTAGTAAGAGTTCATAGTAATACATGTATTTTAATGAATTATCCTCCATTTTATCTGAATCTCATTGAATCTGAATCATCTGAGATTCATTTATCTGAATCTCAGATAAAATGGAGGGTATGTTTTTCTTTGTACCAGAATTTTTAGTAAGATTCCACATTTTGTATAACGTTTCTATTTGTTTATATTTTGTATCTCTTGACTTTTTACAAGAAAAAGGCAAAGTTTCAGTAGATCTCTAAGAGTTAATGATTTACTCACATATTTGTCTACTGAAATGTTTGGAAGCTTTACTGAAATGTTGGAAACCATGCAGAAGATTTTTTTTTGATGATACAGTGGCTTATCTTCCTGCAAAACCTTTTTTAGAAATATTTTTTGAAGTAGTTAGGTATTTTAAGAGCAGTGGTTAAAGCTGCAGTTTTCAGGAACAGAGTTGAGTATTTGCAAAGCACAAATTAAACTTCTTCACGGGACATTTATGAAGTTATAAATAGTATCATCCTTATTTTACATATAAGGAAATTGAGGGGTATATGGTTTTGCATTGTTGCTCAGAAAGTCTGTTGTTGATTCTGTATATGTTGTACAAGGACTTTTTGTGCTGCCCAAATAATTTTCTCAAACAGAACATAAAGAAACTTATGGTACAAGAGATGTAGATTTCTGGAATCTGCAGTAACTCCTTCACTTAATATGAAAGTACATTAAAATGATTAATAGTCAGACTTCCAGCTTAAATGGTGAGGGGACATGAAAAACAGATTAACAGTGAATGCCTGTTTGAGGAAACAGAAGTAAAAGCAAAATAATACATCCTAGATATCAAGTTCCCCGTCTTTCCATTTTTCTTAGCAGTGTAGTTTAAGAGCCATCAGCATTTTTGCTTAGATATTGAGATTCTTCTCATACTGAAAGAAAAATTACAATTTTGATAGAATGTTAGAATCCACCTAAAAAGGATATAGTTTTACTGAAAGTTTAGTTGTCCTTTCTTGTTACTTGTAAACCATCAGTGGGCTTACTTATGTATACATAAGAAATTGCTGCAGTCTTTTAGTACTATGAATGTTTAAAACTTTTATTAAGAAGTTTGAAAGTAACTGGTGTTTATTGAGTTTTCAGATTAAATGTTAATATTGCATTTCAGTTTAGCAAAAGGCCATCTCGGATATTAAATTCAGGAAGTTTCACTTTTTCTCATTCCAATTAAAAATTATTTTTATCAACTTTACAAAAATACATGTGTTAAAGAAATACTCAATTTAAAGAAAGGGAGTGCTGAAATTTATTGTGCACTACCATTTTCTTGAGGCCCAAGAGAGATCCAAGGCCATTGTTCAACTTTACCTGCTACCTGGATACTGTAATGCCATGAACTCTGGCGTAAAGTAGAATCATGGTAGCTGGATGAAATGCCTTTGCAATTTAACAAGTTAACATTCCTTCAAAGGGAAGTTCTAAAAGCCCATGGACTCAGAAGGAAATCACCTACATGTACAACTAGCCAGATGGCGCAGATATCCACCAGGGTTCAAGAACCTTGGACCATCAGCATGTAATTTACGATTTCATAGTAGCACCTGGGTCCATTTGGGATTCAGAATGCAGAGGCTTTCCTGAGGACAGCTTTGTCACACAGCAGAAATTACTCTTGAAGAAGAGATTTTGCATGTTTTGCAAATACTCACATTTTGCATAATAGTCTGTTGATGAGAGCAGTCATCCAGGAAGTGAGAGACCTGTTTGCAGTTCCCTCCTCAAGTGGTTCAAACCCACATCTCCAGCTTCCCAGCCATATTTTGACAGCTACTAGGCTATGTAATGTTCCAAGTGGGGCTCCATTCAGTCTTCCTAATTGTTGTGCAGCCAGCTGTGCCAAAATCACGTGGCCAAAAAGAAGGCAAAGAGGAAATTTCTGGAGGTGTGAAGGCACAGAGTGGGGAAGTAGGCAGTTGGGTTCCAGTTCCTGCTCACTAATTTGATTCTCTTCTAATCTGTAATTACATGTAAGACACAGCAATGTCGTGTCCCCTGACTACTCTCTTTCTTTCTTTTTTTTTTTTTTTTTTTTTTAAACTTATTTTTTAATTTTCAGGTTAGGCATAAAAACTTATATTTTAAACTGAGAGGCTGCTAGTGCATTTAGGCTCTGTGTGTTGTAGTCTGTCTCAACTGTTTTTTTTTTTTACAGTTGGACTCTCTGAACTCTGTGCAAGTCCTAAAAGGACAAATAAGGTTTAGTTTTAAGTATTTCTGTGAAGATTCCTCTGAGACTGCCTTGAATGTTAAGGAAACTTGAGTGATAGCAGTGTGATGTTTGAGTGAAGGTTGTGGCTTGTATGATAACCTAAATTCTTTTCACTTAAACGCTGATAGGTAAAGCTCTAAAGCATAAACAAGCATTGTTCCAACTAAATGAGTCACTGGAGAGTTTTTAGAGGACCAAGTTTACTTTTTAGAGTGATTTTTTTTTTAATAATGGGTAAAATGCTTTCAAGAAATATGCTGAGACAAAATTGAACTACACAGATTTGAATCAGGGACAGTATGTCTTTGTACAATTTTCAAACTGAATGGGATCTTGGTCCTTATTTGGACCTTTGGATGCTGTAATATAAACGTGATTATTGTTTGTTTTACTGAGAGATTTTATTTTCCTCTAAGAAAGTCTTTTCCAAGGAGAATCCATCTGAACACATAAACAGGCAGTGATGAAATATTCTTGTAGTGGGCATGTGATGCAGAAAATTGCTGTAATGAATACGCAATTGGTTATGCACACTGCTTGATAAACATTTATTCTATTCTATTATTAGTACTGCAATTAAAGGCAGCTGGTTTACGGTATAATTTTTTAATGTACTTATACATTATTTACATTTTTATTAGGTTTATTCACTAGTGTATATATACTACTTAACATGAAATTTCATTTTTGTATGTGAAAATGATGTGATTGCAACTTGATGCATTAATTTCAACTGTATACATTTAAAAGAAATGAGAGAGGAAAGCACTAGGCGTATATTGGACATGCATTAAAACTGGACTGAATTATCACTGTGAAAAACCACAAGTAACTTCTTTTCTTTATGATGCTCTTAATTATTTGCTTATTTTCACCCTAGGAATTTCTGCGGAAGGAATTTAGTGAAGAAAATATTTTATTTTGGCAGGCGTGTGAATATTTTAACCATGTACCTGCACATGATAAAAAAGAGGTAAGTCAATATTGTGTTTCAGTATATGGTTGCTTGCTACAAACTGTTACTTCTTCAAGATTATTGAAATTATTAGAACTATGTTTGGTCTACTGTGATTTCACTACACTAGGGTTAGAGCTTCAGTCTAATTCTCTCAGTTCCCTGGGAGCACTGTCCCAGGTTTAAGATGCTGGATGTAGTTAGGTTTCAGTGAAGTGCAGAGATAGTTCTCTAACTAAGAATAGTAAGAATAGCTAAGCTATTTTGGATGTTGAAAAACGGCTAGTCCAGTGTAAGAGAATACAGAGCAAATTAATTTAACATGTCAAGGAGTTAAGTTCCTCAAGAGAGCAAAGTTAGCCTCTGTTGTGCTCTTTCAGCTAAACTGCCTCTATTTGCTAAGATAATTTGTTTATAATGTGTATATAACTAACATATGTATATGTATCTATATAGACTAATATATCTGCTGCAGTAAGGGTATTAATATTTGTTCACAGATTATGAGAATCTGCATCTCATTCTTTTAACACAGCCTGACATTGGTCAGGCAATTTTAGTTACATTAATTTTGTGCAGGTTTGCAACAACTGCTGTCAACATCACAACTGCATCTAGTCAGGTTTACACTGCGGAAATGGATTCAGCTTCCTAGTACCCCTTTGCTCCTTTATGGACCATCAATTTTTTTCACGACTTTCTTCTATCTCAGAACAATGTATTTTCTGAACACCCCTAGTAAGGGCTCTGAGCTCTGTTTGGTGTGCTTTTTTCACTCCTTCTATAATGTGGGTGTTTCAAGGTAAACAACATAAAAATAGCACATGAATATTTTCTAACAGTAAATATTCAAATATATGTTTACATTTTTCTAACTTCTAGAAATTGAGGCTTAGAGAATTTATTTAAATAGTAACCATTATCTGAAAGGTTTAAAATATAAAATACCTCATCTCCCTCTTAAGATAGCATTTGACGTGGTTCACCTTTATTAATTTCATAGTTTAATTATTTAAAGTTTTATTTTGATGGTATCTTTTACCACTTAAGAAATATCTGATGAGTATTTACAATGTTAAAGGAAAAAAAAACACTGTTTCTTTCCTAAAGCTAACAAAAGCTGTTAAGTGAAAACTGCTTATATGTATTTGGGAAATTTGGGAAATTGGAATGGCTCTATGTTTTTGGATGAAATACATCAGTATTAAAAATAGCTGTGTAAAGATGCATTTGCAAAGTTGCATATAAATTAACAGGATAGCATTGGTTTTCTGCAGCTTTCTTACAGAGCTCGGGAGATCTTCACTAAGTTTTTGTGTAGCAAAGCTACAACTCCAGTTAATATTGATAGCCAGGCACAGCTGGCAGATGATATTCTCAATTCCCCACATCCAGATATGTTCAAGGAACAGCAACTTCAGGTAACTCTAGAAAACATAACATTGTTATACGTTTGTCTGGTATCTTTTCCTTTGAAGTGCTTTGAAATGTATAAAAGTATTTTTACATGCTGTGTACCTTACTATCTATAAAAACACAGAGAAGCCAAGATCACAAAAATTCAGTTAGTGGTACAGAAAAAGGTTGCATAAAGGACTGCTACTTGATTGTGTACATTTGAGGATGTATAGAAAACTGCCATTAACTAAATAATCTGAAAAATATCATTGAAATTGCAAGTAGATAGTAACTTGTGAGGAAATACCATTGCATATGGTGTTTGCATATGGTTGCTTATTCTTTCCTTTAGTGGACAATTCTGTACACAAATAGTATCTAATTTTGGTAAAAGTGGCTTGTAAAACATGCCTGTCGTATTGAAGGATTCCTTCCCTTATGCTTTAATAGAACTGTCAAACAAAGAGCTTATTGAAACTGTTGGTGTCTGAAGACCTCTGAAGCAGATGCATTTTAAGTAATTTTGATGTTCCCAACAGAACAGTTCTGTAACAAGAAGATATATTTTACATTTTCTGTAGAATTTAAGTTTCTCCTTTTTTTGTCCAAGTAAACTCTTCTGTAACTCCCACCTTAACAACTTAGTAGTAGAAATAATTTTGAGATCGTATTTTTTAGGAACCAAAGATATAGATTTAATTGCATAAATGAACCAATTCACAATCATATCCTAAGTGCAGCCTCAGATTGCATGCTTTTGGGTGCATGAACAGATAGATGTATTAACTTTCTCCATCTGCCAAGTAGGGAGAGAAGGGTAGGCCTGACTGCTGGTCTGGCAGCTTCTAGCATATAATGCAGTGTACAACTGCCCCATGTGCACCTCCCGAAGTCTGAGGCTTCTGTGGGAATTGCCAGCCATGATCTTCTCAGACATTTTCATGCACTCCTAATCTTGGCTTTCCATGTTGGAATTCTTCTTCACCTTCTTGTTTGTTGGCGCAGATGGTGTTCTCATTAGTGTGGTGGCTGCGCTGATGCAGGTTTTCTTCCTCCTATGAAGATGTAATGACAGTTTCTTCTGTCTCATTGAGCAGCCTTGCAGCTAGGTGTGTTAACTGAGCTACTAATGTGGTGTTGTCTGGTTGAGGCAGGTGCTGGGTAAGGAACTGCCTTGATGGCCCTTTGTATCTTGGTTTCGTTAAGTGAGAAAACAGTGGGTCGGTTTTGTGGTCCTGGCGGGTGGTGTGACCTTGGGAACAGAGAACTGCAGGTGAGTTTGGTTTGTGCAACACATACACAGACTTTCCAAGTTCAGCTCACTGTAACAACACCACGTGAACAGTGAGAAGGCTCATTTGTGCTGTCACGAGGCTTTTTTGAATTTCAACCCTGAGTGCAAAGTGTAAAGGTGTTGATTTGTGGTGGTTGGATAAGCTTTGTTTGATGATCTGGAATACGGACTGCTAGTGGTAAGGCTGCAATGGAGTTCTGCAAGTGTGTGTAGAAGAATGCTTTGGAAAGTGTTTCCTGTTGGGAATGCTCTTAAAGTTGCCTTCTGTCCATAACCTGACAAAAATATTCCCAAATGTGATGATAGAGGTGGTATAGTATAACAGTGTGAATGCAACCAAAAGGTCTAGTTAGTATTTCACTGTTCATACAACAGAATAAGAACAAAGACTTTGAGTGATTCTGGATGCATCAGTGTAGATCATTTAAAGATACTAAAATCATACTTTTCATCCTTTTACTGTATTAAATGCACGCTTTTAGCATTAGCTGCACTGCAAAACAGTCTTTTATATATATATATATAAAAAAATATCTGTAGGTGTGCAGACTGTACTTCCATTTTTCCCTAATAAACTTGCATCAGCAGTGCATCTATGACTCCATGAGACTGAGGCATTTTTAATTCTTGTAATTGGCTCTCTATATTTTATACTGTTTTGGTAATACACAACAGTAATATTCTTTGAGTTCAACAGAAGTAGCTAAATGTTTTACAGCTGTGCATGTTGCACATACCAGGTAAGTTGCTGGGCCTTTGCCTGAAGAGTGTGTGTTGCCTTTTTGAATTTTACCAGTATAATTGTGGTCAGAGAAGGATTGTGTTTTTCATAGTGTGGGAAATTCTCTATTGTGAGCAGTTTTTCTAATGGGGAGGGTCACTGACACTCAGTTGTCTCTGACACCGCATTGAGGGCTCACTAGACTTTGTGCTGGGCTGTTTCAGCTCACTAAATTGGTAAAATAAACCCTACAAAAGTATTTTTTCAATAGGAAAACCATTAATTAGAGAATGCAACAGAAACAACAGGCAACACCTAAGAGGGAATAGAAATACGGCTGGAGGCAAGAACGTGGATGTCAGCATCCAGTTTGGATTAGGTTTTTGTGACACTTCAGCATCAAGTTTTCTCTGCATTATCTTGCTGTTTGCCGAAAAAACTTTGGGCTAGTGCTTGTTGAGAAGATTGTTTCTCTGTTTAAAAAATGCTTCCTTTCTGCAGTTGGGCCCCTGTGGCTTTGTGATGGGCTTCTCCATAGACTCCTAGTAATGCCAGTTGGGTGGTGCGTGCCATTCTTCTGTTGTAGGGAATTAGTCATGTCCCAAGAAGAGGCATTCATTCTGTTTTTTCAAATCATGTGCAGTTAGTTTAATCATGAGAGAAGATATGAAGTTAAAAGTATGAATTCACTTAAAGCTATAGGTTTGCAAAAATGGAACAATACATTTGATGTTCTTTTTAGCAACTAAGAAAAAACTTTTCTTCCTTTACTTACATGAATTTATTTTGGCTAAAGTAGTCTTGGACTTTAGCTCCAGGCATGGTATAGAGTTGCTTCCTTCTTCTTACGTTGTTCTTCTTCCTTCTTATGTTGTTAAAGATGTGCGTTGGTCTCACTCAGAGCAGCCATCCTATATAATCTTTTCTTTTTCAAGGTCTTGATTTATATTACTTTGATTATGGGATCCTCCAAAACCAATGATCCTTTGTTTCTTATTATTGAGCACATGAACACTATTATAGTGCTGTGTAGGGCTCTTTGCTCCTTCCTGTGTCACTTTGTATATCTTGTATTATTATATACTGTTGCATACTGTGATTATATATTCCTTGAGTTTTAGACAATAAACGTCCTTGATGTTCACAGATACCTTAAAATATACTTGTATAATTTGTAATAATTCCTTTAAAATGTTTCAAATGGCTAGCTTGCTATGTGCTTTACATAGAATGTGCAGACATAAATATACAGTAAAAGATGGATATGAGGGTGGTGTTGTCAAGACTCAATTTATGAACTTTGCACTATATGGAAATCATAACATTTCTCTGAACCTGTGCTAAAGGAAGAGATCAAATTCTGTTTCCTTCTAAATTGGTATAATATATTTAGCCAGATCTAAACAAAATCATGCCTACTGCTGTTTACTAAATTTTGTGGAAGTTGGCTGTTGTGAAATAGCTTCTTTTTTTTTTTTTAATGTGTTATTTAAGCTTGTGTAACTGTTATCTGTTGCATTTTAATTTCAGATTTTTAACTTGATGAAGTTTGATAGCTATACTCGCTTTCTCAAATCCCCCCTTTACCAAGAATGCATCCTAGCTGAAGTAGAAGGTCGTACTCTTCCAGATCCACAACGTGTTCCCAGCAGTCCCACTTCTAAACACAGTATCAGTTCGGAGAAGTCCAATATCTCAACACCGAAAAAGGTTACTTCTGATTTCATTGTTGTTATCTGAAAAATATGGTCTTAGAAACTGTATTTCAAGTTCTTTAGAAGGGCAAAGATAATATATGAAAAACAATTAGTAAGCCAGCATCACTAGACAAATACTAAAATTACAAAATATTTACATTCTCAGAAAAATACATTGTTTTAATCCACACCTTTGAATCAGAATTTTAGCTGTTGTCTTCCTAAATATAATTTTAAATCCATATTGTAATTTAAATATGTGTAAAAATAAAAAATTGGGGATTATTTTCATACATCAGTTCAGAATTTTATTTTGATTGAATATTGGATTTGAGATGTGATATTTTAATCTTTGCTGAGAGCTGAGATATCAGAAATTATTTGAGAAATCGACACAATCTAACTCTAGTTTTGAAAGGGGTACTCTTTAAATGTCTTATGCCATACTGAACTAAGATTGTTCTGTGTAAAGCAGATACAGTTGCTTAAAAATTGGACCCGTAGTCTTACTGAACTTCGAACATTATTTAAAGTTTATTTTTTCTTCATCTGGATAATTCCACCATGGTATTACATAACTGCACGGGTAAATTATAACTTTGCATTTGTCATGTCAATCACTATGCATTAGCCCATCTGCTTTCATGTATTTTTATGACTAGGAACCTTTAAAAGTAGCATTTTAAAGAATAGTCTAATAATCTAACAAGAATAGCGTGTTAAAAGCAAGGTTAGTTTATTAGCATGCATTCCTAAAGTTTGTATTCTTCAGCGTTAATAAATACTTGTATTTATTTATAAAGGTGAAACAGTGCATTGCCATTGTCTCTAATGCAGTTCATGTTCAAGCCCAGCCTAGAAAAAATATCAGAAATATCTAAATGGAAATTCTGTGTTGTAAAATTAAGGCTAAAGGCTTTTCCACAGTAACTAGTAAGCTGTGAAGAGCTCTTTCACGTTTATAGGAGCTCTACGCGGCTTGTTTTCAGCTACTGTATTATAGTCCCTACTTGGTAGAACATCTCCATCACATATTTCTTTTGGTTTCCACAGTTGTTCTCTCTTTTTTTTTTTTTTTCCTGCTGGGAGGGGTGCTGACTCTATAGTTATTGATAGGGTAAAGATGACTACTAACCTGACCATCACACTCATTTAGGAAGAAGTGTGTGAGGTTTGTTTTATAAGTAATATGCTTACAACTGTGTTCCAACCAATGATTTAATTGTGTTTTGGTGATAGTTAAGTGGTAAATCAAAGTCAGGAAGATCCTTAAATGAAGAGTCAGGAGAGGAGGACACTGAGAAGAAAAAAAGGGGGACGTTTTTCTCATGGTCAAGAAGTAAGAGTTTGGGAAAATCACAGAAGAGAAAGGAAAATGGTGATTATCAACATGGTGAGTGTTCACATTCCACATCGTTGCTCACCTGTTTCATCAGTAGATATGACTAATCACATCATATTGAGTTTGCTTCTAAGTACATCTCTAGGTGTGACAGAGGGAAAAGAAACTGTCAAATCAGAAGGGCATAGTGTCACTTGGAGCTGTATTGAAACAGGTGTAAAAATAGAAGTATGAAAATGTTTAAACTTGATTGTATTGACTTCCAAGAGACTTTTTTTTCCCTGTTTTACAGTATACTCCATGTTTCTTTGTGCTGGCAATTGCTTTTTAAAGCAGAACACTGCTATATTTATAGTAAGATAATTTCAGCCCTTTACAGAGAAGTTCAGGAGCTATACATGCAAATAGTGTCGTAGCTACAGCTATTTAAAAAACCCTCCATCAACATGGTCCTACCAATCTTTCTTTTATTAATACCACACAGGTACAATCACTTCTGAACACACTCACTATTTCTGTTTCCTATTATTCAGGAAAGGACCTTTCCTGTTTAGTCCTTTCCTGATTAAAATGAAGGAAGAGTCAGAGTTGTGAAAGCCCTCATAATTTGCTGCTTTGTTGCTTAACTGTTTTCAAGAGTTTAAGGAAGACTTTCATTATGAATGCACCAGTACATGGTCTCTAGAGAAAGAAAGTGTCGGATTAACTCATTCTATTGAGTTAAAATAATAGAGAAATGTCATCAAAGCACCAAATTTAGACAGTGTGGTTGTGTTTTCTTCTTGTCTATTTTCTAGTAAAGCCACACTCCCATGAGATGTCCTTGGTCAAATTAATAGTTTGTGTTTTTATATATGAGAATATCAGAGACATTTACTAGGATTATAGACTTAAGCTTCTGAAAGTAACTAGTGATTGTGTAAGATCTTAGTTTTCCAACACCATACCTGCAATTAAAGAAAATATTTGTCTCCCCTTAAAATATCTGAAGAGGTAAGCTGATTTTTAAATTAAAAAAACAAAACAAAACAACAAAACACACAATAACAAAACTTTAGGATTATATATATATATATATATATATATATAAAAACATCATAAAACCAAATTGGGTTGTTCAAGAGTTGCATAACTTGACCAAATATTGCTTCAATTTTCTGTGCTTCAGCGCACAGGATGAATATTTGGAGTTTTCCTTTAATGAAAAAATGATTTCTCTAACCAGAGGAGCTAATGTTTTGCAATAACTTTCTGTATTATAAGAAATTATAAAAAAAACAACCATTTTACTGATCATTTATTCTTTCCATAAACAGATTCTATTCAGTCCAATGGGTTATCGTACAGGAGGGAATCACAAGGCTCCATGTCATCAACTGCTAGTCTTGACTTGGTAATGGTTTGCTCTTAATAATGAAGTGGGGAAGCAGTGAAAACAGTGAATTATTATTTTTTTTTAAGAAGTCTGAAGTAATTTGTTTGAAGTAATGCTATGGGAAAACATCTTTAAGTGATACATTTAGAGGACGAGATGTAGTATTAAGCAATTTTAGAATGCTAGAACTGGAATAGAGATTGTGTTCATATGTTTCTAATTTTGTCCTTTTATCAGAAAGATATGCTCTGTATCCTGTTTATTGTCTGTCTGAACTTCAGACACCAGTAAACTTCTAGAAGAAAAGTTTACCTTTCAAGGGGAGCTACCGTAGCTCTTTATAAACAGCTTTTTCCATCTACCAGACATTTGAGGTCTTTTTCTGAACAGCTACATGTTAAAGCTTTCTCGTTGCTTGACCATATTCATGTTAGGCTGATTTCTGTAGTACCAAAATTCCTCCCTGTTTCTTTTAAAGTTGTGAATTGTCCTTCTTGTCGTCATGACTTCATTTTGCTCCTAAAGTTAGAGAGAAGAGAGATAGGGAATTACAAACCTCATGATTTTGTGCTCATGTGGGGAAATAATCAGTGAAGATGCTGTGATTTCTAACCATTGTGTTCTATGTTTGCAGTCTAAAATTAATGAAATGCAAAATTAGTAATAGAACATAATTTATTTTACTATTTTATTTTATTTTACCTACATTGAAGTGAAAGAATATGGTATTTTCCCATTGGACATTGACTTTTCTTTCTTTTTCTTGTCAAGTCTGAAACCTCTAGATTACCTGCATTTGTACCAGATAAAGAGAAATCCCCCAAATACTGCTGTGTAAACCTTCCAGATGGTTCTTCCAGCAAAATGGCTGTTAAATCTGGATTCTCTATCAAAGAGGTGCTATCTGGGCTCTGTGAGAAACATGGCATTAACATAGCTGCAGTGGACCTTTTTTTAGTTGGAGGTGATAAGGTAGTGCATATCTTTCTTTTTCCTTTTCTTTCTTTTTTCTTTTTTTTTAAGAGTTTTCATAGTAATTTTACTAATAAGAAATTATGTTCCCAATAGTAACATATCTTCTGGTTCTACCTATAGGTCTACATTGGCAATTCTAGTTAAAGAACAATTTTGATGAAACTAGAATTGAAGTTTATGACAAGAATTTAGAACATGGGGAAATGGCCTCCAGTTGAGTTAGGTTGATTATTAGGTTGATTATTAGGAAAAATGTAGATGGTTCTTCATTAAAACAAACAAAAAACATAATGACGTTCAGTTGTTCAAAGCTGAAACAAGATAAAATCCTTACAAGAATTAAGGTACATATTTTAATATTGAGGAAAATTTCCAAGGCAGCGGCTTACCTTGGTGGGGGGGATGATAGCACTTATTCCAACAGATGTCTGCAGTTCCAAGAGCAGCTGTGGATGTAAAACATTTATTTTTTTTTTTTAATTTGTCATTATGATCAATTTAGATGTTTACGATAGCAAATATTAATGCATGTACATAGTTATGTGCCTATTCTTTTAAATCTTTCAATGACTGCTAATTTTTTATGTTTTTTAATGTGTCATTCATTCTATGTAATTATTTAAGCTGGAGGATCTAAGATTATTTTAAAACACCGATTTCTTGAATACCTGATTACTGCAGTAGAAGTTGAAGTTTGGTCATTGTCTTGCAACTAGACAAAGATAGACCTCAATCTATTTGCTTATTGTAAATTAATATCCATTAGAATACATACAACCTATACTACCTATACTAGTAATTTTCTGAGTTATATGAACAGCTTTTTTTTTTTTTTTTTAAATCTCATAGCTGTTCTTTATTACATATTTTAAAATTCATTTATTCTCTCTCCTTTTGTTCCTGATGTGCTCTTTAGCCACTTGTATTGCACCAAGATAGTAGCATCCTGGAGTCTCGGGACCTACGTTTAGAAAAGCGCACTTTATTTCGGTAAGAGTCGATAATGCTGTTTTTTTCTGGCATTTTCCATCCCAACTTTTTGTAAGTGCACTAAAGTATATTGTTAGTTACCTGTGCAGTGAAACAGCAGTTAATGCCTAAAAGAATTGTTTTGAATCTGATTAAAAAGAATAATAATCTAGTTAGCCATGCAAGGCAATATTTTGGATTATAATCAGAATCCATTGTAAAGGCACATTAGAAGAAATAGGCTGTAGTATCAATCAAATAGTCTCATCTGAATGAGGAAGGTGACCCAACATTTGTGACTGAAAATGACTGATAGCCATGTCTTGCAGTTTACTCAGTGTGCTGTGGTTTAACCCGTCCAGCAGCTAACTACCACACAGATGTTTGCTCACCCTCCCCCCTGTGGGATGGGGGAGAGAATCAGAAAAAAAAAAAAGTTAAAGCTTGTGAGTTGAGATAAAGACAGTTTATTAGGATAGAAAAGAAAGAAAATAATAATAATGATAATAGTAATAATAATAAAGTGTACAGAACAAGTGATGCACAATGCAATTGCTCACCACCTGCTGACTGATGTCCATCCCATCCCTGAGCAGTTCAGCCCAGCCACCCCATATTAATTGCTCAGCATGATGCCATATGGTGTGGAATATCCATTTGACCAGTTTGGGTCAGCTCTGCTGGTTCTGTCCCCTCCCAGCTCCTTATGCACCCCTAGCCTCTTCTCTGGCAAGGTGGTGTGAGAAGCTGAGAATTTCTTGGCTTAGTATAAGCACTGCTCTGCAACAACTGAAACATCAGTGTGTTATCAACATTATTCTCATCCTAAATCCAAAACACAGCACCATACCAGCTACTAGGAGGAAAACTGACTGTATCCTAGCCGAAACCAGGATGAAGTGTAACTCCATTTTTACTTCAGATTGCAATAAAACTCACACAGGAGAGATGTCTTTAGCATGGGCATTCTTTGAGTGCACACATGTGCCTGTTAGGTGGTCTGTCTGTGTTTAAACACTGATCTCCCTTAGATTTAGAACTATCTAAACACTTCCTCTTCAGGTGATGGTGGGATAGAGTGCCTCTAAAAGGTAGTTCAGATCAGGGCAGCCAGCATAAGGATCAATGGGAGAAATATGGAACTACAGGAACATTTCAAACCGACTAGATCAGCACCTGGTTAATTTCAAACACTGAAAAATGAAGTTTACTTGATTGCTGTTATAGATTCAAGTGGAATTTAAATGCCAGTGTTCCAGGTTAGGGACAATTATATATTTTTATGATCTCAGTCTTAACTGCTCAAGCTGGAGCAATTTTGATCAAGCATACAGGACTGATCTTTTGCACATGGGTTCCTCTTACAGCAAATTTTTATGATATGGTGTCATCCAACCAGAAATTAACATCTTCTGGAATTCCACTGTATTTGTTCTCACATTAAAAAAAAATAAAATACAAGAAATGTATTTCTTGCATCCAAGGCTGCAGCACAGATATTGAGTAATTTTGGAAGAACTATTGGACCAGAATGGTCAGATCAATCGCAGTGGGAAAAAGAAAAGTTCCATATAACGTATTTAATTGGTCTGAGGATCACCATGCCCACAATGCCTTCACTCAGCTCTGGCACGTGAAACTGGGCATTTTATTTGTATTAAATATGCTTTATCCCTTCAGGTAGGGACAAATTTGTGCTAGTGAAGTTTCACTATATGCAGGGTCACTGGTTTTGAATTAGTGTAACTTTGCTGTAAGTTGGAATTAATATATATTATTTTATGTTTAATTAGAATAGTTCATACTTACTGTGACAATTGGTATGTTTCAGGCTGGATCTTGTTCCAATCAATCGATCGGTTGGTTTGAAGGCTAAACCCACCAAACCAGTAACAGAGGTCTTAAGGCCTGTGGTTGCAAAATATGGTTTAAATCTTAATGAGCTTGTGGCAAGACTAGTAAGTATCTTTTGATGTAATTCAAGCTGTATTATTTTCTGTCTGGAGAAGAGTGTTTCTGAAATTTTTCCTATCCTTATAATCAGCCATTAAAATCTGTATTTATAACCACATGTTGAGATGAAAATGAATAGTAGTCATAAATATTGTGCTTAATAGTAACTACCTGAAAGCTTCAGTATGCATCTATGTTATAGTCTCAATCAGAATAAATCCAACATCCAAAATAATGGAACCTGAACATAGCTTCTTCCAGAGCTGGACTCTTCCATTTGCAAGCTGAGGAAAGTTGATTGAAATTAGTTAAGGCTGTCATCCCATTATCCTGAGAATCATGAAAGTTGCCTCAAATCCTTATACAGATTATAAGGATCTGTGGAAGCAGACTAACTCGTCCATGGCCAAACGCTCATCTAGCATTTCCTCTATTCTATTACGAGGAAATGTCAAGGAATAAGGAATAGCAAGTTAAATTTGTAGCATTTCTAGAATGCATTCGCTGAATCACACCATGTTTTCCAAAAACCTGAAAAATACATTGCTATTAAGATAATTTCATTTAATTGAATTATAAAATTAACAAAATACGCACAACTTAGAATAGAAAATAATCTCAAACTGCCTCTGAGAAATGTGATTTTCTAAGCATATACAGTAATAGTCCTAGACTAGTTGTGTGTGGATGATTTTGTCTCCTTGAATCTACTCCCCAGATACCATTCTCCTCATGTAAATGGGTTAAACTTATTGTAATCAAAGTAATTTAACACAAATGCACAAATGGAATAAACATTTTTAGTAAGGCAGAAGGATTTATTGAGGCTACACTGAAACATAAAAATACTTTGCTCGTTTTTTTTTTTTTCTTTTTTTTTTTTTTTCTTTTCTTTTTGAAGTCAGATTGTAAATTTGTTCTGAAAACAGCTTTTTCTCTATTATATACAAACTGTGATCCGACTTTAGAATGGTGAGCAGGAACCACTTGATCTTGGTGTCCCTATATCTAATCTGGATGGTCAGCGGGTTGTTCTAGATGAAAAAGAGCCAACAAAGAGTAGAGGTAAGGTGGTATGAAAGCTTTTATTTATAATGTAAAGTCAGTTTCAAAAACTGTGACTGGTTAGTTTCTTCTGTTGATATGTCACATGTAGCTTATATTATTTTTAAGTAAAAAGGAGTGAATTTTCTAAGGATTGAAGTTTAAATTTGTCTCTTGATGCCACGTTCTTTACTGTTGTAAGAAATTCTGCACAAGTAATATTTGAATACACAGTATTACTTTCACTCTTGGAACTACACACACGTTTAAGGACATACTGCGTAGTGATAATAATGAGAAAAAAAAAGACAAATAACTCCTGTAAATTTGGCAATTAATTAAAAAGAAGCACTCTGTAAGAGTAAAACAGCTGCAGTTTGTGTAGCACTGTTATGATATCCTCCATCTGTAACATAAGAAAGTAGCAGAGCTTACCTCTCCAGTTTAAAGCTATAATTTCTAGAGATACTACTAAAAATGATATAATTTGTGATTTCCATGCACAGAAGGTTCAGTTTCATCGGCAGATATTACAGATACACAACACTTAACTTTAACAATAAAATTACATGTGGTTAAATTGAATTGATTTAGAGCAGAGATCTTCTTCAAGGAAGAAGAAGGAACTAGGAGAATAAATTTGAAGGTATTTATTGAAGAGAAGCAGATCTGTCATTTTTCTAGGAAACAAAATCAATTGTCATTTTGAAAAAAAAAGATATCAATCTAAATACTCTCAAAGATAACTAGTTTAGGTATTATGAATACAATTGTAACCCAATGTGCTGCCAGTTATTATAAGAGCATAAATCATAGAGGATCATTCCAGTACTAGGCTGTTTCTGTGACATTTCCCAGTAAAAAAAAAAAAAAAAAAAAAAAGGGCTATGATTATCTGTTTGAGACTCAGCCTTATGTTTGTATATGTGTTGTAGCCAAAGGCAATTTGAAAGAGCTGTTAGTTAACGTACAAATAGACAAGGAGGGTATGGCAGTGTCTAGAAAACAATTGATGCATAAAACAGACTGGAGAAAATTCAACTTGACCTTTCAACAGTGTCTTCTGTTGGATTTTCTTTGCTTGTTTAAATTGAGTTTTCTAACTTTGAGAAATACAAACTGAACAGTACATTGAGATTTGATTTGATCTAAATTAACAGAACAGTAGGAGAACTTGCATGGAACTTCAGAATCTTTAAACTTTAAAAATATTGCTAGTGTTAAAAAAAAAAAATTAGAGGTGGAGGGAAATTATGGTAGGTTTTGACTCAAAGATGTCAGCATTATCAACTATGATCACTATTTTCTGAGTATACCTTTGAAATTTTACAGCAAAATATCTGTTTTGTGCATCATAGTCACTTAGATGTTACTTCTTTGGAAAATTATAAATTTGTAATTAAAGAAAAAATGTTTATGTTCAGTGTTTACAGATAAACAAAAAGGTGCATCAGTAAAACAGAGTGTAACTGTGACTACTTCAAGAAATCAAGTATCTACTACTGTAAGTCTTCTGCAGTGATTTTTGTCCCTTAGTTCATCTTTTGTTTCTTTCTGGAATTGTATACTTAAAGCTGCATTCATCCATAATTTTGAATCAGCCAAATTATGTAACTAGATTGATTATAGCTGTAATTCATTCATTATTTTTCCACTGTCAACAGCATATATATGTGAGAACTTGTCTTTGTGAGGCTCTTTCAATGTATGTATTTATTTATTTATTTTTGCATCTAATTGGCTTGTCTATGTTCAAAAATAAGTTATTTTGAAATTCATAGACCCTTTCTGTAATGTGAATTCCTCAGAGTAAACAATATAATATTCTTTATACATTTTGGGGGAGATTTATGGCAAATGTTTTTGCAATAATCAAGATTAAACTAAAACGTTTGTTGTGGTGGTGTTGGAGAAACATTTTAAAATAACTTTATTTATAACTTAGACTATATTATGTACACAATGATATAGTATAAATGTAAGTAGTACCTTAACTTTCCTTCTAATGCAGGGAGAGGGAAGAACTCTAGGAAAGTCTAATTCTATCAAAATGAAAGGCGAAAATGGAAAAAATGCTAGGGAAGTTCGACTGTCAAAAAGAGAAGACTCTATTGCAAAGATTGGGAAAAAAAAATGTCAGAAAATAAATTTGGATGAAGCAGAGGGTATGTGAACTTTATATAGTTTATGTAATAACATAAATAATCTTGGAAAAATTAGAATTGTATATCTGTGTAGGAAAAGGTGTCATGTATTTATTTAATAGTGCATTGTGAAAATCAGTCATGATCCTTGTATTTTTGTTTGATACTCTTCGAATTGTAAAGTTTTTGAAACTGAAAGTAAAATTTTAAGATTACATAAAAGCCAGATACAGTAATTTTGAAGTACCTAAAGATAGACATAGGTGTCTAGTGGGATTTTCAAAAGTGTAAAGTACCTAATTCCAAGTAAAATAAAAAGGAATTAGTTACTCAATTGCAGCTGAATATCCCATTTGATACCCCTTGCAACTTTACAAGCCATGTGAAAGTTCATCTTTCTGTCCACTTTTACATAAAATTTTGTAACTCAGTGAAAGGTGTTCTGCACAATTGTGCAGAACTAATTTACTCAGGTAACCAACTTACTCAGGTAAGAGTTTTTGAAAATATTTTACTAAAGCCTATAATGGTCAGGGCAGTACAATCTGATGATGAATGTAGAGATGTGATGGGCAAGAGTAAAAGCTAAGCTGACAATCAGTAACTGCCCTGAAAAGGTGGTCACAAGTAATAGTGAGCAAAGTGGTTATTGGTCATCTTGTATATTCTGAGTCCTATTTTTACTTCCAGTTAAATCCTTAGAGTTTTGATGATAGTATCGAAAATTAACAAATAAGAGAATTTACTGTATTGTAGAAAGTTGTCTTTGGGAGACAGAAGAATAAAACTGATGTAGAAGTAGAAATCTTGGTATACCACCACTCTGTCCTAAGGCATTAATTTCCCCAGACCAAAAAAAAAATCAGAATATACCCACAAATTAAAATTTACTGCTGATATTAACTAATGTGCATATCCAGAGCCTGGTTATGCACAGTTATAGAGCAAATGAATGTTCATCTATAAGTAAATGTCCACTGACTGGAATTAAAAAAATGCCGTGACTAAAACTTTTATTGCAAAATAGATGTTTGTTAATGTAAATGTTATTGCAAAATGTTGGTGTGTTTTAAATTATATTCTGTTGCTTACTATTTTGTTAAATTGTTTTCCATATTTTAATATCTTCATTTTTCTTCCTAGGGCTGAGTAAAACATTAACATAATTTGAAAACTTCAGAATTCGTGGCTTTCACATTTTATTTTGAATTTTGTGAAATTTGTCTAAGTTTGGAAAATACTTACTGAGTGTTGTAGACTGTTTTTTAATGAAAAAAAAACAAAGAAAAAAAACAACCCTGTTCTATGAAGTCTGAAATTTCAAAAAAGAACGTTTTTGTATGACACATTTCAGAAATGTTGCATGTTTTATTATGCATACCGCCATTTTGCAAAACTTTGGCAATAAGAAGCATTTTGAAGCTTCCATCTTGGCTACATTCAGATTATATGGCATTTGACAAAGCATGTTTAAGACTCATTTTTTACAAGTACATTGCAAAGCCTGCCAAATATGATTAGAAGATTATAAATGAGGTCATACAAATGCAAGCGTATGACTTTATATTACGCTAGGTTAACACTGATAATAATGTTCTGTGCTTTTTTGTAATGGCTTTTGCTTCAAACAGTATTTATAAGCTGGGTTGAAACTATTGATTTTAATTCATCTGTTGGAGATGGCGTTTCTAAGCATCTTTAATATTCTATAGTCTCAGTGCTTTTTTCTTGTAAAATTAGGACATGCAGAGACCCTATATTAAGAGTTACATATTTTTATATTTATATGATTGCTACCAAAGAGTTTGTCTATTGTTGCAATGCTTCTTTTTTGAGGAGTGGTATGATTCTTGGCTTATGACTGATAAGTTTCTTGTTGCCAAGTTTTGAGGCTTTCTAGAACAATGGTGATTTACTCTGGGTATTATTTATACATAGAAACATATTAAACCATTGGACATCATTGAGTATGTGATCAGAAAATCACTTCTAATTGTGTTAAAAACTCCATTAAAAAACCTTCCCCATCATTCTTACTAATGGGTCTTTTGACTATCTATATGCTACTGATTCATTGCAGTTCAGAGTAAAATGGGGTTACTTAAACCATCATCTGATCATGCTCTGTGATGATAATATACTGGATTAAAAAGACACCATGAATTGAATTTAAACTGTGATAAAATATTACTAAACTGAGAAGAAATCAGTATTAACAAGGAAGTTTGCAACATTTTGAATCTATGAATTTTCAAATGGCATGGCTATTTTTGAGTTAAGATGGGTAAAAATCATCCAGAATATAAAATGTGCACCCATTGTTAGTAAGACCAGAGCCTTGCTTTGTATAAAGAATTAAAAAATCTTGTATATGTACAGATTTATTAAATGCATAAAATAGGAAATAAAAATAGAAGATGCGTTCAAGGCTCAGTGAATTGCAGCTGTTCCAAACTGCAAAACTCTTACAATAGCAATCCTGATGGTCTTAATTATAGTGATGCTAGTGAACATTGCTGCAATTGAAAAAGTTCCTAATTAACATGGGATCTTATTTCAAGGCAGCATTGAAAGAATTGAAGATCTTCATGGAAAATAAATATGCTGAAAATTTACGTTTTAATGGCATTGCACTTTCTGACAAAAACTTGTCAATTTTGGGTTTTTCCCCAATAGAATTTTTTGAACTCATATCCAAAGCTCAAAGTAACAGAGCAGATGACCAACGTGGACTGCTAAGGAAAGAAGACCTTATTCTTCCTGACTTTCTTCGTTTACCACCCACTGGACCAGAACCATCCTCATCTACGCCAGCAGGTCCTAAAGGCCTCAACAAGCGAGTTTCAAAAAGTGATGGCAAGGATGGATGTACATCGCCAAATGGAAAACAGGAGTCCATACAAAACTATAATGAAAATTCAGTTAAGAAAATGGGTTACTCAGAAAATAAACATAAATCTGCTTTGACAGCACTCCACAGTCAGAAGACTTTCAGTGTTCCTTTTAATACTACATTGTCTCCAATTCCACATGCACACGAAAACAATGCAACAATATGGAAAAGGCAGTCAAGAGAGTTACAAGCTGAAGGCATACAGATGGTAGATGATGAGAATGTGGCAGACTTGACTCTTGTGGCTGAAGGAGATATTAGTAGCCCTAACAGCACTTTGCTACCACCGCCACCACCAACACCACCGTCAGACATCAGTAAACTCACAGAAGCCAACTATCCACCCCCAACTCCTTTTGCAGGTAATCAGGAAAAATCTGGATATCAAAGATCCAATTCAGGTATTTCTAGATTTTAATAGTCTTTCCTTTTATGTAAAATTACTTTTCCTTGGCACTGCTAATCAGTATTTGGCACCCATTAAAGCAAGCAAGAAAATTTTCTCTGCACCTTAAGTTTTTTTTTTAATTATTATTATTTTTTTACAAAACAAAGATTTTCATTGCCTTAGTCTGTGCTAACTGTAACATTTCTGGTTGCCTTTAAAAACATGCATTTATTTTGATTTTGCATGTGGTCAAAACTGGACACGTGCAGACAAACCTTTAAAATACATCCATATGCTCTAATTATATCATTCTTTAGTCTGGGAGTAGAAAACAGGATATTGGCATTTTGAGTTGCATAACACCACTGCATTCCAGATTTTCTGGTCCATTTATCATAATGAGATGCATGATTAGGGTAAAGAAGTTTAAATGCTTTATCAGGAACCCTAATTATGCATTGAAAATTGCAAGACTATTTATAATTAAAATTTGAAATGGATAAACCTTAATTAAAAAAAAAAAAAAAAAACAAAAAAAAAAAACAAACACCTCTAATAGATATTTGTGACTAAAAGTAAAAATTTAAAAGTTTTTTTTAACCCATACTTTGCTACCCAGAGAAATAGACTGCATCTATCACACTTGACCCCACAATAGCCACATGTGAATTAGCTCTTTCTATGAGATAATTTTAAAGAAAATATGTAACTATTTTAGGATGCAAGTTTCATGGTCTAGCAATATCACAGAGCAATATTAGCCCAAGGCTAAAGTATGACATTTCTTATAAACTTCTATAAACACGGACTCTAATAATAATTGCTATTACCAGAAACTAGAGTTTGAAGACGGTGGGTGTTGTGGCATTGACATTTTACAGTCATTGTACTGTGCATTTTAATGTAAAATAGAAGAAGAGGTATCTATGTGCTACATTTATTTTTGATGTTTCACAAACATATGGTGCCATAATTTGTATGATCACATTTCTTTGTGATGTGGGAATATACATTTTAATTATTTATCTTTTTACACAGAGTATTTGATACTGTTCTTTATCTGTATGGTTGATTTGTAAATACTTTGATTGTTGGATGCTTATAAATGGCAATGCAAATTATTTCATTCTCTTGGTATTTGAAAAACAAATCCCTTTGTTAGTAGTATTTGAGAAATGTTCTATAAGCGCTACTACTTAATTTCTGAAACTGAGTATTGGACAGACTTGTAACCAGTGCCTACAAATACAAAACCACAAAATGTACTTCAGACGTATTGATGTGTATATGCATAGATTTGTGTTGGTGTCTTTCTGGTAATGTGACAAGTGTACAACATAGGTATCAATTTGCATAGCTTTCAGTGAGAACTGTTAAAAAAACCATTTGCACTTAAAAAGAAAACTTCATGAATTTACAGTATTTTAATGCATGCCATACATTTCTGTGTAACCACTGAACTGTAGCTTTCCCTTTTCCCACTTTCTACTTTTTACTTTGTAGAAATCTTTGTGTAGTTTTCACATGTATTTTGTATCTTTGTTCTCTCAGGAGTAATAAATTCTAGACCTAGTTATGCAAACTGGTTTTAAGCTTTGATTTTCTTCATTATTGAAAAGCAGTTCTCTTAGTCCTGGGATTAAGAATTATGATTGAAATTGTCTTGTAATAACAAACAGATTAATTGATATGAACTAACAATTACCTTGAGACAAAGTTGACAAGCATAATATTTGTTAATAATCTAAATATCAAAGGTAAATGCTGTCTTGAGATGCCAGTAGGTCACATGTTAAATCCATAGCATTTACATGTGCACCAGAAGGCAGATGAGACAGGAGATTTCTTTTAAATGAGCTATCACAGGAACTCCTGAAAGGAGAGTCTTTTCTGTCTTTGGGTTCTTGGGCTAAACTTTATATTCATCACTTTTCTTCTTATTTTAAACTCAAGCAATTCATCCCTTGTCTTTGATAAATGAGCTGGTGATCTCAGTTCATTTGATGTGGAGTAACCAATATAACAACCTCTTGATTTGGTAGTCTCTGATTAAGAAATGAAGGGTTGGATGGGTGCTGGAGGCTGACCTACTCTTTTCATTCTTAGAAATGGGTCCTATATAACAGCACTGTGAAGCCGAATTAAAAAACAACAACAGAAAACCAACCAACCAACCAAAACAAACCAGCAAGAAGCTTCTGGTGCTGTTACCTAGGCCTCCTTTGTGTTCTGGGCACTGAAAATGACTTTTTTTTCCAAAAGTCACTGTGTTCCCACATAGCTGTGGGCCTCCATGAAATAAAATGAAGCACTTGATGTCCTGTTGCAGTTCCCCTTTTAAAATCATTCAGCCTTTTACACACTAAATAACTAATATCCTATATATTGAATTATTTTAGAATTTCATTTATGAATTTGAATTTTTATGTTTTCCAACTGGTCTATTCTACTCTCACTGGTGATTGTGGTTTATTTTTTCTGTCACCTATGAGAGAGCTTTAAGTAATCAAATGGAATAATTTTGCAAAATGAAAATCTTAATTTCTCTTAACTTTGTGACTTTTTTTTTTTTTTTTTAGAAGTAAAAAATTATGTAAAACGCCTTTCTTCCTTCTGACAAACTTGATGCATACACTAACGCTATTTTACACTGTTCTCGCAGTACACTACCATTTTACAGGAACTGTAATCTACAAAAAAAACAACCCTGACTTTATTGAAAGTTTTCTATTTTCATGATTTCATGGAGGTTGCATGGAAAGACTATTAAATGACATTTAGCATCACAATAAAGAATGCTGGAAACTATCTCCAGTCAATGATCAATTTTTAAAAGGATTAAATCATTAATAATGGCTGCTTTTTTAAGTGCTTTAATGGTTCTCTGTTCATAATCTCCTATCAGTAGAAAATGCATTTTTAATTGCTTTATTAAATTGAAGTCTTGGGAGTAAATGTAAAACAATGACCACATAATTTGAATTGGTCTACAACCTTGTTTTCAAATTGGTATAAGGGCGTGCGTGCTTACACTATACGTTGAGTTTTTATCTCTTGGGTGTACATATGCTGGGAGGGTGTCAGGATGATGAAGGCTGGCCATACAAAGCAGCCCCTCGTGTGTGATCTTGTAGTGGAGCAACTTTCTGACCTCAGGCTGAGGGAGCAAAGCCAAGTCAATTTCCAAATATTTCCCTGTAAGGGGAGACTCTTGAAGACTCTTGAGGTGTTTTCATTTTTGAAGATCTAGAAGGCAAAATGAATGATGAAAACCAGCAAAATGAGGTTTGCAATGCAGAGAATAATTTTGCAAACACATCTTAACGTTAAGTAAGTGAAACAAATATTACTGTAGTAATATTTAGCTATAGGGTATATATTAGCAAATCAGTTTGTAACACAAGAATTGTTACTGATTCTAGTTGTGTTACTCAGCAAGGGAAAATTTCTTGACTTTTAAACAAGCTTACTACTTCTGGCAAATTTCCCATTATAAAATTTGGGACTTTCTGGATTGGAAAGTTAATTCTGAAATACTTCATGCTTCTACATATAATGCTGGTGGTATCCAGCTGTGGAAGAAATAATTATTGTGTGGTGTAATTGGCTTGAAGCACAGCATTCGTTTTTGAAAGTGCTAAATTACTGATTTTATCTCGTTGGATTTATTAATTTTTAAATTGCATGGGATAACACTTTGTTGCCCTCCATGTCCATAAGTTTTTCCCTGGGGGTTAGGCATGTTCACTATCCGTGTGAAAAATAGGTGGCGTGGGAAGGGGCAGTTTTTCAACCCTTTGGTCCCCTTGGGGCCAGAGCCTTGCGCTGGGTTGTATATTCGGTGGTATTCCATGGGGCCAGCAATTTGTTTGCTCTGGTTGTGGACTCTCCTACTCTCTGGTTGTGGAATGCTCCTAGGTGGGCATTTTTTCTCGGCAGCAATTGGGCTTTTTCAGAAAGTATCATTTTATCTTTAAATAGGATAACTTGCAATGGTCAAGACACACGGATTATAGATTTCATTCCATTGGTGTTCTTCTCTCTGTTATTTAAAAAAAACCAAACAAACAAAAAACAAAAAACTTTTTTTTTTTTTTTTTTAAATGTAGGGTGAGAAATATACTTAGGATGAAATTTTAGTCAATGGAGTTATTGTCTACCAAATGAGAAAGTATTTTTTTTTGAGTAGATATATAGATTGGGTGGAGCAATTCAACTGAATATAGTTTATTCAGAAATCCCTTTTCCAGGTACATAATGTCATTGGTTAAGAGAGAGAACCAGCTAGGGAAAATAAAAACATGGTGAACTCTATTTGGAATAATACTTGGATATGTAAGATAACAATATGGGTATGTAAGAAAAGCATGAATGTAGACTATATAAACAGTTACTTAATTAGTTGTGAAGATGCTGCTTGTTTCTGAAATAGATGGGCAGCATTATCCTCAAAATAAACTTGCTTCCTTTCTTATTGGAAAGAATGCTGAGAAGCAGATAGTTAGTGCCAGTGTGAGGATTTTTCTCTTTGAATGCTTGCACAGAAATAAAATGCTGTGTGGGCTCTCAGAGCCTGGGGCTGGCTATTGTTCCCAATGACAAAAAAATAAAATAAAATCCCAACTGCTCTTTATTGCTCACAGAAAGGGTGCAGGACATTGTAACCAAGGAATGGCAATCAGATGATAGCAGCTGTATTTCTGTGACTTTGGCTTTTTTGTCTACTAAACTTTTCAGCTTCAAGGGTAATGGATTCCAAGTGCAGTCAACTTTGGGATAGTTAAAGAGATTAAAAACTCACACATGTATCCACATATATCCACACATATATCCACATATAAGGAGGCAAAATAAGCTTATTTTTGTAATAAATTCTTTAATACTTTATTTAACTTATATTTTGCATAACCCTTTAATTCACAGTAGCATATTTCAGAGACAATCCAGTGATGTTTCCTATGTAAATAAAAATAAGCACGTAAATAAAAACATGAATAAATAAAACAGATGGAAGGGATTCTAGTTAAAAGATGTAAAATTAGTATAGATCATTATTACTAGCAAAGGCTGTTGTCCAGCAGTTAATTATATCCTTATTGGTTATGTGTAATCTTATAGAAGGTAATTGGATTTTGGAACAATATAAAGAAGTACTCAGGGATCCAGGAATGCTAAGGCCAGAATCTGTTAATCCCCTTTTAATCAGAGCATGATTAAAAGGGAGAATTACATGTACTACATTACAGATCAATAATAAACAAAGGAGAAGGAGAGCTATGTCAAGAGTAGACAACCGGGAAGCAAGGAAGGCCTTGAGGGATAATTATTTGAAAGCCAAGCTTATTTCAGTCAAACAGCAAGACACACGCTGTAGAGGGAATTAACAGATTACTTCACTGGTTGGATAAAGCATTAGAGAAGTTGCAACTTCTCTTTGAAACAATTGCACACAGGCTAAAATCAGATCTATTCAAAAGCACAACTTACATTTGGAGAGCGAAATGAATTTGGTAATTGTTCTTTAAATCTAACTGGTAGCCCTGCTAAACCACATTTTAGAATTTAATTGAAGAATAACATAATGGCAGATTAAATTAAAACTGATTCAAGTAGTTCAATCCACTATTTCCTACGAATCATATTACCCTCAGCAATAATTAAACCTCCTGTTAAAAAGTTCTGATGGAAAAACAAAGCGAGTGTTACCAATAAGCGCTGGAAGATCAAACTGAGGGACAAATATCTGTAGGCTAGTGCCTACAGATATGTTTTGTCATGTCTCGCTTGGAAAGCATTCCCTGACAATTATGTCAGCTTTAAGAGAGGAGGAACAGCAAAGTCAAGCACTTTGCCCAGTTATTGAGGGCATGTAGGAAATTTCGATCTGGATTGAAATTTCGAGCTTTTCTTTTTATTTCTTTTTGCATTGCCCCTGGCTTTTAAGTGATGCTGTGTGCAGTTCCCTACCACTGCTGCCATAGCCACTGCCCCAGCATCACTGGGTGCTTTGTGTCCTTTCTTAATTAGGCATATCCCTCATGAGCACATAATTACTGCACGTGAGCAGGAGCAGCAGCAGTCATACCAGCTCCCTCTTCTTTGTCATTCTCAGATTTTGGCTTTCCGAACAACGTCTTGTTCTTTGGCTTTGCGAGTTCTTTTGAGATGAGAGCAAGGAAAGAATTTCTGTCCGTCACATGTTTCTAAACTTGATGCTGCAGAAGCGTTCCAGAACTTCCCAGGACACGAGGAAATAGGCTGGTAGTGCAGAGTATTGCCCCTTTGTGGGGTAATCCATTTCCTAGCTTGATGCCATCGTAGTTTGAGTCAGATTTCAAGGCACCAGGCTTATGATGCAGTTGGTGTTTTATCATGCAAGTGAAATATTAAGTCAAATTACCTTTGAAAAGATTCAGCATAAACTGTAGTTAGGAACGTTTCATTAAATCCTCTTTTTCATCAGGGTTATATCAATTAAGAGGTGAAAGGAGGCAAATTTTTGAAGGGTATTTAACCTGCAGAATTCCAAATCTTAAACATAAGGTATCCTTTTTCCCTTCTGAAGCACAGATCACCTAAGAAACTTAAAAAAATAAAAATGCTTACAGTGCTAACAATACATCAGTAAGTGTGCAAGTCACTGATCAACCGCTTAAAAAAATGCATGTCTGGGAAGCCTAACGAAGTGCCATTTCACAACAGTCTCTCACATTAAAGAATGCACCTGAGTCTATGAATTTGGACTGGTCATTTGAAAATGACTGATTACATTTGGTGGTGGTAAATAACTGGTTCCAATAACTGTTCCTGAAACAATTTGGTGAAAGACTTCAAACAAATTCTTATCTGTTGTAAGTCATCATAAAATCATCAAACTGGAGCTCCTTGTATTTAACTGAAAATCTGATCCTCTCTCTGTTAGAAGCTGAATGCCTGGGATCAATGGTATAGAAATCAGCAGAGTTATAAGATAATAACATTTTAGTAAAACCAGAAGACTAAATGTAGTGATGGGTCTACATGAAAGAGCTGTCTATTTGGAAGTGGCGTTGGGATAATTATGGAGTAGTATTTAACATTCCATCCTATGTGAGATTCACTAAGTATGGATTTTCAAATATACAGAGTTCACCTCTTACAATGAAACTTAACATATACTTATTTTTTCTTTCTTTCTTTTTTATTTTATTTTATTTTTTTTTTCTAAGATAAATGTGGTGTGAGTGGAACTTGATTCAATATTGATCATTTAAAAATAAAGGTACTGAATTTTACACCTGGTCTAAATTATACTTTAAGAAATGACTCACACCTATAAAATTTAGCACATTGAATATACAAGGACCTAATAATTACTGCACAGAAATATTACCAGCATTTGAATTGCATCCCTTGGAAGATGTGGGTGGACCTATAAATCCCAAGCATCTCCGTTGCAGTTATGGCTTTTTCATCCTGTCTACATGTGAGAGTTAATGCTGTTCCTCCAATTCCTGGTCTTCTTCTGACCTCATCTTTGTCTGGAATTTGACCAAATTCTTGGTTGGTCTTAAACTACTTGGAAGACAATATCCTCCAATATCTTGTTTAGATCTTACCTAGATTTTGAAGAATATTTTATACAGAAGAATGTAAATTCCCTTTGTCTTTGTCTATTGAGACAGAGGAAGATTTTTCATAATCACAATGTTAAAGTCAGAGAGCTTGAGAAAATACACAAAATCTAGGTGTCAGGAAAAGAGTAACATTGGTAAAGGAAATCAGGAGACCAGCCCAAATGCTGCCCAATCATTAACCCTTCAAAACTGCAGAAAAATATACATACAGCCTTCTAAGCACTCATTTAGCTGTGGATCTGTGAAATAGCAGATCTGCAGCTTACTGGCTGAAGACGACAAGCACATTCTCCAATCTTCAGACCAGCTGGAACATATTAACAGGATCGCATGCATGAGACAATTCCCTTACAGCTCTATGGAGTGCTTAGTGAGGGAGCTGAAGATTACCCATAGACGGGATTGCGCTACTCCAGTCTCTGGAGAGCAGTCTGTGCAAGCATTGATGTAAGGACTGGCTTCCTTTCCCTTCTGAAGTTAGGTAGGGTGCTTGAAAAATGATATTCAGGAAAATATAATATCATTTCTGGAAAATATAATAGCATTTCTGATGTGCTTTGCACAGGGGAAAGCAGCCTGCAGTGAGAGCCATGGAAGTTTTCATCACTTCAGTGCAAGAATAAAAAGTGAAGGGAAATTTTATCTGTGCAAGCTCTCTGCTCTGCACAGATATTACCCTGTATAGCTGTTTGTTCGGGTATTTGTTACTCAAAACAAGACCAGCACAGAAGTGTTGCAGGCATCATTTAAGCCTTGTTACAAAGCACCACTTAATACATGCAGATCTTGAATCTGTTTTAAAACTTGAGGGATACATTTTAAAACATGCTGCTTTGGGGAATCTCTATTATTTGTGCTGAATAGCCTTATTTCCTTTGTAAATCGTTTGTTTTGAAACGTGGAAAAAATCACACTGAAATCCTTTTTCAGTGTAGCACTACTCTTGAAATCACCTTTCAGTTTGGCATAGATGAGCCAAGATCTTTTCCACCCTGCCAGGAAAAGAGCAACCACCTTCACAATATTATCCCTTAGCAATTCCTTGTTCTTTTTAACCAGTGTTTCAGATAAGGCCTTCTGCATTCCTGTCCTGCCTCTAGTAGTAATTTGTTAGATTCTTCAGAGGGATTACCCCAGATAAGACCGTTAATAGAAAAAACTGCCCATAATATTTGATTTATTCCTCTTGAGATGGTCTTATGTGAAGCCTGAGAGCTATCATTGACCTGATTTTTGCTTTGTTCCTAAAAGACTACTTGAAAGCCCAGTTGCTCCATGTGGTGACTTGGTGACACCATAATTCAAGACTTCAATGGCTACGTCTTATCTGCAGCTGTAGAAAGACCTAGCCACCAAATAAATACAGTCATACTTAACGGCTTCCGTAGAGTAATACTTCCTCAGCAGGAGTTTCCAGAGATGTTTATTCATTGAACCCTGCTAATGTGGACTGTCTTGTGTCTGTGAAGACTACTTCATCGTAGCTCAGAGTGACAGAGCTATGATGCCAGACGCCACCATCAAAGTTTTTGCTCTGCATTACATTTAGTAGAAGGACGTATGCTTAATAATAAGACTACTGGATGATTCATGCTCTGTCAATGCCAACTATTTGTTGTGATTCATCATTAGTACAGCTTTTTAGAAATGAGTGCGTCTTTTAAACCAACATGAAAGGAGAATCAGAGATGTCCTCAAAGGGCATAGAATAGTAGATTAAAAAGATCAGGAGTACCATTGAATACAGTCATGTAAAATAAACATTTTAGAATAGAAGAGTACCATTTTACACCACCGCCATGCAAACAACACTTAAAACTAAGCCGATGTTCTGTTTGCAGTATGAAGATGTAAGCATGAGGTGTAATATCGGCCCATTAGCTGTAATTTGGTAGTCGTGCTGGGCTAGCGGCGCTGAGAAAGCTTTTTGCCTTCTCTCTGCTACTGCTTGGCTGATTTGTTTGGAGTTTGATCTAATTCCTCTAGTTGTGAAAAAAGGCAAGTACTTCTGATGTGGGATATCCACATTATTACTTGTGGGGCTGCACTATAGCAAAAGCAGTGAAATAATATTGTATTACGTAGAATTTTGACTTATTTTCATTAAATAAAAGCTTTAGCCTAGAGTGATTTTATTGAAACAGTATGAAATTGCCTTTTTGTCCTTTCATTAGCATTTTTCCCCTTCTCCATACTGAAGAGATCTTGGTTATGATGATTGTATTATTAATTAATTATTTTTCTTACAAAGACCAGCGTACAGATCACTTTAGGGAACAAACACAGAAGATTTCCAAGCCAGCTATGTGATTTAACCACGCAATTGTTATAGGGGCTGTGTGGCTAAATGTGTTGGTCAGACATTTTAAAATGTATTAGGTAAGGCATGTTGGATAAGATGGTATGTTTTAAAAGACCAGCTGCTACACATGGAAAAAAAAGAAATTAAATTGCACACAGAAGCCCTTTCTCATGTCTGCTTTTAACTAGAAAGTTTTTCTATTTTTCTCTTGGTTAGCAACTGGTCTATTAAAAGTAGTAAAGACTAAAAATAATTTCTCTCTGCAATTTTGCCCCTTTTCCATCATTATGGTGGGGATGCCTCAGATGCAGAAATCATGTTTGTAGTCATAGTGTGAATCGTGAAGCACTTCTTTTGTCATTCCCTTCTTCTTGCCTGTTGAAACAGCCAGAACAGTTGTATCTGTGTTTACTTTAACAAGGGCCTAACAGACTGCAATGTCATATCTAAAATAAAACTATTTTTTTTTTGGAGCTGAAGGTTTTAGTCTAGGGTTAACCTCAACTTCCCATCCCAGTTCTGAAACAAACTGCTCCTGATTTTGCTAATGAAAGTCATATATTTTGGGTGAGACAAAGCACACTGACAGATACTTAATTTTTAATTACATATCTTCTAGTTGATGCAAATCTTTGAATATCAAGCCCAATGTGTGTATTCCAAGGGGCTTCTACTTGACACTGCACAGCCTGTGAGGCAGCCAGTGCTGGCAATGAGGAAGACTTGGGATGGTAATGACTTGGCATGGTTGGTTCCAGACATTAGGCCCAAATCCTAACAGTGATGATTTTAGGAATGCTATACCAAAAAGAAACTTCAAGGTTAAAATATTAGGTTAAAATATCACTTGTAATGATTTTTTTTTTTTAAATGCTTAAGCTCTTCAGCAACCTAAGCTATTTCTTTTCTTCCTGTCCTGTAAACTCTCCCCCATACTTGCTAGATTACATTTCAGTACAGCAAACTGAAACTTTAGATCAGCCTAAGTTTGTTGGAGAAAGACTAACCTCTAGCCAAATGAAACATTATCCCAGCAGGGATCTTGCATTGGAGGCCAATTCAAATCAAAGAACATCTCCTGTTCTGCCCCACTGGGAGTTCTGTATCCTTCTGCTTCACGTTTGGGTTTGCTGGTGTGAGTTTTTATTCTAAAGGTGTACAAATTTATGCTAAGTAGTTAATGGAAGTTTATTTATTTAAATTCTGAATAATGCTAATGTAAGACAGATCTCTACTGACACTATATGTACCTTTGAGACCTACTGTTAAGTTACCTGCTGGGTACCTCCGACAGTCTCCTTGGTGGAGGAGATGTCGCAGTTGATGGTCTACCTTTAGCATCTCGGAGGAGGTTGCAGCACGGAAAATGCTAGGAACCAGAAGGTAGCTAACTCTTCTGTTTTGTGCTTTGTGTTTAGTTAGTCTGTTTGTTTCTAATTCTTCTACCAGGTGCAAACCACAAAAAGAAAACCGATTCACAGGAAACTTCAGGAAACCCTTGTGAGCAAACGTCTCTCAAAGCGAAGACCAGCAGAAGCATTAATCCCCCTGGTGTGAGAGACAACCCTGGCAAGGAGCTGCCTGTGAACAGGATAATTGATGTGGATGGAGTCAAGCTGGAAGACACTAGCACACGTTCCTGCGATGAGTCTGAAGGGAACCTCAGCTTTGAAGGTTACGTCTCGGAACTGAGGTCTTGCCAAGGGAGGATGAGGACTGGAGTTTATCGGACATCAGACCTTCCCTCTCTGATTGCTGTGAAGAGTGAGAAGAATAAGGGCACTGAGAATCAGTATAAAGCTACTTTTGTTTAAATCTCTGTTTTTAATTAAGAGTTGTGGTATTTTTGCCTGGCATTGGCAGCAATGGAAATATGCCTTAGGGACATATTTCTGCGAGTTTTAAGTTGTTTTCAGTACCTGTTGCCTTCAACGAGCCTGCCAGACAGTCTGTTCTGATATGAGTTAGAACCTGTAGAATGAAAAGAGAAGTATTTCAATGAAAGTATTGAACTATTTGCTTTTGTTCTCTTACTGTTTATATATCATTTTCCCTGTCATGATTCTGTTGCACAGTGCAATTAAAATGATGATTTCCACCCCTACCCTTCTTGTCTTTAATAAAGACAAACTCACTTTAAGTTCTCCTATCGAAATTTTTTATTTAAGATGACTTAACTTTAATCTTCTAATGCTTTTCCTGGTCTGCAGGATTCCCTGTGTGTTGGTTGACTTCTGAAGTAGAAGTAAAATCAGTTACTGTTGAAAAAAGGTTATGATTATTTTATTAGTATCTTCCTATCTTTCTCATAACATTTGGGAAGAGGTCCAGGTGAAACTGAAATTCACTTTTAATTCACTTTTGTCCAATGGATTACCAGGCTTTTATGCAATAAAACCTTTGTTACACAAGCAGTAAGAAGAAAAAAAAAAAATCCTGTCCTGGGAATAACAGCTGCTCCTGTTGCCAGCACCAGTGCTGTTTTCTCAGCAGAAATGTATGTGCTATTTACACAGCGGTGGAAGAGCCATCCAGGTCCCTACTGAGTGCTGCTCTTGGTGTCTTGGCTTTGGGGGAAGGTGGATTTTTGTTACCGCTCCTCCAGTAAGCTGTTAATTGCCATTTAGTCTTCTTGTCGTTGATACTACTTTCAGTTCATCTTCTAGCCTTGGGCAGAGTTTTGAGGAAGAAAAGGTACTACTGAACATGTTGCTTTGCCACATTCTCCTTTTCCTCATTTTTCATTTCTTCAGAAGAGGTGATGAGTCTGAACAAGCAAAAGTGTACACAGAGAGTTCTGGCTCTCTGTTCAGCTCTTTGAAACAATATAAAGTATATATATTGAGACCTTTTGGTGGTTCACCGCTTTGAAGTTGCTTTGGGACTCAAAAAGTCATATTGCATAGCTCCCAGGCGGCAGAGCCACACAGACAGGAAGTCTAAAGCTGTGATTATTCACCAGCTTCTTTTTCTTTGCTCCTTCTTACTAAAACCTACCAAGAACTGTGAAGTTTTAGAATACCAGAAAATACTGGAGAGTCTTACTCAGTTTCTTAAACTCATATCTTTTTGTAAAACGAGAAGGAGCTACACAGAATTTTACAACAATAAAGTGTGGTTCCTAAAGTTTAAGAGTTATACATTAAATACTCCAGTGATATAAAAGGACATAGCACCCATTAGCTTTACAACTTTAATTCTTTTTTCATGATTAAGTGATTCTGCTCCTATTATTGAGGGAAACATTAATATTAGTCTCAACACATTGTGTGACTGAATGAGGATATGTGCTGTAAGAATAACTGGTGTTTTAAAAACTTCCAAGATTAAAACCCATTTGAGAGCCATGCTAAAATCACAGTGGTGGAGCAATGTTGGATGTTAGGGGAATTCACAATAGCATTTTTGAGGCTGTCAGTGCTAGTTGGTAGCTGAGTATTTTTTTCTCATGGCAGTGAATAAAATGAGCTGATTGTCTGAGCCCATATCCCACTGCAGCCAGGTATCCGTGCCAGGGAAACACAGCTGGCAGCAACTGAAATCAGAGGTAGGAGTGGGTGAACAGGCTTGGAAAGTGATGCAACTGGATCCCACACCGTGATGAACTGAGCTGCTGAAGCAGAGCCACAGTGCAGTGTGTGCGGGTTGGCTTTGCAAGCACTCAGCTTGTACCTGGGCTAGGGATAAAGGGGGAATAAAGGGATAAAGGGGGAAAGCTGTCTGTTCCTTTTGATCCATAGGATAGGTAGCTTTAAATCATACTGTGTATCATCTATGCGGGACACAACAAAGCAGTGACAGCACAGTGGTTATGAGAAAATGTTTAAAACATCTCTGTATTTTAAGTGGTTTTCCCATGTTTGCTTCTTATTGTTTTGGTAACATTTAGCTAAGAATTGCTCGTGCTAAGTTATTTCTTTGCACAGATAAATGGGCACGTTTATCCTATCTTCCAGCAAATTAGTAGCTTTGTTCTAATCAAGACCAACATTACACCAGTAAAGCTCAAGAGAGGGCTCAGTGACCTGTGACACATTTTGCACTTTTTGTGTGTTTTGGAAAATCAAATCTTGACCTCAAGCAGGTTAAAGCTTGAAACTCAAATACAATAATTGCTGTCTTTATAAATCCTTGATCAGTATTTTAGATGAAACCATCTTACATTGTGGAAGTGTGCCTAAGTGGTGTTTGGTGAGCAATATACAGTTATTTAACTGGAAAAAGAGACAGCTGAGGGGAAGTATAATGATGTCCTAAAACCCTGGAGTGCTATGGAAAGGGTGGACAGGGACAGACTGTTCACTCTCTTCTAAGACAAGAGTTAGGGACCATCAGGAGAAGCTGGTAGAAGCCAGGTTCAGTTCAAAGAGGTGGTTCTTCACCCCAGAGTATGAGACTGGTGAAGACCTTAGCCAAAGGATGTTGGGGAGGTGGGAAATTTACGTGGGCTGCACTAGTAAGTAGTTGAAAGAGACCTACTGAGGTTTGCTAAACAGTCAAAACTCATGGGATCCAAGAAACCTCTTGAGCTTGAAACCCCACAGCTTGAGCTGGGTTGTTACGCACGTGGAGGTTGGGTGGACACAGCTGAAGAGCATCTGGTTATCCAGCCTCTGTGCATCCTTAGCTGGTAGAGCTAGTTGGTTAATTTAAGATAACTGAAATTTGGTCTGTTTTCTTTCTGAACGCTGGTAAACTGAAGAAAAAGAAGGCAAACAACGACAACAACAAAAGCTGTTTTTTAAATACTGAGTGCAGCAAACTGGGTCTGACTCTATCAAGGATTCAAAGGAGACTCAGGCTGCGTGCAGGAAAATGAAGGATGTGGAAAAACGGAATTTTCTTTAACATAGGGAAAAATCCTGGCACAATGCCTGGAAATCCTGTAAACAAGGGAACATGGGAAAAACATTCCTCCCTGCTCTGCACTGTTATGCCAGCTATTGACATATTGTTTAAAACAATGACTTCTTAGCTAGGACTTGTGAAAATTCATTACTTGGACTCAGAAATAATAATATTAGTTCTCCATTTCAATATCTGGCAGAAAAGAAAAATTAAACCTGCTGGAATAAGTTGCCACAGATCATGGAGTTAACAAAAACAAATGTGGAGAGCCTATCTCTGGCTGATATTTTCCCCAGTTTTACTAAGGATATTGTCCAGTTTTAATTACCCTGTGACTTCAGCATTATAATATGGCTTTAAGTTACCTTATTATCCTGTGGTTTCCACTACTAATGAAATCGACTTGCAAGTAAAAAAGCAGCCCATTTGAAGCACTCCTTGGCAGTGTAATCCTTTATCTTGCCAGTTAGTTCTTAAAGATAATCAGGCTTTATGTGGCTTTATTTCTCTTTCACTTTTCCCAGTTTCCCCTTGTTGAAGCTCCACTTACAAAGTCAGTTCCTCTTAAGGCCACAATGACACATAAAACAGGAATTTGATGTTCCCATCCTTTTATGTGGATGAGGGAGATCCACTGACCTACAGCCTCAAACTGTAAAACATAGTAATGCCAGAGATAAAAACAAAACAAAACAAAACAAAACGCTTAGAAAATCCTGTAGCTTTCTAAATTTTATTTAGTAAACCAGTTCTCTCATATTTTACTCGTTGTCATGGCATCTGGGCTTCAAATTGTAGTGGTTGCAGCCTCACAGGCTCCACAACAGTGACAGTCTTCTTGTTTATTGTTTTAAAAGCTCTGTGAAGAATAGAAAATACACATATAGGCAAACTTGAAAAGGGACTTTCCCCTCAGGATTACTCTAGCAGTGCGCCTTGTCAACAGATTTGTGATATAACAGACACGCAAAATAAAAAGCTGCGCAATTTAGCTTTTGGGGCCTGCATGACAAATAACCGCTGTTTTATGAAGGCACATAAACAGGCTTTGCAAAGGGACTTTGCAAGAGATTTACTGCTCCATGGGAAGGAGCCAATACCTGACTGCACCATGCACTTTCTCATGCCCTTCTGGGGGCTATTTAGTGTCTTTTAAGGATGCTGGGTCCTTCTTGCACTACTTCTCCTCCTGAAAGTTTTGAGCTCTTTTTCTTGCCTTTGCTGTCATGTGCATTGTTTGATTTCTCCTCATCTTGTGTTGGAATTTACTTTCTTGACAGAAAACTGCCAAAAGGCAGTGGTTCAGCCAGCAGCCTCCTTGTCTCTTTGGCACAGAGATAATCATGAGCCCATTTTGCTTTTTTGGAAGTAGCTGATTTTCACCACAAAACTGAAATCATTGACTGTAGTTGTTTCTCTGCAGGGGTGTTTCTGCCCATACCACCTCTGACACAGTATTGCTAGTGAATATTGTCATTAAAAATCGTCTCTCTTAAGGTCATCTGTGGCTGGCAGACCAGACTGGTCTGTGGTAGCATGCTGCAGCATCTGCAATGAAACAGCCTAAGGCATCTTTTCTCCAGTTCTCAAAGATTTTGAAAAGCTTCCAAAGGCTCTGCTAGAGAAAGGCCCCAGCCCAACGGCAGGACCTCTTCAATAAGTGTGAGAAGCCAAAACTGTTGCAAGTCCAAGCCACTCCTCATTCCCCACCGCAGCTCATTGTGCTGGGTTTAGAAACGGCTGTATTTTCTGCATCACCAGGCAGATTTCCAAGCTCTGTGAGAATGTAACAAGCCAGTGTGACAACAGGGCTGCTCTGCGGATGGTGTGGGTGTTTGCCCTGCAGCAAAAACAAGTGGCACATCCAAACAATTCTCTGCCTGTGCTCTTGGAGTGTCCCAAGGTCAGCATTGTGGCAGCAGGGTACTGAACAACTGGTAGATTTGTGAATCATAACCCAATGCCAATTAAAACACAGGAAAAAACTTTCATTGATCTTACTAAAATATTTCCCTGCTGTAGACCCGCTGTTATCTTTCACCAGGTCCCTCTTGATTTTTTTCAGAAGACCATTATCTGCTGGGAAGTGCTGGATGATCAGGTGTCTGCAAACCTTGCCTGCATTACTCAAAATGTTATCAAATCCAATGCATTACACATGAATGAACATGTTTTCCGAATTGCTTGTGTGGAAGATAAGGAAAGAAAATTGTTTATATTTTTTCATCCTAAGTGATCATTCTGTTGAATAGTCTAAATATTGTGTTGTACAGTTTGATTTGTATTCTTGTTTTATTTGTGGTTGTGACTTTAAACTTCTCTATAATGGATTTCTAATATGAAAATGCACATTGAATTAATTTCTCATGCCTTGTCTTTCCAAAGTATTGAGAGATCTGTACCGCACAATGATGTGTTTATAGGATCTTCAGTGTGTCAAATATCTAAAATGTTAATTGTGTATTACTAAATAAATAATTTATACCACTGAAACTGATAGTGGCTTGTTGACATCTAATTTCAATGCAGGGGAAAAAAAAAAGTGATTTTTTTTTTTCCAGTTATTCACAAGGAAAAAAAAACTACATTATAATGACTACTGTACATGAACTTAAGTCGATGCATTTTAGAAAGTTCGCATTTTGTCCTCAACACTGGTTCTGGTGGAGTGTGACTGAGCTGGGCACTGGCAGCCATGCAGTGAGCTCTTGTCCCCATAGCCCAGCTGATGGGACCTCCTGCCATTTGGACCTAGCACTTACATACATCACAACTTTATTACAGTATGAGACAACTTGGAAGCAGACTGCACTTTATTAGAGCTTGCAAAAGCTCTATAGAGGAGCTTCTTAAACCTGGCTTACATAAAAAAATCCTTTAAAAGAGAGTTTTTAAGAATTCCTGCCAAATATTTATATACCTTAAAAATAACTCATCTTCAGGAATTTAATAATAGTGGGTTAGATTTTTAGCCTTTAATTAATTCCTTTTGCTTTATTCGAGCAAGACAAAGGAATTGCAGTCCTAAGGTATGGCTGTGGCTGCATGTTTTCCAGGTACAGACTAATCCCTCTTTGGCTGTCCTGTTGCATAGACCTGGGGTTGTCCAGCTGTGCAGTTTCTGCATGGATATATGCACTAAAACTTCTCTGCCTAGCTGCAATGTATGAATGCACTACCAGCGATCAAGAGTGGAACAACCTAGGGCTCAGAGGGTCAGTGTTTGTGTACATTGATGTTAATCAGTGATGTGATAGTCCTTAAATGGTTCCCATCTCATTCACCACCCTTGTCATTTGTGCTTTGAACACTCTGCCAGCGAACACCCTCCCAGAGCAAGGGTCTGTGCAGCAATTTGGTTACTAACATCAGAAAATAATGACTGATGGGGATGGGACGAAAAGTAATTCTTCAAATTCCATGCCAACACTGTGTTATCTGCATGACAATCTGGTACCAGTTTCCAGTAATGGTGCTGAATCCCTCCCATGCATCTACGCAGAGCTGTAAAGGCACAAGAGCAACTGCAAGCACCTATAGCCTGCACCAGGTATTCTTAAATACTTTGTGACTGCTTTGCTAGGACACACTGACCTGTATCTCTCTGCTCACCTCTCTGCTCATGGTCTCAAAACAGTGTATAACTTAGCTCAAGCCTCAGTTTTGGAGCAGGCTGGCGAAGAAATGAAAGGCCAGCTAGAAGTACATCTAATTTAAGTTAATCCTTTTGGAGTGGAGAAAACTTAAATCACAGCACAAAAATGAAGCCAATGTCTGTCTTCTATCCTGTGAGAGAGAACTGGGGTCTTAATGATTTGAGTCTTTCCTGAAAAGATGAACCCATGTTAAGGGAAAACTACCCTTTAATTACTATTCTCCCTCATTTAGAGACTTGCACAAGAATCCCTTTCAGTAACTATATTTGCTACTTTATGAATGACATAAACTCACATACCAATGATATTCACATAACTTCCACCTCTTCCACAATTTTAAAGTTTCCAGAGCCAGTCCTACAACTAGGATGAAGCAATGCCTGGCTGAGATCAGTCCTCTGTATGTAAAGCAGTTAGCTGAAACTTATTTGCAACCAGGAGATAATTGGTGGTGGTGGGCACATATCTTTGATCTTGTCCTTGCTAACTGGAGCATTGAGTAAAATGTATGCATGTGTGTGTTAGAAAATCCAGCACAATGCATGCCACAACTGCACTCCCTGGCGAGGGGGTGAATGCAGAAGCACACTGGTGCCAATCTTCATGTTGGAAGGTGCCTGATGGCCAAACCAGCCATCACAAGACTGACGCCATGCCAGTTTCCCGCAGAATGACGATTCTGCCATTGCATTTTGTCTGTTTGATGAAGAACCTTTCCCTAACCCCCAGCCTGAATCTTCCCTGTCCCAGCTCCATCCCATTCCCTCGGGTCCTGTCGCTGTCGAGGGAGCTGCAGGCCGCCATGACGCCTCCCCTTGGCCTGCTCTGCTTGGGGCTGAACAAACCAAGGGGCCTCAGCTGCTTCTCATATGTCTTGTCCTCTAGACTCCTCACTATCTTTGTAGCCCTCCTTTGGACACTCTCTAGTAGTTTTATATCCTTCTTACACTGTGGCACCCGCAGCTGCACACAGTACTTGAGGTGAGGCTGCACCAATGCAGAGGGCGAAAGGACTTGGCATAAGACATAGTATTCCTTGCTGTGCGACTCCGTAACTAACAGCACTGGGCCTTGTGAGAGCAAAGTCCACTTAAATTCAAAATAGGCTTAACAGAGCTGATCTGAATGTCATGATTTCCCTCCTAGGAGACACTGTCTGGGATCTTTTTGCCTAACTTTAGGTGTCTATTCTAAAGCTGCCTTTGTGCCCTGAACACAGGTGTTACTTTATGTAGTTGATAGAGATATAGTTCATCTTGTCTGTGGAATAAATGTGGAACAACAAATGAGTTGAAACATACATTTGGATGTGTGATCTGTACCTTAAATTTCATTCTTCTCTATTTTCTAGGTCTACATTGGAGCCTCAGTCCCTGCCTCAGATGTAGATACATATGCAGCAGGTCCCTTGAAGTTAGGTGGGGTGAATCTGATCTGCCAGTTTCTCCTGATGTGTGAACAATGTAAGTCAATGACAGCTCAGATTGTTTCTGCAGCAATTACACAGAGCAGCAATTACATTTCTGCAGCAATTACAAGGAGTGGCACTGGAGTTACAGGGAAATGAGGGGAAAAAAAGAGAGAGAAGGAAACACAGCAGGAGTATTGGCCACATTGTGCAATCTGTAGCCTAGACCTATTCTTGGGGCAGGCAGTGAGGCAGCGAGTGGTACACAAATCACTTCTGAATTCAGGAGTTGTGCATCAGAGAGAGAGCTGCTCACTGGTAGGAACCCCAATCTCCTCCTTTTATGCTTTTCCCTGCCTTTTTGGGGGGAGTGCAGAAAAAGTGTCCTTTAGGCTCTGTCAGGGACAGCGTCCCTATTGCTTTGGTGACAAAATTAACAGACAGAGTGACCAGTTAGGAGATGATGAGGGGGAAACATGAAAACAGAGAAAGTTTATGTACCCTCTGGGCTTTCTGCAACATGAAGGCCTGGGGCACCTTCTGCCTCTGCTGACCTCTTGAGGGCTGGTGGACCTCAAGAGGATTTTCTAACATGAGCGTAGTTGGGTTTGAACCCACAGGCTTTTGGCCTCAGCCACTCCCTCTGGCAATGAGTAACTATGCTGCAGTCTCTGAAAGGAGGAGGCTGTGGACAGATGATGGCAGAAGGAGGTCATACAGCAGAAGGGGAGGCCATGAGTAAGGGGGCTTTTTGTAGGCAGCAAGAGGGGAGCCCTGGATGAGGGACAACCATGTCCCTCCCCACCTTTCCATTATGTTACCAGCTTTCCCAAATGCACTGGGATCTATGGCACTGAGAACCAAGGGTTGTGTTTCCATGTAGATACAAGAGCTCTGGTGGGGAGAAAGGCAGTGTGAGGAGGAGGCAGGAAGAGAAAAGAAAAAAAGGGACATTCATGACAGATGGGGAAAGAGATGGCAATTTGTCACTGAAATAATAATTAGAAATACCTTCTGAGGACATCCCCTTAGAGGTTTGCCACAAGATTTGTAATGTAAAAACCCCAGGGAAAGCCTGGGCAAACACTACGCTAAATTAGCAGGTGGAAAATACAGATTAATAAATCCAAAGCAAGCATCCTTATGGTGACACTGCAGCATCCAAGCAGCCCTGCTGGCCCTAGGCAGCTGCTGCAGTGACACCGAGTGATGAGTGTGCTCCCTGTTCGTGGCTTTAGCAGAGGATACCTCATCGTGTGGCCTTGCCTGGTCGCTGTACTCAAAAGGCACAGTCAGAGGCTCTCCGAAGGGTGTTGCCTGGCACTCCAACCCTTGGCGCGTGAGCTACCTACAAAGCACAAAGTGAATGCTTATTAAGGCATCTGGTTTCCATACATATATACATATGGAAAAAAAAATATGGAAAAATATATATGGTTGTGTATGTGTAGGTTTCCATATAGGCTATTATTCGAGCTGCAATCAGAATAAATAAAGTGATGTTGTTGACCTCTGCTCCCTGTCCTGCCATAGGCAATAACCCTGATGCTGAGGCAAGCTGCAGAGCTTGCCTCCTTCCCGTGAGGCTGACCCTTACCCCTGAGTGCTCTCTCCAACCTTGAGAGGGAAGATTTCAGCTGCCTTCAGCTGCAGAAGTGGAGCCACCTTCCCTCACACATGCCTGACTTATAGACCATTTTAAAGTACGCCATGGGGGCGTCTAATATGCTAATGAAGAAAGTGGGTGGAAGAGCAGGAATTTGAGCACAGCTAAAAATGTACATGCCTAACAATTGCAAATCAGCCTGTGCTGAAGTTACCTAAATGGGTTGGCATCAGTGGAAGGTGGGTGCCTCTACACCTCTTCTTGTCAGTTTGCTGTGAGTACACGGCTAAAAAAAAATCATACGCCTCTCTATATGGACCTGCTGTTTCAGCCAGGGTTATCAGTAAAGGTTTATATCAAAAAGTCCCTACTTTCCACTCTTACTCAAACAGTAGGAGGAACAGTGTCTTCATGTAAAGACATCCCAGACTAGTTGCAGGCATAGTATTTCAGATATGCTGTGGCATCTGGGTGCATTAACAGATCTAAGTATCATCTTGAAATGGACTTCTAAAATATTGGTTAATTTTTGCAACTGGATTCACGTCTGGGTTGTGTCAATGAAGGTTCTGCATATTGTGGCTTGTAGTAAAGCCTTAAATCACTCACAGATTTGTGTGATTAAGGGTATAAAATCCCAGCCTGGTTTCCTTTTTGAAGCTCAAGCTCAGCTACTTTTATATGACTTGATTTTTCAGATCAGAACTAATGTTTTTTGGATGCATGAAAGAAACATTTGTAAGTACAGCTGCAAGTAAAGGCAGGACTCTCATAATACATAGCTGCAGTTGCAGTGGCTGAAATGTGATTTTACAGAGTAGAAAGCTTGAGGCCATTACAAAAGCAGTAAACAGAAAGGCGGACAGTTGAAAAGAGAAAAATCACAAGCAGGATATTGTCTGATACGACATCCTGCCAATGCAAAGCCAGGTGTGCCAATGGGGAAAAAAAGTGAAACAGAAGGTGGTGCTCACAGGATTGCATTTACATGCTGCTTAGTAGCACCCAGGGGTGCTTGCTGCTGCTGGGAAGGCTGTGGCTGCTGGGTGCTATGTGAGAGTTGTATGTCTGCTCCTGATATGAGCAGGCAATGAACTGTTCAAGTTGAGCTGGGGAAGGGAGACCAACACAGAAACCCTGTGTCTGGGGAGGGACTGCACTGCTGGTGGAAAGAAAGGCCAAAGAGGTAATCTCTGAGGGATTGCAATGACATAAAGGGCTGGAAGGTGTAGGTAAGCAGCAGGATGTGGGGCATGGTGAAGAGTGACATCTAATGAAAACACACTGAAGATGGTGAGATGCAGGGCAGAGGACCCTAGGGAGATAATCCCCGAGTCCAGGTGCAGATGTATTTTCATGGGGACTCACGACAGCAGCACAAAGGTCTGCAGAGCCTCCAAGGGAAAGACCCAAGCCCTGCAGAAGGCAATGGTGAAAGGAAGACCAGCTAACATGTGTACAGAAGATGTTTGCTCTACCTGCCAGGTGCTGGGGAGGTAGTGGAGGCTGCTGGGGAGGTCACAGTCTGGGATGGGACACACACAGCTAGCGTGTTGGGGTGAGGGATGAGGGTGGTGAGGAACTGACATGAAAAATAAACACGATAGATCTAAGAACAGATTCAGTCCCTGGAGAGAAATGGGAAAACGGTGCAGAGAACCCCAGAGCTGTGAGCTCATGGTTGAGGGAAGCCAGGAGAGGCGCTGGAGGAGTGTGGGAGGTGAGAGGGCTGAGGAGGAGTAAACATTTGGGTGAAGGCGTATCTTTCAATCCCAGCAGGATCTGCTACAGCGCAGCAGCTCCAAATCCGTGTTTGCTGGATCCCAGATGCCCAGAAACCAGACTTTTGCAGCTTCACTTTTACCAGCCTTGCTGCTGCTAGCAGCAGGGGGGGGATAGTTTGAGAAGGGATTGGTTTGCTCTCTCACATTGTGGCTGAGGTTATGAATGGCCGAAAATATTACCAGCAAAGCCTAGTGCAGGAGAGGATGAAACAAGAAAAGCTACAACCATGTATATTCAACATTCCCCCTCTCTTGCCCTCCCACAGATTTCTGAAGCTCCCAGGGAGAGGGAAGGAGATGTGACACCTCAGGGTGTTTGCGTTTGCAGTGTGCCCATGTGGAAAGCGGTGCCTTTCAGGTGCTACGCTGTTTAAGGTTCGTATGAATAACTCATCAGTCTGGGGCACTTTCCAGCTCGGTTTGAGCCAAAGCTTTTCTTTTTTCTTGCTGAAATAAGCAAACAAACAAAATGATTTCAGCTTTCTTCCATTGCACATGGCCTCAGTGAAGGAGGGCAATGGCTTTTCTCTGGGCTCCACTACAGAACAGGGAAGAGGAGGTGGATGGAGGTTCACTTCTTGCCCAGCAGTGAAGACCCTGGTTTTGGATGTCAGCAATCAGGTTGAAGTTACTCTGTTTCTTGAGACAGCTTTGACCTGTGCTCCTGGCACCAGGGTTCCCATCTTGTCTTATTTTAAAATCTTTAGAAAATCAGTAGCCTTGGAACCCAGGAGCATTACCCTCTGTTTTGGTGATTAGGATAGTCAGTAAGAAGGACAGCCACATTTTGATAAGTACTCCCAAAAGCAGGTGATGGGAATGATCTCAAGCCACAGAGGTAAAGTAATCCTGTCCAGCAGTGACAGCAAGGTTGTAAAAACAGAGGACACCGTTGAACCTTCAGCCATAGGACATTCCTCCCCAAGTCTGCTCAGTACCCGATACACAGGTGTAAAAGTAAATGGATGCAAATATGTTTGAACCTGTCTTCTCCATTTACGTCTAGTGAACTCCTTGATGAAAAAAATGCAATTTTATTATTTAATGCTGGTGGCTGACTCAATTTACTTTTTGTTAGTATTGAGTGATTAAGGATGGTTGTTAACATTGCTTCATTATTACTAAGTAGTTCAGAGTCTGGGCTCAGTCTGGGCTTTTACTAATTATTGCTAAATGTGAAGAAATAAAAGCCATTGCAATGTGGGAAGTGAGGAAAAGACAAATGTATGAGGCAGCATAATCAGTATGTGATATACCCCCTGCAGCAAGCATTTCTGTCTCTTTCTGCTCATTTATTGTGTGTTTATTTGCCTTTTCATTTTCCCATGATGATGTTAATATAAAGGGAAAATGACTGCTGAAACTGAGGGGTTTTAGCCTTTGATACAGAAGAATTACAGCTTGCAAACGTGACAAAGACTTCCCAGTCTTACTTTGAAACCTTTCATTGACTTCAGCAGTAGCAGAAGCTGGCTCTAAATGCATTTGGATTATGTGTGCTCCACAGGAAATGTTCAATATTATGTGCAGTGAATTTAAGAATCAGGACATGCCTTTCTTTAAAAGAAAAATGGAATTTTCTTAGAAAACAAGAACCAGACTCTAGCTGCAGTTTCACTGGTGGAATGAGCTGCAATACAGGCCCCATGCTTTGAAGCTGCCAAATAACATTGCTCCAACTCCAGGTCTTTCCTCTATTTCCTATTTTCAGATTTCCTCTATTTATAACATAAATATTCCTCTATTTATAACATAAACACTGAAGATATATATATATATATTCTCAGTCTTTTATGGAGCCTCAACTGAAACAGGCACTGAAAGAATTCTGAAATTTAACATTAGGGACTTTATCCTGAGTGTGACAGGGACTGTTTCCATATCACTGCTTCTCTTGTTGATGTTATGATATCTTCTCTGTCCATACACAACTGTTTTCTCCCGTTAGGGAAAGTTTCCTGCAGTATGCTGGAAATGATGAGTCACAGGCAAAGCGGTTCGAGAAGGCAGAGGAGAGCAGCTCAGTGGGCTGATCTGCCTGACCCGTGGGTCATCGTGTGGTGCTCTGCCTCCATCTCTGCTTAGTCGAGTCCCGAGGTCACGCTGCAATTCCCGTAAACTGCCTGAGCACCCGGGGTTGCGGCACCAATGTACATGAGTAAATAAAAAAGGCTGTACTTGCTGGAGAGTCCTAAGCTCCGTGCTGCTGATTTTGTACCCATTTCTGTTATTTTCATGCTGGAAGCTCTGTGCAGCTGGATTCTCTAAAGGAGAGAGTTAAAGAGTTAGGCATGAACATGTGCTGGGAAGGGTTGTCTTCTCTTCTTGGTGCCTTCGGGGTCTTTCCCAGCTCACCCAGCACTGTGTAAAGGTCTATGAGTGTTCTTGTGTCTCAGCTCTCTTTACCCAATCTGTTCCCAAACTGTCCCTGTGTGCAAACTTGTGCTGCTCATGACAAAAGCGTCAGATGGGAAGACACAAATATCTGCAGCCTCCCATGTTCTTCATTCTCATGAAGTCCCAAGTTCCCAGTACCCTGTGAGGTTTCTAAGAATTGAATACCAAAATTAAATCTCCAGTTTCTCCAGTTTTCTGAGTAGTTTCTTGCCAATTAAATATTTCTTCCTCTTTAAAAAAAAAAAAAAAAGGTTTTTTTTTTTTTAACAGATTCTAGAAAAAGCCTGTCAAAGGCAGGCAGACTTTCTCCTGGTTATAAAGAACGCATAGGGTCACTAATCACTTAATGTAATTTAAATTTTTTTTTCTCTCTGGCAGTAAGATCTGCTCAGACACCTCTCTGCTGAATCTCTGTAGAGCTTAGGGATATGGTTTAGTGGGGATTGTTAGCGTTAGGTAGAGGTTGGACTCGATGATCTTGAGGTCTCTTCCAACCTAGAAATTCTGTGATTCTGTGAATCAATGCAGGCAGTGTTCCTATAGTAGTTGGGGTTTTTTGGTGGTTCATATCTGTCTGAACCCTGAAATCACTGTTGGGTGATTCAGAGCTCAGAGGTGATTCCCATTACATGGTGATGCTCCTTGGGCGGCTCCTGGAAGCAGCCATGGCAACTGCTTGCTTTGATGTCTTCTTTTGCTTTCTGCCTGCAACATCCCTGGTGTTGATTCTTCCTTTTCCTTTTATTAAGGAACCAGTTTCAGCCAAAAGCTAAGAGTTGTGACTCCCCAGAAAGATGTTCTGCAATTCTTGCTTGTAGTTCAGTGCCACCAAACAGCAACCAGGAGCAGACACACTGAAGGGGGACAAATAATTTATTTTTCTACTTTCTTCCTTTTAGATATATGAAAAAGCTTTCCTACAACCTGTCTTGGTCACCACTGAAATGCTTTTGGTCCCAGAAGTAGATGGTTTTTATTCTGGAAAAGGATGGAAGGAGATTTTGAGTGTTAAAGAAGCATCTTCCTTCTTCTCTTGCTGTCCAGGCCTCACTCTTCTCTCTTTCTGCAGAGCTTTTGGGGACTTTGGATGGAATACTAACCAATGGCTCCCCTGTCCCCCCTCCACCCCTCCACAATTTTAGGAGCATAGATGCTAAGAGATGTCTACAGGTCATTGGATAGGAATTACTAGATTGAAGTGTAATGACCTAAGTCAAGAATGAGGGTAGGAAGTGGAAACCTGTGTGCCAGCTTTGCTAGGTGTCTCCAGACAGACCAGACTGTCTCTGCCTCTCATTTCCTATTTGTAAAAAGAGGAAAAATTAGACAGATCTGTTCTGTGAGTCCACTCTAAAGCTTTTTTTTTTTTTTTTTTAATTTCAAATCTTCAGGCAACAAACAATGCATAATGGCATAATCTTTTTCTGCTTGTTTGCTCTTTGCTAAATTTTGAAGGAGACAGTTTAAAATTTATGTGGTTCCTGCTGTTTGAAGCCTTACTGACAGTAGGAAAGTTTTGTCTATAATTCTATATCTGCATAATTGTACTAACAGGAGCTATTACTGTGATGACAGACACAGCAGCGTGATAGCACATCCAGTGGAAATTCCCTCCAACATGATAAACCATCATAGAAAAATCGTGCCTCTCAGTCCCAGGGCCTTAATGCCATTGTCGTGTTGGGGTAAAAGAAAAAATCACGCCACTTCCATAGCTGTGCCGGTGAAACTTCTAAGGGCAGAGCAAAACTTAAGCAAGGGCCATGTTATTCCTTCTACTGCTGTGGCTCTGTGGATGTAGGGTGTGAAGAGGTGTGGTCCCTGATTGACAGCAGATGGCTGGCAAAAGCCTCCAGCACAGGCACAGTTATACCAGCCAAACCTGTGGATTTTGGTTGTGGGGCAAGGTGGGGCTGGAACAGCCTCCACTGGCGAAATCTCAGTTTTAGCAATACTCTGCATCCCAATTAGAAGAGCTTCTGTGCAGCTATCGTGGGCAAGCACTTGCCAGACAGATGGCTTTGCTCAGGTGGCTGCAGAAGGGAGATTTTTGGTACACCGACTGTTTTGTCAGTGCTGTGTGTTCTTTCTCCTTTTAGTTTTCCCAGTCTGTTGCTCTGCAGGGCTGTTGTTGTAAGTCACAGCTGGGCAGGTAACCATCTGTTAATGAGTAATTCCTCTGTCTGATACTGGCATTGATCTGTTCCATATTTTGCAATGCAATGTCGTTTCCTGAGTGGGCTTGTTGGGAGCTCCCTGTTATTGCTATACCGTGCTTTTAATTAGCTCGTGAAGGGAAGATGGGAAGTGTCTGGGTGCTAAATGATTTCTGTTACAGGCAACATTGGATCAGCTGCTCTCGAGGTGTCCTTAGCTGTTTTATGAGCCCAGGGGAGGGAAGGGAGGATACTGCTGTCTATTAGAGGGACAGGCACTTTGTAACCTCTTTGCTCCTTGCGGTTTAGGCAGGGTATCTCACTCCATGGCATTCCCATCTACCCACAAAGACATTAATGATTAACGATAAGAGCTCTGCTTACTTAGAAAACTAAAATACCCTAAAGTCAAGTAAATTACAGTGCCTTGCGAAAGTTCCTTGCTGATTCACCCTCCTGCTTCAGCCCAGCCCTGGAAGCTTCCTTCTGCCAGGAAAAACCTTTGTGAGAGGAGAGTGAAGATGAAAGCCTGTTCTGCTTTCACTCTTGTCTTGGCTCTGGCTCTGAGTGGTGACTGTTTGAGGATGGTAAGTGTGATTCCTCTGCTTTGGAGTGGCTGATCTCCTACGTGCTGCCTGGCAGGACGATGTTGCCCAGGGGCTGAATGAGTGATGCCGCTGGCCAGACGGAAGGGAAGAGTGCTTCGAGTGAAACACGAAAGGGGTTTGTTAGATCAGGGCTCTCAGCAATGCTGACTAACCAGGGGCCTGTAGGATGGCTTGTCCCTATACATTTAAAGCAATTGCTTACATGCATGCTTGCTAGGGGCAAGAGTGAGGGGGAGTAGGGACTACTAAAGTTGTAATACTTTGAAAACGCATCTCAGAAGTGTGTTGGTGCAAGCAGGTACCTGCAATAGCATGGAAAGAGTGCTACCCCACCAGGCTTCGCTGCTAGCTGGTAACAACATGATGGCAACTATCTCCTCCTATTGCTGTTTTCATGCCATGCCTGTCAGTGTTTTAAACACATTTTGTGTCCTTTTTGGGGAATATCTGCAAGGCAGCTGTGGCACTGCATGGCCATGCCAGCTTGACTTTGCCAGTTTGCTCGAACACTGCTGTGGCCCGGCATCCACCATGGCCTAGCTGATAGCTCTCACCCACACTTGTGTGTGTCACGGTTAGTCTTTTATCACCAGCTAGATTAAAACTAGCTCAGGTGTTCTTAACTGATGCTATAATCCTGACTGTCCAAGTGAAGTGCAGAAGTATTTCTGTAGATGTTGTAGGTTGGAGCAGAGAGGGACATTCACAGTGCCAGGGACAAAGATCAGCCTTGGCTGAAGCCATCAGGGACTTCCCAGTGCAGACAGAATTAGCACAGAGGGTGAGTGCTAAAATTGTTTCTTCCCCAGAACTGTTCAAGCCTACCTATATATCTTAGCAACAGCTTGGCTTTACTGCTTGCTTACTACATTTTCTGCACTGCTCTATGTTCATCATGTGCTGCTTCCTTGACTGCTTTCATTATATTTTTATCTTTCTATGGTTCAGCTGTCAGCAGCTTTGGTAGCAGCAGCATTTTAGGTCTATTACCTTTTTTATTATTTCCTGTGGCTTCAAATCAGCTCAACCTAGTGATCTTTGCTTGCTGATTGGTGAACCCAGATAAAGCAGAGGTTGGTTTTTAGCTGATGTCCTGGGGGATACAGCTAAATGGAAGAAAAAATCAAAAATTTGACTTTTTTTTTTTTTTTTTTTAAAAAAAAGATATTATTTGTAACTGTCAGTTGGCCCCAAAATGCACGTGTTCTGCAGAGAAACAGGGCATGTGTCTCTTGTCTCTTGGCAGTAGAAAGATATAATGGAGCAGGGCTTCAGACTTTTCTGTACTGTGCTGGGTTCTGGTTTAACAGAGACCTTTCACTAGCCAGTGTTTACTTACCCTGGTTCATCAGGTTGTGCCCCCAGCTAAAATCAGGTGCAAATAATGAGATCTTTGCAGAAAAACTGAGAGAAACACAGCTTGAGGGCACCTTGGAAAGCATGTTTGTCTCTACAGGATGGTTCCCAGAGTGAATTTCTCTCTCCAATCCACGTTCTCTTTTTCTCTTTGTAGCACTACAAATCTGGGGCAGGAAGAGGCTCAAAACATGAGTTCACTCACCCACAAGGTACAAAGTCAAATCCAATAGGTTTCATGACAGTAAGAACGATCTGCCTGTCTGCATCCATGCTGTGCAAGCTGGTAGTAAGCCTGTCTTTGTTTCAACATGAATAAGGATTATGGAATGGTTATGACAATATTAATGTCTGCGTAGAGGTGAATTTGGGATTAGCTCAGGCATCTAAGATAATTTCCCTTCAGGTGGGGATTAATGCGAAGGTGCTGATGGGATTTTCATTTTTTTGAGCTGGTGTGACTTATGTTTTCTCACAACACGGTCAGGCTGTAGATGTGCAACTCCCTTTATTTTAATCAGAGCTGTGTCTGCCCTGCATTTTAAAGTACATGAACTCTTTGTATGTATGGGTTCAATTTCTGCCACAGCCCTTGATCTCTGTGTGAGACGAGGGTTTGAGTACCATGCAATTTGCTGCACTGCCTTTATTTAGATGGCACATTAAAAATCAGATGTCCTGGCTGTGTGCGGGCATTGCAGACTTCCAGTTTTAAAGCTTTTATTGCCCTGCATTTTTGCCATTATGGATTATATGAATTGGACCATTAGTGGTGCCTTTACATCTTAGAACAGTCTTTAACGACCTATGGGATGAAATATGTCTTCTGGATGGATGTGTTTTCACAACTGTCCTTGCTACATATAACAGGAACTATCATACAGCTAAGGTAAATATCTGAACATTTGCTCAATTCGTTCAGATAATTTTCAAATAAATTTGAAAACCACATTTCAAAAAGTGATAGCAAAGGGTCTTGTGGAAGCTATTTTGCAGTGGCAATGCAGAAGTGATGGGGTGACTGTAATTCCAATTGGCCAAAAAGGGCTAGGACCACCAGGCTGGGTTATTTTTTTTTCCATAGTGCTAACAACTGGCCTCAGCAGCTCTTTGAGATAATGTCAGGGCTTGAAATGGTTAACAGATATTGCAAGAGTGTGCAGGAACCCCAGCCATAACTGCAGGGTAAGCTCAGGACATGGAGTGATTGCACGTCGTCACCAAGAAATGGAAACATGCTGTGCTGCAGGCTTGGTTGTACGCCCCATTTCTCACCTACAACAGCTGTTGGCTTCCCATTCATGCTCCTGGTTCTCAGAATGGATTGCTTTTAGTTTAATGGTTAAATAAGCTCTGACAGTTTTCCATTGTCTTTTTTTATCTTCAGTCTCTTTCATTCTCAACATTCATCTTGAAGGATTTTTTTCTGTTAGACTCCCACCACCCATCCTTACAAAACTATCGCTGACTTGGCAAATGTAAAACTTGCCCTTTTCAGACACCAGTCCCATTGATTTATCTCCATTTATCCCAAAGGGATACAGAATTATCCGTCACCCCCTAACCTTTCCCTACAACCTTTAAAACCTTCTTTCCCCTGGCTGTTTCTATTTCAGTTTGTACTGCCTGGTGCCTCAATTGTTTTAAACAGATGTTACAAAGTGAAAGATAGCCTGAAAGGATACTACTTCAGAAATCAATTTAATATGCTATTACAATACTCCATAATTAGAAATGATAATTGCGATTAATGAATATAATTGGCATTTGCTGTACCAGAAATTGTAATGTATTTTGAGCTTGAAATGATCTGTGATCTTTACCACATAGCCCATTACTCTCTGTTGACTTAGTCATTATGTAGGATTTTTGGCCTCTTCTTATGCACTAGAAGTTGCAAAGACACAGAATCCAAAGCACAGCTGAAAAACTTGAAGTTATCTATCTTTACAATTTCATATAATAACATACAATACGTGTATATATACCTGTGGGCTGGTGTTCATGTGCATGATGCGGTTTTTATTCTTGTATTGCAGTGTTTACGGAGGATGGAAATTTATGCAAATTTCCTTTCCGGTATGGCGGAAGGCTTTACCACTCTTGTTTATCAAATATATTTTCCCAAAAGAAATGGTAAGTTAATGTTGTTCACAAATGAAGACAATGTTCAAATGAAAGTGTCATGCTTTTAGTATTTTAATCTTATTTTTGTAGTAACTAAAATGGGCTCATTCTTGCGCCCACTGAGGGCAATGCTGTTCCACTGCTGATACTCATGGTCCTTGGACCAATAGTCGTGCACAAAGGGGGGTGAACCCAGTTGTGGGGTCCTTAAAACCACATAAATCTCAACAACTGCAGAAATGTTTTTTTTCCTTGGCCTTCAGATTGGAATTGCAATTCTATCAGTGAGGAGAGCTGGTACAGAATGAGCCACTACCAGACAGCAACCCTCTGCTGAAGGCCAAAGGAGAGAGATGACCACCTGTAAGAAGTGACACTTTGTTAAGAAATTGGTTGATTTGTGTGGGCTGTACTTGTAGTGCAGCAGGGACAAGCTGATTTTTGAGGGAAGTTGACTTTTTCCCCCGTATCTCTAATTTCTATTCTGATTGGCACCAGACTCCTTTTGCATGGTGCATTACTCCTGAGTAGAGATTTATTCTACTAGTATGTTTAAGACCAGGTCTCCTAGTTTTGAGCAAAGGTTGTTCTTTCACATGTGGAAGTTGTTAGTATTCATTATTCATTTAAGGTTAAGGGCAGTCAGGTGGGAACCCTACTGCAGCAAGCACCGAATAAACAAGACTAACTTGCAGACAAACCTGTCTAATGAGTGTATTAACAGAAACCAAAGGCAACAAAGCAGGGAGTATATGGGCACCAGTAACGTGAGAATATATGCACAGATGACCTATGTGAAAGGCACATACATACACATTTTCAGGATGAAGATGTTTTGTGTAGTGTGTATTGCTGGCCCATGCAGGACAGAACTTGCAGGTTTTATGCTGCACTATTTTTTTTATTTATTTTTAGGATCTTTATTGTCTTTCTGATGGCACATCTGTTTCAAGTGCAAGGGCTGGTGTAATACAAACAACACAATGTGTTGCAAATGGACACAGAGCTTCAGGTTAGGAGAGCACATCTGATTGTCCTCAGCATCCAAAGATACAATCCAGACAAGAAACACCTCAAGGATTCAAGAACTAAAGGAAGGGAACTGGAATAATTTTCTAGTATGAAACCTGTCCTTGATGGACTGCAGCCACAATGAGCTTGACCTTTGGACCAATTTAATCTCACGCAATGTTTAAGATGAGTCTTGTTAATACGTGACACTCTGTGTATTTGTTTTTAGCCAGTTAGGCTACAGAAATGGAAAACCCGTGAATGTATGGGATCCAAGGTTAAAGCATACTTTAGAGCTGACCTTGGACACTTTGCAGTTGTGCTTCCTATTTTTTTAAAAAGCCATTTACAAGTGGGTAGATGAGGAGGGCAGCTGGAGCTGTTTGGTTTTGACAGGCCATTTAACCCCATGGTTGACCTTCTGGCCAGTGTTTACTCTTCTTTCATAAGATAAAAGCAATGCAGTGTGTGACACGCAGATGCCAGGAACAGAGCCCTGAGGAACTGTTGGGAAATGTGCTCTGTGCATGTTTGTGTGTGCTGGCATCAGCCCCGTGTGGGCTGATGGTGAAGGACTGGTCCCAGGGGATAGACAGGTGAGGACAAGGCTTAGCTCCTTCCTGCTGCTGCCTGTCCATGAGCTGCAAGCAAGGATGGAGATGGTGGGAGGCTGGGAGCCACCTGCCTTTTGGGAATGAGACCAGACCAGGAGAAATTGCTCCTTTTTAGATATTTTGCTTACTCTGCAAGGGTTCTCTGTAATAATTGGCTTTCTGTGCTTGATCAAGACCAAGAGAGTTCTGGAGTATGCACTTAATGAGTACATGTTCTTACTCCTCAGGTCAAACCTTAAGGCTTGACTCAAGGCTAGACTGTGAGCCAAAGCCTGCTTCCACTGGCTTTAGTTTTGTTACGTGCATTCTTATACTTCCTATGAAGCAGGTATAATGCACTAACCCGTGATGTTAGGTTTAATAAAAAGACAGTCCTGCTTCAGAAAGCATTTAAGAGCAGTGTCTATCTTAACACAATGCAGCATATCTCACTTCTGAAAGCTGAGATGTTGATTAAAAGGGCTAAAAGTGTTAAGAAGATCAGACGTGACCTTGATGATTTCTAGCATTAAACATTTCAACATAAGTCAGAGTTCTGACTGCAGTAACCTCTCCCTACTTAATTCTGAGTGCAACAAACAACATTGTATCTTTATAAATATTTATCGAAAACACAGGAAAGAAGACAAAATAATTGCAGTATTCAAATAACAAACTTCCTTTAACAGCATCCTGTATTGCATTCCCCTTTAATTATAATCTGTTTTCACAGATAAATTCCTATTTAGCATTCTCTTACCAGGTACTAAAGATGTCATGTAAATTCGCCTTTTGTGTTAGAGGAAAAAAAAAAATGCTGGAACTGGTGATGAAGCTCATTCGCACCTCCAGAAACACAAAACAATGTAGGGATGGACAAAATGGGGGTGCAAGTGCCAGGGACATCTGTGAGAGCAAATGTGGCTGGTCTGAACTGATTAGATCCTGTGGCTGCAGGGCTGCTGCTGAACCCTGTCCCTTTTGCTAGTGGTGGGATGAGCTCCCCTGAGATCTCAGGGCTCAAATCCTCAAAAGAGGGCTTTTTGTCCAGCTGACAGAAGACAAAAGGTAATGAATTTCAAGCTGGAGGGTTTATGGTAGTTGACAAAAGAAGAAGGATATGCAGGGTGAGCCAGGAGACACCAATCATCAGGCTTTGGTTTCTGCTGGTGCTGGCGGTGGTTGCTTTGGTGGTGTTTGGCAAAGTCAGGCTATCTCTCATGGCTGGGACAATGCCTAAGGAGGCCAGAGGGAACCTCCAGGCCTTGAACACAGTGATAGCACCAGACATGACCACGAAGCTCTTTCCTTCCACCTATCTGGCTCCAGCTCGGTGCTTTGTGTGGTCTCCAAAAGGTTTTATTATTAAGGCTCCCAAAATGCTCACAATGGATAAAACAATGGATAAAATAGCCTTTCTTCCATTTGTTCTACCTATCAGTTAGGCCACATCTGTGGTCCACCATTTTGTCTGTCCATTCCTGGTTCTGTTCCGTGTTGTTTATCACACATAGGTTAAAGTATTGGTTTAATCAACCCCTAGTAATAGTGTGCTACTGATTCTGGTGTAATTCAATATCTGTGTATTTAAGTTTTCACTTTTTTGTTAACAATTTTATGTGACAGGCTGATGTAAAGACACTTGTTATCCCCAAAATTTTGAGAGCGGGCATAAGTAAAACCAGCACAAAGAAAAAATAAGCTGATATTGGCTGGTCTGACAGCTGGAGGCAACATCCTGTGAAAGACCAAAATGTTACCACATTTTTGGAAAGCCTCCCAGTGAATAACAGATATGAAAAAAGGAAAGGAGGGAGAATAGTGAGGTAGCTTTGAGGATGTGCAGAGCTTGTCCCAAACAGTAAGAAACATGGCAGAATATAAAAGGCTTAAATGAATGTGTAGGAAGCCTGGCACTGAGGAGGCAGCCTGGCAGCCCAGGGCATGATCAACGCCTTTGTAGTCATTGTGGGATGATAAGGAATGAGGGGACAGATTGTGAAGAGCATTAGGTGAGAGAACCAGTGGGTTGCAGGAAGCCACTGGCAGAAGCAAAGCCAGGACCTCTTACGACAAAAAAAAAAAAAAACCACACAACAAACCTTTATGAAGAAAAAAATTGAGCTCTCTATTTGCTTCTAACGTGACACCTGCTGGACAGAGTCCAGAGAGTATTACTTTTTGTATAATTTTTCCCCCTAATAACAGGAATTTGCTCCAATTCTTTATGACAAATACTCAGTTAGTTCTACTTTTAGATGTATACGGAACCTTTTCTATTTGCCTCCCCCATGCTGCTCAGTGTAACACCACTCTGCTAAATCAATAATTATGTCATTCAGAAAACTCTCCTTCCCCATCATTACTGGCACAAATGAAATGTGAAGTCTGAGGCCATTTTGCCAACAGTAACACAAGTAACACACTGCTGAGAAGCACTTAACTCACTGCAATCTTCATGTGCTGTCGACCATCCTTTAAAAGAGCATGATGATCCACTTGCCACCAAAAGAGCACAGGGAAATTTCCATCAACTCCCAGCAGAATTGCAGGGACCTTAATGCCTGTGAGAAAGCAGCATCTTTAAGAACATGCTGAGTTATTTTGCATTAGAATACTAAGCACCTTTCTTTTTATGCGCCTTATATGATTGAGGTCAACTAACTTAACATGCGTGGCCTATTCAGAATCTCCATAGGAACCAAAGCATTTTAAATACCACATAGCATCTAGTTAAAAAGAAAGGTAGGGCAGTTAAAAAAACACAGATGTGCTCTACAATAAAATTTTGACCTAGCTTCTAGGGTCCTGGAGTGGAAAGATAATTTGATAACACGAGTGTTCAAAGTATAATGAAAATGCAAATAATAAAAACAGATTATCTGACATGTTAAATAAAGAAAACCTCTATTTCTTCCAATGCCCTGTAGCCACACATTTCCCTATGTGGTGACAGATGGTACAGCTAATATTTATTACAGAACCATAGAACCATTTGATGGTTTAGGTTGGAAAAGACTTTCAAGTTCATTAAGTCCAACCATTAATCTGACCTACTGAGCCCTATCACTAAACCATGCCCCTAAACTGTGTCCCTTAGGGCCATGTCCAGCTAGGGAGGATGTTTTGGTGGATGGAATATTGGGACAGGACGTGGACCTCTGGGGTTCAGGGTTGGTTCAGTCATGTACTCCCTGCATGACCTTGGGGAAACCTATAAGTAAGTCTACCTCTTCAAGAGGGGAATATGAACTTAGTGCTCGTGAGAGTGCTATGAGTCTTGGAGGCAACAGACAGGTAAAGGCAAAAGTGCACAGACTAAATGACCGTCAAAGTCTGCCTGGATGGTGCCTTGGTAGGGTTCTCATAGGCAGTGTGGGGTGCAGGATTCAACGTGCTGCTCTGCAGAAAGGAGAGGGTTTATCCGTGCCTTTGGAAACCACCCATACGTCAGTTATTTCCTCATTTTGTCAGGCAAACTAAAAATTAGAAATATTTTAAAGGAACTGAGTGTAAAATATGTTTGCTGCTGCAAGCCAGGAGAAAGTCCCTCTGCGGACAGTCTTCTGCCTCCGCAGATTATTAAAGGTAACTGGCAGCCATCAGAAATGGGTTGGGTCCTGTTTGGCTTGTTCTGTAATGAATAAAGGAGACATAATTTATTGGCTTTGGTTTTGGTTTTTATTTCTGTCTTTTGTTTTCTAATCTTAGAAATAGAAAGCAGATTTTTTTTTTTTTTAATTTTCCTTTTTCTGGAGGATTCATTGGGGATCTTAGGTTCTGCTTCCACATCTCATTCTTAGTCTGTATTTAATTTGAAACAGATGGGGCAGAGCATCTTTAACAACAACAAAAAGGCATATATTTTCCTCTGGTGTTCAGAGAGTTTGAATGAAACAGATGCTGACTAGGAAAAAAGTATGAATTTACATATTGCCAAAGAGCAAAGGCCATGTAGTTTCAATGTAAAAGTATATTCTTGGCCTTTCTGGACTGAGAGCAAAAAGACGGTGCCTGGCTATAATGAAGCAATGTTTTGAGGGGCACAGTGGTCTGTAGTAGCCCTAAGCCTGTGAACCCTCATAAGCATCTTCTGCTCTGTAAGATCTTTATTTAAAGCCAAAAATCCCAATATTCTGTGCACAAATTGCTCCAACAACAGCCGGGGTGAAACAGCTTCCCATGCTTGCCCTTCATTCTCTGTGATTGTGAGGGGTCCTCTTGCTTCACCTGGTGCAACATCCATGCTGTTTGAAGCTGCTCTAAGCTGCATCTCTAATTCCTTCCAGGTGTTCAACAACGCATAACTACGACCGCGACAGGAAATGGGGGTACTGCAAGTTGTTCTCCAAAGAGCAGACAGGTAAGGCAAACCATTGCCTAGTCACACCATTTACCTGCTTCCTACTTTGCCATCTACAGCAGGAAGGCAAGTGCCTTCTGTGCAGCTTTTATTTGGTATACACAGAACAAGCCTTCACACTAACCATTTCTGGGGTCTCTCTGTGACTCTGCATAACCATAGCTGTGAATTCATAGCCATTGAATATTCATAACCACGAGGCTGTGAATATCACAGAGTCTTTAATTCACTGTTGACTAACCCAAAGCCATGGAGAGAAATTATGGCAGAGCCAATATGGAAATCTGAGCTCCTGCTGAGCACAGAGGTGATCGTCTTCTCCTCCCTCATGCTTTGGAGGTGCCTTTTAGTTTTTCCCTAATCTAATCAGCTACGTTTTCTGTCTCTTTGATTATTATTTTTTTAGAAGGTACAGAAACATTTCACACTGTGTACAACATACAGCCATCGCTTTACAGCTGTCCTGCCTCAAGATCTCAGAGTAAGGGGTAGGCCTTCAAAACCAGTCTTTCTTGGGGTATGGGCTGCTTCAGAAAATACAAGAGGACAGATATTTCATTGCAGGAGAACCGAGGGAGAATGAAAGGGTTATTTAGCCAAGCAGTGCTACAGCTTCATGTGGATCACCCCACTCAAGTGCTATGATTACCTCATTGTGAAAGTCTGTCTAAAACGAGAAGCCAAGATCTGTGGCAAACTCTCCTTTCTATATAAGTCACTCCTAAGTGACACAGTGGGTGAAAGCACCATGTCCCAAGCATTCCTGTGGGGAGCATGCATCCCTGTCCTCAGCATTACCTCGATGGCTGGCTCTAGCATGGCTGTCTCCCCAGCTTCATGGGCTGGCTGCTTGGTGATCTCATTTGGCAGCATATGACATTCATTTTGAGGCATCTAACTCATTCATTTTGCAAGGAATATACACATCTAGTCCTCAATTTATACAGTGACAGGGTGGCGTTGAAAAATCGTATGTAGCACTGATTAGACTTGATGCCCCTGTGTCTATTTTTGGATCTGTGTCTAAATGTTGATCATGTTCCTCTGTTCTCCTTGATACTGCTTTCAGATGTGACCTGTCTTGTTTAGTCTGTGGAATCTGGCTGGACAACCTTATATGTTCCCTTCTCACTTTCAAACAAAGGACATTTTCTGCCATCCCCTTGCAGGGATTTCTCCATCCTGTCAGGAGACTCATTGTCAAACATATTACAATCTACCAGAGCACTTGAGAAGCCAATGCTGGCTGAATCATCCTGAGAGTCTCAAATTAAGCAGTGTGCAACATCATCATTTTAAACTTAACAACTTTAAATTATTTTCCAGCCTGGCTTTAAAACAGATCAACAGTAGATCAGAGACAAATGGCCTAACCCAAAACAAGCAGCAGTGCATGTGCCTTTGTAATGCAAGTGTGCCAGACATGAACACAGACTTTATAGACAGTTCATGCTTGCAAGAGTCAGGTCATGAAGGTTCCACTTCCTTATTCATGGGTGTCCTCCCAGATCGTGAAGTGTTGGAAGCAGTAACTCATGACTATTTTAATCCTCCAGTGAAACCGTGTCACAGTGGTGTCTGGCTGATGGCAGGAGGCTGTTTCAGTGTCTGAGGAAGCAGCTCGCCAAGCCCCATGCTTTGCATTTCCATGTTAGTGAGCATCCTGGCAGGCACAACTCAGGTCCAGCCCCACCAGTGGTTCTCCAGCACCTGAGAAATGCCCCTGGGCTCTGCCCTAAAGTGAATTTAAAAGGAGGGTTCCTGCCTCTCTCTTGTCTTTCCCCATCCTTACTGCTTTTATTTCCCCACTCCATTTCTTCTCAGAACAGATCTTTCAGCCCTTTTCCTTTCCTTTTCTCTTTGAAGTCTTGGGGGTAGAGTTTCTGTTGTGCTGTTTCTTCACTGCTGTGAATGGGTCCCAGACCACCCTGGCATCACTTACTGCTCCTCCTATGCAGAAAAACACAGGGCTTATAGGACCTGTGTCCTTTTGGGACCCAAGATAGTCCATTTGGCCAGGAAAGGGAATTCCCCAGTGGAGGATGGATTTACTGGGGAGCCCTCCATCTTCCCCCTCTCCCCACTGCTCCTCCAGGGGTTCCTCGTGCCACCTCTGTCCCGCTCCCTGCCCATCACTGTGGTCCTGGCAGCCCCATGAGCAGCTGTCTCCAACTCTTCAGCTAATTTTCAGCTGTTACTCTCTGTAGGGTGGTTTGCTAAAAGAAAGGCTTGCCAGCCCATCTCTTGATGAGGGCTGTCAGTGTACTACAACCCCAGTAAGGCCTTTCCCTGGTTACTGGTTCTTCTCCAGAAAGCAATGTGTGAGAGTGAAAAGGAAAAGAAAGAGAGGGATGGAATCATTGCTGGCTGTTACAAAGAAAATACTTTATTTCTAGAAGCGTTAAGGATTTTGTAAAATTAAATATAAAAGTATTGAGATGTTTGTTTATTTATAAGCATAGTTCTATTTTATTTACTTATGTATGTATGTATGTATGTATGTATTTATTTATTTTTTTAAGCAGCAGGCACTGTATTTGGACTTGGAAAAGGTTTAACAGACCACCAGCCATAGGTTAAAGAGTAAAAGTTTATGTTGAGTTCTAAAGGGAGGAGTGGCAAAATGGCTGAAGGGTATTTCAAGCAAAGGGAGGGGAGTTCACTTGGTGGGGAAAATAACTGGGAAGAGGGCAGGAGTCAAACTGAATAATGCTGATCTTCTAAACATGGAAAGTATACCATTTTATTGTGAAAAGAATCCCATTAATCTAACCTAATCGCACTTTTGGGGGAGTCTCAGCTGCTTTATAGGCACCTGAAAAGCAGTTAAAAGTGAAATTCTGGGGGGAGAAAACATCCTTGGCTGACTAGTGAGAAGTGTGCAAACTGGGATGGGAAGGATCAAAGACTGAAGCATGGACTCTCTCCAGGCCCAGAATGCCCTGTGTACGTGGGGAGTCTGCTTGAACCCATTGAAGCTGCTTGCAAGTTAGTGTTAAGCAAGCATTTGAGGCATCGATCCAGAAAAATACTTCTGCCAACTTCCAGAGAAAGTTTTACCAACAAGCCTTTAGCTGCAGGGTGAAGTTAAGCTTGGGTATAAAGGCTCTGCTGGAGGGAGATGTTAGCACTGTGCAGTACAGAGCCAGAGCTCACAGAAACAACACCTGGAGCGCTTGTTCAAAACCCCCTGAAATTAGCAGGAGCTTTATCGCTGCCTTTGGGAGATATTTGTTCAGGTTTCTAGAGGATCTGCCTTTCCTGCCCCGGAAATCCTTTGGAGAGCATGTGTAGTATCCGCCCGAGGTGAGCACCTTCATGGACATGGGCCAGGCTGTGCCTGCATGGCTCAGATTTATACAAATATATAGGCATACATGCACAATGCCCTTATGTACGGGACCTCCAGATCTTGGGCAGCCTGTTAATATTACTGCTCAGGCTGCTGAACGTCTGGAAATCTTGGACAAGTGGCCAAAACCCTGATTTGGAAAAAAATGTCAGACAGCCAGACACCAAGTTCTTTTTTTAAGAGATGTTTGGACTGATATGGAAAGAAGAACTAGAGAATTAGTGCTGTGTGGGCTGCGCAGGCAGGAGGAAGAGGCACCACTGCAGGGGGGGCTGTGAGGAAGAGCAGCCCCTGGGAAAGGTGGGTGGCAGAAACAGAAAGTTTTTGTGGGCAGATATGGTTAGACAAGGCAAGACAAGGCTCCTGCTCATTCAGCAGAGCTTCAGAGAGGTGAAGCTGAAGTCAAAGTGACTGCTAGCAAACACAGAGTGTTTTTCCCATGAGAGTGGGGAGGTAATGCTGGGTGGCTTTAGACATTGGCTGAACAAGCAGGGACTTGGTACTCCCTGGTTAATGGTGGGCAGGATTCCTTACAGAGAGGTGTGAATTGTCCGTGTGCTTAGAAGCATCTCTCAGAGGTAGAAGTTGGTCCTGGGCTCCAGGACAAGAGGGGAAGGATGCAGAATACCCTGGGGAAGTCTGGCAGTGCGTAGGTGTGATATAGTGAGGGACTTGGACTAGGAAGGAAAGGAAGGGATGTTAATGCTCTTTGCAAGTTTAATGAGGGTACTGAGCACTGCTGCACCAGAGGATGGCCTGGAGACCAACTCATGGTTTGGACTTGGTGGGTATAGGAAATACAGAATTTGCCTTTGAAGAAACATTACGTCACTACAAATTTCATAACTATCAAGCAGCATGAACAGAAGAATCATCACTGCCTTTACTTGCTTTCCCTTGATGTTATCCTGGAGTGAAACTACCAGTGAATACACCCAAGGCTGGTATTTACACCAATTACACCACTCTGTCCTGAAGTAAATATTTTGATAAGTGCAGGGGAACCTTCCCATTTACACTGCCATAGCCAAGTTCAGGATCTGCTCTTTCATGCTTCACCTCAGCTCTGTATGTGTGTGCCTGTGTCTTCATACATTACCTCCCATGTTTAGGACCACACTTTAACCAAAGGAGCACTTGGGTTGAATAACTCTACAGCTGCTCTTGTAGAGTTGGACTAGCTTTAACAAAAAGGATTGAAATGCAGACAAGATGTTAGGCTAACTCTTCCACAGGTGTAAAATATGTTGTTGGTTGACTTCAGGGGAGATACTGTCCTGGATACTATCTGGAATCAGGAGCTCTGGGTGGCCAGCTAGACTCACAATTTTTGTTTTGATGGAAGTAGAGCTTCCATCACAGGGCTGAGAGAGTCGTCCTGGTGCACCCTCTTCTCTTCCAACCTATTTTCCCATGATTTAGAAAATTCCCGTACAAACAGATACACTACTCCGGTCCAGCTCAATTTCACTTGGCCTGATTTATTTGGATGTGCCCTTGTTTTGCTTCAAAAGTTTTTTCCTTTGTTCCGGCTGTCCTTTCATTTTAGACATAATCCAAAAACCCATAGCAAATTCCTCTGTGGAGGATCATCCTTTGTGTCATTTGAAAGAGAAGATGCATAATCCCGGTTATTTCTGTTGAAATGCGAAGCATGCAGGGCGGTAATCCGGGCAGAGGCAGAGCTGCAGCCTTCCCTCCCCAGTGCAAAGGCACAGCTCCATCTTGTGGGCATTCAGCCCATCTTCTTCCTCACCATACAACTTCACGCGTGCCTGAACCCACCACCATGGGACAAGTTACTTTGGTGGAGAAGGTTCAGCACAGTGGTTTGCTCTCCTTTTTAAAAAAGCTGGGTAAGTATAGCTGCTCTGGAGCTTAAAACAAAAACAACGTGAATAGTTTGGATAAACACCGTTTTAGATTCATAGGTGGTATTAAAACCACTGTGCATCGAACCAGAATGGTTAAGGTAACCAAGCCGACGCCTAACACAACAAAGCACGGCTTATCTGGCAGTCATTAACAGCAGCTTCTTATGTGGCCTGCCTAGATTACTGCGCAAACAGCCCTTGCCAAAATGGAGGGACCTGTTTTCTCGCTTACGGCCATAGGATGTACCACTGTGCCTGTTCTGAGGAATTCACGGGAAGGGACTGCCAGATGAGTAAGTATCTTCTTACACGAGTGTTACAACATGAAATACGAGCAGTAAGTAGAGCTCATTAAAGTTTGCTTAATGAAAAGGTAGTGTTGTTGTGATGGGAGAGACCACTGCAGCATGGATGTTTGTGTAGGCGGATTTCCAAATGGTTATGACAGACAATCCATTAGTGACAGGACAGCTGAAAATAGCTTGATTATACAGTTGTAAATCCAAGCATGCTCTGAGCCAGTGAGATATTAAGTTATGGGAAACACAAAGAGCCTCTTCCCCTCCCTTTGCTGTTTTTAAGATTTAAATATCACTTACATGTTTGGAGAAGACTAATAATACCATCTAGTAGGTAGGGCAGGGAGACATGAAAAAGCAGCAGCATTTCAGGTGACGCCTTACTGCTTGTGCATATGCAGACACGGGGCCATTTCAGCTTCTCCTATGATGTCAGCCTTCCACCTGTACAGCTTCTCCACCTTCAGGGGAGTCATTTCCAAAGGTGGAGGAGATTCAAGCCGAAGAACTTTGTTTGGGTCATTTCTCCAGTTTTGTGGTGGTGTCACTCCTCCCTTGACATGCAGTAAATTAGGAATTTGGCTTTTACAAGGGCTTTCAGGTACACTTGCTGTTGTTTAATAAAGGCTTTCTCCTGAAGCTCTAGACTGTCTCCCACCATAAGCAAGGATGCCCTTTTCAGTGTTGGTGCTCCACCGTCTCCAGCGCAACCCATTGCCTGTGACTGACACCATAAAGTGTGACAGACACAGCAATACATCACTGATTTTATTTTTTGTATTTGCTGACTGAACTTTTGGGAGGGCTGAAATGATGCTGCCATGTTAACTGAGCTTTAGGAGAAAGCCACCTCTGCCTTGAGGTCCTTAGAGCTGTGGCTTAGCGCAGCCACACCTTGGAGGCTGGCTTCTTTGAGAAGCACCAGCTGTCAACAAACATACATCAATTCAACAGGAAAAAAAGGGAGAAAGGGTATGTGGTGCTGCCTCCTGCAAGAAATAACCTCAGAAAGCCTGTGATGTTTTTTAAACTGTGTTTTAGGGAAATGTTTTGACAACAGTCTCTATGAGTACTTTGATGTGGGCATGACCTGGTCAAGAGTCCAACAAGGAGCTGTGGAGCAGTGCACATGTGTGGATGGCGAGATTGAGTGCCAGAGTATCAAACATGAACGTAAGCACACTATTTTTTATTGCAGCTCTTGACCAGCATGGGGGATAAATGATAGTAAGGGTGTCAGGGTCTGAGTGGTGTTACTAGAGCCAGGCTGCTATTGCAGCTCACGTGCCCTTCCCAAGAGGGCCGTATCCTCCCATGTGTGAGCAGTAATGCTGACCCAGGGAATCACTTTAGTGTGTCCATCTTTATTAAATGAATTAAGCTGAATTTTAGTGACAAGCCTTAGTGCTGTCCTTGACGGAGATTCAATCCTGAACTGCAGTGCGTAGGAATATGCATCAGATGATACAGTAGAAGTGCTGAAATTTCTGACTTTTCTCTCTTCCAAAGCTGTAAGGTGCCTGAGAGACACACCCTCCTCTACTCTTTCCCTGCGCACCTACAATTACTTGAAGTTACTGTTTCCTCTGAGATTTCTTCCCAAGCCTATCCCAGTGTGTTAACTACTTGCCTCCAGGATCCCATTGCCCTGCATCGAACCCAGAGTCCCCATGACTTTAGGCTCAACATACTCATTTCCAACCAGGGTGATGCTTAAGTTGTGAAGCCTCCACCTTGTTTTGGGCTCCCAGGTGCCAGACAGAGTTATCCAACTAGCTGCAGGGCATGTGCTCCAGGTTGTCACCTATCTGATGAAGCCATCATGGCACCTCCCTTTTGAAAGGATAGATGGTGGGAAGCAAAAGTATGCCTTACCTCTGTGTGTATGCTCCAGTATGGCTATTGTGTTATTCAGTCCGGCTGACTGGATCCACCCCCCTTGACTACCAAATAACTTAGAGTACCAAGTAAGCTTCACAGAAGCCCTTTGAAGTAACTAGGTGCTTTTATTTCCACCTTACAGAAGTGGAAATTGACATATGGAGAGAGTTGGTGGCTTTCTAGGACAATGGGAGTCCTTGGGAGAGCTTGTAAATTTAATAGGACTTCATATTTCCTCGTTGGACACCCTAAATATTTGGCTGAGCTTCCTGCTAGATACCTCGTTACAAATTTCAACACAGCTCTGTGGCAAACTTGGAATTGGCAGAACCCTCTGTACAGAACAAAATGCTAATGCCAACATCATCACCACTGGTAATAACAATCACCACCCCCTTTTATCTATTGTTCATTAATAATATTTTTCAATGGCTATGCTGACATTATCCAATACAAGTGAAAGCAATGAGACAGACCTCAGTGGGCAGAAATCAGCGTAGTTTCCTTTTCTTCAATTCATATCAGGTGTAGGTCTGAGATGAGTAAAAAGGAAAACCTTCCTCAAAATATATATGCAGGAAGAAGATGTACTAAATTAAGGTAAAATGGATGGATTCTCTTGAATTGCTTGTATCTTTGATTTAATCTTTGTCTTCTGCTTGTAGGTTGTGTTCGTGATCCTTGCATGAATGGTGGAGAATGTAAAATGATTACCTCCAGCAGGGAAATCGTATGTGATTGCAAAAGAAATTTTGTAGGAAAGTATTGCAATATTGGTAAGTATAACAATGTTCTGGCGGGCAGGAAAGTTGGAATTTTCATGTATGTGTAAGCCTAGGGATTTTTTTACCTCTTTGTTGTATTTTACCTTTGCAGACATTTCTTGTAATAACAGAACAGTAATGTAGAACTTCACAAACAATTTTTAATGTATTCCTCCAGTGTAGAACGTGACACACTCTTCTTCACTGAAACACTGCTTCTAAAAATATTTGTTCATGTCCTTAACTTTATGGAAAATTAAACACAGAAGTTTTAATCTAATTACTCATGTCCATAAAACTAAGTGCATGTGCCCATTTTGTAGGGTCAGAGTCACAGAGCTGTTACCCAATACAAATGCTTCCCCATGGATTCAAGCATCTTGTGCTGTCCCCTCATGAAATAAGGAGTTGTGCTCTAACAAAAGCTAGCAGCTGGCTATATTTGGTAGCACGAGGTTGTTGTGAGATGTAGACAGAGATAAATGTACACCCTTTGTTTGGATTATTTTGTACTTCAAATTAATATCACATTTAGCTCTGTACAACTTACCTAAAAAATTCTTACTTGTACTGGTGGGTCAGGGAAGAGAAATCTGCCCTTTGGTGTCTGTGTGCTAGCTCTCTGCTGCTTCTTATTTGTTGCTGCATTGTTTTTGGTATAACTTCACTGCAGAAGATTTAACGTTTCTCACTGCAAGGGTTACATCTGTTTGTAAAGCTCACCTGAACACTAAATCTTAAGTTGTATCAGTGGCTGCTTTTTAAATACCAAAGATATTAGGCATAATTTATAATAGACCTGCACTCATACCAGCCCGTGATTCCAACTGACTCATTGGCTGTGGCTTTCAGTACATAAACCCCAAGACTTTGATCTAGATTTCATCAAAATCGAAGACAAGGCTTCTGGAAGATACGGTGGGCACCTAGTTGGTCTGATTGAGTGCTTGAGTTAAAAAATAAACAAAAAATGAGAGCACTAATATATAAGTTGGTATCTGGTAATCTTCTCTGTTATTCTGGTGGTTAACAAATTGTGCAGCCATCTATTCAAACTGGAAAAGATCTACTTGGGAGACCGGCAGTACAGCTAGAATAACAGATATCAGGAAAGAATTGGCAAATTGAATGGTTTATGAACTGGTCCTGAACCTTCATTTACCAGATACCTGTTTAATCATGTGAAACAAGTTTGTGACTCTTGGAAGTAGCTCACTGTAGCTCTGTTTTTGTCCTTCTATTGCCCCAGTGAGATTTTTCCTGGGCTTTGCTGCTCCATGGATTTGGGTGGCAGGACTGCATGTATACAGTGCATTTGCAACCTAATATCCTGGGGAGGACTGCACACTGCTTCACATGAAAACACTTTCCAAATTCCTATTTAGTTATCAACTTCCCAAGCCCAGAGCTGCAATGCTGTATGTAAACATCCACCAAGCATGTCTGGGATTGGGAATGTCAGGATGGCAGTGTTGTAGCTGTAATACTGGTTTTCTGTTAGACTAGCTCAGAACAAGAAATAAGCAGGTGCTCTTGATTACTTGAAAATAATAAAAGCAAACATTTGGTTTGCTAAACAAATGGCTTTAGATGCTTACAATCCATCTGCATTCAGCTGCCTAACACCCCCACACAAAACGGGTACTGAAGGATTGTGTTTATGTGTCAAGGGCTTACAAAGAAGTATAAAAATGAAAAAAAAAAAAAAAAAAAAAAAAAGAAGCCTCTTTGCCAGGATTTAGTCATTCTAAATTAATGCAAATAAATTAGTTCTGGAGTCTACTGACCTGATAGTGCCACCACTCAAGTGCAATGGTATTTTGGGGAAAGCACAGGGAGTTTGTGATCTCACAGCACATGGAACAGATTTCTAAATATGTGTTGGATTAATTTATTCTTCAAACCTTCAATTTGTTGCTGTGAGCACAGCTGGCTTTTTTTTTTTTTTTTTTCCTTTTTTTTTTACAGTCTTGTAGTTTCCTTTGTCTCACAGGACTGAGTTGGGAGGTTACACTTTAATCTCAGTAGCCTCTGGTTATAATGCTCGATTTAGAGAAAGTTGCAGTGTCCCCGTCCCAGTGTCTATAAAATTTACTTTATTCTAAATTGTTCATTTGTAGAGGCAACTTTAAACCCAAGTTGTGATGTAAAGATGCCTTAAAAAAAAGGAAGGAAGGAAAGAAGGAAGGAAAACAAAAACAAAACTATTTAATGGACGATAAGTACCCCCAAATGTTATTGGGCTGTGATGTGATTGAGATCTCTGTGATCTGCCCTTGACTTCTACAAAAAATAACCAATCTTCATGTATTTCTAATAGAAAATCAGCTAATTTGTCTTAACATCATACTCACAAATATAAATAAATGCAGTGTTATCCGGGGTGAGATCACAAATCTGAGTACTGTTGTGCCTTGAGTACTGGTAAAGTAGAGGATAATTGAGGAGTAACGTTACTAGCAGGAAATTACAGAGAAATACTTCTGGTCTGAGGAATTTCTCAGCAGACCACTGGACATTCATATTTGATAGACCTTTACTTGTTTTCCACTGAATTTGTCTGAACTTTATAGAACTTTATGATTTCACCTTTCAGAGCATGCCATGACAAGAAGTTCCAGAATTTAAATAGATGTGAAGAGAAACAGTATTTTCTATTGTTAGCTTAAAACCTACTCCCTGATAATTTCATTTCCCCCCACTTTGTACTGTGAGTAACAGAATAATTGTAACTTTGCAGATACCTATTTATCTGTCCGTTGATGGTCTCTTTTTCAGACTACGGGGTCTTGATCACAGCTTAAAATCATTTTTGACAATTTTTATCATTTTCTTGCAAACAATCGTTACAGATATTGCCAAGCTATTCTCATAATGGCCATGCAGTTCTTGGCAAATTGTGAGATAGATTAAAAAAAAGTATGGGTGGTGACAAATGTAACATAGGACATGTCTATAACAAAGGGGATCTATATACAAAAGACAGTTTCTAATATAGATTTCTATTTTTTTGGTAATAATAATTTATTTTCTAACCCCTAAAGAAGAATCCATCATTATTAAAGAAAGACCTGACATTTAAAAAATGTTCTAACACAGTTTCTGCATAAGATTTTTGGAAAGGAAAATAGATTACATCACTAAAAAGTCCCTCCCCAAACAGATGCTGTTTAAAATTATGCAGGTATACACTTTTAATTAAGCTTAATTCATAATAATAGCACTTACATATGTATTTGTAAATTAAAAAAAAAGAAACACGAACAAGATTTTGTATAAAGAGTAACTGTGGAGACAGAGCTCTTGATGAGGGAGCTCTGAATCCAAGCTTTAAGTGAAAATTCAGAATTAATTATCCAACCAAGAGTAGCAATGGTCATCTTACTGTACAGAGAAAGTCACAAAAAGGGTTCAGAGTCAGTACTTTGGCAGTAATAAAGGTGAGAAAGAAATGAAAACTAAGAGGCATGTAATGGTGATATTTTATCTGTGGCCCAATCTGGCATAGAGAGTAGGGGAGAAGGGAGGGAATTGTGAAGATGCTGAGGGAGATGTTTAACTTGAGAAATGTTTAACTTCATTGGAGGCAATAACTCATGACAAACAGTAATGAAGATGTAATTGTAAAATTACTTTGATATTTCAAGTTTCTTTGAACCAAGAGAAGCCATGGTAGAAATGTTCCCTGAATACTAAGGGACACAAAGCTAAAGAATGAGGAACAACTTGAACAGACGACAGATTAATCATTTATACTCGGCATTTATGCAGATATTAAAGGGACTTGGAAGGTGAAGGAAAGAGACATAGATTTATTTATTTATTTATTTTTAAGAAATTGGTGCCTTTAGACTTTTGGGGTCGAAAAAGCACCATTGTATTCATACTGCAGGCCTTAGTTGAAGTGCAAGTAGGAACTGGTGTATATTTGGCTTCCTTTCTGCAATAAAAACAGTTCCTTCTGACTGTGGAGTGCTTGCTTTAGTATTGTTTTGGGGTTTGGGTTGCTAGTTAGTTTCGTGGTCTCAATGGAATTTTTAAATGTATTCTCAATTTATTGGTGAATGTTAGTGGTGTATCTTTATCCTCTAACTATTTGCCAAGCCTTTTCCTGAAACACTTCCACAAAAAGTCATCTGCAGATGACTTTGTTTTGCTGACACTGAGCAGAGAAATAGTTTGCAGTCATATGTGGATAACTGAGGTGGGTTTCGTACCACATATGCCAATGGTTTGTTAACTTTTAACTAGATTTTTGGGGTGCATTAGGTGGTACAATGGTTTTGATGGCTAGCTGGGGTTTATTTCTGTTTCTGTTATTGTGGTATTAGGGTTTAGCAATAATTCAGGGTCTGTTCTTGTGGAACTATTTACAAAATTTAGGTAGCTGTGTATTAAAAAATCAGAAATAGTGTTTGCTAGTAGTTTGGTCATGGTAAAGCATGGGGTTGTTGAAGGTATTTCTGAAAACCCCTTATGTTTTCCAGTGGTGATGGTTTTTCTTTTCTTTTTCTTTTTTTCATTTCCTTTTTATTTTTTTTTCCCCTGCAGGCTATTGGTAATGGAATTAGAGGGACAACATAGCTTTAAAGCAAGTATGAGTTGGAATGCTAATTGTGGAAGGTTTATGGTTATATAAGGAGATGTGTTGGTTTATGTCAGAAGTAGGTTGAAGAATTTTAGAAAAGTAAAATGACAGAATAGATGAATATATAATTATATACAAGAAAAACTCTTGGCCACATCTTTGAGTAACTGGGGGTGTTTGAGTTAATAAAAGAAGTTGAAAAAAAAAAGAAAAAGAAAAAGACAGCAAACCTACCCTCTTAGTGGCTGTTTTACTGACATAGTGTGTTTGCAGTTTTCTGCTAAAAAAGGTACTTTCGTAAAGGAAATCTAGCTCTGGAGGCTGGAGGGAAAGTTTTAAATCTTTCCTTCTGAAGAAGATAGCGAGAAGATAATGAAAACTTTTTATGTTTACCAATGGCATTCTATAGCATCATTTGATATGGTTTGGAGAAGTGACTAGATGGTTTGCAAGCATAAAGTTTATGGGTTCCCTAGGAGGTTGTGCAAGGTTAGGGCAAGGTTTATAAAGGCAAGGATAATGAAGAGGACGCCTAGGGTACTGTTGCAGAAAGTACTGGTGCAGTAAAGGTGGCTTGGATTTTTACCAGATTTTGAATTATTTCCAAAAAGGCTGCTGGAGCTAGTTTCATGGAGAAAAACTAGGTCTGGTAGGCTAAGATCTGAAACGGTAAATGGTAGGAGGAACTGGAAGATGAAGTATATGAGCATGTCATTATCAACTGAAAACGCACCTCTGATTCACTGCACTAGGATATATAACAGATGGTGGACAGGAGACTGGTGACAACTGTGGCTTCACAAAGCAATGTTCATTAGGCACTCTTTATGGAGATGATGAATGTGAGTGGAGATAGAGAGGCTACTCTGATATCTTTGGTTTCTTTACAGAGTTAGGAATTATAATAAAGATTTTGGCTTTTATAGAGGAAAACACAAGCAAAGAAGGGAGCACCATTTGCATACAGGCTGTGGGTCAGTCATTTACAGTGGGCATAACAAATCTGGGCTACAGAGGAGAAAGCTAATGAGCTATGCTATCTGTGTTATGGTGTATTGCAAAGATTAACTTTATGAAGATCAAATGATAAGGACTAGGACTAGACAAAAACTTCTGAGGAGACAGGAGTAGGCTGGAGATCAAAAGAAAACTTTATTTTTTACAAATAAATGTATTTTTCAGATGTTGGTGGGCACTGAAATTTCTATGATACCTTCTGTGTGCCTGCATTGGTGCCTTTTTAGTTGATTACTCTTTGTCATAATCCTAGTATAAAATAATATCATTAATATTAGCAGCTGATAATATGAAGCAGCTGCTTAGTCCTTACTCTTATGATAGGTGGTTAAGGGGGATGTAGTGAGATGCAGGAAGATGCAGACTTGTGGTAGAACTCAGAAGTTCCACTTAGAATATCCACTACAGTGTTTGCCTCTCCTATTGTTTGCTTTCTCCTACCAGGCCACTCTGCATGCTTCAGGTGCTTCAGAGAACCCCCTCTTATTGCTTGCTCTTTAATGAGCAAGTGCTCGTCTACTGGCCATCATTAAGTGCCAGAACGTCTTTTTCTGTCCAGAGTGTATAGAGTAATTTAAACCTTTATACAGAAAGACTCAATTTACTCAGAAGGTAGATTTATACATTAGTTTTTATTAAAATAAAATAAAAACCCTTCAGTTTTATCTCAGCTGATTTAAGTATTTGCAAGTGCAAGATTACAAAGATAAGATGAAAGACAAATATGTTAAACAATAAGTCCAGCTGCAGTGAATGGTGTGTGCAATCCTTAAGTTAGGATGCAACTTAAAAAGATCTTTTGTGCTATATTAATCACTGTTTTTCCAGTCCTAAATTCATTCTTGTTTCACATGGTAAGTTTCTATTAAATTTAATTCATTACAAAGGGATGCCAATTTTCCTACATTGCTGCATCATTTTTGGCTCAGGGAGATTGTTTTTGTGTTTCATAATAAGGCTGTGGTTTCAGTGGGGATTTATTTCAGTGTTAGGTGCTGTCAGACTGGAGGTTTTATTGCTATTCAACAAACTGGAAAGCTGGTTCATAATATGAACCGATTATTTGTTATAAATTTGTTATGTGTTATTTTCTGTTGTATTAAATCATAAGCCCAAATAGAAATATTGAGATCTAGGTAAATATTATAAATATGTGATAGAATTACACAGAAATATACATTCCCTTATATTTCTGTTGTGGTTTATATTCATTAATTTGCAAACTCTGAAAATTACAGTAGTTGTTATTATTCTTACTTTTGGAGACAGGGATTAGTGCATGGCAATATGAAGCAGACTGCCTGAAGCCAGGGACAGCCTAGTCCTGGGGCTGCTGCCTCTGTGCTTTAGACTTCATATTCTCTTCATGATAGTGTGAAAAAGATGGCAACTGCTTTCTGTGCCCACCTGGCACCTTCTTAGTTATTTACGGAGATTTTCAATGGAACAGGGAGGGAGAGTTTGTTCTGAAGAAGAAGCAGATTTTCTTTTGGGAGGATGATGAAGAGCAATGCCAGGTTAATACATCCTTCATAGCTCTCAGCATGGTGTTTGCTACACTTTATCCAGCCAAGTCTGCCTTGTTGCTCTCAAAACACCCGAGAATTCTTCAGATTTTTATACAAGGAAGCGAAATGCCTATAGGAGCAATCTGTACAAATGCTGGAGACTCCTTTATGTTACACATTCATTTATCCTGGGAACTCACAGCTACCCAGGAAAGGAGACTGAGGAACCTCTAGGTGGATCAAGAAAAGACAAGCCCTTCCAATGAATCTGAGCTCATATTGAAATGAAACTTGACTGTAAAGGACTCCTTGGGAAGCAACAATGCTGAGGCAGTATAAGCAATAAATTTATACTGAGGCATAAAACATCATCGTTCATTGCTATTCATCTTCATTGTTAATAGATGAAACATGACATGTAAATATAAATTGATAGATGCACTAGAAAGTTTTCAGACAGGTATGAATGCCCTGTCTTGCAAACAATTTACTGTCTAGTGAGTGCCAAAGTGCTCGCTATGCCCAGCACAGGGATAGTAGGGCATGCATTTGGCTCTGGGGCTTCCTGAGACACTTACACGGTAGTGGGCATTTGCTCCTGGAAACCTCTGAGGATGTTCTCCTAATTCTACCAAGGTTTTGCTTTTCTATGATTTTCTAAAGATCTCTTCTATATGGATAATTGATATTTAAGACACAAGAAAAGACATCTTGTAAGGGCAAGTTTAAGCAGAGAGGGGACTTCAGCCTTTTCCTCTTACCTCTCTCCCTTCCTGCCATGCGCTCACACAGAACAATACAAAAAAAAAGAAACTCATCTCACATTGTATTTGATAAAAGCATTATAGGTTGCTCATGGATAAAACAAAGCATTACTGGATGAAACGGTTACTTAAAGCTATCCTGCCCCAGGATTAGGACCATCAGAGGAAAAAAAAATATTGGCAGAATGAAACAAGATATGCATATCTGAAAGAAAAATAAAGTCAAAGCTCAAAAACATTAGGAAAATCGTGATGAGATATTTGGGAAGAAATATGGAAGTTATGTTGTTTTCAACAGAAAGACTTCCAAAAGAAACTCATAAAATATTCAGGTATGTAACTACAGAACCTGATACAAGGTCTGGTGATAAAAAGGTCTTGTTAAATGTTTTCAGGAAGTTATCAATTAGAACTGGTTGGATAACTGCTCTTTTTGGTTGCTTTTAATTTTAAGACCTGAAACTGCTTTTTATTGGAAAACTAAAAAATCAATGAATTGGTGTGACATGCTGATAAAACATGCCACAATAACACAATAAGAATGTTTTATGTGAGTTATTTAAACCTCTTGGATTTTCAAAATATAACAAGAAATTATTTTAGAATTTTAATGATTTTTTTTTCCTGAAAATGAACAGTGATGATAGCGGTATGGGTCCGCAGAATAAATTGGATCTACATTTTCATCAAACTGAAGTTTCATCCGAAACTTCATCTGAAGCTTCAGGCCACTTCTACTCCAAGGCTGATTGGCAGTACTGCAGGAAAGTGAATGAACAAGAAAAATACGTATATCATGCCCTCCGTTACTTTCTTCCACATAGGAAAATAAATACATTTCAGAGATATGGGAAGCTGCAGAAGCTATAAAGCATTCAGAAGGAATAACTCCCAGTCAGAGAAATCCATTAAGAACTGCTGAAAGCAGACCACCTACACACTGCTTCTGACAGAGGCAAAAGGAGATTTTTCAGTTCTAGTTCAAAAAAGACTATTAGAAACCAAAGATCTGTAAGACTACATTCATTCCAGAACACATTTCTGAGAACTTTTTTTCCTGAATTATAGGTATAAAATGTATTAGACTTTGCGTATACTTCTTAGTGGCTTTAGATACATAATGAGCTGTGATGGGGGTGCCATGGTGGTAATGTAAGCCAGTAATGCAAGGAAACAGCAACTCTGTTAATTTAGATGCTTCTCCACAAGATGTGAGATTAAATTACTTTACTCCTGTGCCAAAAATACCACTTAGAAAACCAAAACCAAAGAAAAAGTGTCTGAGAGATATTACTGTTCCTCTCAACAAGTGCAATATGTAATCCAAACTTCTTAGAGGAGGAAACATGAGGGATGATTTAGAAAGGGGCCAAATTCTTCCAGTTATAATTTTCTGTCAGCTTTAGCAATGACTGGCAGACATGCAGATACATAGATGCATTGGATTTTAAGCCTGACAAGGTTGAGCGCAACTTGTAAACACCATCTGCAAGATGTCCAAACCATTGGTGTTGGAGAATATGGCCCCAGTTCTGCACTGAAACAGAATCTTGTTTCATCCTCATAAAAGCAGGCAACTCTAAATCATTTCTGAATGTAATAAATACACCACAAATAAAAACAGCACCTGGCATTTCCTTGGATAAATGGAAGATTTTTGCATGCAGCATGATGGTAGTATTTTCATGACACTGTTTCAGGCAAATAAAGCAGCTTAACTTGCAACTTGCCCGGAAAATAAATGGCAGGTTGCCAAGAAATGGGTACTATTGCTAACAATGCAAATGGAAGACAAAAATCTTTCCCGTGAGCTCTGAGATTATGGCTCTTAAAAGATTTGTTTGATTGAATGTTATATTCCCCTGTTATTGAAATAAAGGGAGCTTGATTTAAGGGGTGGGTGGGAGGAGGAAACGTAGGCTCGCCATCTCAGGTGCTTTTGTTAGGCCAAGCTGGAAAGACAATTTTGCCAACTATTTCTGTGCTGACTCATGTTACATTCTTCCACCAAACTTTTTGACCTCCAGCTCCCATATTTATGCCATATGCTTGCTTGTGGTTTTGAGGTCTGTTGCTACACTGAAGACTTGTAAGGATAATTGACATCAGCAGTTCACTGCGGCAATTCACTGTTTCGGTGCTGGTTGCGTGCGCCAGTTCACGTGTCACCTTATTCGGTCAAAATAAACAGATCTTTGGCAATAGTTGTTCACACTGTGCAGTGTGATTGATCATCCTCATAATGTGTTTTTCAACACTCAGGCAGTATTGTGATGCTATATATTTCAGCATGTTTACAAGAAGATTCCACTAGCCTTGCAGATGTCAGGGATAAGTCATACTGTCATGGCTGGGCTAAGAAACCCTCTGAGGCTTGATCACAATTAATACTCTTTGTACATTGGATGATTTTGTGTTTCTTTTGGGATACTCCGAGCCACGTTTTGAAGTGTAGACTTTCTGCTCAGTGTAGCTATTTGTATACAAATGCATCCCCATATGCTTTTCAGCCATAGTGCTGGTACGTGCTGTTCGTAGACCTTGGCAGTACACAGGTCATAGAATAAGTACGTGTGAGACCTATCTGAAGAAATAACTCATGTTCAGGTGACAAAGGAATGGAGTTAGAATATGAAAATTCAACCTGTTGTTTTCATTTTTGTAAAATTGATATTTTTCCAATATGTGTCTACATATATATGTGTATAATATGTATGGGTTTGGTATGTATATGTATGGGCATGTACGAGGCCAAAAAAGAAATATTTTACAAAATCTTTTAAGCACTTTTAAGCACTTTCTGGCAGAGCAGGATTGTTTTCACTAATTTACAACACAGATGTCTCTATCTGAACTGGTTGACTTAAGCTCCCTTTATTTTCAATGGAGATTCAGTCAACATAGCCAAGAGCATACATCAAGACTCATCACATCTCAGAAAAGTCACCTCAAACAAGCTAGATAAGTTTGGTGCTAGAAGTGCCTGTTTCTCTTAATTGACTGAAATGGGAGTCTCCAGTGATGAGCTCAGCTGTGTCTAAAATTAGACAGGATGAATCCCAGCCATATTGCTGACTTCACTGCAGATTGCTGACTAAAATGCTCCGTACACGGCAAAAATCTTAGGTCTAATTCTCTGCCTGTTTAATAGTTGTTGTGCACATGTAAAATGAGGCTAACTCACAACTCTCCTTACATGGAAGTTTTAAATGCTTTTTAAAAATAAGAGTAAAAATCCTCATTTGATGTAATAAATTCCTGGGAAAGATGAAAGACACTGCAGAGTTGGGACCATTCATTCTCCTTTAGGATTTCAGATGTGAAATAAGTGTTTAACAGGTAATTAGCACTGAATCCTGACCAGTCTCCTATGCTTTGCCAGCTCCTTTCCAAATGTGCTATCGTGGCAATGGCACAGGGTACAGAGGCACCAACAACATGACTGTTTCTGGACACAGCTGCTTGCCCTGGAACTCAGACTTACTCTACCAAGAGCTTCATATCAACGGTGTTGAGGAAGCAGTACAGCTAGGCTTGGGGCCCTTCTCTTACTGCAGGTGAGGAAGGTTCTCGTTTGCCCTGTATTTCTAAACCACAAGGTGGATGTATTGTGGGAGCACGTTTGGAAGGGAGAAAGGACATGAATGTCAAAGCAGATGGCACCTTCTCTTGGACTGACTTAGCACGCTGAAACAAGAGGTGTAAGTCTGCAGAAGATAGGATCTGGTGGATAGGCTAGATCAAAACTTGGGTCTGCCAAGAGAAGCTTAGACACAACCTCATGTTGGAAAATCCTGGTTCTTTTTCTCCTGTGATTTTTTTTTTTTTTCAAATGAGACTATCATTCAAATGATAGTGCAAAAATTTTGAGATTGTTCATAATTATCCAAAAGGAGATAAAAATGCACTATTCAAACTGAAATGGTTAACCTTTATTTCAATGTTTAAATTGTGAAATATTTAATATAAAGGAAAACATTTTTAAGAGTGAAAGGTTATTTGAAAATGAAAAAAAATCAAAGTTGCTGTACGTCAATAATGCTGAAATGAGATGTCAAAATTCTTATATTTCTTCCAAAGAGAAATTACTGCAAAGTAAAATTTTGGCATTTCAATTTTGATTGAACCATATGTATAATAAACTAAATTTCTGCTCAGGTTTTCTGTTCATCTATAATGAAAATATTTGTGGTATATAGGCTTTCTACTCAGTCATGTTATGTTCCCGTCTGATTTCTTCATGAGACCAATGGCTATCCATAAGTAAAATAAATGTTTCAATTTAGATAGAATTCTGGAGCTGAGCAAAAGGAAGAAACACCAAACTTTAGATGCATAGCCGTAAATTGCTGGTTGATTTCTAGGATTTTTTTTTTAATTAATTTTTTGAATGGAAGTTAGACAAGTATTTCAGGAAGATTGGAATGCACTGCACTTCCTGATCTGTTTGGTGATAAAAAGCATGTATGCATGCTCAAAGTATCTCTTCTCTATCTAAAACAGATTAATAACTAGTTCCTAAACCCTCCCTTAATCCAAATTGGCTTGCTTTCCAAGGCTTGGTCCTTATTCAAGTACTTAAGTATGAGATTTATGGTGTCCTAGCACATCATGGCAATTTATTCGGCATTTATTTTGTGCTTTGATAAATCCTGATCCCTTCAATTTGCATCATTTAAGCACAATATTCACTTGCAGATTTGAAATGCAAAGAATAAAATGGTGTAGGAGCTGATGTGTTCATGTTCTGTAGAGCTGAGAAAAAAGCTTTTCACTTTTTTTGTCAGCTTGTTATAATTTCTTGGGATATCTCTGCTGCACTATATAATCCTGCAGATATCTTCTTCTTCAAATAGTCTAATTTAGAAACACTGTTGGCGGAAGATGACTCAACCTGTGTTGCTTCTTCGGTTCTGAAAATTTGAAAGTGCTTTAATCTTTTTTTGAATAGCAGTCAGGTTAAAAAGAAAAAAAATATTGAAGAACCTTGAAATAATAGATAATGCTTTTGATAAATCCAACTGAAATTAGAATTATGATTTATCCAGAGCCCTGAATTATCTTGTCTATTTTTCTTGGCCTACTAAAGATCTTTCTGGGTCTTCAAAGTTTCACTACATTCTTGGAGGAGTAAATTGGACAACTTTCTGGTTACTTATGCAACATTGATCATTGATAAAGACAATTATGTGGCACAATGGAGAAATCCTAGTGGAATCTACCCCAAATCTGTTTAACATCAGAGTAAAAAAGGACTAAATTGACTGTGATATCTCTCTCTCCCCCCCCTTTCTTTTTGAGAAGCATAGTATTTTCTCGAGGTAGTCTTTCATTTCCTCAGACTCTCTCCAGGGAATGTGAACTCGAGCATCTCAAATTCATTTTTGCTAGCTATTCTTGTTATGGATTTTCTATGAATCTACCTGTGGTGGAATTTCCTTGCTTTAAAATTCATCTAAAAAAAGGAATCTCTCCCATGGGACTTAGTCCTGAAAATAGCTGCGCTGATATCTGTTGAAGCACTTCAGTGTGGGCTGTATTTAAACCAAGTGAATATGCTCATGCATCCGAATACTTGTAGGCAAATTCTACAGATGTTTAGTCATGTGGCTGTATTTTAGTTCCTAAAGAACTTTATTTTTGACTAGCTTTAAACATAAAGAACCCTACTGAAAGGCTACTAACCCATTTAAGAGTTAGCAGGTGTTTCAGCACTTCATTAGATGGCTCAAACCCAAGAGTTCTGTCCTCTGCATGGTACAAGAGGAAAATGCAGAAAATGTCCAGGCAGCTTGGAACAACACTGTGGTTAATTCTTGCAATTTTTTCTCCCCATAATTAATTAGAAATCCAGATGAAGATGAGAAGCCATGGTGTTACATCATGAAGGACAACAGTTTGTCTTGGGATTATTGTAAAATTCCATCTTGTGGTATGTAGAAGTTCTCTTAAAATCCATGTCATGAATTAATGAAGAAAGGGTTATTGATACTAGAACAAGCTTTCATTATACAATTTTAAATGTCCTACTGTTCCAAGGAGTGTAGAATATTTTACTGTTTGCAGTAAATCCAATGAAAACAAGTTTATTTTGCATTTTTTTTGGAGTTGTGATACAATCTGTGATTTTTGCCCTACAATAGTGTATATAAGCAGTGTCACACTACTGCTTTCCACTGCAATCATCCTGATATGAACAGAATTTCTGCTAGAACATGCAAGACATCAGAAATAAATGATGCTTTGTTACAAATGTGAAGTAGGCTCAGAGAGGTGAATGAGCCTCTATGAGCAAATAGAAGACATGACACAGTATTTAATTCTGAAAACTAAAAATTCTGTTTCTCCTCTAAATTAAACAGTTGTTAATATTAAAGCTCTATCAAATTCTTGCTAATGTTCAAGCTGACCTTTAGAACAGAGATTTAATCTGAAGTCAATTTATAAAGTGGTTCTTTTATTCTCCATTTATGGTTCCAATACATTTGATTGACGACATTAATACAAACATACTAGTCCTTGCTGTTGGAATGGCAATGGCAAAGCTCCAGAATCTGAACACGATGATGTGATGTATTATGCATTGTGTTGGGCCTCCTCCATCACTAAAGGTTATATCTGTACTGGTAAATGAAACAGTGTCCAGGAATTCTTTAAGGCACAGTTAATTTACGCTAGTATGTGTGTAGCCAGACTGTTGGGAATAGGCATAACATTCAGTCTTGCAGCTCTCCTGAGGAACAGAATGAGCTTTATTTGCATGTGAACATTTAATGATAATTAAACTCCTGTAAAAGTTCTAGTCCTTAGAAATCACAAGATTTATAGTCTGATGCCATTTCCCTTTATATCTTAGAAAGCAGGGAAAGGAAGCCACCAGTTCCAGACCAGATCGATACTTTTGCAGTTGCCAGAAGACCATGTGGAAGAAGACACAAAAAAAGAAGTTTTGTGAGACCTAGGATTATTGGGGGTTCTTCATCTTTGCCTGGATCTCATCCCTGGACAGCAGCTATATATATTGGAGAGAGCTTCTGTGGTGGAACCCTTATTCAGACATGCTGGGTTGTGTCAGCAGCACACTGCTTTGCTAACAGGTAAACTCACGTGCCATTAGTGTGACAGTAGGTCTTCTCATTGTCACTGTGTGCTTGTGAATCATGACAAACTTGCACTGAAACAAGTGAGAAAGAAAATGAGATTACGAAAGGCAAATATTTCACAGGGAGTTGCTGGCAATTTGAGTGCAGTTAAGCTAACAAATAGCGTGGAGTCCTGTTGTCCCACAGGCCCATATCTGGTTCGTTACAGAGTGTCAAAAATGCTAAATGACCTGACTTAAGTAACAAGGTAGTGCTGAGTGTAAGGACAGGAGGACATGGAATAGAGCTTGCACATTCAGGCATCTGCAGGGGGATAGGAGTGTTTCTCTTCTCAGTTACCTTTTTGCAAGTTTATGCCTGCTTTGAGGTGTAACAGAGATGACTACGCTCATTATTGTGTTTTGTTCAAAAAGGCTGAAACAGCCAAGTAATGATTTATTAGAGGCAATAAATTACTGTTGTTTGACACAAATAGAGTAGGCTGAGCTTTACAAAAATCCAAAGGGAAGAACTGAACTGCTGTTAAATTTTTGAAGCATATTTCCTTGAAGGGTGAATTGGTTGTGTATTTTTTTTCCCTTTTTCTTTTCTTTTCTTTCCTTTTTTTTTTTTTTTTTTCCCTCCAGCTGCAGAGCACCGGGGAAAATATTGACTATAGGATGGTCTTACTTTATTCTAAATATTTAATTTTCTACAAATGCTGATTTTCCTGATTTTGGTTTGATCACATTGATGGTAAAAATATTACATCATTTCATACCCATTGTTCCTTTGCATAGTAAAGAAGCCAAGAGAAACAGAAAACCTCGTGCCAGAATACATACACTGATAGCTTGTAGAGCTAATAATACCATTGTGAATGCTGTACTGAAGCATTTGGAGCTCGATCCACAACGCATTTGTTTTTCAAATGTTGTGAAATAGCTACTAACTTTGGCAGCTATTCAGGACATTTCCACCCACTTCCAGCTGGTGGTTTGGTACATACAGATTTTCCATAATTGCTGCATTGTAATTTGCACTCTTCCGTATGTTTAGTACCTCTAAGTTAGCCACAATTTCAACTGTTTTCCACTAGGCGACAATAGATACTTATGCAGCTAGATAGATTTTTTCCTTTTTTTCTTTTTTTTCTTTTTTTCCCTTTTCTGTGGCCTCTCACTTTTTATTTCTTTTCCTGAATGAATCACCTTTAAATCACAGTGCAACCATTTAGTGCTTTTAAAATCTTTTCTAAATACTGTCCTGGGAAGCAAACTTCCACTCTGTTTTACGTGCCCCAAATCTGATTTTCAAAGGTATTGGTATACTACTGCAAGGACACTGAGAAAATCCTGGCCTTACATATTGATTGAAGCATTTTTCATCATTTTCTTGTTTTCTAGATGAAAACAAAACAAAACGAAACAAACAACAACAAACAAAACAAACAAACAAACAAAAAAGAAAAAACGCACAACAAAACAAACCCCAGATTTTGAGCTTCATTAACCATACTCATAGTAATTATTGCAGGGTAGCTGCCTGCTCTCTGCACTGCAGTTAGTCAGAATCTCTCTCCCCTAGTTGTTGATGGCTGCTTTGTGTTCAGTACTGGAGGAGAATCTGCAGTGCTTTTATATCTGACAGTTGCTGGTGATGCACAGAATTATAACTAGGGAAACTTTGGAATGATGTTGACCACTCTGGATCTGTGTATGATGCACGATAGATATTTTCCGTTTCTGCACTGGATAACAAAATATCTGAGTTCCCCATGTTGAAGATACTGGCTAAATTCATTGTAGATTTATGAATGTGCAAATTAAACTGCTTTTAAAGCAAGAGAGTAATTTGAGTTCAATCGCTTTCAAAGCTAGAGAATTTATTGTCTTTCCAAACTCTTGCTGATTTTTCACAATTTTCCTGTTCTTCACAACTTTTGTACTGGTTCTTATTGGTTCTCTGACACAGGACACTGGATATGAGAGGACTGTGGTAAACAATCAGTAAGATGGTGTGAATTACAAAACCTATATTCTGAGTGTGTTTTTTCCTATTAGATCAGTCTGCTTTTAAACCTTCCTCTACCAGAAGAACGCTTTTGATTCTAGACAACAGATTAAACATGGATTAGTCTAATCTCAGAACAGAAGTGGTGATAGTTATTAGGTGGAAGCTGCCCAGATGCTACTGAGTTGTCAGTTTGTCAGATGTCAGATGTCCTGAGTTGTCAGGCATCTCTAAAATCTTGATCTATACCTATAATATTTTTAAGAGTTTAGTCACCCAGAGAAATGAGATATCCACCACTGACTTGTCCTTTGGTGTCTCATTTCTTCCTCAATTATTTTGTTACTCATTGGCAGAGTCTGGTCAAGGTTGACCCAGTTAAGTTCATATAACAAGAAGTGCTTACAGCCTCTGAAGATGCTTGTAGCCAGACAACAGCTGGGCAGCAGTGCATGTGGCTTGTCTTTTCCTTCTGTCAAAGAGCAACAGCCTTTAATGAGGTTAATCAGGACCCACACAGCACGGGACTCCCTATAACATTAGTAATCTTTTTCCTGGCCCACTGTAGGTAAGAAGCCTGGGTGACAGATCAAGGCATAATGAGAGGGTAAATAATGGGTGTGGTGGGGACCTCAGTTTACATGTATTAACAGTTCATGGTGCACACAGCCATTGGAAATAGGTTTTTATTTGTCCTTCTAATCACAGAATTGCTTGTTCTCTCTTTTGTACTACAGTCCTCTAAAATCCACTATTACAGTAGTTCTGGGTCAGCATATATTTAATAGAACAACTGACGTAACACAAACATTTGAAATAGAGAAATACATCTTGCATCCTCAGTATTCTGTGTTCAGCCCTACTGAACACGATATTGGTGAGTATTTTTGTTCTTACAGTTTTATTTCCTGTTTAGCTGACTTAGTTTCAGCCTTAGCTGATCTGTTGAAAGCTGCCTTCATAGTGGAAGGATCACAGACGTTAGGAGAGGCTTCTGAGAACAGAGGGTTCTTAGTTCTACCAGAGTTATAACAGCAACTGAAAGCTAGACAAATTCATATGAGAAATAAATTGCAAATTTTAAATAATTATGATAATTACCCTTTGGAGCAATTTACCTAGAGGTATGGCAGATTCATCATCGCTTCAAGTCTTGATGCGATTAGGCATTTTTTTCAACCAAACCCAAAACTGTGGGCTTGAAGCAGGAATTGCTTGGTAAAATTTTATTGTCTGTATTGTATAGAGCAACTGACTAGATGAATATAATAGCCCCATCTGCTCTGAAAAATCTGTTACTAAGAATCATTTTTTACAATAAGGAGATGGATTTAAAAATCATCTGTCTTATCAGTCAAAAGTTAAATGCCCTTCTGCCTGACCTTATAGTATTAGCCAGAATGACAATAGAAGAGAAACTTGCTTCTTATTTTCTGATCTGCTATTATGGAAGCTGGCATGTCTCCCTGTGGTATCAAGCTGTATGAGCACTTTGTCTATGAAACTGTTTAATAGTCTGGCACTAGGGATATCTTAGATCGGGAATGTACTGGCTTTTTTACCCCCAGATGATGAACATTTTTCACTATGTAGCAAAAACCATTCAGGTCCTGCATTGGTGGGAACTCTGTCAGAGCATACCAAGAAATTAACTTCATTTGGGGTATTGTTCTGCTCTGAAATATCTTGGTATAAATCACAGTTTGTACTTTGGGATCTCCTGACTCTTTAGATTGCTCTGAAATTTGGCATGACTCACATGCACAGTGTCCAAATTTAGGGTTGGCTGAAGATGGAGTTCCTAAGATATGCCCCGCTGCAAGCAAACAAACAAGCAGGCAGAAACTGGGGGCAAAGATGTGTGGGCACATTCTGCCCTGTCAGTGATTTTTTTTTTTTTTCCCTGGTGCAGCAGAAGATTTATTTGGTGCTGAAACTGCATTTCAGAAGGAAGCAAGCATAAGTGTTTGTTGGGAAGTATTGGGAAGTATGGGGGATTCAGAAACAGGCAGAGTTGGAGGGGGAGAGGAGGCAGGTGAGGAAGAGCAAGCTGCTGAGTGTTGGAGTGGTTTGTGTGGGTTCCTCGACCCGTGAGATACTGCTTACACATTCCACCAAAGCCAGAGATGTAGTCAGAATAGAAATAAGATTATTCAGTGGGATCTCTTGCTTTCCACACAGCTGTGCTCAGAAAATCTGCAGGTTCTGAAAGCCATGATAGGAAGTTTAAATAGGTGAAACCACAGGACCTCAGCTCTGTCCTCTTTGAGTGGTGTGCCCAAACCCAGCACACTGCCCATGTTACACCAAACACAACATCCCCTCGCTTGCCCTACTGCTAAACACAGGAGGTTTGCTACAGGGGAAGTGAAGTTTCTGCTACTTTTGACATCTCTGTTCACTCCTGAGTTCATGATGCTGCACAGCTCCATATTTACACTGTTTTCAGCCTCATGGGGGGAGACTAAAGGTTGTGTAGGCTGTGTAACTCTTGATAGCTTTCAGAAGCTTGGTTTTGAAATAGCTTGATTTTCTTTTCCTTGATTTTTGAGAACTTGAATTTTGCTGAACTCAGTGATAACAAGGAACATGAAATACACTGGCTCTCGCAGTAATTATTTTTTTTTAAATCAAATTGGAATGAGGCAGGTGGCCAGACTTGCAGAAGCAGCGAGCACTTGCACATCCCACTTATTTCAGCTGAAAGTTGTGGATATGTCACTGTTATTTAACTTCGGGGTGGGAGGAGCATGTGTATTTTCTATCTTCCCTCTTCTCTACAAAGGCAGTGAAGCAAAATCTGCTCAGTGAGTGCAGCATAAAATAAATATTCCCACAAGGGGAGTAGCTGAATATTTCAGCCTTCAATTTAGTGTGAAATCAGGTGCTGTTGAGATGAGTCTGTCTGTCTTTGATTGAAATATCTTAATTAAGAGAGGCTTAGGGGATAATTAAAGTTTTATCTGAGACCCATTGCTGCCAATCCCATTAAAGAAAGGGAACAGTCACTTTATTCCTGGTGTATTTTCTGTTCTGCAGCTTTGATTAAGCTGAAGAAGAATGGCCAGCGTTGTGCCGTCAAGTCTCAGTTTGTTCAGCCCATCTGCCTGCCGGACAGTGACACCATTTTCCCCGAACAGTTCAAATGTCAGATTTCTGGATGGGGACACAGGCACGAGAGTGAGTGAAATGACAAAGTTGGTACCTGTGGAAAACCCTGGTGATAACTAAATATAATGCTCAAGGATGTGCTACACAGCTGATGGTTTTGTAAAATATTTTCCAAGGGACTTATTTTGGGATTCATTTTACTGGCCTTTGGATATTTACAGCATTTACATCTGAAAATAGTTATCCTGAACTTCCTTTGTAGTCCCTGGAATTTGGAACATGATTCCCATGACCAAATATTTGTATCTATTTAGGATAAATTGTTCTCTAGCTAGACCTCCATGGACAACGAGGGGAGCTTGGAGCAAGCAGTTTAGCTGTAGGGGCCAGCAACTGTCAAGTGAATCCGACTCCTGGTTTCTCAAGGTAGATATCAAAGACTGCAAAGCAAACACAGCCAACTTACTAGTCTATGATGGAGGAGGTCTTTACCTTCACCAGGCAGAAAACTTAGGAAACATCTACTAGAGAGGGCCTGAGGGACTTTAGGCTAAGAAATGCTTAAATATAATTTAAGAAAGGTGAGCAGAAGGAAATACTGCTTCTCTCCCATCCTTTGAGATAAGGAATTTCAGGATCATAAATCTTGGCCATGTTGCCTTGATGTGGAGATAGCAGAGACCTATGCAGATAGATGAGAAGGATGAGAGAGCTGGCTGCCTCATTTTGGTAAAAGACAGAATGAGCAAATGTCATCCTGATCTAACTGTGCAATTTAAAGGCAAAAAGAGGTAATGGATCCTTGGATAATTTATGATTTAATATTACACCTGGAAAGAGGAGCGCTGGGGAAATGTTCCCATGTCTCTAAGAAATAAGAGAACCCAAAGTGGGTCAATGTCTGGACTTGAAATACTGCTGTTTTAAAGGGCAGGGAACCTGACTGTAGAAGCAGAAAGTAATCTGATCACTAGAATAATTAGTATCTTTTAAAGAGGTTCACAACTGAGATGTGTTAAATGTGTTTATACATTGTATCTTGCATTGTGATTCCATGTTATGCTCTTCACATTTTATAAAAAATACTTTTTTTTTTTTTCCCTGTTTGGGAATTTTTTAAAGATATTTCTGGTTACTCGGATGTCCTGCAAGAAACACTGATTCCAATTATTTCTGAGGAGAAGTGCAGAAGCCCTGAAATTTATGGAACAGAAATAAGTGAAAATATGTTCTGTGCTGGCTACTTTGACAGCAAATCTGATGCTTGTCAGGTAATGTTGTGAGTCACCTCCAAGCGAAGAATATAAATGTATATTATTGGAAGAAATGTTGCAGTGTTACAGTGCTTGCTTTTGACATTACAGTGTTCCTAAAGAAAAGAAAGGTTCCTAAAAAAAAAAAAAAAAGAAAAGAAAAGTTCCTAAAGAAAAGATATTTATGTGACTGCACGGTTTGCTCCCACATTTTTTAACCTGTTCAATGTCAAGTTCTATATTCCTCCTACCTTCATAAAAGCTAGTAGTTATACACTGGAGAGGAGGTCCTTCAGCTCCTGTCTGAGGGATGGCACTGTGTTGGCAGGTATGCTGGCAGGTATGCACTGGCAAGCCAAATCCCCAGCCCTCTTGCTTGAATGAAACAAGAATACTTGGGTAAGAGGTGGGAGCAGTGGTGAAGTTTGGAGGAGGTATGTCCTGAGGTTATTAGAGTGGAAGGGCTTTAATGGTGTAGGATATCTATCCATTGGAAACTGTTTCATGACTTCCATCCTTCATGGAAGGACCTCAAATCTGTACTACTTTGTGTCTCCTTTTGAATTATGACACACTTTGGCTCTGAAAAAGGTTTCAGAATTGTTGTGGTGAGAGATGAGAGGTTTTTTTTAATCATGACATCATTATTAGTGAATCAACAATTCATTTTTTCCCTGTTGGACAACTTGTAGTGTGGTCTAAGGAAAAACAGTTTAGACCTCTTAATATCACAACAAATGTAGCTGACCCCTGAGTTTTCTTAACATATTCTTATGAAATTATCTATAAACCATCTGTAATGTATAAAAATATTTAAAGACCAAGAAATGTCAAGTAGACAGTGTGTTCTGCTATTTTCTTGGAAACTTTATATTTTTTTTAAATCAGTGCACGGGTACTGAAATTGCAATTGATGAGCTAAGTTGTGGAGACACATGCAAGTTTCTGAGAAGTAAATTAATCTCAGATAGATGTCCCTGATTTATCAAAGAAATCTCCTAGTAGGAAGGCAATACAATTTTCCTACTTACTTTGGTCTCAAAAGCATTCCTGTTTAGAAAGCAAATCTCAAGGATTTTCTTTTTAAACAGGAAAAAATGATTTATCCTTAGCTCCAGATGTCTGAGATGTGGCTCCTTTTACCAGTCATGCATTTTCGTTTCATTTCAAACGTTTCCATTTCTGTAGGAAGTCACTCTCAGAGGAACAATAATAATAAAAGCACCCCCTTCCCTGAATATTTGCAAGGTTTTAAATAAGTAGAAGTGTTCCCAATTCATCCTTACTGTAGCATGTCATCAGACATTAGTTTGGCCTTATTTTCAGTTTATGGCTTTAATGACAAGGTAATGCTCAGTAGCATTAAATTCAATAGATACAAAACTGGGTGTACACCACAAAATTATAGCATTGTGCAGTCGTATGGAAAATTATGTGTATGTGTGCAACGATCTCTGATGGCTATAATAAACTGTTTTAAGAAACTCTCCAGACCTTCTATGGGCTATGTAATCTGTGCAGAGCCTATAATGCAATGCAGTATAAAGCTTAAAAACTTGCTTACTCCTACTGAAGGGGACCCCAATTAATCATGCGCTTCAGTAGATGTCTGAATCCAGAAGAATTTCAGAAAATCTTTCAAACAAAATATGACATTTTGATATTTCTTTTTAATGTGAAATTTAAAAAAGCCATTATATAAGAGGTATGATTTTTAAAAAAAGTTTTCTACAATAAAATTTCAGCAGACAAATGCTTCCATATTAATTTTTTAAAACTAAATCTCATATGCAAACGCTTTCAGTTTGGAACTTTCCCAAAATAATCTTTTTTTCCAACTCTTTTCTGTCAAATTATTTAATCTTTCCTTACTTTTAACACAGGGAGATTCTGGTGGACCTTTGGCCTGCGAGAAAAATGAAATCTCTTACCTTTACGGAGTTATCAGCTGGGGAGATGGCTGTGGCAGAGTCAACAAACCTGGAGTGTATACACGAGTGACAAACTATGTGAACTGGATTAATGAGAAAATATCCCCCCGAAAAACTAGTTGAACATTTTAAATGTGATAACATTTCAAGTGTGGTCCTGGAATCTTTTGGTTTCATTAAAGTGGCATAAATATTTTATTGTATTATGAAAACTCTCCTGGTAATTCTTAGAAATTCCAAACAGACCACCTAAAACAGACCTAATCCCTCTGATACCAGCAACTTTGAGCTGCAATTTTAGGGCCATGGATAGCTCAACATATAAGACTGTCTTTATTAGCTTAATAAAACAAACATGTCAAGACAGAGTGTACCGAAATCTACAACTGTTTATCTGCTTGGTGGATTAGGTGGAAAGAGTAATTTGGAAGTTTCTGGTGGAGCTGTCATTCCTCCAACCAATCTGTAACAATGTTGTCTCTGTATTCTCAGATGTTTTAACAAAATAAAAAGGAGGAGCATCAAAAAATAAATTCCCTTTCCTTCAGAAGTGATTTCTTTAAGTGCAGGTTGAGAGAAACCAGCAGAGCAATACAGGTGAAGTGGCTCCTCAGCTAGCTACAGGAAACCAGCTCTGGGCAGAAAACAGAGGATTTAGATTTTGATTCAACAAAATATGTAAGCACATTTCTGTGTTCTGCTGACATAGACATCAGGAACATGCTTCAGAGCTCTGCTGAGTTTGCTGTGCAATTTTCCAGCAAAGTTTAATGGAACACCTGCTGAAAGCACAAGTTTTTTGCTGAAAAATGTTGAAAGTCAGTGCACCTGATTGCAGACCAAAACATTAGGGCCTTTTGCAGACCATCAGCTGCTCCTCACCCTGAGGATAGCAGTAGAAATACTTCTCCTTGGGTGATAAATGACTAAATATTTCTTAAATTTGACAATGTTTTGGAGATGTCTTAGGTTTTGTACTAACAAGTTATTTAACTGTTCAGATAATTCAGGAGGGTTGTTAGCAGAGTTTTAAACTGCCTGGCTGTGGGAGCTGCTTGGTATTTTCCTTGGGAGGCTGGTGATAATCATAAAGTCCATGTGCTGCTGACATGGTCTATGGAATTATTATAAGAACAATTAAATAAATTATTACAATATACAAGTGGTTAGGGCCTGTATAGCCAGCTGTGTTAGCAACGAGGCAGGAAATGATTGAGTATAAAACAGTTGAATCTCATAAAGAAGAACAGAAAATTACAACTTTCTTAATACAGACATCTTTAGCCATGTCAGATATATAAGTTTTGGAGTATTGATGTAAATGTTTTTCTTCTCTGATAGCAAACATTTTAAAATTCTCTTAAATGTTCAAAAAAAGCTATATTCTTTACAATATAGAAATGTAAACTGGTGCTTGGGTACTCATATGTGTGTTTACTGGTGGTGTCTTCATGGGTTTCTTAGTGAATGATTTCTGCAGCTAGAACAAACTTTGAAAGGAAAAATAACTAAAAGCTGATTTCAAGTAACTACAAAGATAAAAACAATGCTAATTTGGATAAGTGATATAAACTATTAAATAAAAATATTTACCCTCTGTTTCTTGGACTTAGTCTGTTGTGTATATAGTTACAATTAAATCTTTGAATCACTGTGTAGGTTGTTCAACAGGTTGAGAGCTGGTAGAAAAAAGAAATAACACTTCTCTGTGCCAGAAGGCATCTGAAAAGCTCTGCATAAGAATCATTTCCAGCTGGTGGTGCTCCCAGTTTATGTAAGTATCGCGGAAAATTTCCAGTAGACAGATGTAAGAGTGAAGAAACTTGAGTCACAAAACTTAGGTAAGATTTTCAGCTATAAATACTGCGAATGCTAAGATCAAAGTCTTTAGCTCTTGATTCCAAAACAATCTGAAGGCTATTGTTGTCTGGGTTTGCCTTCCTGGCCATTTACAGTACAAGTCTGGCTTGCTTAACACTGTGAAACAAATGTGACTGTTTAACAAGACTAACTGTACCTGCTGATGAAAGACAAGTACTAAATGAGCACGAAGGAACTATTTACTCTTCTTTGGAAGTGATTCATTTGGAACAGGTTTCAACACAAAGCTTATGCCATTCTGAACATCCATATCTGTTCTGTGACTTCACTTTCATGTTGAAATTAATATCCATCCACACTGAGCATGATTTAAACTGCTGGATGTGTGTTATACATATTCTCTCAGTCTTCTCTTGCTGTAAAAAGGGTGGCTATTTGTCAGGAAAGGTGTTACACTGGTGTTTCTGGCAATTTGTATAGAGCTTTTAAATTCTGTTTTCAAAAATGCATGATTATTACCACTATGAAGCGACAGTAACATAAAAAATATATGCATTTTTAAAAAATATATTGAATGTTCATAAGTGGAACTCTCTCTTTTCTGCCCTCAAAGGTCTAAATGATAAATCTTCAGTCAATTGTCATACTTCAAATTCACTAAAATTGAATTTTTGGTTTTCAAAGCAGCCTGCTTTTTTGTTGTCACTGCATAATCTGGTGGAACTAAATTTCCTGATTTGAGGTTCTGCTGTATGGTGACTAGCCCTGCACTAAATCCACAACCTCCGACTAGGGGTGGTGAGCACCAGCCTGGGTGGCAAGCAAATACTTCAGTTTAGCAAGAGGTCCGTGCCTGACATGTCACACCCCTGAGAACATCGGTCATATTCCTATGGGTACTCCAGCAATTTCTGCCACTGGCCTTTCTGTTGAGCATTTCCCCATGGAAACTTTCCCCCAGTTTCTCCTCCTCTACGTAAATGCTTATCACTTAGGTTGAAATATGGCTAAAATTTACTAGAGGAAGTTTTTCTGATAATTTTTCCTCTAACGTTTAGCTTGAAATTGAATTGGAATGCAAAACCAGTTGAACGAACACATCCCTAATTCATTATGAAGCATGCTTAAAGATGGTTTTATTAAATTATATGTTATTCCATGCAAACTGACCGATTCAGAGAGAAGAAATAACTGCAAACATCTAAAAAACCCTTCTATTATGCTATTGAAAGAAAAATGTGCTGTGGTGCCATTTAAAAAAATAGCTGAAGGACTAATTACCATCAAATAAGATGCAGTAGGAGTATTTTTAGAATAATGGACTCTAATTAGTCCATCGCTCGTTGAAATAAATCTAAGGACATCATTAACACATCTTATTCTATTAATTGTAGCAGCTCTGGGCTTGGTATAAGTGGGCTGTTATCTCGTGACAGTTGCATTGCAAAGGGGAAAAAAAAAAAAAAAAAAAAAAAAAAAAGAGTATTTTTATCCGGGGTGGTTGGCTGTATGTCTTCTGGGAGCCAAGGGGAGTGGTAATTGCACTTTTTGGAAGCAGAATTGGGGCGCTACAGGGATGCTGCGAGGCCGGGGATGTGTCAGCGCCAGGCCCCGCTCCGTTGTACAGGGGGGCGGCCAAAATCCGGTCCGGGTTTTCCTGCGGGCCCTCGGCCGTGCCGGGCATGGGGCTGGCCGCGCGGTCAGCTGCAAAGCCCGGAGCGGATCCCCGGCACGGGGGGGCGGCGGCGGCCTGGGGTCGTGGCTGGAGGGGATCGGAGGGGGCGGGCGGAGCGGGGCTGCCGCGCTGCGGTGCTGAAACCCTGAAGAAAATAAAATAAAATAAATAATAATAATTAAAAAAAAAACAAAACACCACCAAACCAAAACAAAACCACGCCACAAGCGCACAACACGATAAAATAGTTTGATAAAGCACCAGCGGGGAGCTCCCCGGGACCCCTTTTGCCCCTTTTCCCCTCAGCCCTCTGGGGCGGGGGGCGCCGGGGAGGGCCGGGCGGCGCTGGCCGCTCGCCCGCCCGCCGCGCTCCGTGTGCCCGTGCGGGGACCTCCCGAAGCTATTTTGAAAGTGACCCCTCGGCCGGAGCGCGGGGAGGGAGCAGCCAGCCGGGCGCAGCTGTCCGGAATCATGACTGAAGATGACGGATTCCGCGGTGGTGGAGGGTCACGTCAAGTTGAGAGATGGAAAAAAGGTTCCCCGCTCGCGGCGCCCCTTCGGGACGGGGGGCCCCGACCGACGCCCCCCGCGTCCCGCCGGCGGGGGAGCGAGCCCGCTCTCCCCTCCTCCGGCCCTGCCTAACCCTGTCCTTTTCGCCTCTCGTTGCAGTGGAAGAGTAGGTGGCTGGTGCTGCGCAAGCCCTCCCCGGTGGCAGGTAAGAGCCGGGCGGCGTGGGGGGGCCCCGGGGTGCCGCTGCCCTCCCTCCCTGTTCCGCCCGACGACGGGTTGGGGGACGCGGTGTGGGGTCTGCGGGGCTCCCCTCGAGCCCTGTCGGCTGCGGGAGACCTCCGCGGCCCTCCGCCGTTGCTCTTTTTCCTTTTTTTGGGGGACACACGCGCACACGCAAATTACGGGCTCAGCTGGCAGCCAGCCAGGCGGCCAGAAATAGCCCGACGGGTATCGAAATAAGAAAGCCCCCGGGACGAGGCTTCGCTTTTCACCCCCGTGTTCCTCCCCGGTTTCTCCCTCAGCGCAGTCCCCTCAGGGGCCTCAGTCCCCCCGAGGGCCCTCAGGGCTCGCAGTCCCCCCTCAGGGGTCGCAGTGCCCCCCTCAGAGCCCGCAGCCCCCTCAGGGACGGTCCCGGCGCCCTGTGTGTGAGGCCGGGAGACGTCCTGCAAGAAACCGTCCGTTTTTCCTGAAACTACCCCAAAACCGCCCTCCGATCCGGGCGTTTCGGGGCAGGTGCTGAATAAAACCCGTTTGAGAAAGGTGGCCTGTCAGAGCGTAGTTGCGTGGTTGTGGTTTAAAGCGCATGTTATTTCTTCAGGGTGGCTGTAAAAGGCTGGCGTGGTGAGCTCTGTAGTTATTTTCGATCCGTGTTTTGACATAAAGCATCGTTTTGATTTAAAAATAAACTGACATCTCGGATTAAAAACTTCTCTTCCACGTTTTTGAAGGGAAAAATTGAAAACGTTATTCAGAGTTGATGATTTTCTGTTGAAGAGGGAAAAGTAAGTTTCAGGTTTTCCTGTCTCTTTCTCATTGGGAAAGCGTTTGGCCCCCAAAATATTATTTCTAGAGTTAATTGTTGTCTGCACTCAGAAAATGGGGACCTGCATCGTTTCAGTATGGATTATGGAGCCTTTTCTAGGCTGTTGCTAGTAAAGCGGATGTTTCTTTACTAACTGAAGCTCTTCAGACCTACCTCCCTGGTGCGTGGGTTGTTACAGGTATATGTTAGTATTTTAGAGACATCTTGGCTGCATCTGTTAAACTTCTATCTACAAACAGGCATCTGTACATCCTAAAAGTTAGTATTGAGACATGTAAGTATGGGTCTGGATTCCAAACATAAGGGGAAAATGAGGAGGCTTCTTTGAACACTTACTGACACCATAGCTTATTCCCCAAAAATACTGTTCTAGTAAAAGTAGACAGGTCTACCAGAAAACAACCAGTGATTTGCTTTACTTGGTCTGTAAACCACAGTAGCTCTTCCTTCAGACACACAACTGTATCGCAGAATGTGTAAATATCGGGCTTGCAGCTGTTTTTGCTAACAGGTGCAAGAAAACAATTGGAAGCGTGCGCAGAGCTCCGCATGGGTTAGCAGATGCTTCAGTCTTTCAGTCATTTTTCACCTCTTTGGAGATTTGCCCAGCTGAGCGACACAGGGCACCTTGCCAGGGCTCAGGGCACCACACCCCAACATTCATAAAATGGTGCACAGGGAGCTTCCTCCTTTGTGGTATGCAGGTCAGCAGCAGCTCTGGATGCTGCAGCTTGGGTATTTACTGTTAATTTCAGCTATAATTGAGTGCTGTGCAATAGGAAGGGGACTTGGGGGAAGATGAATGCTCTTGTTATCATCTGCAAAAGGTTGAAGAGGGCTCTCAATTTTTTCTTGTCTTTTGGGTTTGCTTGTGGAATGTGCTTTTCCCAGGGCACCGTGATGCTTGAATTACTTTCTTTGATTACACAGTTGCTATGTAATTAACACCTCTAAGAAGGGGTTAAAAACAAATGGTGACACATGTGAATATGAAAAAAAAATAAAAATAAAGGTGTGGCACATAATGATTATTTAGCATTGACTACTGTGTAACATTTAACTAGGAAACCTGAGCTGACACAGTCTCTGGCAGTGCAGCCCGCTCACCATTTAGTAGTTGAGTAATCTGTGAACTACTGTAAGAATTTCATTTGTGGTTCAGTATGTTCTAATGGAAATATAGCTGACAATAGCCTCTCAGTCCTTGGTGTTCGTAACATGAAAAGCTGTCATACTATAACTCCCAATGTTCAGCATTAATGAGTGGGTCCCGTCCAGACTTAGGAGACGATATGAAAAACCACTGGTGTTTTGTAACGTAAAAACAATTGGGAAGACTTTTTACTTGCCTTCCTTTTTCTGAGCCTGAAGATTACCCTTGAAACATGCCTTTGGTGTCTGCTCCCTGAAAACGAGGACTGCAAACTACCTGGGCAGGGGTGGGAAAAGGAAACAGGTCTTGCATTGACTTGATCAGACTGACCTTGTAATTGTCTAAAGCACTTTTGTATTGAAGCAGGGTACTAAGGAATGTGTTGTGTTCTGTTCTGCCTCATCATCTCTGACAGTTTTGCTTCTTTTAGACTGTTTGCTCATGCTGGTGTACAAGGATAAATCTGAGCGAGCGAAAGGGCATAAGGAGAGGAGCAGCATGACCTTAGAAGACATCTGTGGCTTGGATCCTGGGCTCTCCTATGAGGGCTTGAATCACACGCTTGCAATCATCTGCCTCTCTCAAGTTGTGATGCTGGGATTTGAGAACAAGGAAACAATGTATGCGTGGGATGTACGAATCCGCTACAGTCTGGGGGAAGGTAACCTTTGTCTTTTCATACTCCCCCCTCTTCCTCCCTCCCACCCCCTCCCCCCAGGAAAAAATCAAAGAAAAACATAGACAAAATGCAAATAAAAAAGTATAGTTAAGGAGAAGACTTGCTCATCTGAGTGAGGAGACTGTGCTTCTCCTTAAATCTTAAACTCTTCTGACAGGTTGTGATTACAGTAGTGCCCAGTCCCATTGTTTAACCGAGAGAGCATTCAACTTCATTTTTCACTTTGGTACTGAAAGTGTGTAGCTTTGAAGCAAAGTGATCAGAGCTCTACTTCTGATAATATAATTTACTTTGGGATTTTGATGACAGGATTCAGAGGGGGTCCAAATCAAGAGAAAGAGAGTCCTGATTAGAATTTGACTAGTTCATTCCCAGTTTTCTGAGCTCCCCGCAAGCCTATCTAAAGGTGCTGCCACTGATCCTTTGTTTTGCTGCTCGTGTCTCCTTGCAGGAAGAGACATCTCTCAATAAAGAATGTTGTTAGGCATGGTTTTCCCAGTTATCTTCATTCTTATACATCCTATTATTATTATTTTTCGTAGTTAGCGCCTTAAAATATACAGTGATGAAGAAAGAGTGATAACACTGGTAATCCATAGTAGCTGTCTTATATTTTTTAAGTCATAACTAGGAAAGGAGGGTAGGTGTGTGGGAGATGCTCATTAGCTGTCATCATCGTTTGTTACATATGCTTTGCCATCTGTTGTAGTTACAGACTCGTTGCTTTGCAAAGATGATCAGGGAATTTTACACTGATAAAATATAGAGTATCACAGACAGGGATGCTTGGAACTATCAGATATAAAGCCTTGCACGAGAAAAGTTAGAGGGAGTCCCTGAACAATATAGGCAGTTATAGCTGCAGCAGTGGGCACATTGACAATGTAGCTGTGTTGTGCACTAGTTCTACTTCTTTACAAGTTTTGGGGTCTCTGTACAGCATAGGCTGTACGTGTACATGAGGGGAGTTTGCATTTGACAAGGGTGGTCTAGTTTTCATGAACTTGCTTTGGCGCAGTTCTGGGATGGAGAGAATATTTGATCTCAAGCTGGGTGTGAGAGTTACGACTGCGATAGAAGGAAATGCAGAAGTGTTTTTTAATGCTCTGAATGAGGGGATGATTAGAGCCTATTGGGTGAAGGTATTGTTTCACATGTAGCCCTGGAGTAGGGACAGGTGGGGATAGTGTGTGAGTGGAGGTGAAGAAATGACAAAGGGAGCAAACATGATTGGTTGAATTGACAATAATTTGTAGAATGTTAATTGCAAAAAACTTAAGCGAAGGAGGAAAGACCAGGGTGTGGAAAACTTGTTCAGGGTTCCATCTTCCTGTGCTGGGTCAGGTAGGTGAAAGAAGTCAAACAGAACAGAATCTAGCTTGAGTAGACAGAAAGAGAAAAGTGTGCAGAATACAAAGAGAAGATGGCGACTTTTTTTTTTTTTTTTTTTTTTTTCCTTAAAGACTAGTAAGGATGCCTTTGTGTGCCTTGGAAGTAAAGTAGCTGGATGCTGAAAATAGACTGTGGACAGATGACCTCAGAGTCTGGGAAGCAAGAGGGGAGGAAAAAATGAAAAGAGCTGATGCTGTTCTTGAATGAGGACCACAGAATGGAAGGAGTGTTCACTGGAATTCCCATTGTTTTCTCTTTTTTTCCCATGTCAGGTGGATGTGATTTGTAGGACAGCTCAAGGGAATATAAGAACCAGCATTAGAGAAAGCAGAGGAATTAAGTGAGTGAGGTGTAAGCCATGTGTGAGAAGAGTGCTTAAGTCTACAGCTCATTCTGAGAAAGTTAGCATACTGTGAGCCACTGAATAGCTGTGAAGAGAAAAAAAAATAGCTAAAGGAAATGAAAACCTTAGTATTAGCTTCTGCTCACAGACATATTGAGCTAGGTATTTTATGGTTGATTTTTTATCCTAGAGCAGGAGTTGTAGATGGCTGAGGAGAATTTTTGAAAAAATTACAGTTTACCAAGAAAGCATATGGAAAAATCTTCATGTCCAGACTTGATTTGCCCTCTGCTTTGGCTTTGCTCAGATTGAGTATGCTGCTTTCTAACAGTGCTCTAGACTAGTTGCAGTTTTTCGTTTTTGGCAGCTATGATACTTTGTAACTGATCGTGTCTGATCATGGTCCATTCTTCCTTTATGAGGCTGAAATTATGCTGATGCTTCTGCTCTTATGCTTTAATTGCTGGTGTAGTACCTCTGAAGTTAACTGTGCAGTGGTGTCCAAATTATATTAAAGATTACTTAATTGAACATCAGTCATCAAGGTGGTTTTGGTGTCTCTTTCATATTTTATGTTTAGATAGGTTGTGTAACATAACTGTGTGCCCAAAAGGGGACATTGTGTGACTATTGACTTGCTCCTCAGCAGTACCACTGGCAAAGCTGTAAGGAGAGCTGTGGTTAGTTAGATCTATCTCTGGCTCCTTGCACATTTCACTCAAATGACTTTGTGGCTAATTCTGCTGGAGCCTTAGGGAATTTAGCAAATGTATGTCATGGATGAGGAGCTGACCTACAGCTAAGACGGTAACTAAGAATATAGCAACTATTTAGATGAGAAGCAAGGCTCAGACCTGGCTGACATTCATGATGCTTGAAGAAACACGGTCAAGAGGCAGGGAAGAAATCAGACTACCTGGAAATTACCCTCTAGATGTCATAGCAGTGAAGCTGTTTGCATGATCTTTGATGAATAACCACAATCTAAATCTTTGTGATTCCTGATAAATGCTCTACTGAAAACATGACTGGAAATGTAACAATTCAGATGCTTCTCTGTGTCAAGACAGATTTTGTGTGTGTGTGTGTGTGTCTGATGACAAAGTGAAAGAAACCGGGGGAGTAGTGGTCAAAACTATTGTTTGAAAATTGGTTGCTTGCTGACTGAAATAGTTCCCTTTGAATCTCCACTGTGAGATTTGAGCCTTTGAAGTGCTCCCAATAGCTTACTATTCAAAATGCAACAACTCTGGAGAAGATGGGAGACCAGCCTAGAACAGCTGCTGCTGTAGGTAAGGACCATTGCAGTGTAGGGGACACAGGAGCTGGGATTTGAACCTGAGGTTTGTAAACTTGAATGAGATAGGTGTCTGACCTTTTCCCCTACTCTGCTGGAGTTTAGACAGTGAAACATGAAGAATTAACTGTCTTCTAAGAGTGTGCATTACTTATGAATCACTTAATTTTCTAATCACTTGAAATATCCAGGCATCTACCATCACCAACTTGCAAAAGATTCACAAAGGTGGGAAAATGTACTTTCCCCCTTTTACTGCCTGCTAGGGAAGGCAAAGTGCAGAAAGGATTAAAGCAGATTATTAAAGGTTGCAAATGAATCAGTGACAGAGCTGTGGTTAGAACTGCTGCTTCTTTGAGCCTTGACTTTTGGTCTGTTCAGGCACTGTGTTATGTGTCTGTGTGCACACAAGTTGGAAAGGCTAGGCATGGGCCATTTGGAGGAGGAGACAGAAAGAAATCCCTGTACTGATGGAAGAGGTGTGATTTAAGCATGGGCTGGATAACTAATTTGAGGTAGGGATTATTCTGTTAGACTTTGGATAAATTAATGCAGCATTAAGTTGAAGCATTACAGCTTAATCTTTTGTAGTATTAAGCCAACATATGTTTTCTTATACTAAATTGACATAACATAGAATAATGAGCTTATAGCTACACACGTGGGGTTGTTCAGGCTCTACCTAGAATCCCTGTGTGAGAGCCTGGTGGTGTGGGCAGGGATCAGTCTACAGCTGAACAGAATGACTTGTTACATAAATCACAGTACCTTACTTATATTTTCTGTAGTAATTTTTTTCTTCCTTATTTGATAGTTCATAGATTTCAAGTTTTTGTAGCACCTGGCACTAAACTTGAGAGTGGGCCTGCTACCCTGCACTTCTGCAATGACATCCTTGTCCTTGCCAAAGACCTCCCTCCTAGCGTCATGGGGCAATGGAAACTCTCAGACCTGCGCCGATATGGAGCTGTCCCAAATGGATTCATCTTTGAAGGGGGTACCAGGTGCGGCTTCTGTAAGTACAAATGGCCCTGTCTTCTAAACGTTGTTCGCAACCTTTTTGTGGAAATGCAAATGCTTATTTTGTCAATGTGGAGTTTGTGGCACCAGCTCTGTAGCTTTGTCATACAGTCAGCTTCATGTCAGAGGTTCCGTTCTAGTAAGTAGGTTTCTGCTGGCCTCAACCCTGGTGTTCAGTAGAAACGTGACCACGTGGAGTTGTGGCTGAACATTGCTGTGTGGCTCTCCAGAAGATGTTTTGTCAGTTGTTGCTGGTAGACTCAGAGCAAGAATAAAGTACTGAAATTTTAAGACCTGTGTCATCCAAGAGATGAGGCAAAATGGTTTAATGTTAAGATTATTAAATTATAATTAATTCTGTTGCCAGCAGAGGGAAAATGACGCTGAAGCTTTGAGGTTACCTGCAGAATCAAGGCGCTTGTGTAATGCTAATACCTAAATCCAGTAGAGGAATAGTTCATAAAAGTTAGAAACTTCTGCTTGTTAGCAGCTTTGTCACTCTATGGGACCATAGCATTCATGGGTTCAAAATGAAAGCAAGCAAGCTGAAGATGGAGAGAAATGTCTTGTTCTAGCATCTTGTTTGGGACTTTTTACATTACCACTTCAGATAAAATGCAAACAAACAGAAGAGCTGAAAAGAAAAGATGGTTAATGCAGTAGATATATCGTATACATCAGTTAAAAACCTCAGATTTTAACTTCCAAAGCAGAATTTAAAACTGTGCTATATTGATGATCTTTGAGTGCAAATGGATGTGCATATTGCCAAAGTGAAGTTGTGTGACTTCTGCATAATACAATGTGAAAATAACTGATTTCTTCAATTACTAAAATTAAAAAAAAAAACCAAAACACACAAACAAACACATAAAGTTTCCAAGTTGATTGAAATCCAAAAATATTATTCTTTGGTACTTCTAGCAAAATTTGTGTAGGAAAGGGGAATAGTTTTGTCCACTTTACAATAGTGAGAGTTATTTGCTTTGTTGAAAAATAGAGCTGAGTTACAGAGGTGGTTAGTATGGACTGAATGGTCATACCCTGATTTCTGATTTAGGACACTTCTTGTAATGCAGAAGACTCTACTTCAAATCTTTCCCTGCCTAATGTAGATGTTGGGGTTGAAGAGGGGTTTCCAGTGTCTGAAGGAATGGGTTGTAGGTACAGCCGGTAAGGAAACAAATCTGCTTTTTTGTTAAGGTTATTGTGTTTCAGTTAAAAGGTGTGGGAACAGGAACACGAGTGTCTTGTTTCCCAGTGGCATGGTTCAGGCTGTCAGCTAGATGACTGGTTATAAAGTATAAGGGGAAGTTAGCACAGTCACCTTTTTCCTCTCTTGTGATTCTGCAGATTCAAGTTTAGCCTGTGTCAACTGCAATTAGTGTACATCTGCCAACACCTGCAGTTTTGGTTTGAACAGGCTTTCTTCCAGGCAGAATAAAGCATTTGCTTCTCTGTATGCAAGTACCATTTTACTAGAACTCCAGCTCGCATTTAAATGTGTGCACTTCTGTGCAGACATAATTTGGGTCTGCTTTTTGAATTCTTAACTGAAAATAGAAAATCTTCAACTAAGCATTCAGAATGCTTATGGGAAGAACTTTCCAAAATTGAAACAGTGTGGTTCTTTTTTTTTTTTTTTATTATTTATTATTTTTTTTACACTGCTGTACTTTTTAGAGTAGTAGGTTTTGAACTAATAAAACCTAAGATCATTTAACTGTAGAAAAATTATATTTAAAAAGTATAGGCAGCTGAAAAAAAAATGCTAAGCAATCTTTAAGTAAGATTAGCAATGGATTGGTAACTTGTATAATCTGTGTAATTTATGTAATTCGTCCAATGAGAGAATATAAAACTTAACTACAAGAGTAATTTGTAGTCCTGAGGCTCTCTAGGGAAGTAGAGCATCTGTAATTTTTAGGGAGTAGAAGGTAGAGCAGTACCTTCTGTGGTATGTTAAATTCAGTTTTTCCCTTAAATCCTAAAGTAGGTGCCTCAGAGAAAGAAGACAGTAATTTCTTACTAATAAGGACTTCAATTAATGGCTTAATTTTTGGAGCACATAATTGATGGCAAATGGAATACCTGTGGATCCCACACATGTTTTATGCAGACTTTCATTAGAATATGGAAGAAGACAAAATAATATTGAGAGCTACCCAAAAGTAGAAATGACCAGCAGAAGACAATGATGGATGTTGGGACTGAGGTTCTCATTTAAAAAAAATAACTGAACAAAACCCCCACAATTGGCTTTTTTTCTTTCATGCTTTTTCCAGAAGGAATGTTCAGCACCAACTGAAAAAGAATTTTCCCCACACATTCCTGAAGAGTCCGTTTGTTGGATATACTATAGTTTTGAGAGGGACGTTGTGATAGGGTATAGAAAATAGACATTTACCTATCCTTAATGTGTGATTTTTATTTTAATGTTGATGAATGGATACAACGTCAGTTCTGGCTTTCATTCTTTAAAGGATTAAACTAAGGGGTATTTGCAGATCAAAATGGCATGTGCTGACTTATTTATCACCTATCTTGTGTGGTAGTATCTTTCTTTAGTGGCTGCCTGAACCAAATCTGTGAAATGTGTGGTTCGCTATTTGAACACTTATGTGTGCTGGTTACCTTGCAACTAGTCAGGAAATTGCTGCCATGGTGTTTGCTGGTACAGTCAGACCATCTCAGCATGCAACAGGATTGCAAGGATGTGCACAGGGTGAGGCTGGGTTTATGAACACAGTGCTGTCAGGAGTGGTGGATGAGTAAGCAAGTGCCTCTAGTACAAGACCTTGTTCCCTGCCAAGATTCCCTGAGGATGTGGGTACCACTGATACTCCTTTGGTAACTAGTGTGGCCTTACGGGCACTGCAGATCGGCAAAGAAGGCGGTCTGCGGGAGGTAAGTAACAAAAAGTTAGATGGCTGAGCCACTCTCCTGCCTGCTGGACTCTTGTTTGCTTGAAGGTATATCTATAACAGCTTTCTAGGAGGTCCTCTAGAGCCTTGCTTTGAGGCACGCAATATGTGCTCCTTGGTTGTACAGCTTACCCAAATCATGTGTTTGTTTTATATTTGCTGTTGGAGGGTTGCCTGTGTCCAGAAATCTGAGTATAGCATCTCCACAGTAACTGTTTTGATGACAACTCAATTCTGAGTATTCAGCAATACGGCACTTGATATTAGCATAAAGGAAGAAGGTACATTTTGATAGGATCTACCTCAGTTTAAAAAACAAACAACTTTTCTCTTCCTTTGATTTTTTTGTAATGAAATTGAGTGGGTCTGTGTTATTGGCCATGTACTGTTATAATCTGTATTTATAACTGGAATGGAATATATTAGATTAATAGTATATCACCCTATAATTCTATGCATCACTCATGTGATGTTGTTAAAGATGTGTATTTCTCCAAATAAAGTTAGAGGAGTAAGTAATACAAACCGTGTTTGTGATACTAAAGATGTGAATATAGATGACCTTCAGTTTGTATTTCATTTTCATTACAGCATCTAAGGAATAACTGTTTCAGTCTTCTTATTGGATTAGGTAGCAAATGCAAGCACATATTACAGCATTACTAACATACAGGGACTTTCATTTACTTTACTTACATTGAACATTTTAGTCTTTTTCATGTCCTTTGTCACCAGGTCCACCACCCCATTCAGCAGTAGGCTGAAGCCTGGCCTAGTTTTCCCTTTTCTGCTAATACACTTGTAGACACCCTTCTAGTTGCTCAGTCAGCTGGAATCAGTCAGCTCTCCTGGATCCATTTTCTCTCCAGGACTGCGTACCTTGGGATTCTTCCAAGTAGATTCAGGGTCAATGAACAGGCTAAATTCTGCTCCTGCAGACTAATTCTGGGAGGTGGGAGTGAAGATGTTCTGGGTCCCTAGGTGAGCATTAAAATGATAATAACCAAACAAACATGGAATCATTTTTTTTTTTTTTTTTTTTTTTTTTTTTCCCCTCTGTCAGTTGCCTTACTGGAGAGGACACTGAAACATCTCTAGAAAAGTTGAAGTGGTGGTGGTTGTGTTGCTCTGTGTGTCTCTTCTGGTCACAATACTACTATGGAGTGGGAAACCTCAGTTCCTGGTTTCCTTCAGGGCTTCAAATATTTGGTTTCTTCCTGCTGAGGAGAAACTGGTGCTTGCAGAAAGAAGGGTCTAGGCTCAGTACGGGGCCTGGAAGGTGTCTCCCTGGGATTAGAAGAGAAAAGTGCAGTATGCTTCTGTATCCTTGCAATTGGGAGCACAGCTACAGGGACAGATCCTGTATTCTGGTTGCTGCTCCCAAACTTAAAGCTTGGTTGTGTAAGAAAGCCCCAAATTAACAGGATATATAAATAGCTCTCCATTTACATTATTTAGTTAAATTGTGGCATATCTTCTGTAAGTAGTTCTGGATTTGATACAGTTGCTGTGCTCCAAGAATTTCAGCTGATTTGGGCTTATTGATTGCGGCTGTATCTTATTTCCGCATTGCAGAAAACCTAAATGGTTCGCTTCATAGGCCAGGATGCCAGCTGTGTAAAGAATGTCTGGTATGAAATGTGGATGGATGATGCAAATGTGAAGCTATTGGTGATGTATTTGCTCCAGGAGCTTGAAGCACTAAATTACCTATGTTATGCTGAAGTTTTTCCCCCAGCCTCCCTCTATCCTTTAATCTTACCCTAATTTCTGGGTGCTGCTTTTAAAGAATGGAATATTCTGTGAGTGTTTTTTTTTCTTTCTTTCTTTTTACACTACTGTAAATTGGGAGTATTCCCCAGAAATTGAGTCAAAATGTTGCAGGTGAAAAAAGGAACAAATAAGATACCTTATCTTTCAAGGGAAACTTTTCTGGTTTCAGGGAGGTATTCTGCATTTCTTGATATACCCTTAATTAAAATGCTGTTTGAAGTTGTGGTGAGGCATACCCAAATAACGAATGTGATTTCTGAGTGGCTCCTGACTGTTTCTGAAGGTCCATTGCTGTTTTGAACACTGGTGTTGTTGTGACTCTCTAATCCTTTAAAATGCGTCAAAGTGTGCATTAGGCTAGAATGTGGTCTTGAGTCTTGTAGATCCATTTATATCCATGGTCTTATAAATTCTTTTTAAAAATTTTCCAGCCTAATTTTTTGTTCTTATATCCAAGATTGTTGTACTGTCATTGTCCTTTAGCATCATGTTCTCGTTCTCTCTGATGCTTACCTCTTAGGACATTTTTAGAGCCTTTATTTATGCTCTGTGTCTCTTTTGCTAGGCTAAGTAAGCCCAGCTGTCTTCCCTGTAAGATGCAGCAGCTAGTCAGTAGCTCTCCAGTGTACCTGTTTTTTTTAGTATGAATTAATCTTTGGCTGCCGGCCACCAAAATTACAAAGTATTTTGAAAAGGGTCCTACTATATTTTTGTGCATGATATTAATATTTATTTTTTTTTTTCTTTAGAAGTGTCTGTCTTGATACCTGGTATAGTTACGAACCTTTGATTGCCATGGCCAGATGTTTTTGCATCTTGTCCTCTGCCTGTACCCATTCAAAGGAACAAAAAGCATAATAATTGTGGTACAAAATAGCATAACATGGTAGGAAACTCTTAGTGAATTCAAGCAACTTCTTTCACTGAGTCTCTTACCCGAGGGAGGAAGGGGGGGGGGAAAAGGGAGAGAGTGCTCTTCAGTCTAGCAAACAGCTGCATGGCATTACAGTGATGCATACCACATATTCCTCAGCTTCCAAATGCTTGTGAACCAAATCTGTTCCAGCACATGGCTGAGATGTGTAATTTCCAGTAGTGAATTTCACAACTTTCACAAGAAAGTGGAGAACAAATGTAATTGCTGGCTTTTATGTATGTTTTCAGAACATAACTTCTTTGAACCTTACCTAGTCATTCATCTCACCTGATGTATTTTGCAAGGACTCCTTAGCTTCTTCTCTCCTAGTTCTGTCTAACAAAACAAGAAATAAAACGTATCTCGTGCGAGTTGATCAGCAGTTACGGTGATCAAGTGAATAATGAAATCTGTAAAGAAATGACGGATATGTGCATATATTGGATTTGAACCCCTGGGCTAGGCATGTGTATACACTGTTTGCACAACTTATATAAAGGCATTCAGATTTGTTTTTGGAATTTCCAAATGTGTATTAGTTCTCCATAGAAATTATGCCTTGAATTAAGTAGCCAATTCATACAGAAGTAAATTTCTGCACACATTTACTTTTTTTGTTTAAAGCTACAGGCTTGTAGAGCCTCCCAGGAGTTTAAGAAGCACTCTTCTTAACAATAGTGATACAAGAACAAGCAGTCCAGATGAAATCTTTATGTGCAGAAATATTGGAGCTATCTTCTTTTCCTGAGTGGTAACATGGATGTGTAGGATTCTTCTGAGATATTAGGCCACGTAGTCCATCACCGTGCTTTAGGTATGAACGTTCTCTGTTATGTTGTCTCCATACCCTGTCTACTTATTGTGAATGGGATGAGAAGGTCATGTTTAGCAAAGCCTTGTGCCACTTCACTTCCTCAAGAAAGGCATGTCCTTTGGCATAGACATGATTCACAGGGGAAGAGTCATACCCTTTAAGATGAGGCAAACTGATTTTTACTCAATGGGGGAAGGAGCACAGATCAAGAGCTGAATTTCAAGTTTCTGAATGCATACTTTGCACCCAACTCTTTCTAATACAGAATTCTTTGATTCTTGGTCATCTCTTGAAGAGGGGGAAGTGAGACAAAACTGTGTGTGAGTCACCACCTGAAACTTTCACACCTGTCAGACTGCATGGATAGTGTTGTAATCTCCTAGATGGTTTTTGATACTGAAGCCATTGCGTGTATATGTGCTGTGAGAAAGTGCAGGACAAATAGCTTAAAAAACAATACAAAACAAGCAAACAAAAAAAACCCAACAGTATCAAAAATGTAAAGTAGGATTTACTCTGGCTTATATTGCATGAGCCAGTGTGTGTGTCAGTCTTAATTCAGTTGCTTAAACATAGCTTCGTGTTTTAATATTTGTCTAACTTGAGTCTCAAGTAATGTTTCAGACCTTATACTCTGGAAATGTTGGCAAGCCAATTCTCTAGTATGTCTGAATGAGTACCAGCAAATGAATTCTAATTCCAGTTGTGTTTATAGCAGTTTGCCAAATGAAATAAACCGGACCAGGAGCAGGATTTCTTTCTTTCAACTAAAAAAGTGTTGATCAGTAAGATCTGGAGAGGAACATATCTGATGGTGTGATATAGCAAATTAGAAGATGCTGCAAATTAGAAGAAGCACCGTAGTCTTGAACAGATTAAAACAAAGCAGGCAGAGACTCAGATGTGACAAAAACTAGGAATGACACAATTGTGAACCAGAAATCGCTTTTTCCTGGAGTAGTCCTTTACTCCTTGCTGGCTATATCTAATTTCCTAAAATACTTTGTGGTCTATGTTTTATTATCACCTTTATTTGAATCCAGTAGCTCTTTGTCAAGCAATCAAAAGCATATCCATTGCTCAAGTGAAATGTGGATCCTCTTGGATAGACTAGGGATATGTGTGGGAAGTGGTGGGCGTGGAAGTGTTCTGGTCAAGACCGGTGCTGCCGCTTTAAGTAAAATTGACAAAAATATCCATGCAACTCAGAAAAGGCTAGAGAAATATATCAAAGCCAAACTTATACCCAAATTAATGACCCAAGCCCCTATGAGAGTAATGCGTAAAATTCTTTGCAGGACTAAGATTTGATTTCTGGTTTTCTAGTGTGCTAGGTTCTGGTGAACTGGCAGCACTTTTAAAAAATCTATATGCTAATTTCACTGCTTACTGGGGTGGAGGGTATTTTGCCTAATGTTTTCAGATCATCAAGAAGGCCAGCTACACTTCTTCTCTGATGTGAGTACGATTCGGGCTGACGGTTCTCAAACAAAATGTTCTGTGGAGCATTTTTAGTCTTGTGTCTTGTTTGCGTAGCTATATATCATGCAGCTCAGAACTTGTTTGTTTATTTAGTGATTCTCATTCTAATTTTGCTTGGGGCTATTCTTAATGAATGGAAAGCAAAATATCAGAATAGAGCGAAGGGTAAAGATCTGATGACAACCTGTGGAGTCGTGTTACGTTCTGTTAATAATAGGCACATAGGACTTAGTCTAGGTTGTTCTAACAAGTAGAAAAAAATATAATATAATGCAGCAATATAACAAAATCCCGATCAGTATAGGATATAAAACACTATTCTTTGATATAATTGAGTAAAAATAAAATTAACCTGGTTCATTTTGCTTTAACACTTTCAGTATCTCTGACACTTACATAGCTAAGATTGGATCTACAGAATTCTAGGGGTAACTGAGAGTAAAAGACCCAGGCAGCTGTAGAGCATATGGTTTGTGTTTTGGCATTACTCTAACTGTCTGCGTTGCAGAAAAGCAGCTTAAATGATTAGTTAGCTGTTGAATTTATGTGTATTTTCATGACATACTGTGTATGCTGACCCATTTTTGGTTTTCTGTTTGCAGAATGTCTTGTTGATTTCTTTTCATGGCTTGCATTTTATATGGTTTTGATTGCTATGTTATAAATAGCTTCAGCTAAATATATTTCTGATGTATCCAGGTGAAAAAACACGCATTTATGTTGTGCTTTCTTGCAGGGGCCGGTGTTTTTTTCCTTTCTTGTGCTGAAGGGGAGCAGATCAGCTTTCTGTTCGACTGTATCGTCCGTGGCATCTCCCCGACGAAAGGCCCTTTTGGTTTGCGTCCAGTCCTACCAGGTTAATATAGGAAGTACAGCGTGACCGAGCAAAGTAGGAACTTGCCATGTCTAGCACTTACTGCTCTGATTGTAAGAACAGCTTGCAGACACTAAGGGTGCAGAAAGTGCAAAGCGTTTTTCATTCTGAAATGTCACAGTACAGATGTATCAGTTGAATGTACCCAGTTTCACCCTGTTGCTCTGGCTCATTCAGATTTCTGTTGATATTGCTATCTTTAGCCTTCTCTTTTTTAAAGGTTCTAAAATATAGCAATTTGAGTTGTGAGGATTCCTAACCTTTAGTTTTAAACTTGCACAGTGCAACTTGGATCCGTGTCAGAATTACTATTTTGATAGTTTAGTGAACTGAAACCTGGAAAACTAACTTCTGGGGTATTTTGAGTTCATCCCGAACACTTAGAAAAGTCTTGCCAACCTTAAGTTTTGTCAGGCCTCTATCAGTTTCAGTTTTGCAGCTTTTTTTTCTGATGTGCAAGGAAAAATTCATTTTCTTATTTCATGGTAAATGCTGCATGTACTGTAACGGTTGGAAAGAAAATTAGAATCACAGTAAGCCCTGTTGCCTTTTGACTTCAGCAGATGAAAAAAATACAGTGTTGAGTTGGAATTACCCTGTCAAACAGGGCAAATGTGTGGAAATAAGATTGCAGAAAAATATCTGTGTATTGGCAATGTGATATAGTGGGAATAGGCTGAAAGAATGGTGAAGGACAAGGCAGGATGTATAGGAAATATTTAAAGTTTCTGTTTAAGTGTTAGACATTTAATAGGTGTTTTACAAGGTTTTATCACTGTTGTAAGATAATCAATTTCAGGAAGGAAGTATGATGGAAAATGTTAGGTCTGGATATGAAACTTGTGAAAATAAACTGCAAAAAGTTAGTTAAGGTAAACAAAGTAGCCACAAGGTTGATTTTCTCTTCTTCCCATTATTGTAACAGCAAGGTACATTAAACAACCAAGTGGCATAGTAGGCAATGAGATCTCGTTCTTTTTATATGATGATGTGTGTTTACATTGAACTAAGAGGAGTGGTTAAAAAACAAACCACAACCACCAAAAAAACAATCAACCCGCTTCACTCCCCCTAAAACAGTGCTAATACTTAAAGCTTTGCCATCTAATGCATATTTTCTGTATTTCTAAAACTTTCCCTAAATCTTTCATTTAACAAAAATGGATATCCAGAAAAGTTATCCTTACAATGACTTTTTCATTTAAATTTATTATTACTATTTTTTTTAATGATGGCACATTATTTGAAAAATGTTTTTTTCTGGATATGTGGAAGTAAATTTGCTTTTGCATCTTAGTTATCAATTCAGTTATCGATTGTACATTGTTATACATAGTTACATACCACATTCCTTTCCCTCCTTCAAGCATTCTGATCTCAGTGAGCACATCCAGTGGATGTGGAAAATCCTGAGGATGAGTTGGTGATTTGTGCAACCTCTTTTTTGGGGTCTGTTTCATTTGTCTTCTTGGCTTGATAGACCTGCCACTGAGATGTAGTCAGCCACTGGATTTCAGTTTGTTTCCTTGGTCAAGACGAGACCAGTGTTCTGTAGGGAACTGCGCTCATGTTCTTGCATACTCCTCTGTGGCCCCTTTCCAAGCTACTTTGGTCCATCTGTTATTTTACGGTATCTCTAACCTTGTCTCTTCCATTTTTTTGTTACCCATGTTATACCTTCTCCTTCGTAGAAACTTTTTATTTTTCATGTTCTCCTCCATTTATTGTCCCATTCAGAAGCTTACACAGACCTGTTCAATGCACGTACACATATACGATACTAGTGATTCATCCATAAAATAACCTCACTTATCAAATATGCTGCTGCACAAAACCTGCTGTATTGCTTGAAAAGGTCATGTCTCTACCAGCTGCATACTGTATCTGGTAAGAGTACTGGAATGCATGCAACCTTTTGAAAGGGATATGGTAAATAAATTAGTCATCTGCACACCTCAGATAACTAGATAAAAATCCACAAACTGAGGATTTTACCAAAAACCATCAATATTATTCATATTTACTGCAGCGTGAAGTGCTGCACACCCTTGACTGTGCTTTATATATGCAATGTTCTGTTTTTCTATAATTTATTTTGCTTAAAAGCTTTCATAGGTAGCAGCTTTTTCCACAGTTTGCCAGCTTCTTGCTTTTGGCTGTACCTCTCCAATTTAAACATGAAATACGCTTGAATAACTATTAGGGATTCCCAAGAAAGGCAAAGACACAAAACCAATCTTATGTAGAAAAAACGTGGTGAAAAAAAAAGTCATATTGACAGTGTTCTTGGGTTCCAATACATGCCTGACAAATATAATTATACAGTCAGCATTTGCTTAGTCTGCCATTTGAAAAGGGTAATGAATGATACCAGTGGCTCCTTATGTACAAACACCTCATTTAACTGTAGTTAAATGGAGCACTAAAGTATATAAAGATAGACATGTACACTGCATGTGCAAAGGAAATTTGATCAAGTACTATATTCACATCTTCATTTTGGGATTGCAATTTTAAAAAATACACCCTATCTCTTTAAAAGCTTGGTATTCTTATATAGATGCATTTGATTATTGTGTGTATGTATGTCATCTGTAAAATATATAGTAAGTGAAAATGTTGTGGAGTGGAACTCATAAACTTGACTGACTCTATAGCAAGTCGCAAAATCTGGTCTGACATTTCATAACTGACCTTGCTTTGAGCAGCAGGTTGGACTGGAGAACTCCTTTGATCCCTCCCAACCTGAATTGCTCTGTAATTTTTTATTTTTTATTTTTTTTTGAAATGCATAGCAAGTGAATGGGAATATTATCATGATAAAAATAATTCTGTTATGTGTACATACAAAATAAAATAGAAAATGAAAAGAATGTTAGCTCTTTTACAGTTTACCACTGTATAGTGCTTATTTTGGAAGCCCACCAATTTAGAAGAAGCATACCAAAATGCAGTTGATTTGTTAAAGGCTGCGTAACAAGGTCTCACGTTTTAAGACATGACATTGAGTGGAAATCCAAAGGTAGTGTATGTATCTGTAGATGGTTTTAGGCAGTGTAATATTTTAATAAAGGATTTAATTGAGTGACAGGAGGTCTTTGGACTGCTTATTTTTCCCCAGCTGCTGGCTGATATAATTGCTGTAATTGGCTACATGCACAGTCCTTTTTTTTTTTTTTTTTTTTTTTCCCCTTGAGAGGATATTTAGTAAACCAGGCCAGAGAATTTTTTGTTCTTGTCTTGACAGAAGTCTAGTTATTGACAAAGTACTGAGTCACTGATGGCATGGTTTGTAATCTATACTGAATTTTCACGCATGTTATCTGAGAACTGTTTGCTTATCAGGTGTGTGTTGAATTCCTTCTTTTCACTAATAAGAGTCATCTTTAATTCCAAAGATGAACACAGCAAAGGGTCAACAATCTACTGGTGATATCCTTCTTTGTTGCATGAGACAGATCTGTACCCTGTAAACCTGGCTAAGGCTAAGGGACAGCCTAGTCTTGCAGGCTGGAGAGACTCCAAGTGTAATGTTGATAGTCTTGATGCTCTCTTTTAATTTTGGAAGCTTTTTCAGGATGCTTTGTGACTGACTGAGAATGCACAGTGCTGCTTGCTGAGGATCTATCTGATGCTCTTTCTTTTTGTTGAAGCTTGATACACCTTTGACCATTGCAAGACAGCTCTGTGGCTGCCTTCTGCAGTTATCTGTACCAAGTGGATCCTCCTCAAACTTTTAGGACATCTTTGCATTCATCCAGACATCTTACAGGGTGTGGAGATGTTAGCATGAAGGTGAGGGGCCAGGCCTGATTTGCAAATATGACTGCAGTTACAAAGGAGGAAAGGACAGATGTTCAGCCTAATTTATCTAACTTTGTTTAGCAAAGTAATTAACCAGTTGCATTTTAAGGATGCATATAATCAAAAATATCTTAAGTAGCTGCTGACTTAACATGATATGATGCATTCTTCCTGGCAGGTGCTTACCAAACAACCTTGGAGCTTTGAATTACAATGACAATTTATTTGTGTATTACCAAAGTATTCAAAATCTCCCACAATGAGCAGCTAATGTGGCTCTAATGAATAACCACCAACATAATATAAAAATAAAATCTCCATCAGAGACATTTTTAGTCCAGCCAAATTTGATGTAATCCTTTCCTCTTTGCCCCAAAGCAGGGTTTAAAAAACTTTTGGTGACTGTCTCAGACAAAAGATTTTTCTTTATAGCAAGGAAACCGTTTCTGGTTGGGAAATGATAAAGCACTTTTGTAACTGAAGAACTTGAGCGAATCTAAATGCCTAGATTCCATGGGAGTAAATAACATTATAGGATACATTTGCCTAGAGTTTGGGAAATGAAGGTACCAAATTGCTCTGAGTTGTTGGAGCTGCTGTAGGATGTTGTGTGGGCAGAAGCTGCCTGAACTTCCTTGGACAGCTGCCTCAGTACCGGTCATGCTGCTGCTGTCCTCCTGAGTTAGTAATATGGCAAATTATTCCACAGTTACTTAGGAGTTTTGAGGTACAACTGTTGAGTGAAAAAAAAAAAATAATTTATTTATTTATTTATTTATTTTTTTTTTTTCTTCTTAACCTAATTTGTAGGTTGATACAGCAGGAGAGCATAGGTTATTCTGGGTGGCTGCCAGTGACTTCAGACCTTAGACTTATGTTGTAATAAAACCTCCTGATGACCGATAGGTGGTCTATAATCAAAAATTCTGGTGTAAGACTGCACTCCTGGGAAATGGTATTTTGTGTGTTTTCTATAGAAGTCCTGCTTATTAGCAGAGAACTTCAAGGTTAAATGTGAAACAAAGACTGCAGTAAAACTGACAAACTACTGCTAATAGTATCTGCCTAAGAGTTTAGGTCTATGTACACATGGTAGGCTTAGAATTGGTTTCTCCAGATGTCTTCTAGTGCTTGCTGAAAAAGGGTTCTTATAATCCTTTTTCCCCAAGGCTGGGCAATGAGAGGTCAGAGCACGTATGAACCCAGTTTTCAGATAGCAGTTTCTATCTCACGAGTGATGTGGCAAGGAGGGTCTTATACATAGGGGATCTGTGTCTGTAGGTGTGTATTAGTTGATTAGGAAGTTGGTTTCAAGAAGCAGTTGAGCATCTGAAATGTGGAGCTTAATGATTCACTGCTAATTCCCTTCTACCTCCCTATCTTGTATTTTATTCAAGGCCATTTTTGCAGGAGCAATTTCTTGACCAGTTTTTTTTTTTTTTTTTTATAAATTCAGTTATAATGCCTTTTCCTTCTGCAAGAGGGATAGCAGTTATTAAAAAGCTTGTAGTTGTGTATGTGCTCTAGTAACATTCTGAAAATCAATATGCATCAAACACTCAAATTTGTGAGGAAAGGGGAAAGATCTTTCCTACTGACGGTTCTTTGTTGTTGCAAGGACTGGTGTCTGTTGCATCCTGGTTTGACTCATTTGCGGGTCTGTTACGCTAACTTTCCATTCCAAGTGCTCATGGAACCTTTTTGAACCTTTTTAGACATGAGAGCATTTAGCTACGTACAGTAGAGTAACTGGAGCCGAGGACATCTGAAAACAGACTCAAGCAGTAGCCTGTGACGCATTTTGCCACCTAGGAGATCCTTGCATAGACCTGTCTGAGTTGCACCATAGGTGCTGGTGGCCAAATCTCGGATCTGCCTTTGGCAGAGATCCATGTGGAAGCACTGGGGGTTTTATTTGAGTAAGCAGTGACTCAAGCAGGTTTGAACTAGTCAGTACTTGATGTGAGTTGTATTGCAGGGGAAATAGGAATGGAGACCTAACAAAATAATAATTAAAAAATACATATAAAACAGTCCTCTATTCTGAAAGGTAGGTTTGGAGGGTGTCAGACACTGATATCAAGTGCTGTTTCAGCTGGGAGAAACAGAGGTCACATACTTTGTTTGTCACAGGCCTTGTTGTCCTGTCCCTGTTAGAACATGTTTGATTTCCAGCATATGCTGTTATAGCAGGACTGTGTGTATGCCTGGCTTGTTCCGCTAATCTCATCTAGATAGCTAAATATGGAAAACCCCTCTGTGTGGAGAAGAAAGTTCAGCACTGTCACTTTTGCTACTGTGATGCAGTCCCATCTATCCAGGACAGGTCAGAAAGTGTGAATGGGGTCACGGAGGAGAAAGAATTTGTGATGTAGGCACTTGTATGCCTACAGCTCATCTGGAAAAGCCACTTCCCTGACTATGAGCTTGCTTTGACTTTTGTGTTGACAACATCAAACCCAAGTCATTAGAAATGGAAAGACCTGGGCTGAAAAGGAAACTGTCCTTTCATCATTTCAACTATTTTTTTTTTTTCTTTTACTAACTCAACCATAGCAATGTGTAGCCATTTTCTTCCTTTTCCCCTTATTAAATGATTCAGTGATTAAATGTTTTTGTGGTGTGCTGTTATTTCAAAGTTGATCAAATATACAAGAGCCACAGCTGTGAGGAAGCTAATCTGCTTTATCTGTCATTAATTCCTTTCCCTGGATAATTGAGGGCTTCTGAAACTTCTGATGATGAGCAAGTTAGCAGACCATATCCTTTGCAACTGCTGAACATGACACAATTGTTAGTGCTGTTTGAAGAAATCTGCAAGATTTCTCTTGGGATGATGGCTATGATTACTTTTGACATCTGGTTTTGTTGCTATGCCTAGTTGCAAACCAAGTGGTTTAGAGGAAACTGGTCTGTTTTTCTGATGAAAGTTTTCCCACATTCTGTGTAACTTCTGGTCTTTCTGTTGGAATGGAAAGAGCCTTCTGCAGTGAAGCAATTTTAGCTGGAATGGCAAATACACTAAAATGAATAGAGAAAATCCCCTGCAGCATATCTTAGTATTGTTTTTTTTATCATTTTATCTTATCTTGTATTGAACAGGAACACGCTCACCACACTGCTTCTCCTCTGACTTCTGAACTCAGTGATGTTCTGAACATCAACCTTTAAAACAATGTCTTTGCAAATAGGTGATCTGTATCAGTTGTAATGTAAGGGTATCAAATATTTTAAGCACTATGACTCTAACTTTATTCACTAGATTTACAAGTTTGTAGGATGACAAATTCTTTCTTTCTTGGTGATAAAATATCTGGTGAGTTTGGTGAAGTCAGGACACATTTTACAGGTCACATACATGTATTAGCTTTTAACTCCTCTAGATCTGTAGATATTTCCTCCAGTGCTGTGCTCTTCAGGGTTCTGTCCTTGGTGGCAACTCTTACAGATATCGGGTATAATTTCCAAAAGTCTTTGACATTTAAAATTATGACTGGTTATGTAGCATTTCTCCAGGCTGTGTTTGAAGGCAGATTGTCCCATATATTTTCCGATCAGCATTTTCCATCTCCTGTAACACAAGAATAGAGTGTCTAACATAAGAATGCTTTTTAAATTTCTATTTATATATTTTTCTGTCATCTTCTTTTTATTTATTTATTGTATGTTCCTTTTAAAGATCCAAGTACAAATCCAGCCTATTCAGAAGAAAGATTGGCTCATGAAGCTTTGCAATTAGAGAAGCGCTTGAGCTTGCTGTCCCATACAAGTCGCCAGGGCAGTGGAGGTGAGAAGTGTCTTTAATTAAATAAAGATAAACAGTGTTCCCTTCCTTTCTGGGCTTTAGGAATGGCCATGTGTATATAATTATAAGATGGTGAGCTTAAAAGAAAAATAATAGAGTGATGGTCAAGATGTTTCATTTGTGCTGCTGTTGCAGTCTGAGTTTTGGATCAAACAGTATTAATACAAGAAAATCTTTTAATATGCTGAATCCTGCTGAAACTCTTCATGTGTAACTTCAAATGAATTGCCTGTGACAAGTTTGGTATCTGATTAAGTACTTGACTAATGCCAGCCTGTGAGAGGAACTGACTTGTGTAGTTCACATAGCAGGCTTACAGCAGATATCTGTAGTAAATCTGAGGAATCCTGCGCTTTAGTTCTGTGTTCCTTTTCTTTTTCTGGTGGTATCTGTGCATGTCCTTTCTGGAGTTATTTATGTATCAGAGAAGAATTGGTGTCTAGCACTAGATTTGTAAAAGGGCCTGTGCCCTGAACTGCAATTTGAATTGCTTAATAACAAAAGTTATATTCTCAAAACATCTGCTTTGCTCTTGACTCTAAATAGTCTACAAGCCTAAAAATGGCTAGTGAAGGACGTCAAGAGCTTAATTATTTGGTTCTACACATGTCTATGGTTACTTTGGTCCTGATTTTTAGTCACTGCTGAATAAAGTGGTTTGTGACTGAATACCACTGACACTTCTTTGAATATATCTACTAGATTGATGTACAACAAATGAAACTGGATAGTGAAGCATGCATGCTGTTTAACCCAGTCACTCTGGTTAGGTAACGTGTGGCCAAACTTCGTGTACATTCTCTGCTTGAGATTTACTTGAATTTTTGCCACCATTTTCCTAATGATATTATAATCCTCAGAGAATGAGAAATCAAAACGAGCTTTTTCATATACTATTATTTGAGTTTTGCACTGGAAAATTAAACATTTGTGTTTGTGGAAAATTATAATAACAAGAACATGGGAGGGCATTTGCCTGAATCTGGACATCTAAGTTCTGCCACTGCCTTGGAGCTCTGTGTTCTAGTTTCGGCAAGTCTGTGGGAGAGCTTACCTTCCAAAGTTTCAAATTACCTAATATATTAGACTAGGGGATGTAATTTCAAGTAAACTAATCTTATTTTTTTTCAATTAAAAAGGTATTTTTTTTTTCAGAAGATTAACTGTTTTATTTAGCAGGTATTTTTCTTCAGGTATCAGGCATACTGCTGAGAACTACGCCAATATTTTTTGTAATTCATGCCTTCTGTCTAGGTGGCAGCATAATGTCATCTTGGGAGTTACATTTGTGTAGGGGTCACAAGCTATTGTCGAGCAGTGGACACTGCGGGAAAAGAAAGGTTAGATTTCATGGAATAAATGTTACTATTTTGTGATAGTACATAACAAGAATTACTCCACTGAGAGTATGAAAATTGTTCTAAACATTTCCCCCTAAACTGAAAATAGAAATAGTTTAGCAGCACCTGCAGCTTATGCTGTGTTTTGTGGTGGACCCCTTACATATCTTCCTCATTTGGTAACTTTTTGCCCAAGATTTAAAATTAAGTAAAATTAATACCAACACAGTGATCCTGGTGTTGGCTTTTGCCGTATTTGTCTTAATAAAATAGGTTTAATTACGAATGAAGAAAATAACTTTGTTGCAGGAGGGTGGTGGTGTTTTGTGTGTTTGAAAATGTCCATAAAAGTGCCCTTTTATGCCGATGTTTATTCTTTTTTTCTTTTATCTTCTGTTGTGGATAGCTGTAGATAGCTGTAATTGTGTCCTTTCAAGTATCAAGAGGAAAAAAAATATTGCAATATATGCATAAATTAATCATGGGACATCTTTTACTATGTAGATTTGTAATCATTGTCATAATGGTAGTATTGGCATTTTTATTTGTGGCTATGATGTATTATTGCCTTTTGGTATGGATATTATGGAGAAGTACGGTGTAGGGAGACATGAGTGGACAGGACAGTCTTAAGTTTGATTTTATTCTTGCTGTCTCTAACATGCACTTTGTCATTCAGGTAAGATTTAAGTAGAGGGGAAAAAAAAGTATGAGTAACCATTTGGTTGATTCAGATAAAATAGAAATATTGGAATTTCTTATGTATAGTGTTGGGTTACAGTGACTAGTTGTTTTTCAGAACACCCTCTGCTGTTCTGAGAATATGGGCCTCTGTGACTATGTCCTGTGCGGTAAGAGGAGTGTCTAAAATAAAGCCAAATAACTGTATAGGAGTAAAATATGTTTGAAAAGGGGGGAACTGGGTGCACCAACTCTAAAAATGTAGCCCTGAATGCAGTGTATTCCACAATGTGCTAGGGTTATGGTAAGCTAACATACTATTGCATTTTATTTTTCCAGTGGGGATAGGAATTATTACAGGAATCCTGGCGTTCTGACAGAACTTTCCCTTACAAAGCAGACAGAATTTTAGGGTCCTTTCTGTGCATACTCGTTCTGCTGTCAGTCTCTCCATTGTATTTTAAACATGGGTTGATCCATTTTCTTCTTTTCTAGGAGATGATAGAAGTCTTTCAAGCTCGTCTTCAGACACCAGCCACTCGGATGTTAGTGTTGGGAGCAGATTGACAATTTGGCCTGAACAGTCTTCAGCCAGCACCTCACAAGAGAGTCATGGACTGGCAGCTGCAAAGGGCATTCATCTTGGGGAAGAAAAGACCCTTCCAGAAGGGGCACGTGGCATCACAAAACCACCTCCGAAGCCCCTCCGATCCAGACAGCTGCAGGAAATAGGTCGTCAGAGTTCTTCTGACAGTGGAATAGCTACTGGTAGTCACTCCTCTTACTCTGGAAGCTTCTCTTCCTATGCTGGGAGCTTGGACATTTGCCACGGTGATGAGTTTGGATCGTTGCTAAGCCTGCCATTGAACTTTCCTTCAGATCAGAATTTATGTACTTGTCCTCACAGTGAGCCTCAGAGAGGTGTGGGATCAGAGTATCAGATTCCCAGCTCTCTCAGACACATTTATGACACACCCAGGAGTTTGTTACAGGCAGCTGCTAAAGATGTGCAACCGAAGAGTGCAGATTCCACACTACCCAAGGACCAGACCCTGCCACCTCATGGTGCTAGTGACCCGAAACTGCTACTACCACGCCTAGAAGCACAGAGGGCGGCTGAGCACAGCCAGGACCGAGGGAGGCCTTCATCCCTACTCCCAGAAAGCACCAAGGACTCAAGTGATGAGACACATGTGGATTTTGTTTCGAGGTGGTCAGATACAAAGCCACAAGGACAGGTGTTAGACTCCAAAAGTAGTGAGTTGGCACCACCTAGTGGAGTCTCAGCTGACCCCTATGACACTTGTAGCCCCCACCTTGGGATGACAAGAGCTCTTTTTTCCGCTTGTCCAATCTGTGGTGGACTAAAGGTAAATACCTAACACTGAGCAGATGCTAACAAGCCTTACTTAATGATAGAGCATGATTAATTTAAAATGGCTTAACTTGCAAGTCATAAATATTATTTCCTTTATAATTGTAATAGATATTTACTTTTGTGTCGTTTATGCTCAAGTTCAGAGGCTTAGTACACAAGTTCCTCAAAATCTGTGCCTGATCAAGAAAACACTGAATAATATAGGCCATCAATCATTGCTTTTAAATTGGCCAGTTTTGTCTTTGAGTGTATGTGAGTGGCTTGTGGTGACAGAGATGGAAGCTTTACAGGCACACCAGAGGGCTGAATTTGTCATATAGTAACAATAATTTAGTATGGAGGTCATTGATCTGTCTTGCTGCTGGCACTTCAAAAGAGGAAAGAAGAGAGGCCAAATAGCCTGTGCTTAAGGATGGCCATGGTGCATATTTTTATTTGTTAATGTTTCTATTTTCTTTATTAACGGAGTTTGTGAGCATATCTTGCACAAGAAAAAGCTAGATTAGTGAAGCTTCTTACTGGGGAAAGAGAAGGTAGCCCAGTTAGTGTGGCACTCCATAACAGATCACCGAATCCATTTATTATAAGTATTATAATAATATATATAAGTATTATAATAATATATATAAGTATTATAAGTATTTATTATAAGCCGGTATTTATAACCGGCCTCTGACAGATATTTTGAGGAGGTATACAAAACCAGACAGTGTTCTTGCAGGGAAAGTTATTTTTGATCACCAGTCACAGAAAAACTTAAAACCTGAAGCATGGAGATTCATATACCTTTCTAAACACGTTTTTATCTCTATCACTATCTGTTACTGTGACTTTGTTCCCAAAAGTTTTCTGAACCCTGTTAAATTCTTGGCTTTTTATGACAGTAAGCTTTATACATTGCATGAAGAAAATATTTCTGTTTTTATCTATTCTGGAGAATACTTTTTTCTTTTTTGATAAACAAAAAGAAGGCAAAGCTGTGTTGGTGAGCTCTTGAAGTGCTGGTAAAGTCAGAGGAGTAAAGTCAGGGAGTGCTCAAATTAGGAATGTGTGAAGTAAGGATTCAGCAAGAGAGACCTCTGTATGAGGAATTAAGTACTGCTGTTGAAGTGTATACTTCTTAATTCAGCATGTGGGATTACGTAAATCACTGCTGTGAGAAGGATTTGAGTGTAGAGTAAGTTAAGAAAGAAATTAGAAGTTTATAAACTTTAGGGGCTGTTTTCTTCTCATGTGGTGTTTCATGTATTTGCATCATTGGCTGTTTGTGCATCTGAAACCTAGAACATCCTTCGTGCCTGAGGTGCTTGTGTGGTTCTGTAACAGCAGTGTGAGAGCACCTTGGACATTTCTTTGTTGTGTACTTGTGGCATTTGGGAGGAAGGGAAATGCTGGTGTAGGAGGCGGAGGTTGTGCCTGTGCTGCTTTTTAGGATCAGTGCTCTTGTGAGGCCATCCAAACCAGCCATCTGCAAGCCCTCCAGCCTAATTTTGAAAGCTTGGCTGGATGCAAGGGCCTGAGACTCAGCCTCCCACTTCTGCTCTTCCTGCAGTGCGGGTGGTGAGGTGCTCCCTGGTGCTCAGGCTCCAACTTGGCTTTGTTGGAGGCAGCAAGGAAAGAACCAGTTGGGCTGGGGTTAGCTTATATGGTCTCAATCTTTATGGGTGCTCTGAATTGTCAGTTTAGAGATGATTTTATCTATGCTTTCCCTGGACATCAGTGGCAGACAGGCAGTTGAAAGTAAGCATTCTGTGACATACAAACCCATTACTTTTATTTGTGTGTGTGTATATATATATATTTATTTAAATGTGTGTATATGTATAAAAATATATATATTATTGTGAAGGGCTGTCAGGTTTCACAGTGACTCTAATAGCCCTAATAATATCAGTTGGCAAGAATCTCAGGAATAGTCACTAAGCAAATTTAGTGACAGAGAAACGCTGGTGCAACACTTCTACTAACTCTTGTTTTAGCATCATATGCACTTTTTTTTTTCCTTACCCAGTTGAAAGTATTTGGGAAAGAATTTATATTAAATTGAATGATTGATGGATTTATTTTTACTTTGGAAAGAAAAAATAACCTTTTGATACATTGTCAAGTTATTTCTAGCAGTATTTAATGGGTACTGTGTTTGGCTTTTCTCATGGCAAATGCATTGAAAGCAGAAATCCATTGCTGTAACTAAAAAATAATTCTTATTTCTCATGCTCTGAACAGAATTTAATTGAGATACAGTTAGGGCCAAAAGGAGTTGACTTATGAATTAATGAAGACATCAGGTTTTCACATTTATTCGAGTTGATGTTCAAAAGGCTTTAGTGTGCCAGTGTTTGGAGTGCCTTTGCAATTTCAGCTTAAGCTGTTAATTAAATTGTGTTGATGGTTTTTTAAATGTCTCCTGTTTCGAGTGAGTGGGTGGCCTGAAGAGAGGAAAGCCTACAGCAGTAATAATGCATGGAAGCATTTATTTTCTGCCCTGTATGAAAACTTTGGCAAATGAAAGCTAGATTTGGGGATGTTGTCTTTGTGTTGGAGTTCAGCATGTGAAGAGCTGGAGACAGGGTGCAGGATGAAGATGTGCACATGGGGAAGGGCTGGCAGCATTTGGGATGGGGACTGACTAGGTTAAGAGCCACCTGCTCCCCTAATGACATGGTTGATGAGGAGCACAGGGAGAACATACTCTGGGAGAGCACCGGGGTTTAAACAAAACAGGGGAAGGAAGCCTTTCTGTTTGACTCTGGGTGAAGAATAGAACCAGCATGAATAAAACCTCTAAATATTGCTTCTTTAATTTCTATATTGTGTTTCACATTAGACACTGGGGATTAATAAGCAAGCATGCAGGGTGATTTGCTTTCTATTTTATGTTATTGTAGTGTGCACAAGATGTTCCTCATTATAAACTTCTCAAGGTGTGCCTTTGCTATGTAATTTTTGCCTAGGTGATTTCAGTGCTATAGATTAATGCAGAGATGAATTCTGTGTGTATTGTAAGAATATTTTAAGTTCAGAATGTTGAATTGTTGTGGGATTTCTAAGTAAGGTGTAGAGATTTATTATTAGACTTAATTTTCAGCTACTTAGCTGATACTAATTTGAGGAATGGCATTATACTGTAAGTTTGTTGCTCTGTAACTTCATTTGATGCTGTAGTTTGAGAAACTGTCAACGTTTTTTTTATAGGGTGTCTTTTTTTACACCACCACTGTTTGTAAATTTCTGAAAAATAAAATTCTTTTCCAACTGGTTTTGTCCTTTTCCATCTGACAAGTATTGCTTTTATTTTTGCTTCGCTTTTTTGTCCCCTGACGTTCATCTTCTTGCGATTTGAATTAATATGGATTGACTCTGGCTTTCTCTTTGTACTGCTTAGTGTTGGACTCAAATCACTGTTGGCAGCTCAAAATGTGTCTATCAGTAGGAATTACTTTTATGTATTTCCGGTTCACCTAAACTCATACCTACGTTAGGAGTTCTTACATCTGTAGAAACACAGGCTCGATTGCAGCTTTGGTAGTTAACTTGCCACCATCCGTTTGTATGTGTCTGTTGTCATCAGTCCTGTACTGGCACTCAGCCACCTATTTTAGTTGATCATTTAAAAATACCAAAGCTTCCTTGGTGACAGTGGTCCCAGATTAGGAGCAGATCCACCAAAGCCCTCTATGGGGGCCCTACATACTATTTGCATGGTTCCTGCTGCCACAGTAACTGTGTGTCTCAGACTTTGAATCGCCCGGCGTATCTGTAGCAAGCTGAAACACAGGGATGCTGTGGCCACCATGCACAAAGGAGTTTAGGGACTCTGTCAGGTAGCAGGCTCACAGCTCTGAGTGGCTGAGAACCTCTCCCTACACAGCACAGGGAGACCTGGTACCTGCCTTGGGGGGCTGTGGGGGCATTGCTTATATGGGGAGTTGCTTTGATTAGCTGATACGAAAGTCATCTCTGTTAGTCTGTGCTGTAGAAACTGCTTTATTTTGCACTGTAACTTTTAAGAGAGGGCATGCGCATGTCTGTGCTGTGATCATCACTTCATGCAAGGTCCCTGCAGAGCTTCTTAAACAAATGCAACCTTCTGTGAGTGCACAGTCTCTGGGTAGGTGTAGGGCTGCTGTGCATATGTCTGTTTCCATCATGCTCTACAGGGAGATAATGTCTAGAGAAGCCCAGGCCTGCTTTGTGGTCTTGCCTGGCCTCACTTACCAAGGTCACAAGAAGCCTGTAACTGGGTTGGGAATATGGCTTCTGTCTTCCAAATCTTGTACACAGCCGCAGACATGGATTTTGCTGGTGCTTCACTGTAGACACTACTTCTGGAAGGGGTGGAAGAGAAGGCCTGTAAGGTGTAAGCTCCTGTGGTGGGACTCGGGATACAGCAGCTGCAGCCTACACTGTCACACTCATGTAACAGCAAATATTTTCCTTTTTTTTTTTTTTTGTTGTTCTTTTTTAGCTTTTAATCGGGTACTTTTCTAAAGCAGTATTAAAATAAAGGAAGCACAGTAGATCACTATATATAACTTTATTGTAGCAACTTTCTCCTGTTGGAGCCATTACCTTTTTCCCCATGAGGCTCGAACATTTTATGTTTATTTCCTTATTTTTCTCTTAAAATATAGGAACATGATTATTAGTAGCTACACGCCTTTTACATTTCTTTTCAAAGGTTTTATTATTATTGCTATTTTCTATTACTGATGTGTGATGCCGTAACATCTTATGCTTCCTTCCACCTTCCAAAAAGCTCCAGGCTGTCTAAATCCTCAGTTGAGAAGGATGCATTTGTCATCATCAGTGGTGCTATTCCTACTTGTCTTTCTGTTTTAATCTCAAAGCTCTGGGCAGTTAGGCAACATGTTCACTGTTAAAACTATAAAAGGAACGGCTCACATCTCAGAGGAATCTGAAAGTCAGTAGAAGTAGGTATGATCTCAGTAATGATGTTTGTGAGGTCTCTCATGTTTTGGTGACCCCTAATTATGGGTACTATTGGCTTTTGGTATGAATTAGAGAGTTTGCATTTGTGCTTGCTTCTTAAGTTTTAATTCCACTTGCTTTTCTTTAAGTTGTGACTGTTATACTTAAATCTGCAGTGAGGTGCATCTGCCATAACATGGGTCACCTCTTAATGAGGTAATTGTATGCATTGGACAATGATTTGACAAATATTTTTATTACAGCTATTGTAAAAGGCTCTAAAACTTTTGCTGTAAACTAGTGTTATTTTCTGCTTTTCATAGATTTAAAGAAATCTTTAAAAACATTCATTTCCCCACAACATTTCTTTGAAATAGAAGAAATCCATTATCACTGCTGTCCTTGACAATAAAATGCAGTCACTTTTAGAACTGGTTTTCTGCCCTGACAATGCTGCATACAGCATTCGTGTTATTTTTTTACAGCATATGACATGCTGCATACAGCACCATGAAAACCAAAGATTGGAGGAAAAATACATTTTCCAGTTGAAACTGGCAGAGGAAAGAGCACAAAAGATGTGAGGGGAGTGTCAGGCTCAGAGCTTTTGTTTTGTTTTCCCTTTTCTGGTTTTGGCCAGGACCCCAGGTATGCCATGGAGTTAGCAGCCTTCATCTTACCAAAGTGCTGTTGGGTCTGCTTCTGCACTGTTTTGAGATGTTCCTTATTAGCAGTTCATAGAGGAACGGTGATGATTTACTTTTTTTTCTTGTACAAAATAACGGCAATAAAACAATACTATAACACTTATTGGCATCAGGCTTCACTCACAAATTACCCAGAGACCAAACTTCCTTTTTGCTTTGCTCTTGCTGATAAAGGCTTATATAGATGACCTTTAGATTTTTTTTTTATTATTATTATTATTATTTTTTTTTAGAATAGAAATTTCTATTTTAGAATAGAAATTGTCATGTAGATGTCTTTCCTTAAGAAGGTCACTTAATGGGTACAGCTTGGATTTGAGATATCACAGTGAAATGGAAGATGTATGCACCCTACAACAATTGTGCAGATTGCTTTTGCCACTTACCTCTTATCTAACAAATTACATTGGAGATACTCTCCATCTCATCTATCACAAAAGAATCTCCAGCATTTGTGCTAGGAGCAAAGATTCAAATCCGAATTCAGAATAGCAAGAATTCAGCTCTTAGCACTTCTTGGGATCAGGCACTAAAGTGAAACAGACACCCTGTGCTCTGCAGTGGGAAAGGAGGTACCTGCCAGACAAGCACTGGTAAGTGAAATGGCATTAATAATCTCGAGAGAAGCGAGCATCTTCCCTACATGCTTGGAATGTAGACAACGTAGCTCAGCAGAACTCATTCTTCTGTACCAAACAGAAATGTTGCTGGATTGCTTTTCTGTCAGAGAGCCACCGAAGATACTGATAAAACCACAGTATTGACCTTTCATACCCATCAGAATGAACAAATGGGAAAATCATCTTCCTCCCCTAAATACAATTGAGCTGGATAACAGCTTTTATTATTACTACAGCTGATGACTACTTCTTCCTCTGTTGGGAGCAATAGCTTATCTGAAGAGAGAGAGAAAGAAATGTTTTGAAGGAGGAGGAATCTGACAATGAAAGCTGGAAAAAACTACTCCTTTTGGAATGTAGGATTTACAGGGTTTTTGTTTTTGATCCAGTTGTAGAGAGACTCATCAAATTGCTGGGAATGTGGCCAAAATGGAAAAGTGGAAGTTTTTTTTTCCCTCTTGTTATTTCTCTCTCTTTCTTTTTCTTTCTCACATACATCCATTTATTTCTGGAAAAAGTCTAGAGAATACTCTAAAATGTTAGCAGACATTTTCCGTCTTCATTTTCTAAAAGGTGAAAGTAGAATTCACCTGTGCAGGCAGGTAACACAAAAAGATTGGGAGAGGGTGGATTAAATTGCACCATACTTAGAGGGAAATGAATAGCTCCAGTGTCAGCCCCAGACTGATTCCTAGGTTTGATTCCCAAGCAGTTCATTTCCTTCTGTAATGTCGTAAAAAAGTAAAAAATCTCAGTTACTGACTTGCATTTTTGTAAATTGATTGTAATTTTAATTAATGTTATATTTCTAAGATCATGGATTGAAGAAGGCTAAGCAGAAAATACTGTGCTTTGATTAAAAGTTACTGATACTAAAGTAATTGCATGGCACAGAGAAGGAATGGGTGAGTGTCAGCTGGATTGCACTCATTCAGATGGGATGTCTGAAGGCTTGACAGCAACTCACTGACAGTAGATGGGAGGAGTGCAAATAGATGCTCAGTATGTGTAGGGCCTTTCCTACCAACTCTTTTTCACACAGCCACTTAAAACTAGAAGTGTGGAAATTAAAAGGATGAATGTGTTTTGACAAAATTGCACTTACTTACATTCTTCCATGATCCATGACAATACATACAAGGGGAATTAGTTTGGGGAATTTAGGATGCCCTGTACACTAAATACTTCATGATATTTGTGGAAATACTGTCAAGTGGGCTGATAATATCCTATAACACAGGATATAACGCAGGCTGGGCAGAGAATGGATTGAGAGCAGCCCAGAGGAGAAGGACCCGGGGGTGTTGATTGATGAGAGTGCAACATGAGCCAGCAATGTGTGTTTGCAGCCCAGAAAGCCAGCTGTGTCCTGGGCTTCATCAAAAGCAGCGTGGCCAGCAGGGTGAAGGAGAGGATTGTTCCCCTCTGCTCTGCTCTTGTCAGACCCTACCTGGAGCCCTGTGTTCAGCTCTGGGGCCTCCAGCGCAAGAAGGACATGGATGCATTAGAACAAGTCCAGAGGAGGGCCACAAGCAGGATCAAGGTGCTGGAACACCTCTCCTATAAAGACAGGTCAAGAGAGTTGGGAGTGTTCAGCACGGAGGAGAGAAGGCTTCGGAGAGACCTTACAGCGGCCTTCCCGAACCTGAAGGGGGCTACAGGAAAGCTGGGGAGGGACTCTTTGTCAGGGGGTGCAGTGATGAGACATGGGGGAATGGCTTTAAACTAAAATAGGGGAGATTTACATTAGATGTTAGAAGGAAATTCTTCACTCAGAGGGTGGTGAGGCCCTGGAACACGCTGCCCAGAGAAGTTGTGGATGCCCCATTCCTGGAAGTGCTCAAGGCCAGGCTGGACGGGGCTTTGGGCAGCCTGGGCTGGTTGGAGGTGTCCCTGCCCATGGCAGGGGGTTGAGAACTAGGTGATCTTTAAGGTCCCTTCCAACCCAAACCATTCTTTGATGTAGATTTGTAGTACTCAGATTAGATCCATAAACTATCTGTCATGTAGAGGTTGTGATATGAGTAAATTCTTACTGTTTCTAACAGAAATGTTCAACCCTATACCAAGCAATGCTACTTGGCTCATAAAGAGCAAATAATGTTTTCTAATATTGGCTTAGCAAAGTTTAATAACATGGTAATGACATATGGGCAATGTGATTTTCGCGTTGGTTAGCAAAATGATAGCAGTTGTGCCAACAAACCTTCCGAAGATAACATTATTACCTGCTCCACAAAAAAATCGACTACCACCACCAAAAAAAACAACACACTGAAATGAATTTGAAGAATGAATCATTGGGGTATATATGATCATAACAGAAGGAATACTGGAATACTTTCCTTAAGGAGAACAGATAGAAAATGTGGGTAAACCACTCTAGTATAGAAAGAGAAACAATACGTACCCCAACAGCTTTCAAAAGGGACTGTTTTAAAGTTGCCTTACAATTTCATGTATTGCTTTATTATCATAGTTGCAAACACTTCTGCTGAAAGGACAGGGCATGTGCCCACAGGAGTAAAGAAAGGCAGTTCTTCAAAATTCCATGTAGCAGAGACTAGACAGCTGGGGTCTATTGTTCTGGACCTCAGGAAATACAGAAGAAATCCATCCTAAAGTTTGGTGTTTTGCCCTGCCTGGCTTAACGTTTGATGTGTTTTATGAACTTGGTAGCTATTCTTTAAAGCCAGTGGTTTAAGGCAAACTCCTGGTAGGAATTTGTGATGGTGAAGTGCAGATGACAGTGTTTTGGGTTTTCTCTCATTTTGACAGGAGGGAAATTCCGGGGTGTGCAAGAGCGATAAGAAATTTGATATTTATACTGATCTAGAAATTTTGCATTATGGTCTTATGGTGGCTCTGACACCTTCAGTCTGTGAATCTGTACCTGGATAATATTTGCTTACCAAGGCTACTGTCAGGATTGATCAGATGCTGTTTCTACAGTGCTATGGACAATTCTATCTGAGTGCTAAATCTGTTATTAAATCTGATGTTTTCCAGGCTGCAGTGAGAGACCCAGAAAGTTGTTTGCCTTTCACGTGAACTGTGAACAGAGAAGGAATAAGAGTTACTAAAGAAGAAAATCAACCTGCCAAGATGGAGCAGCTGCTCTACATTTTATTTTATTTTTTTTTGACATGCTGGAAAGTCTATCACTAATTTTAATAACTTCAAGAAATAGTTCAAAGCCATTTTCTAGTAAATGAGAAAGATCAGAGTAGTGGCACCGAATATATTATCTCCACAGAAGATTTTTGTGTGACATAGAACTTGAAGAATGGGGTCTTTCAAGAACTGCAGAATTACTGGGAAGAAGTTATTAATGCAGGAACCTTTGCACTCAGTGTATTTAGAGTCTGAGGACATGGCTGTTGAAAATCAGTTCTTTATAAACATGGGATTAACTAGAGGGTTGAGGTATTTTTATAGCATGTAGAAAGGTCTAAGATATCAAGAACATGCTCGAGAACAGGACTAAAGTTCAAGCAAAGTTGCAACAACAGAGGAAGAAAAGAAAAACATAAAAGCTGGCAACATTCTTATCCAATCAAGAATTTCTGTGTTCTGGAGAAATTTGTCTTTTCAGAATCCAAAGACATATGCCCTTAAATGACTATGGAGAAGCATATTGCATTTAAAAAAAAAAATATTATTATTGTTATTATTTTCTTTGAGGTCAAAAGCAGTTTTGCCTGATTAGGGAATAGCTAAAACTCCAATGTGTGAGAGCCACAGGGAACTTTTGGAGCAGTTCAAGGTGTCTGCAGCTGAGTATTTCAGCTAGTCAGCTTGACCCATCTTAGGTACGTAGATACTGACTGTTGAGTTTCTCTGGTGCTGGTTAAACTCAGATCTAAGCCAGAACTAAGCTGACACAACAAAACCTTAAAATTACTGCAACTGAGCAAATCCTTTTACAGTGTAAAAAAAAAAACAAAACTATTTACCCTACTTTTTACTAGTTGCACACAACCTTTCTGTACCATTCCTAAATGATGTTTTGGAGGGGTGGACTTCCCTTCATTCTGGCCATTCTTGCTAGGATAATAACATCTTAAGTGTTGAAGGATCCATTGAAAATCTTGAACTTGCTTCAGGGAGTAATCCTACCAGCAGGCATAGGACAGAAGTATAGGAAAAATGTTATGTGGAGCAATTATCCATCCCATCTTCTTCAGCTCCAGTGAAGTTTGGTGCATCAATGTCTGTGACAACACGCATTTTTTGTGTGTGTAAAAGTTAGGCTGAGCTTGCTGGGGTAGGCTGGGGCTATTAAGATCAAAACATGTGATGGTTAATGTGATCCATGTGATAAATGACAGCCAGGATGGGGTGAGTGAATGCCAGAGTGCTATGTACAGATTCAAGGCTGCAGTAAAGCTTCTCTGTTGCTCTGTGTTTATGCCTCCCTTTGCTTTAGCTTTTATGTGCTTCCATGCTGCCCTTCCTAAACCAGGGCAGATGAAAGAAACCGGTCCATGAGACTTTCTGATGCAGCACATTCCCACATGAGTCCAAAGGGTGGATGGAAAAGGGGCTTTGAAAGGGACTTTGTGCTCCTAAGTCTTGTCACATGAGGATATTGTGCTATTCGCAGCATAAACTGCAGCAGCCAGCTGTCAGTCAACTGAAATGACTGTTTCAACAGCTGGGAATCAGTGGGACATGAGCTCTGGCCGTGTTCCTCTCCCCTAGCCACATCCTTTGTAGTAGTTTGGATTCTGTGGAATCCTCTGCTAATTCAATGCTGATTGGAAGCAATTTTGAATGCACAAGAAATTTGAGACCGGAAAATATTAAGGAAATATAAACCTTTTCCAGAGCTGGTTTATTGCAAGGACAGAGAAATGTTAAGTGGGCTGTATCAGGGCTCGTAACTGTATACCTGAATCCTCTGCAGCACTGGCAAAACTTTTCCAGATGAAGTTTGCAAATTCAACTCGTTCCTTGAGACTGAAAGTTAAGCAGAACACATGTGCTATGGAGATAACTGCTATAGAAAGCTTTGGAAAGCTACAGAAATAATTATACCTAATAATTTATAGCAGTGCTTTCCGATGTAGGAAAAGCCTGTGAGCAGCCCCCATGCATAGTTAAGTATCTGTATCCTTTGAAGCTGTGCAGTTTAATTATAGTTTCATTACCTTTGACAAACCATAATTTCAGTGATGGCTGGGCTTGTCTTAATCTTACTATTTTGAGCTTTCTCTCCCTTGTTTGTCCTTTTAGTTCCATCCATTTCTTTCTAGTGTTGATCACTGATTATCTTGTTAATCATTTTTCTGGCAGAAGTTGACTAACCTTAGCTACAAATGTGGGATTGCAATTGAAAAAGAAGGAAAATGAATGCAAAGATGGTATGCAAGGCTTTAATCTTTATTCTTCATAGGTTCATAATTAAGCCCACTCTAGTTCTCTCTTTGTGCGGAGCAGGATGCACAGGTTATAGCAAGGATTTTTTTCTTCATGTCTTTATGTGAAATGGGCTGGGAGGAAGGAATCAAATAGCTAGTCTAATGCAACTTGGCATGGTTCCTTTGCCTACAGAACAGGCCCAAGTGTATTTTTAGTGCAAGTACAAACTAAGCTCTCGCTGCCGAACACTTTGAGGGAAGTGGAAGAAGCAGCAAAGCTTTCTTAGGGCAGTCCCTAGGTGAACATTTCAAAACGATAATTACAGCTTAAAATAAACTTTCTCCATCTCTAAAAATCAGTAGACATAGGTTTAATTTGTCATAAATGTTTGAGCTTTTACTTCGCTAGCTGTTGCAACATTTCCATATTTCAGCCCTTCTTTGTTTATTGTTTTTCACTGTAGCTGTGGTGGTATAGTTGAATCCATGAGTTCCATTTATTTTCAAAAATTTCCATTTTCTTCAAGGACAGATGACTTGGTTTTACAGTCTTGTTGCAAGCAAAAAACTGTGTAAAAGGAAAACCTTCTGCATTTTTGTATAATATGTGGAATTAATTTTCTGCTAATCAGGAACTTCTTAATAAGCGTAGTTTTGGTGCGTTGGAATGCCTCTCAGTAAAATTGCATAAGAACTATATGTATACATATTTGAAATATGTAAAATGTCTTACACATTTTTGGTTGAAGTCATCCCCATTCCTCATCAGAGAAGGAATGGTTCTGGGTCAAGAAAACGAATTATTAGAGCTTTTGTATTATACATCTCTTCCTGTGTAAATTTGCCATAAGGCACCCTTTCCTAATTGAGAAGGCAAGAATATCTGAATCCCTTTGTGTGTGCAGGGGTGTGTATGCTAATGACTGTCCTTTGCATTTACATGTATGTTCAGTTGCTTCAAGCTTCCTGCTAGGCAGTGCTTTCGTATTGACTTTTAAAATCCTGAAATGGGCTAGCATTCCTGCTGCAGCGGAGCTCTTTTTTTTTTTTTTTCTGGGATGCGCTATTGTAAGAAAATGTAGAAAAACACTTTCTGTTTGTCAAGCTGTCCACATTTCTCAGGTGTTTCTATGCTACTGATATCCACAATGGTGGAACTGTTAATCTTGTGAACTTCATAATACGAAAGAGATGGATCGTGTGAGGTGCTGCATACTGTCTGTGTACACCCTGCCTCTTCTGTGTCTTTTACATACGGAGCATGAAGAAAGGGGTTAGGAAACCAAACTGCTTATTATCTGAGCAGTAAAATCTGCTTTTACTTGGACTTACTTGGGCCCCATCTGAGGCTTATTTTCAGTGGTACAGTAGTTTTGTCTGAGTGGATTTCATTTTGTACAGAATGAGTGGAATTTAACACATCTGTTGGACAAGGAAGCTCAGACCAGCAAATGTGGGGAAATTGAGTGTATTTTAAATATAAAATGTTCTTGCAGTAGTGTAATGCTACCCCCTGTTGGAAATTAGAATATACGGAATTTAAACTGGAATATAGGGAAGTGAAGCCTGTGTGACTTTGTGTGTATGACTTTCTTTCTATTATTCTTGATAGGACTTTAGAAGTGCCAGTGTCTATTAAATAATAATAATAATAATAATAATTATATATATATATAATATATACGATTTTGGGGGGGACTTAAATAAAAAAGATTCCCTCCTCCTCAGTCATCAGAACTGAATCCTTTTTGAAATAATCTTTTCATGTTAACGTAGGTGCTTTTCTTTTTTTCTTTTCAAGATAGGTGTGATATCAATATGCAACCCCATATAGTCAATATTGATTTCTATTGTTGATAAACATCCATCTATTCATAAAAGCCTTACCACTTTTAAAAAAGAAACACATTCTGTCTTTCTGCATGGCTGAAGTTATTGTATACACTATAATTCATCTGCGTTATTCATAACACACTCATGTTCACCTGTGACAGTGTGAATGGTTAAAGCAATGCTGTGGGTGCACTGCTGAACCTTTAACAGTCAGAACAAATGCATATTTGAACTCTCTTCCTTAAACATCACAGCTGGAGTTTCTGTATGTAGCTTAGGAGGGTGGCTTAACTAACAAGAGGCTGGCTGAGCAAGGCTCTGAAAGGGGAAAAGGGAATGTAATGTTATTATGAAAACATCCCTAAAAAGTTGACATAACTATCATGAGTTAGAAAAACTGCTGAGTGTCTTATGCTTAAGTTAAAAATTGTTAATTTTTATAAAATTCCAGAACAGATCTTCTGCTACTCTGAATCACCACAGCTCAGCTGAGGGGTCAGGGGGAAGGCAACGTACCTGATTTTTACTGCCTGGAAGAATTCTCCATATTTATTTTGGCTTTAGGAATATATTATATGCTGAATTTAAGACTATATCAGGAGTATCTGTCCTGAATCTTAGATCTGAATGCCTCTTGAGAGGAATCTCATAGCTGGAGAAAAAAAGTTACCATTTCAGAGCTTGAATGTACTTGATGGTTTATTTTATTGGCAATTGTGTAAAGAGTCTTTCTTGTCCTGAATGGCAGAATGATTTTATGCAATGCTGAAAGATGAGGCAGTGAAGACTGATATTAATGAATTTTATTATCTGTCTAGATTATCTGTCTATCTAGGTGTATTTGTTCAGGGTTCTGTGCTCTGAAATGAGGCGATAAGTACTATGCTCTGGTTGTTGTGTTTGATGAATATACCTTATGACATTTACATATGGTGTTTTTATTTCTTATGAAGACTTGTTTTTAGCTCCTGCTTTCTAACTCCTGCATCAATTCTAGGCATGTTTATCACATACAGAAAATGAAAATTATTTCAGAAGCCATTTGCTGTCTCTTGATTAGCCATTTCTTCTTGTTGGTTGAATTTTACAGCTTAGCCATAGCTCTGGCTATGAAAGCCCTCCTCTGAGGTGAAAGGTGTCCTGATCATACTCCAATGTCTTAGTGGTGTGAGGTCTGTCATGAAGCTTAGATGAGATCCTGTGTTCAGGGACACTCATAGTGTCTGGCTTCTGAATGGAATGGCTTATATTGATTCACCCTGAGGATTTGCTACTGCAGTATCTCTCTCTGCAGCTTGCCACTGTACTCATCACTGTAACACCTCTCTAAGACAGAGAAGTGCTTCTACCTGCATAGAAATCAGTGCTTCTGATTTTTCCCTGTGGTTAAGGATAGATGGATCAAATTTCCAGGGGAATTAAATCATCTGGAACCAAAATAGCCATTTTTTAAAAGTACTATAAGAAAAATAAACCTTATGAAAGTAGTTCAAAAATGTAAGACTAAAAATATCCCAAATCTCTGTTTGAGGGAGGTGGTGGAATGTCTTTATTTACATCACTAAGGCTGTTGTGGTTTGGGGCATTTCTCTGTAACCACAAGCATGAAAAACTGTCTAGCTGATACTGGTGCTAGGACTGTTGCTGTTGCTTTAGTGTTGTGTGCCTTCAGATTCTGCTCACGGTGAGCTTTATTGGTTTGTGTCAGCTATTTATGCCCTTGACTTTTTTTGGTCTAGCCCAAAAGTATGCAAGATTGACTTGTGTTAGCGTCTGGAAACAGACACAAACTTCATTGATGTGTTTATGCCAGCTATTTTATATGTACTGGTTGGGATTGCATAGCTGTCTCCTTTAGCATTCTGCCTAAACACTTTTGCATGTAATGTGTGATGTTAGAAGGAAGTTATTTAGGTTGAAAAGCTAAACCCCTTACTGTTAAGGAATTGACAGATTTACAGTTGCTCCTGCTGTCTTGATTTTACCCACACGTGTCTCTCTTAGGCAGTGAATGGGGCAGATGTCCCATGGAAAAGAGGATATGTGGCTACATAATTAATTGCATTACAGTCCAGTTTGGCACAGGACTAGTGTGACTCTTTGGTATATACTGATTCAAGGTCCATTTTTGAATACCAAAACAAGAATAAACCACGTTAATTGTTGCTGTGTCAGCTTCCTCGTGCCAGTACCATATTGGTAGCAGGGCACAAAATTTGACCCTTCAGCATTGCAACCCAGACTCCTACCATCTGAATTTTGGGGCTATGGCCACCAGCTGGAAATGGCTTTCATCTCTGGGTGGAAGCTGGGTAGCAGGGTCCAGGTACTGGCTTTTGTGGCAGCCATGGCAGAGGGCTCAGCCCAGGCTTTCTTACTCTCTTCGGTGAACAGAGGGTAATAAAGGAAAGGATTGTTTATGTTGTTCTGCTGGACTGTTGCGTGCTGGTGACAGTGCCTTTGTGGGCCTCATGGCGGCCTGCAGCTCCCTCATGAGGGGAGCAGAGGGGCAGGCACTGAGCTGTGCTCCCTGGGGACAGCGACAGGACCTGAGGGAACAGCATGGAGCTGGGACAGGGGAGGGTCAGGCTGGGGGTTAGGGAAAGGTTCTGCACCCAGAGGGTGGTTGGGCCCTGGGACAGGTTCCACAGGGCAGCAGTTATGGCCCCAAGGTGCTGGAGTTCAAGAAGCATTTAGACAATGCTCGCAGACATGTGGTTTGAGTTTTGGATGGCCCTGTGTGGAGCCAGGAGTTGGACTTGATGACCCCTGTGGGTCCCTTCCAGCTTGGGATATTCTACGATCTTGTAGAGTGTCATTTTCAGAGCTGCAGTATGATGTCAGTGGTCATATTGTGGCAAATGGCTCACATTTGCAGGTGGCTGGGACGCTCACAGCAAGAAGCAGGGGGCCCCTCTCAACAAAGGCCTGTGACCGGCATGGTAGTTCATTGTCACCACTGAAGTGTTCCTCTGTAAAAATACAAGAACAGTACACAGATCTGGACTAGAACTAAACAATACTTTTAATTCTTTCTCATATCTTTTGGTTTAAATAATACCTCTAACCTGTGGGTTAGTGGGGTTGTGACTATTCTGCAGGTTTCAGGAGACACATTTTAATGTGACACAGGGCACTGCTTGCCAGTGCCACTAAACTCATCAGCCTCACGCTTCAGAAAATAGCTGATGTTTAGGTTTGGCTGAGCAAACTGAGATGTTTCTGAACTGACTTCAGCAATCCTTCTGTAAGCCAGCAGTTGGCTTGCAACAGATGAAGCTGAGTAATCAGAAGGTTGCGGCTGAAATTGGAGCCCTGCACCTGAAGCATGCCATGGTCTGGAGTTTCTGTTTCATTTGGAGTTACGAAAGACTGTAGAGTTTAATAATTTTGTATTGTTTGTTCAGAACCTGATCAACTGCTGGGCATTGTGAAACAGCCCAGCAAAGCACATGACCTTTAAAGGTTGCTCCACGTGTCCATATTTATTGACCTTTCCTGGGAACTCTTTTTTTTCCCGTGGCAGCCTAGGCATTTCAGCTTTAAACTTTTCTTTTGGTTTGCTCCAAGAATAAGTCATAGCCTTTAATCCTCATGATAAAAGTACATTAGCTGTGAGTTTCATTAGGAACTGATTTATTTTTGCTGAAGTATCTGAGCTTTGCAGAACTTTGGGCATGTTTGAGGCATTTTCTTTTCCATTTTCTAAAAGCAGTTTACAATTTTATATTTTTGTGATGCTAATTTCAAAATCCTCACTCAGGATTTCCCATTGAATCCTTTGCTTCCTTTTTGAAGTTACTTACAGCTCAAGATGCAATAGTCATAAACATAACTGCAATCTGCTGCCTCCCTCTACATACAAACTATGTGAAGCAATCACAGGGATACTGATGAAGGACTATCAGCTGTATACAGCAGGCATGAGAATGTTTGTTTATTGTTAGAGAAGTCCGCTTCGTTTTTCTCTTTTCGGTGACCAACCTATGGATTCTGAGTCATGATTTTGATGGTCTTCTTTTGAAAAACTGGATGCTTTGCATGGCCTTGATAAAGCACAGTGGCTTCAAAAATGTGGGGGGGAGGAGGGAAGAAGAGAAAAAAAATTAGATCATAACCTTCTTGAAAAGTAGGCAGATGGACAGTGTTGCATTCCATCTTCTCCAATTATGATCATATTTTTGATGTGTGCAGGACAAAAATCTGACTGCGGATAATTGCTCCTATCACTGTTTCCTCTTTCCAAAAAAGAAGATGGGGTCTTCTCATTTATGTTGAGCCTTTCTTCCAGTCTGAGGATCCAGGCTGTGGCAAAGCTTCATAGATATGCACAAACAAATGCAAATGACACTTAAACCCTTGTACATCTAGCTCTTACTAGGTTCAGAATAACGGAGCTATAAAAAACTTAGATGAGCTGAAAGCGAAGCTTTAGTTCCAAAGATACACAAAGGGAATGACATAAGCTGTGGCTGATGAGGTGTGTCTGAAATGTTGACAGTAATCAGGCAAATGGCATTTCATTTCTCTTGCCAGTGATGATGGAGACCAGCTCAGCATTGCAAACTACAGAAGCTGATGTACTCTTTCTTGGAAGCGTGGCTTCCTCCTTTTTTATCAGCCATGTTTAAAAATATGAAACAAAAATCTTTTGTCTCTTTGAGAATGTATATGTTTTATACCCTTGGAGCCAGTAGGAGGAGGAATTAGCTGTAAGAGTGATTTGTGTATGTAAAGAAATGTAGACATGTTGCTCTTTAAATGGGACAGTATTTGTTCTGCTTTTTTTTTTTTTTTTTTTTTTTTTTTTTAAAATGAGGACTGATTTAGTAAAACATGTATTTCATGGAAATTGAAGTGAATCAAACAATAAAATCAAATGAAACAAAAAAAAAAGGGGGAGAGATATATCAAATATACACGAGACAAAATAACTAATTTTTGATTGTAAAAATAATTGTGATGGTTATTTGCACACACACACACACACACAAATAAATGCCAATGCTTAGATTCTGTTCAGCTGTTTAGGGCAACAGAGCTAATCTGTGAATAATGATCCAGCGTATCAAACTAGTGGTTCTCCTAACATCTATCATTGAACCCTACCCAAGTTATTTGGAAGCAGAACATCAAAAATGAATGTCATCTGACAGCAGCCAGATCACTACCAGAGTTAAAATAGCCCTGGACATGTAGTTCATGATGTGTGATATACAAGTGGTACATATCCGTTTACTGTGGGTGTTGTAGTGGTGAGGTTGTTTGAACTAACAACCATGCATCACATATTTCAGCACTCAGCTCGTGGGTCACAGATAAAAGAATCCACATTAGAATGATGTTTAACTTAAATTATTTTATAAGTAGCAGTAGATTTCCAGGATTTAGGCACTCTCATCATTAGTTATTGTCTGAATATCATATCAGGCATAACAAAAGCATGTAATATGAGTGAGGTCACTTACTCATTTTCTTCTTTGGCTTAATGGTAGTTTGAGTTCTGTATTATACTCTGCATATGAAAGCCGTGCACTTACATTATGCCATAGTAATTTAAATTTTTGTTTCCTGCAGACCAAAGCATGTTTTGTCTTTGTTATGTAGAATAAAAAAAAAATTAAGTCTCTAATCTCATTCTGTCTACTGGGTTGCCTCAGCAGCAGCCACTGTAAGTCAGTGGAGGCTCTTTCTTCTTAAGGATTGTTGCAGGAGGCCTTGCAGTTGCAGAAATAATAGAATAAGTGCAGTGAAATGAAAATGAAAACAACAACTTTATAGTCTAGAAAAATCACTTGATGACAAAAGATTGGTTTAATTTTTTTGTTATTATCTTTGACTTTTTTTTTTAAATCTAATCACATCTGATTCTTCTGTTTATTTGTTGTCTTCCATCTCTTCACTATAATTCCAACAATATTTTATCAGTGTCCCATATCTGATGAAATTTCACCCATCTAACTTCTTCTAGCCCTTTTGCATCTTTTTATCAGGTGTGATCTAATCTTCTAATAATGAGTTTGAAGGTATATTTGTTTGATATTATTTGTCTAGTCTTTCATCAGTTTTCTTATCTTACCCACCTAACCCATACATTTTTATGAAAAACTATTTAGAATTTATTTTGTAAGAGTGACTAGGAATTCCAGTCATGAAATAAGACTCCACTGTTGAACAAACTGTGCATATGTTAACAGAGTGACATCTCTATAATTTTGGCTACTTCCACACGATATATGATGCACAGAATAAATAAAAAGTGATGGTTTGAATGCTGCACTAACATTCAGAGGTCTGAACTCCCTGTTGATTTTATTATTTTGTTTGGAGTTGTGCTGCTTAATGTGAGTTAAAAATCAAAGTTTCTGCAGCTGAAACATTCAGTGTTGCTAGCTTTTTAATCCCTCTGTTCCTTGCAGAAGTGCTATACTTATGCAATGATGAGAAGATGGAAAAAGAGCAAAAATTAATTTGCAAGTAAATCAAGTAGTTACAATTTGGATTTACAGGGGAAACAGAGCTACTTAGCATGTAGGAGCCAATGCTATTTTGCAAATAATAACTTTGCTATAAATTGAGAAAAAAACCTATTCTAGTAAAAATTTTCAGTTTATTTGTTTCTTTGCATCACTGTTGCTTGTAAGGTCTGTACTGTTGAAAGAGTTCTCTCTGGGAGACTCAAAGAATAAACAAGTGCCTTCTTTCTTTAAAGAGAGTTCTCCATCTTCTTTCAGGTTTTCTGCTTTCTATCCTAAGTTTCTATCCATGTTTTTACCATAGTTTATGATATTCTGATGTGCAATGCATTTATGGGAAAAGAGTTAAAAATATTTTTCAGACTTGCTATCTAGTTTCATGCATCAAGCACAAGCCCTGAATGACAGCAAGGCTGTACAGATAATGAGTCTAGGGGCAAAAGGGAAGATAAAGGCTTTTTTCCCCTCCCCAAACAATTTGTGATTGACTTTGTGAACTGATAAACATATGGTTCTCCCCTACCCCACAAGTTACAAAAATACTCCTTTGTTTGTAAAAGCAAAAAAACTGCAAGAAAGTTGCGAGACCCCTTCTCATTAGCAAGATTTGAATTTCATGTGATTCAGCACTGCAGTCTGATGCTTTCTATTTCATTAACTAAACTAGCAGGTGTTACCGTAAAGACACCATAATCTGTTTTACATCCACAGACACAAAAAAAGTCAGGATTTTTTTTTTAAATTTATTTTTGCATTCTATATTAACATACCCATAATAAATTATTGGAGACAGGAGAAATGTATTTTTGAAGTCTGATATAAAAAAAGAGACAAAAAATGTAGAAATTCTATTGCAACAGAAAAGTATTATGTTACCTAAATATACATGATATTGCTCACATTGGATTCCAAAGTCTTCTGTATGTTACCTGAGCAGATAAGTATGCATACCCCCCAGCTGAAATCAGCATCTTCTGTGATGGCACACAGTAACTATAGGAACAAACAACATTCCATATGGTTAAATTAATGTTTTATTTTTATTTTTCCGAAATACTGCAGGATGATATTTTTCTTGTTTCAGAAATGAAATCTGGTCTATGTTTCTGATCCCTCCACCCCCTTTCCACTCTAAACAGTTGCTCACATTCAGTGTCTCTTATGTTAAAACATACTGCTAGCACAAAAACTCCATAAACACTGAGGCTGGAGATTCCATGTCTGCAATAGGATCAGGCTGGTCTCCTGTCTGATGTGTGCTATGCTACTATTCTAGGCTGTTTTGTGTTGCAGATATCAAAATGGCATTCAAAAAAAATTCCTTACACCCCCAAAGGTCCAATGAAGCTCTTTTAATGTGTATTTTATTGTGTGAAGCAGAATCGCTGTAATCTTTTCTAATCTTTTCCCACTTCAATGCAAGTTCCATCAAAGCCAAAGTCTTTCCACTTGCATTAAGTGAAGTTGGATAGATTTGCTAACTCTGACAGTTTTTCTTGTATGTCACATTTATAGTTTCTGAAAAATGGAAGGCAGCTCAGAAAAAAAGATTTTTTTGAAGTAGTAAACAAAAGGAAGCCTTAAAGTGATTAATATACCATCAAGAAAATAATCTCTGATTCTTGAATCAGAAGCTACATCACCACTTGAAAGCATCCTGACACATAATTTCCCAGAAAATATTGCTTCTGGGAATTTCTGTGCTTAGATTTTTATTTTATTATTATTTTGTTTTTCAGGTAGAATGAATCCTGTGAAATTCTTTTTCTTCCATCTCACTGTTCAGTGGTGTCACCTTGTTCTGAATTCAGCAATGCGTTATGTAATAAGATTTACATCTTAATATGTTTGCCTTAAGAAGACTTTGTGCAGGAATTAGTATGGCTTGAACTTTCTAGTACATAAATAAACTATTTTGTTTTCTATTGAGAAATTTTGGGGAAGTTAAAACAGTAAACAGTGCTTGTACAGAGGTGAAGATAAGTAGTATATATAAAATCCTGATAGCTTCTCAAAAGCTATCAGTTCGTAGGAAAGTGTAGGAAACATATCAGAACGTCTGTGTGTTTAGATTAAGAAAACCGATGCCAGGTGTTAACATAAAATGGAATTTTACTGCTTTGGAATTGAGCAGTGTTATTGCTCAGGTCCAGGAAGCATAGAGTGTTTTTCCACTTCAAAGTCCAAAAGATGCATTTATTAATCAAAAAGAATAGATCGTGATGATGAATTATTGCTCTTGTGAATATCCCAGAAGTAAAAGAGATCTCCTTGGCAGAGTGGTGGTCTGCAGCACAGAACATGCTGGCTTCATAGCCTACCTTGATGTTTTAGTGTAGGAGCAGCCTTGATGTTGTCTGGAGATCAAAGTGCCAGAGCATCCTCCAGATCGTCTTTGAATGACGTAGCATAGTTGGGAAAAATGTGTCCTGCATATTTTGGAACGTGCTTACTGTTGGGTGTGGATGGGCACTGGTACTCAGGCTGCCTGCTTTGATGTGCCTCAGCTGCCACTGTACTGATACCAGTAACGTAAAGTAACTGAGATGGCTCAAAGCTTTTCTAGAGACATACCTTGATGTCTTGAAGAATTTGAAGGCAGTCTGAAGTCAGTCTGATCTCCAAAATAAAATGTGCTGGTTTTGTGCAGCTGGGACAAGCACACACAACTTTGGTCTGCTCACAGCACCTACCATTTTAAGCAAATATAGACATGACCTTAATTAATCTGTTAATTATTTTATCTGTTACTCCAACTCAGTGCTAGCTGTGTCTGAATACCAAATTTTGTTGCTTTTTGTAGGTTGGTTCATGACTGATTCAATTGTGCTAAGCCTCATTGTGCTTGTTCCAGCTGTTGCAAAGCAACCAAAGCAAAAAGTTAGCAAAGTTAGTTTGCTTTTACTAAGGTACATGAGGGTTTCACAACTTATGCCTGTTCTAAACACCTCCAGGTATGAACACTTTTGCCTGCTTGTGTTCCAGATTTGAATAGCACGTATTAAGCCTTTGTGATGGTGAAGTGTTTTTTCTGCCATTCTTCCTATACTTTGTATACTTTTTTTAATTTTTAAAATTTAATTTTTAAAGATTTTCATTCTAAAATTTTCTGTTTTCTTTAGGGATCAGCAATATTACAGTCTGGAGTCTTACCAGCTATACCAGGTAGGAACCACTTAGTTACTTGTTTTGTTAAAAAATAATGCCCAAATGGTCCCAAATGGTAATCAGCAAAACAGCAGACTTATGGAAATAGAACTAAAGACTGTATTGAAAAGCATCCTGCTTGCGGTAGGTTTTGCTGCTGCTATTCCTGAGACTGACATTTATGAAGTACATGTAATCTGTAGTATCTTCTGTTGCAAAGATTAATGTATTTGACTGTTTCCTTCATTTTATAATGTAAAGAGGTTCAAACTTGTCAGTTTCTATAGAAAGTTATTTATTGCTTTTCCTGCTTACATTCTTGAAGTCAGGATGAAGTTCTTTTATGCTATATTAACATGAAAGGCAAGCTTGATTTATATGTTTTGTGTATATAACCAGTTTTCTAAATAATACAAGACCACAGGAATGGATCCTTACCAGAGGCAATATAGTGTGGCTTCTCTTATGCCCATGAAACTGTTGACTGACACAGTCAGTAAATTATATCATCATTTTGCTTCACACATAACATTTTGTAAGGCTTTAAGTATGCTTGTTTTTGTGTACTGTCTCCATTTCATTCTTTGAGAGATCTGTGTAGGGAAGTTGTTTAGTTTCTTAAATATCTTTGTATTCATTAACTATCTACTTGATAATTCAATAGATCCACTAAATTTATCATGTACCCTTCTTCAAAAAGAACACTACCTTGTGCTCGGGTTTCTTTATTAATTTAAAAAATCTTAAAAAAAAAAAAAAAAAAAAAAAAAAAAGTAGCTAACTGATGCTTGTGTGAACAAATCCAGTAAGATTCCTAGGATCAGGAGATGTCTTTGGAGAAGGTCATAAGTAATTCTATTCCTTTGTTTGCCTTAGCAGGAGAAAATCCAGAAGCATGTAGCAGATCTTATTCCTAGTTATTCCACTTGAGTCAGTGGAATTACTCCTGATTTATAGAGGTCTAAGTAGAAGCACAAATTGGATCATTACATCTAATTTTATTTTTCTATCTAATACTCAGGTTTCTAGTCCTTTAATCAACCCAAGGAAACCACAGCAATTCTTATGATGTAAATTCTTATCATGTAAATGTAGGGGCACTTGCATCTACAGCTAGGTGTGGTGGGTACAATATTATTTCTACACTGAGGTCAGTGGCAAATTAAGTGTGCATGCAAACAAGATCTGCTGAGAACTTGATCTCAGGGTATTCATGCAGGTGAAGGAGTTAGATGTTTTGAAAAAAACTTATCAAAAGCAAACTGGAAATGCAGATAGAAGGCAGCTTTTAAGATCAACAAAAAGGGAAGATGCAATGCTGAAAAAATGGGTTGTTTTTCATATCTGGTACACTAGGAAAAGAAACGACTATTTGTTGCAATGCATATAAAATGCTTTAGGTGGATACAGCAGCTGAAGTTTTTAACTGTCTTTGTGGGGTCTTCAGCTCTCAAATAGTCTCATGTGATTCTGTTACTATGTATACCTGTAGAACTTTATTCTTCAATTTACATTTTTCATGTAATTTTTTTCATATTCTTCAGTTTACATTTTTTTTTTTTTTAATACAAATGCCAGCACACCTCTTTTAGTGCTACTGGTGTCCACTTGAACCATTCAACAATTTTTGCTCTTGAGTGCCTCAGTTTTGTACCAACAAATGTAGTTACAGAGTCAGGATAAGTTGTTTAAATGTGTATATTGCTTGTGAGTGTGGGGGATGATATTCTCCTGCTACTCTCAGTTATGTATGCTGGGCAATAAAATAAGCTACTTCAGAGAAATGTGTCTAGTTCTAATGGCAAGCTGGAAAATGTTCATAAATATGAACCATATGTATTTTGAATTAAGGGATCATGAATGAAGTGCACATTCAGTGTTGAGAGCTGGAATCAAAGGACAGCACTTTTCGTCACAGGATGGTCAGCTAAAGAGCTCATTGCTTTCTTGTTTGTCCTTCTGGTGCTATAAATCACTGTGACGTGTTTTACAGGGAGTAGGAAAAACAAGGCTCAAGTGCTTGTCTAGTTCAAATCTCTGTCCCAAGGCTAGGATGTGCTTCTAGGTATGTGTCTGCACGGTGTTTGTTTAGTGTGTTCTGCAGTGAGAATTCTTAATCCGTCTAATTTGTCTGAAGTCCTTTACCGTTCTTACATTTAGAATGCATTTCTGAATAGTTGAGGTGTTTCTTGCTGTAACTGAGGTCTGTCAGTTAAATCTTGTGCTCTTTTGTGGAAGCTCTGGTCTCCTTGTTCTTCTGTGCTGCAGGCTCTGGTATTACAAAAATCAGTAGCTGAGTGGGAAAATAAGTCAAAAAATGTTCTCTTTTGGAAGCTGTATACTTGAATATTGTAAAGTTTTGTTACTCTTAAATTTCTTTTATTTTTTATTTTTTGGCTGCACAGTTCCATTTTTTTCCCATATTGTAGATGAGCAAATTCATCAGCATTGCGACAGACGCTCTTGCTATCTGTCAGCCTCTTTGTTGTAATACCTACACAATGAAGATGTTCTGAGAGGCTGAATTAAGGAATAAACATAAAACAATGCTGTGGATTGGAATTCAGCTGAAAAGTCAGGGTGTTGATTATGAACACAGCATCTCTATTACGTTATTCTTAGGTAGATAGGGAGTCAAGGGAGATTAGAAAAAAAGAATAAAATTAAGTATATAATGGTTGATGGATGCTGAAAATGAACTTGTCTGTCTGACAGCTTAGCTTTTATGATGGAAAAACAGGCTTTCTCTCAGGCATTTTTAATATTTTTATTGCAAACATGTTCAGCTTGATGCTTCTATTCCAGGCTTAGGAGTTTCAAGGAATTAATTGAGAGTGGTGAGAAAGAAGAATTTGGCTCATACTGAGTTGGTTATTGTTGCTTAGTTTGGAAATAATTCATAATTCACATAATTGTATATGTTATCTGTTCTTCAGCTGTAGAAAAATAATATCCACAATGATACATTTATTGAGCCAGTAAAGGACTGTATGCTGAACAGTGTCCACTATACATCACGGGGCTAAGCATTACAAGAGCCATAAGAGCTATTTTCATGGCTGTTTCTTGTGGTATGTGTGCTGTAGGTTGTGCTTATTTTTTGAAGAGTGGACATAAAGAAATGAACATACAGTTGGAAAAACTTTTCAAATAGTGGTTGTCTTCACTGAACTACACTGGAGTTTTGAGTCTAATCATAGGTAGGAATGCAAAATATTCTGGAAGGAGGCAACTTATTTTCATTTTTTTACATTTTGAATATCATTGTCTCCTTATACGTTGAAGGAATTAGAATACAAATAGCTTTCTTGATGAACTATTCAATTATAACAAAGACATGAACGAGTCAGCCACACAGAATTGGACGGCATAGGAAACTGCAGAAATTTATTCTTAACAATCCCTTGTAAGATGAAAACAACAATGAAAGGGATTGTCTGTCTCCTACTGGATGCTTCATATGTTCAGAAGCTATCTTGCTAGCTTTTCTGTTCCTTCAAGTGTTATCCTAGGATTCACAAATGAGAAACAAGACAGTATATGTGGTAGCTGTAAAGGAGAAGGAAGAAAATAGGTCAAACTCTGTTGACGTCTGTTTATACAGTGCAGTTCAAAGCTTCACAAGAATTCCATGAGAGATTTGACTATGTAAATATTTGTTAGTTGCCAGATTTGAAAATGAGGAAAATGCAACAGGTCAAACCCTGAAACATTAACACAGCTCTTTTAAAACATCTTCAAATCGGAAAATTTCAACTTGACGATAAATGGACTGGAACACTTTATGGTTGTAAATTTCCTTTCCTGTTGTGTGCGCTCTTCACAAATCCTAAAAATGTTGCTTAAAAATCCATATTTCCTGTAGAATGATTTCTATTGAATTGCATAAAGTTTTTGAGGGGAAAAAAATACCAGTTTTGTGATGAAGCTGCAATTAGCATAAAGCTGTAGTCTTCTTCTCAAAGTGAGATGAGACTTTCAGCTGCATGAGGTATATTCAGATATACTTAATAATGCAGAGACAGAATGTTCTGAGGTGAGAAAAAGGAAAATCAGTCACAGTGAAAATACAAGTAAATCAGCTAGTCCAGGATGTCATACTTCTCTGTCCTATTTTTGTATTTATTTATATCAACAGCCTTGTTAAAAACAAAAGTTCAAACAATATTTTTAGTGCTTAAGCTCTCTTCAGGATACATAAAGATTCTACAATCTGAACTCATTGGTTAAAATACAAAATCAGTTTTTTTCAGGATGGCATGCTTGAAAATTCTTGTAACCTTGTGTTACCCTAAACATGCCTTTGAGTACAAAGCAAAAAATGCAAAACCAAAGGTTTTGGTTCAGTCTTGTGCTTTTGAAATATGTTCACTACTTTTTAACCTACCATCCTCGATAAGTGAAATTATGTGTACTTTATTTAGATTTATTTTATAAAAGTGTGGAAATAATTTCATAAGCATGAAAATGATTACAATTAGAAAATAAAATCCATTAATATATACTTTATGCAGGGGAAAAAATAAAGAATTGCCATTTTCTTTAGGTTCCTAGGTCATGTAGGTTTCTTAAGCACTTGAGATTGTATTTATCTTGAAGAATTTCTTCATGTTGCTTATGAATTATGTTAATTTTTGGATGCTATTTTAAAAACAATTTGCAGAGAGGTGTCTAACCTGCTCAGAGACTATTCATCAGTTTTGAAGACAGTATTAATTTTATACCTGATCCCAAACACCCAGCAGCACGTGGCATAGCTGCCCTGTCACCAGTGGCAGGGTTACTCATAAGCACAGCCTCCTACCTCATTTCTGTTAAGTACCACTTACTTGCACAAGAAGTTCCCTTGAAATTATTCATGTCAGGAAGTAAATGCCACTCACCTTGATTAAGGTGCTCATTGTAAGAACAGCAGAGAGAAGAAATTCATGGCTGGATAACAATAATTCTAACTGAACAGGTAGGTATAGTCCTGATTAGTTTGCTGGTTGTGTAAAGAAGGGATATGGGGATACAGACAAACATGCACCACTTTGTATGTTTCCGAGCTGCTGGCTTATCGTCCTTCAAGCTTCCTTATCTAGAATTGTGTTTGGGACATTCATGATGATCTGAAAACGGCAGAAGAAAGAAGACTGAGCCATCAGACATGCCCTTGGTAAAGCTTTTCTGGCTGTAGCACTCTAAAGCTAGATCGTTCACCTAGCCTTCAGCTTGCCCCCGTTCATGTATTCTTATATCACTGAACAGTGGACTACTGAACTGAGATACAGTTATTCCCATTAATTTTGTTAGGTTTTGGATCCAGTCTGGTGAGATTTTAATGACAGCTTTAACTTTGTGGCTACCAAAGCTGTGTTATGGATTGCAAAGGCAACTCCTCAGTTTTTTACTGCCATTTTACTTCTCGATTGAGGATGAACTTCTCTGTGAGTAAGGTCACCCTGAATAGGGAGGCCAGATATCTCAAAGTTTTATAGAAGGCATCCTCTCTTTCTAAAAATCAACAACCCGAACAAAACAAGAACAACTAAGTTAGATTATAATGCCACAATCATCTCAGGATAAAGAATTTTGCAAAGAAACATACTTCTTGAAGGAAGAACAGAGACTTGTATTTTTCACTAGAATTTTTCTTGATGTTTCAGAAACACTTACTAAGAATGATGATGCACAGCAGATATCTAATAATAGCAACAGGTATTTAGGTTTAATGTGAATATCTCTCTGAAAACAGGTGCATCTTCTGGGTCTCTGAAACTACATAAAGGGCACAGTCTCCAAGCTGGTAGGTACAACTGGTTATGAGGTGTGTGTGTGCATGTAAGTTTAAATTAATTTCAACTTAAAATATTTTAAACTTCAGAAATGGTAAAAAGTAATGTATGATTTGATTCCCTATTGTAACACTTACATATCTTTGGGTTTTTTGCTTTGCAGGTTTTTGTTAGAAAGGCATTGACAGATGGGATAAGTTTAGAAGAGGCAGTGACAGATGAGATAAGTGTCAGAGCATAGGCAGTAATTTTATTCACAGCAGTAAAATGTTGCCAGCACTTTAGCAAAGGGCACGCACCAAAAAAAAAAATAATCAAAAAACAAAACAAAACAAACCCACAAAACATAAGCCCAAAACAATACAACAACAAAAAACCCACCTCAGGCCACGAGACATTTTGTACCCTAGCAAAGAGATGCTGGAAAAGAAAGAACAAACACATTTAAAGATACTTATGGTAATGGAGGAAAAAAACAACATTAGCGGGTAAAATTGCGAGCATTTGTCATTCAGATTTAATACCAGTACGTTCATACTATGGTCATAGCTTTTCAGCTTCCCTTACTTGAACTGGGGTGGAGACTGAGATCACGATGGAACATGGGCATCTTTTTTCAGCTTAGAGCTCTGGAAGCACCAGTGATGTTGTGCAACCTGGCTTCTTGCAAAGATGACGATTTGCACTTGGAATGAGAAGTTATCTTTGGAAGGGCTAGTTTAGGCACTTTCTACAGAGCTTTGTCAGAAATCAAGAAGTTATCCATCATACTGGAGGTGGAATTTTAACAAGAGTCTTCCAGATGCTCCCAAGATCACCCACGCTCTTCTCCCTGATTCATGCATTCAAGACAGCTCCGCTCCCACATCAATGTATAGCAAAACATGCTGTTGACTTTAGTGGCCTTCAGTGTGAATACTTTTAAAAATGCCCTATTGTTTATTTATTTGTTGTTGCACTCTGTAGAAAATTCTGATATCATCATCACAGAAAAGCCAACACTAGCCACTGTTATCCTTTCTTGGATTTTTTCAGTATGACTATTTAGATTAGAAGGTTACAGGTCCAAACCTAAAATTGCGTTTTCATTAAGTAGATTCCCACCTTTGAAGCCATTGATGGTTTTCCTGTATTCTAGGTCCTAAAGGTGGTTATGAGATGCTGACACTTCATTCAGAACCTGGAACTCCTACTAGCCCTGAGGAACCTGGTGAGTAAAGATCTTTGCAACTAGTTACATCAGAGGACTACACTAACATCTCCTGTTTCTTTCTCCTTATTTGCTTTTATATTGTGATCTCTTCTAAATGTTGATTTTTTCTGAGGTGATGGCCTTTGAACATGTCAGTTTTACATGTATGTTCATACACTCACACACGTGCACACAGTTAACTTCGGGTGTTAGTGTTCTTTCTGCGAACAACACTTGTTGAAAGAAAGGCTGAAACACCAGTTTCAAATATCATTCTCTTCTTCTCTCCACAGTCATACCTATGTTTGCCTTTCCTTTCTTTTTCTTTTCACTCTTATCAATGCTACTCCATTTCCTGTTTTTACGCTTCTCTTGTTACTGATTTAAATATTTCTTTTGGTTCTCCTTTTTCTCCCTTTCTCAGAAAAAATATCAGATATGACATTCAGCTTCCCAAAGCCTTTCACCTATTTACCCCTATAGTTTGCTAGTTTTCCTGCTAGCTAGCTTTGAGGGCACTTGACTTAAACTCCTGCTACATCATTTTAATAGTGTATAGAAAGACTTCAAAAATTATCTTTTCCTTAACAGCTATTGCGCTGTATCAGTCCTTATGATTGTCATTTGCTTATGACTTTAACTATTTTGGGGTGCACGTTTTCAGTGCTATGGATCTGCCAAATTCATTTGAAATACTCAAGACAGAATCATTTAGCTATTTCTGATAATAATGTTTGGTGCAGACTTAAAGATTTCTCCTTTGTTGTTGTTCTTGTTTTTTAGTTCGCTTTTGTTTTCCTATTGTTTTTAACATTCGCTCACTTGCTTTGGAACAACAACTTGTCTGATGGTCAGAAATTGGTTGTTTACTTCTTGGACGTCCCTGTTTTTATTCATTTATTTATTTTTAAAAAATGAAAATCTATCAGAAAATTGGTCGGTTTACAAGTCTTTAAAATTTTTGGAATGTACAGTAGATTCCTTTGATTTAAGTAGCTTAAGTCTAGAGAGATTACATTATTGTGGATCCTACCGTAACCTCTGACAACTCTTACTGTTACCCAACATTGTATGAGCTCTCTCTGCTGTTCATAATGCAGTCCAAGAAGAAGAAAAAGTCCCCCTTTATTAACAGCTGATGCTGTTTGGATATAGGAAGTCATCCTCTTCTGTGCTCTAAAAAGACCACCTACTGCCTTTCCATTTATATCCTGACAAAGTCCGGATTGGATGAAAAGAGACATAGTGATTTGGACAAATAAAGTTTTGATATGAGTATTATGTGCAGACAAAGAAAGGAACTTCAGGGAGAGGAAGAACCTGAAAGTGATACCATTTTTCCTTTGCACTCCTCTGCCCCAACTTAACCTCAGGCTCTAAGGTGACCTCTCTGTAGTTCTTAGCACTCAGAAGCTGTCAGTCCTGCAATCTAGTGAACACACAGGAGTGATTTATGATGCCTTATTTGGTATGGGATTTTACATTTCCATTTGAGATAGACCTTATAAATGAAAGTCAACATAATTTGATCAAGTTTCTTCCCTTCATAACAGCTGATGAACCACACATATGCATCTTATTACCCCTTCAATTTAGTACTCCTTTTGTAAGTGATGACAGACAGAGCTTGTGGCACTGAGTCTTCTGCTTGCTTATGACAACTGTTTTTCCACCAGCTTACTCAGATATATGTAAATATATAGTTGTGGAATTATTATGCTCTGGTTCTGGAGAAAGCTAGCATTAATCATTGACCAAAATGTTTTAAAAAGCAAAAACAATCCCCCTTCATTTCTCCCTTCCACCAAGCTGTTGCCAAAGATAAACATGGAAGAAAGAAAATCAGAAATGCATTGCTTTAAAATGCAATAGCAATCAATCAGTAGTGATCATTGTATTTATAAAAATACATTTAACAAACTTTTTTTTTTTTTTTTTATTAATAAAATGTAATGGATGATGGCATTTAGGCAGTAACAACAGTCAAAACCCATCTTCTCTGGAAACTCACTTGACAGAGGCATTTTAATGTTAAGTACTTACTGACCTCTGCAGGCCATGGAGCACTCCTCCTGGCACTACCTGAAGTAGGAGGCAGTGGCAGTAACTCACTTAGTTGTTAGTTAAATTATGACTTCTTGGGACACTGAGGACTACACATCTGCATCTTTATTGTGTGATTGTACTGTGTAAATATCATTGATGTTTTCAGGGCTTTTGCTCAGCTACTTGCAAATTCTAGGCCCCAGACTTCCTTAATTGAATACCTAACATGATGCTACTGGTCACAACCAAAACCCAGCAAGCACAGAGTTCCTCTTGATACAGGCAAGCTGCTCAGAGTCTTCATGCAAGATCTGGAGAACCTGAAGCAGGATTCTAGGCTGACAGAAACCTGAAGTTTGACAAAGGGAAGTGCAGTGTCCTGCACCTGGAGATGAACAAACCCAGGCACCAATACCTGCTGAAGAAAAGGACCTAGGGGTCCTGGTGGACACCACATCAAACATGATCCAACGGTGTGCCCTTGCCATGAAAGTGGCTAATTGTATTCTGGTCTACATTAGGCAAAGCATGACCAGCTGGTTGAGGGAGGTGGTCCTTCCTCTACTCAGCACTGAGGGGGGATCTTATCAATATATAAATACCTAAAGGGACGGTGCAAAGAGAATGGAACCTTGTTATTTTCAGTGGTGTTCTGTGATGGGACAAGAGTCAATGGGCACAAAATAAAGCAAAGGAGGTTCCCTCTGAACATCAGGAAACACTTTTTTACTGTGGAGATGACAGAGCACTGGCACAGGTTACCCAGAGAGGTTGTGGAGCCTCCTCCTTTGAGATATTCAAAAGCTGTCTGGACATCGTCCAGGGCAAGCAGGTTTTGGTGGCCCTGCTTGAGCAGGGGGATTGGACAGAACGGCCTCCAGAGGTCCCTTCCAACCTTAACCATTCTGTGATTCTCAAAACAGGCTTTCCATTTTGGCCTATAAGGTGACCTGAGTTGGGTACAACTCACAAAACAAATGATGGGAGAGAGTGTGCATAGGTGGATCCTGGTGATCCTGGTGATGAGCGTGTAAACTTGCAGTTTGTCATCTTTCTGTGCTGACCTGAACTATGAATTCTAAGTTACCCATGCCTTGTGAGAATGTAGCAGCCATGGTACTGTAAGCTTGAGCACCGCCCTAGAAAATGTTTAATGGTAAGAACTCCAACAGGCCTGGGCAGACAGGTGATAACTGGCTTTCTGAATAGTACCATAAGGGTGGGACTCAAAGCCTTGTCTAGGTACAGACAGAATACAGCTTTGTATTTGGGTCTCCTATAGCCCAAGTAATTCTGGGAAGTCTTTCTGTTGGTATTTCATCAAGACTGAAAAGCTTGATGTAGGTGACTGATGTCAGGTGGGGTTTGAAGGCTGAAATGCTTGGCAGGCCAGTGAATGGAACATTAACCTTTTATCTTCTCTCTTAGTTTCACTTCTGACAAGATTAGAATAATTGGAAATAGTACTAGAGGGGGTCTTGAGAAGTCATCCAATAGACAATATAGTCCCCTTTAAGTCACAATTGTTCTATAGAGAACTATTTCCTGGTAGGCATTAACATCTCTCTTTTTTAGACAATTCTAGACGCAGACATTCTTCAGCTTCTGTGGGATTATCTTTAGTGTTCTTGTGATCTTAACTATTAAAGATATATTTCCAACTGTCTAATTTTCTTTTTTTTTTTTCTTTTTCTTTTTTTTTTTTTCTTTTTTCTACAGTTGAAATCTTTTATTACTTGGTCTGTCCCCACTTGGCATCAGTCCTCCTAGGAAAGCTGTCTGCACAAGATTGCCTTTCCCTTGTTTTAAGCAGTTCTTCAGTCTCTGTTTTTGTGACATGCTTTCTGAACTTCTACTGGTTTTGGGTGCTCTCTTGCATGTGCTATAATAGTCCATATCTTCCTAGAACAGGCTGCTTCATGTAAGGCTTTATTAATCTGAGATATAGCTGATAGCCTTGCGAAGTAATGTTGCATACCTTGCATCAGTTAGAAAAATTCTGTGCAGTGTTTGTTTTCTGACACAACCCAATGAGATCACAGGCAGTGGTCTGTGGTCTTCCGCGTAGTTCCTGATTTGATCGGTCTCTGACAATATTTTCTGTAGAAGCTTTGGTCTTCTCATGTCCCATTTAGGATTGACAAATATACCATTTGGTGAGCTGAGTTGTTACTGCTAAATGTTTTCTTTCAGAATATTTGACAGAACAGTGTGTTTTATGAAATTGATCACTGGTCATCACAGTGTCTATAATAACATATTATTTATTTTAGAAGGGGCAGTAGGTTATTCAGCTGATGTACCTGCATCAGATCGACCCCACAGTGAGGCAGCCACCTATGTTAATATTCCCGTCAGTCCGACTTCCAAAAAACAACTTCATTACATGGAACTGGAACTTCAAGAACCTACCACAAGCATAAGAGGTAAGGAAGTCTACAGTACTATTTAAACAGCAAAGGATGCAGTAACGCAGAATGTACATGGTATGGGGAATCTTAATTTCTCATCTACCTATTTAGCCTCTGGCTAACTGTGGAGTTGTACCCAGGTACGTTTGTGAAGCACTTCTTGTAGCTGCTGACTCTTTTGAGAAAGATTTTGAGCTAACAAGGTTCTATAAGATGTTGCATCCCTCTGACAGGTGCATTGTATATGCAATCCTAAAGTGAACATTTCTATGTCTGTAGAGTTTGACAGACAGTAATTTGCTTCATGTTCTCAAGAGTTTTATTGCATGTATTAGGACTGCATTTGTTTAATTTTCCTTGCTTGGCTTCAGAGACAGGGTTGTGGGTGTAGGTGTACAAGGCTTGCTTCTAAAGGTACTGAAGAAGACACTGCCTGTAGAGCCATGCAGCAAATGCTTGAGAACAGAAATATGGTGTTCTGTCTGCTTTCCATGTGAAAAGGCTGCAGAGAGGAAGCTAGCAGAAGCATTTGATTCTCCTTCACCCCCTGATTCTTTGGTCTGCATATGGGTATTTACTTCTAATGCTTCATTTGGAGAATTAGCACATAAATGTGCATTATAACTAACATGTACGGTCATTTAGAGGTGTAAGGAGGAATGCCTTACAGACAGCTAATCCTAATCAGGATTTGGCATTCAATTCCTTAGTATTGATAGATTTTCCATGCTTAAATTTCAGCTACTGACATTTTAATTTTAATACCTTTAATATCAGCATGTTTACAATTTTGAAATGCTAGCACTTTTTTTTTTTTTTTTTTAATAAATATAGATCTCTGTATAACACCCTGTTGAGATATGAGAGTGATGTTTTATTTTAAAGACAGTAAACTAAGGCATTAAGAACGAAGAGATTTATTTCCATAAACTGACATGAACTTTCTTAAATGTCAAACGCTAACCCATGCTCAACTTGTATAACTTTGAAGGTGCTGATAATAACTATTTTAATGTTTCATATTAAAGTTTTTCCAGCTTCTGGAGTTGTATGTCTGCACCCTTACAGAACTGTTCTTCTCTTGAACAGGCTGAGCAGCTTTTATCTATCTCATTGCCAATTATCACAGAATCACAGAATCACAGAATTTCTAGGTTGGAAGAGACCTCAAGATCATCGAGTCCAACCTCTGACCTAACGCTAGCAGTCCCCACTATTATTGGACTAAATTGTCATTTTATTCAATTTTGTCATCTACTGGGAGGAGCAGGGGTGAAGATTAAAACTTGGAGCAGAAATACAAGCATTTCAGATTCTCATTTGATGAAAAGCAAATACCTGAAATATCTAGATAACAAAGCTTCTTTAGTTGTGTTTATCATCTTACTCCATTATAGAGACTGCTGCAATGCCAGACCAAGATCCACATAGAAAATCCAAGGAAGAAGTCTCTCAATAGCTTAACACTCAGTCAGTCTTATTCTGGACTGTGTGGTATAGTCTATTATACCATTTTGTTTGGTGTTTCAGGGAGTGGATCATCCCGATATGCACAGATTGACATCACAGCCACCGAGACAGCCCACAAAGTGGGAACACAGCATGCGCAGTGCAGGGAGGAACGCTTGCAGGAGCTGGAGCAAAAGAAGAAAGGGGCTCAGCAGTGACCTGTCTAGCAAAGAACATTTTGCTCACCATAAGCTGGTACTAATTTAACTTCCAAAAGATTCACATTTATTGTTAAAAATACAAAAGCTGCCACTGAATATTGCATTTATACCAGATTCATTCCAATATATTGATTCCTAATTGGAAAGCTGGTAGCTTGAAGGGTGTGTGCGTGTTCTTTCTTCCTTTCGTTCTTTCTTCCTTTCGTTCTCTCCTTTTGTTCTTTCCTCCCTTTGTTCTCTCCTCCTTTCGTTCTCTCCTCCTTTCGTTCTTTTTAAAATTTGGTTGTAAATTCCAGAGTTTTTTTCCATATACAATAGATGTAAGTTATCTTTTTGTGTAAGTCTAAAGTCATGTAAGAACCTGGAACAAATTCCAGCATTTATGAAATTGTGGCATTTTCTTTAAAGATAAAGAACTTGAATGTGTGCAGGTAAGGGAATGTGAGTGTGTGTGTGGTATGTGTACACATAAGTTTGCATGCGTGCATTTGTATGTATGTAAGCACACATTACAGATAAAATATATGTATATATCTGAGTGTATAAATTATGTAAAACCTTTATTAATATATTAATTAAACTTTACAAAAGCAAGAAAACTCAGTGCCTGATTTTTGCAGGCACAGTTTTGTTTAATTTATATGCTCTTTTATGGACATGCTTAAAAAGATCTATGGGTAATTCAGTTTTATACCTCACCAAGAGTTCTGTAGCTTTGGCTAAAATTGCTCAGCTTTAAAAGATGTGGTGTCAGGAGTGCGTACAGACAAGGGTGCACAAAGACAAGAACACATACACACATATATAACATAATTTAATTATACTTATAAACCTTAGTAATTTGAAGGGATGTTTAGGGTGCTTCTGTTCTTAAAAGCTCCGTTTTAGACAACATGAACTTTGCTTTCATCACTGCTGAGTACCTGTAATTCTTGTCAAATTTTACTGCATCTGAACATACACATGACTTATAAAATGAGGTTTCACGCTTCTCATACAGAAAAGCTTAAAAACAAGTTACTCAAAAGAAACAGTCACTTTTGAATGTGAGTTCTTTATATCTCCAAAACTATGCCTAATGTACCAGCATCAAAATTGAATCATCCACCTTGACGCTAAAACTTTTGTTAAATAATTCTTTACTGTCCCTAAATAGCAAAAAAACAGTTCTGGGTAAGAGCATGTCTTCAGATATGCTACAGAATCAACAGAAAAAAAGTTCTCTTGTCATATAGGTTTATCCACAAGTCTTTGCCAACTTGCTTTTGTACAGTGAGATTGTATGATACAAAACTTGACTTAATTTCTTGTGTTGCATTGTCTATGTAATTATTGTTTTCTGCGTATTTGTCCCAAAACAAAATGTTATTTAAATAAAACGTGAATGTAAATATGGCAGTTATCCTACACTAAAAAATTAGTGTAGTTACAAAGAAAACAAAGTTTTGACCTGTAATAATGTACCACCTTTGGCTTCCAGTGGTTATCAAGAATGATATCTTGGGTATTGCAATCTTTTGACTGTGCCTTCATAAGACACAATATCACAGCCCAATTCTGTTTTTTAGATATGCATAATTCATAATATTGCTGAATGTAAATTTTGTGCAAGAGAGGGTTCACTATGTGACCTGGTAAGAGAGGCAGTTGCTTGTTTTTGAGACAGATTTTGGCCTTTAAATTTATTTGATTGTAGTCTCAATAGTAATGTAAAATATCAGAAATCTCTCAAATAAAAAAAATACTCATTTGAGAGTTGATTAATGCCATTGTCATCTGTTCTGTGCTGAGATGTACTTTCCTTTTTATCAGCCTAACTTATTTCTGAAGGGAAAAAGGAATATTTCTTATGAAACTCCCAGTTTAAGTGGTGATATTATTAATATTATTATTATTATTATTTATTATTATTTGACAAATGGGCAGTGGTGATCTACATTATAAACACACATTTAGTACAACTAGGGTAGCCTGGACTTGAAGCTCCTTGGGAACAGGATATCAGGGCCCAGTGCTCACCAGGCCTAATAATTGCTCTTCCATTAAGAGATCGCCACTAGAGGACTTGCAGGGACAAAACCCTTGTGATGTGCCTATTTGTACTTGATATTTAAAATGTGCATTGCTTGCCTGATGCATTGAAATGCAGTGTTTTCCACTTTCAGTCTTTGTTTAGTCAGTGTTTCAGAGCTGTCTTCTGATATTGGAGTAAAAAGTTGGGGTCTCAGAAGGCTGGTGTTTAGATGTAAGTAGTGGATTTCATTATGCTGTACCATAACCAGTGCAAAACTGTTTTCATGATGAAGTGAGTTGCTTTCTACCTCCTATAGTTGCAGGATGTGTGACAACAGGATGAAGCAAATGCCCTTGTGTATTGTCTCCAAGTCATACGTTGGCCTTGATCTGACATCTGCATGGAGCAGAGCTTTTCACCTGCATGGACTCAGCATTTAGCAACCCATCTACAGGACCGTACTTGTAATAGTTGCAGCATTGTGATATATAATGAAGCCGCAAAATTTCTATTGTAAAAACGTACCTACCAGGAAAATATATCACCCAGGTTCTCTGCAAAGGCTGCCTTTCTGTAGATTGCTTAAAACTGCTTGCACTGGGACTTTGCAGCACAGGAGGAGATTTGATGAGATGTTAAAGGTCATCAGACTGCTGCTGGCCTTACAGGAGGAGTCACAGTGTTAAAATGTGTTTTTTTTTTTTCAGGTTAAAGGGGGTGTGAATCAGCACATTCATGTGGTTCTCTGTGTGCATGGATTTGTGTATGTCATAGTAATTTCAGCTAGGATTATCTAGATGGTTGGATACATTTATAGTCTTTGTTAATGTTAACATAATTATCCTATAAGGCTTTCCACAAATGGAGTAATTTGCTTTCCAGATTTCTACTTCTCTTTTTGTACTTACCTTGAATAAGTCAAATAGAAAAGATGATTTTCACTTGTTTTTTAAATTTGGTTCCTATTCTCATGCACTAAATTACTTTGCAAAATGTTCAGGAGGCTGAAGCAGCAAGTCAAACCTTACTGTTGTGCCCGTTAAAAACCGGTTGCTTTTCATTTTTATAGTACCTTGCAATCCTTGCTATCATGTTATAGGCTTGACATTTTTGTTGAGGAAATCACAGTTTTCTGACTAGAACAACAGGAGCTCACAGAAATGCAAACCCTTTTATTTTATTTTATTTTATTTTATTTTATTTTATTTTATTTTATTTTATTTTATTTTATTTTATTTTATTTTATTTTATTTTATTTTATTTTATTTTATTTTATTTTATTTTATTTTATTTATTTCTAAATAAATAAAGTGCCTCCTATTTCCGGTGGCAAACTGGGAAAAATGAAAGCCAAGTTGCAATCCTATGAGTAGATTTGTGCTCACCATGTAGCTTCCATTGGTTAACACTGGTAATGCCGATAATGTCCAAATAATTGGGGGATTACTCACACATCTGGTGTAAGTGGTCTAAAATGCAGTTTAATATGGGTTATGATTGTTGTAAGATGATTACAATTTCAGAACTCTTTGCACAAAAACAAAACAAAACAACTCCAATACTTTTGGTCATAAATGTGACTCATAACTTCTGCTGGCACAAGTGAAGGCTTTGCTCATTTTTAATTTAGCATTCTCCTCTTAGTGAGCTCTCCCCTTCTCTCCCCCTGCCCTTACCAGGAGTATGGGAATCAACTATGAGAAGGACAAAACCATGTGATGCTGCTGATGCTTCTGTAGGATGTTCTTGAAATGTATTAATGTGCCAGTTTGTGGACAGTGCTCTCAGAGATGAGGAAGCAGGCTGTCAGCAAGGGAAGTGTCTCGGCATAACAGTTAGGTCTGGACCAATCTATGCCATCGCCAAGCTGTCTCTGCCATGCATCTGTTTTGCACATCTGTGTGTCACATGTGTGTGCCTCTTTCACTCTGGTCGTCTTGCTCCGTTGGTTACTGCCAAATGTAACTACTGCTCCAGTGTGTTTTTATGGTGCTGCTCACAAACTGTTATGGAACAGTTTTATATTTCGATGATGGAATTTCTCCAAGTCAAAAACTTGCTGCTGGGGTTTGGAGGCATTTTCTTGTCGAATGATGCAAATAGTTGCTTGGGTTTTAACAGCACTGCGGCACCTGCAGGGAAAATGCCAGTAGGTGCCTTTAGGTATCTAAATGTGCGTGAAAATGTGCCCCAAGAGTTGTTTTTAGCAAATAGCTTGGAAAAATTCCTCACTTTCCTCCCTGCTGTAGACTTAAACAAACAAGTTTTAATTATTGTAGCTTGGAAAACTATACTTGAATTTGAATTATGGATGATTACACTTTATAAAAATGGTGCTGCAACATGCACACTTCAGTTAGTACCTTTTCCAGTGTGGCCAGGATAACATACACATTCTTTGCTAAAATGATCACAGGAAGAACACATGGGATTTTTTAGATTGCTGGCTGCTCATTTCTGGGAAAATTCTGCATTCTTTTAGATGACATTGTTACAGTTTTGTGTCCCTGTTTACCTGGGAAGATCCTCAGCTATCATTCTGCCAGCTACATGAGCATTACTTTGAAGTCAAGTTTGAAAACAAATGTTACTTTAACATCATGCAGCAATAAGACCAAACAAAACAGAGTAACGATGGGAGACTTAGAATTTATTCAGTGGAATTTTGTAAGGACTAGCTATGTAAACATATGTTTTTTCAGTGTGGGTGAGTAGAATTAAAGAAAAGTGCTATTTTTTTTTTCCAGTTAGGATTTTTTCTGATGATTGTGGTTTCATGCTCTCCCTGAAAGATGATGGGCTTCATGGTAGCCTCACTCTGACACTTTGGTCTGTGATGATCAAGTGGATACAGCCTAGAGTACAAATAATTCACATCCTGGATTATGATAAAATATGCAGTGGTCAGGTTTGGAAAAGTGCAGCTACCAAGTGAACTTTGAGTTTGGTAAGGACTTCAGAGTGAGGGGAAGTTAACTTTAAAATTTACTTGCTTTTGAGCATTTGTCTGCATCAGAGCATCTAGAAATGATTCAAATTTATTATCCCACTGTGTACCGAGGCGTATGTAACATCACCATTTTACTGAAATAAGAAGTGTCAGTTTATTTGAGGAATGTGTAGTGGGGGGTGGGATCAGAAAGCAGATTTAGCCTGACAGTAATTTATCTCTACATTACACTGTTGTGAAATCCCTAAAAAAATAATAAAATAATAATATCCTAGCACCTGATATTGTATAAGTTAAATTTTACTTATCTGTGGGCTGAGCTAACAATTTATGGGTAGTTCAACATACAGAAAATAGAGCAGATTGTGTACTCAGAAGGGAATCTGGCCTTTGGATACCAAAATTTTATTATGTAAGGAGTTGCTCGGGTTCATCACAGATCAGTGTTTCTCTGCTGCTGCTGCTGCTGAAAGACGTGCCTTGTGGCATGCCCTTGGCTGCTGCATGCACTTTGTCCTTTTACAAGCAAAGCTTCGCAGTACTTGCCACAAATTCAGAAGCACAGCAAAAAATTCCTACTGGGAGTTTGGCAGAGAAGTAGGTAGGTGTCAGCAGAGAGCTGGAAAGCAAGTTTTTATTTGCTAGTGATTGTAGAGAAAAGAGTAGGATAGTGGCAGGAGAGTGTTCATGCCTATGAACTGTTGCGTTTGGATGGGTGCAGGAGTCTGCCACTTGCATTGCTGCTTCTCGTGGATGCAGCAAGGATGCGAAATCTCTTGGATCAGGCTGAGGTTGCTGCTGTGTCCTCAAACAGATCTGCTGTGCCACCTCTACCAGAGATGGAGTAGAAACTGTGTGATAGTTAAATGCCTGCATCCACTCCAAATTGCTAGACTGTCATGGTGGACGTGTGACAATGCGTGTCCTGTTGTGCCTGCGTCAGCTGTGTGAAGGGGTCAAGTCTGTACTGAATATATGGCTTGGTCCTTGGAGAGAATCACCTTCAGTGGCTGTTTTTCTCCTTGGAGAGAAGTGTGCGTAAAGCCCAGTCTGGGTGACTCACATTGGGTGAGTGCTGGTGCAGAGCAGCCTGGCCTGATGCTGAAGCATACCTGGTTCTGCATTCAGCATCGTCAGTCCTGTTTATAATAGTTGGGGGACTTACTGGAGATGGAACAAGACAGAATTTGATGTGTTTAGACCCTCTCACGGCTGTCCATTTAGTTGGGGAACTGCCAAGATGCAAGTTACAGTCTGCAGCTGTTCACACCTTCAGTCTGGGCTGTCACAAGAACCTTGTCTGTACATTGCCAAGGTGCTTGACTAGAACAGTGCAGCAGGAGCTGGAAGCGAGTGGATAAAATACACCTTGGTGGCCAAGCAGCAAGATTGTCATTATGAAAAGGCCTGTGTTACCCCTGGCTCTCAGGCTGACAGTACAAAAAGGCCTCTGCTACCCCCTGCTCTCAGGCTGTGAGTACAAAAAGGCCTGAACTCTCAGGCTCTAAGGCTGCACTGGAAAGTTGTAGGTGGTCAAAGCTGAACAGGATTTTTATTTTCCTTGGTTTGAAGGAGCTAAAGAGAACTCGTTTTTAATCTCGCTGTATTCTTGTAGCTAAATATGCTCACTCCTGTTCCTTCTGTAATCCTCTGTGTGGCAGAGCTACTTTGATTTGAACTTCTGACTGCCCTTTTTGGGTATATTGGCTATTTATTTATTTTTTTAATTCCAAAAATTCCAGCATAGCTATTTCTACAGATGGCAATAAAATCAGAAGGCAAAAAACTGCTAAGAACACCTTTGAAAAATCACAAATGGAGACTTTGCTTTGCAGTTCTGCAAGGCTCATTTCTCTGCCAGGGAATGAGGGTCAGTTTGCACAAGACCTGAAGTAATCAATCAGGAAGAAGGGTTTAGAGAGACGCCAGCAAACTGCAGATAATGCAAACATTGCCTAAGATGGATGCAGCCTGTATAGATCACGGTTATTAGCTGTTTGAAGAAGGGCTTGGAAAAAGGTAACTTCAGTCTTCCAGGCTATATTTGCCTGTGTGGATGCTGTTCAGACAGTTGGAATGGGTTTTTCATGTGAGAATCTTTTCCTGTTTGGTATGAACTAGGAAAAAGGTATAATCTGAAAAATTCCTAACAAAAATCAGGTGAAATTTGCTGCATTTCCCACCGCCAGCAGCCTGCTGTTGAACTGAAATGAGCAGTAACTTGTGACTCCTAATCCAGTAACTCATGATTCCTCTTGCCATGGAAGTCTCTCCTTTCAGAGATTTTGCAGAGTTTGTTTCACTCCCCTTTTGCTTTCTTCAGAATGGAACAGATACTAGATTGGCAATGGCCCCACAAACTGGTGTGGATGAAGACTGTTTGCACTATGATTTTCTACTGGTCTAATGACCACATGCACATCCAGTAAGGTAAGTGGGAGCCACAGAGCATGGTCTGAATTAAGGTTGGAGAATGAACTCTTTCCCCATTGAAGGACATTCAGGTAATGGTTCTGGTTCAGATGTCTTGAATTAGAAAGTAAGAATTTGAAGTTGATGCTAGACATCCAGATGTGATGCCAAGAATTGCAAATTATTTGGTTTCATATGTGGGCTTTCATTTCTCAGCATGTTTCCTAACATAATGTGGTTCCTTTCCCTCTTTAGAGTAAGTGACCTGGAAAATTGTAACTGTGGTACATTATATATCAGTTTGTTTTAGAAAGAGGTTTATTTCAAAGAAATTCAACACACATTTTGTCCTTTAAAAAATCACCAGGTTTAAATTATGGTAGATCCATTCTTGACAGGCAATTTTTAAAACTATAAGAAATATTATTAAAACAGATGTGTATAGTTTTCTGGTAAGTTAACACATCAGTGAAGTAAAAATCTATCTACATACTATATTAACGTACCCATCATTTTTATGTTCACACGTTAAGCATTAATATCTGTGTAGTCTTTTTGATTTAGGAAAGCACTCGTGTTGAGTGGTGGGATAATAAAGGTGAGGATTTGGATATGTGAGTGCATTAGGGGGTATTGATAGCATTTGAGTTACCATCATTGCTGTACTAAATATGGCTCAACTTGAAGTATTTCCTGTGGATGAAAGTTTATAAATTTATTTTGGCTAAACTGGATGGATTTTTTCTATTTTATGAGTGTGGATGCTAGTAAAAAAAAAAAATCTAGTCTTTTTTTCTGTAGATTAATGACCTGCTTCCTGACATGTGAATGGCCTGAAATTATATGTTAAGTGTGTGTTGTATCTGAGAACACCGATTCTGGTATTTCGAAGGTTTTTTGTTAGATAACACAGGGTCTGTGGAAAATGCAGTCTTTGTCTTTCATAGCTCTCTGTTCTGTGTTACAGGGATAGATCCGTTTTTCAAGTAACAGTCTATTATATGTCTTGACATATTTCATGACTTTCTAATCTAATTAAAAACTATGGAAAGAATAATGATATTTTAATATGCATTTAGAGCTGCCTATGTACTACAGGTAGATTTTTGTATGTGAAACAGTGCCTTAAAAAAAAACACACAAAAGCCAACACCAAAACAAAACCCAAACCCAAATACAGCTTTGAAAGCAGTAGCAAATGATGACAGGGAAGGTCTGTGGACGATGAGTGTGTTGCGAACCAACTGTGAGCTGTGTGTTGCCTTGGTGTAGGTTACTCCTGAGCTGAACGGCTTACAGCTGAGCTGCCAGTGCCATGGTCTGGTTTCTGGGCACTGCAGCATGTTGGATTCCTGGGGCTGGGAGGTGTTGGCACCTCACCTGCAGCTCATGAAATGCAAATGGTCTCTGAATTCAGAAACTCTTGCTATTGCCTGATCTCTCAGGCATGAAAACCCCTTGGGAGGGGAGCGGGGAACATCATTACAGCATTACATTTGCTGCAGTGGATGTCCTTTATTTGTCATGGTTGGATGATATGATCTGAGCTCCTCTACCAGCACACAGGACACAATGTTTATTTTAAGAAAGACTTGGTTATTTTTGTTGTATGCAATGCCTGGTGTATTTATTACCTGCTCACTTCCTACCTCCCAACCTGTTTAATAAATAAAATCTGTGCTATATAAAATCACTGACACATTTATTTAATTTGATTTTTTTTTTTTTTTAGGGCAGAGTTTGACAGGCTGTATAAAGGACAAAATGTTACAATCTTTTTTTCCTAATAAATAACAGTTCTTTTCCTCCCTCTTCTGCTCCCACTTTTGTATTACAAGTTGTTTCTCAGAGAGGTTTGAAAAAACTGTAATTTGAATAATTACAAAAGGATCAGATAAAATACCAATTAAGGAAGAGAAGCAGAAAGTTCAACCCTCAGGATAAGCTGTTAGAGCTTTCCTATTCAGTCGTCTTTTCCATGCAGTCTCACCTGTGAACTCTGTTATTCACCCTGCACCAAGCACAGAACTGTATATGTGAACTAGGCAGGATGTAGATCTAAATATTTCACTTATACCTTTTTTTTTTTCTTGGCTTTGAATTTTTGTTACTTTTTACAGAAATATGAGTGGTGATTCAAACTATTTTTAAAATTTCTTATCATCTCAGACTACCCTCTCTTGTTTATTTTTACCACATTAAGTGTTTTGATGTCTTAAAAACTGCAATAATTAACGGATGTACATACGTCGATACGTGGAAGGCACAGACTACAGATAAAAGGGGAATCGGGCTTCATAGACTAGCCTGTGCACTGTCTCCAGATCTAAAAAAGTACAGAAAGCAGCAAAGAGCCTTGCCAGGAATGGAAACCATTTCTGATGGCTTCTGTGTTATTGCAGAGCCTGGCTCAGCTAGAGAGTATTTCAGGAGGAAGTTGGATTTGGGGGCTGCAACAACTGATGCTTAGGATTTTTTTCCCCTCTAGGTTTGTATGAGCAATCTTTGGGCCTAATAACTCATTTACAGCAGCGTTCAATAACTAAAGTGAAGCGACTGTACTAATCCCAATCTCCAATCTGTGCCATTGATGATCTATGTCTTGTTTCTAATTTTAAATTACAGCGATATGTAAATATATTGTCGGTATCTTGTACTTTGAAGCACTTGCCAAGTGCTCTCTCTTTCTGCTGGAGCTTACCTGGCCTTTGAGTCTGATCACCGTGGTGGTATAGCCATCAGCTCTGTTTACAGGGAGTGCCTTCCCACCAGGGCAGCAGCTGCTAGCCTGATGAAGCAGCTGTGCACTCGGAGACAGCCATCACCACTGCTGCTCTGACCCCAGTTACGTGTTCTGTGAAGCCAGCACCTTCTACTGTTCCAAAATTCTTCAAGAACTCTTCAGAAAGCATATTCGATTTCAGGTACACCCCAAAGGTGAAACCGAGCTTTGTGATGTATGTTCTCGTGCAGAGTATACAGCTTCTCTGCCCTCCTTCAGTGAAGGCTGAGATACTGATCATTGCTTTTCCCCTCATGCAACAGGTTTCCACCAGCAGGAGCCTCTGAACCCACTTCAGTAAAAGCTTTTTTTCCATTCACATACAACCCAGCTAGCATTTTATCACTTGATTCAAACACAAGCAGGTATTAACTCTGAATGTAGAACTTTTCAGATTTCGGTGCTTGCTTAGTTCCTTTCCTCTGTGGATGTACATAGTGCATATGTTCAAATTATACTATTATTAAGAACTAACTGACTCACTGCTACTATTAATACTAAGCCTGTGTTTCTAGTGATGGGCTATGGTTCTCTGGAATATAAGTAACATCTTACATTAAAACAAAAATGGTAAAGAAAAAAAAATTGCTTACTGATGCAACATAAGACATTCAGGATCTCAAAGTAGGACTGCTACCACTGTTTCAGTTCAGGTCACTTGCACGTTATAGAATAATCTTTACATGCACAATCATGCTACATTTAACCCACCATGGACACAGGACTTATCTAAGTAACACACACAGTGGCTGATTCTGACTGACCATCTTTTTGCTATTTCTCACAGAATAGGTATAGCAAGCAAGTCTTGAAGACAGTCTCCTCACGTGGCATGCTACAGCTCCGCAATATGTGAGTGAATGCGCTTCTCAACCAAGTAGCTGTAATGATTTACCTACACAGGACCTTTGCCTTAGCCTTGTTGCTGGTGCAGCTACACGTGAAACATTCCTTAGAACAAAAGGGTCAGCATTAGTACTGTAGAAAATTTCAACCCAGGTGGCTAATCTTTACCAACAGAGTTAAAGGCAAAGTGATAAAAACCTTTACTGGAGATTTTACTGGAGTACGTACTCAAGAGACAAGCTGCTTTAGAAAGCTGTCCACCTATTCAGAATACAGAAACACATTCTTGTGGCGCAAAACTACTCTTCCTGTCTTGAAAACTAGTATATGAGTGAACTTTAGTTCCAAGCAATACACATAGTTCTCAGAAAAAAGTCTGAATACTTGTCATTGAACAGGAAGGAATTAAAAAACCACACCTCACAGGTATCCTGTCTTGATTTTTAATGACTAAATGTAACAAAACCAAACAACAATGAATGACAATTGTACATTTACATTCAGTAACTTCTGATGTGTTAGTCTGTAAGTTGTGAACTGACCTCAGTACTTTTTTCCTCCTTATCCCTCCTCCCCATCTCACATGGAAGATTTATATACAGTGCAGCTCTGAACTACTGCTCAACTCAGTAGAAATATTTTAGTTACCTTCAGTAGGAAAGTCATTAAGTCAAACATGGAAATAAAAAACTTCTCTGACCTCTGTTTTAATGTCCCGTACCTCAGTGCTTGCTTTTATTTATCAGAATACCTTAACTAATTACAAGATTTGTATTTTTTTCTACCACCAGGAATGTTCTGGAAGTTCACACGTGTTTCTTTTTGAAATGGCTACTTATTTCAAAAGCTGTTACTTGATACACGTGTATGATTTACATGATCCAAGATGTGCAACTTAAATTTCTAATGTAGTCATTTAATTTAATAGTGCAAATACAAAACTAAGTGGACCAAAAAAAGAAGTTTTCTTACAGGACAACCTTCTTCAACCCTTAGTATTTCAGAAAGACAGCTTTGTGGATCCTGTTCAGAAAGAAAAACCACCATTATTTGTTTTGTGTTCATAGATGGATCCCATGAAGGAGAACAGATGTTTATAATTCATTGTGTTGAAGACCTTGAGAGATTCTGCTGGATAAGTCTTGCAAGTGCTTCTTTACCTAGCAGGAAAACAAAACAAATAAAACAAATTTTAATAAGACAATGAATAATGATGAAAAAGTAAATAAATTAATATAATATATTCAGAGTTTGCTATCAGTACTTGTGACAAAAGTACTCAGCTTTTAGGAAGGGCTGAGACTAGGGAGTTTTCAGGCATTTTAGAATTAGTTTATAAAAACAATTGTGTATCCTGTAATAAACATGGAGCACAGGTGTGCCTTAACCTCCCACTCTTAAAGTCATTCACATTGCATGAAAAATCAGCACTGGATAATTGGCATTCCCTCTGCTACTGAGTTAAATTTTCAACATGCATGTATGTTGGATTTATACATACCTTATATCCAAGCTCTTTTGTTTTTTCTTCCAGCATGGCATATTTCTCTCTATTTCTGTTCAGATGTTCCTTATCTCCAGTTCCCTCTACATGTTTCAGTTTCTCGTGTGAAATCTCTAGTTGTTTCTGGTAGTGATGGTGTTTCTCAATTTTTGCTTCAAAGTGTTTCAGCTCCTCCTAAGACAATAAATACAAACAGCTTCACAGTATTTTCTTTCCAAGGCTTCCTCTTTCCTCTCTTTTATTGCAAAACATCCCTAAATACTGTTTTATTGAATTTGGCACTGTAAGTTTTTCAGTTCTTTGCTTCTTAAGAATGTCTGTACAATACATTATCACCACCACCCGGACACCCAGTTTTGAAGGAAGATGTTGAAAACAACTTGCTGCAGAGACCTCAGTTTGAGACTGCTGATGTCTCTGAGGTGCTAGGAGATGACAGCAGTGAATATCAAATAAAAGTTTATGTATTCTTACTGTTGGAATAGAGTTTTTCTTTTTGCTGGGGCAGATATGAAGGCAAAATTTACCTCTTACGCTACTGTAAAATTCTGACAAAAACATCTTACTGAGGTTAGTAGAAGCCTTGCTGGAGACTTCAGCAGGCTTTCCTCTGACACTTGTAAAAGCAGGGCCACTGCATGTAGTGTAATTAAAACACAGTTGCTTCTTTTGTAATGCAAGAGAATTGGGCATTGGGCTACATGTGAGTAAGTAAGATGACACTTCCGTTTTGCTGATTATAATGGAACCATACACATGACTAGTTTCGTATATTTCAAATATCCTGATCAAAGATTGTTATTTGGCGTCTGATAGAAGAGCAAGATAGAAGTGACTGCATTAAGAGTAACACAGAACATTTAAGTGGGAAAATAGCTTTCCATACGAGATTCTACATACCCGAAAAGATTCAAGTTCTTTCTCAGTGAAATTGGCTGATTTCGCCATGTCCCACAAATCGATCACCCTTGGTTCTTCAAATTCTAAAGAAACACATATCACTGAATGAAAATCCAGACATAATGCCTTTATGCCCACCTCCTGTGCATGATGAGTGTCCCTTTGCACACACATACAAAAGGATACACTAAACACTGCATTACTAATATGTCTATATGGAGGAAAAGGGAGAAAAAATCCAAGTACTTAACTTAGAACTATAGCATTGTAGGAAGTATTTTTTAAAAAGCAAAAAAACCCCAAACCCTAGAAACTGAATAATGGTGTTGTTTGCCCTGCATATTGTCTCATATATCTGTCTTCCTGTTACAGAAGGCGTAATATCCCTTCCCATGTGGGCATGGAATACAGAACTACACTCTTTACAGGTTGTTGCTCTCCTTACATTAGGCTTTTAGTGTCAGCTTGTAAATAGAACAACCTGGCTCTATCTTTTCAGCTCTTAGTAGCAACACCATGTACTGTGACACTAAATAATCATTACTTTCCCATTGATTTTTTAAAAAATGAAATTGATACCAAATAAACATAAAAAAATACTGTATCATACCACTGGTGGCATCATATCCCTGGTGACTGACTTTTCGCAAACGCTCAAATCCCTGATTGATGCTTCTTAGCTTGTCTTTGAGCTCTCTGTGTTTGTTGTGCAAGATTTCCTCTTTCACCAGGTTCTCTTCAGATGGGTTGATGACATTTTTGTGGATATCTGTTGAAATATAAAAGTGTTATTGATTCTGGGTCAAATCCTGATAGGCCTAAAGCCCCAGAAATCCCTCAAATCTGGAGAAAATAAATATTATCAGTTCTCAGCATCTGAGTTGAGTATAATAAAGCACTGACACTAGACTCTGAGAAGCAATAACTCCATTTGCGGGTTAATACTATGATCAATGCTCCTCAGTGCTCCAGAGGGTGCTATTACAGAAATGCCTTTTACCTCTTATGACTACCAGTCACAGTTTTAGTAAGGGAATATTCTTATTTTCTTAGGCTAGCAATATCCCAAGAAAATGTGATAGATATGGCTGATACATCCCATGCCCTTCACCCAGGCATTTCTTGAGCCAGTCGGGACATCCAGTGTTGAAACGACTTCCAGCAGCTTCAGCTCTACAATGAGAATGTCACGCTGCCTGTGAGCTTTAGAAAACTTTGGCTCTAACAAAATTTTTGCTAGGATTAGTACAGCAAACTGGATTCAGCTCCTCAGTGCTTTAGCATGAAGCTCAGTGCCAAAGATACATATCCTCTTGGGCTCCCACTACTGAGATAAAACATGCATATTCTGTAGATTTAGGATCACATTTTGCAGCAGTGCTTACTGCTTAATTTCTAGTAAACTACAACAGCCACCATTGGTAATCTGATGATGTCTTCCCTGCTTGTAACATAAGCAAGAATCAGAAAACTGAAATGGCAACGCTTTCATTAGCTTGCAAGACTTTTGGCAGCAAATGCAGAACTAAACCTGGCAAGTATCTGGGAATGTCAGCATCTGCAAAGCAGTTCTGGCAGAAATGTCAGACTTAAGGAGTTTCAAAGAAACTTGGAAACAATGGAGGCAGTGGACAGAGAAACAGTTGTACTGATCCCAAAGCATCAGACAAATGTTCAGACACCTTCTGTTCTGCTCACGGTCTCTAGCAGAATATTGTATTCACGAATCTTTTCTTTGTGGTGCTTAAACTCTCGCCAAAGCTTATCCAATTCCTCATCAGAGAACTTCCCAGAGGTCTTGGCCTGAAAGAAACGTGAACTCATTATATTTCCCAGGCCAAATGCTCTGACATGCACTCACCTATCAAAACATCCCACCTCCCACGACATTTAGAAAATTATTAAGCCCATCTTTTCTTTAAGATCTTTTGTTTTGAACCCCTTTGTATTAGTATGACGGCAGGATTTAGACATGATGGGACATAGTGGCTTTAATCATATCCCAAAGAAGTTTGCTTCAGACCTTCAAAGCCAGACTTGCTATGGCCTACCCAGTGAAAAGCCTCTGTCATTTCTATTCTGTGGAAAACAATTTGATCAATAAGTAAGGGCCGTGGAGACACATATGCAACCAACTGTTTGAATGAGGACTGCAGTATGATATTAAGCACAGTCTTTACTCAAGAAATCTTATTCTACTGGCCAGTGAAGATTTTATCACTACCATACTCTGCAGTGATTTGTTTCTCTCAGGACTACTTTTTAGCAACGAGGGAAGCACTGGTCAGACAGCTGGCGCACAACACACAATTCTAGTGACATACTTCCTGCAATGTATGACCAAAAAGTGAACATTTTTGATACTTATGCAATCCCAACTCTTTGTTTTGCTTAGGGAATATTTCTAAGTGATGCACTTTACTGTTCCCCAGAGCGCATGACATCATGTTCCTTGCCAGAGCTGCATGTAGTTACAGTAACATTTTAAAACCCAGCAAATCTTTTTCTCTGCTTTGCTACCACCACATTACCCAAGTCTAAGAATTCTTTGCTTTATCTACTTGTTTCTAAAAACTGCATTATCTCATTTTTGTAAATTACTTTGCCAGTCTTAACTGCCCAAATAGACCATACACTTTCTATTTTTTATGCATGAATGCAAATCCTGGAAGGTTTCATTTGAATACCACGTTGGTTAAGTTCTTATTTAACACCCCCCAAACACCTTTCTAAAAATTCCACTAATAAGTTATATTTTAAATGTATAATTTTTAAAAAAGCCCAGAAAGGACAAGAAGAAAAACAGGAAAAAAAAAAAAAACACAACAACAAAACAAACAAACAAAACAAAAACAAAGAGAAATCATGAATTTAGTGAAATTTGAGGAAGAATTGTGTTCATCTTTAACGGAGCCAGGGCCACAGAAGGACAGATGCAGATCTCTGCTTTCTGGGGTCAGTGACAGGGCCCAAGGGAACAGCACGGAGGTGAGACAGGAGAGGGTCAGGCTGGGTGTTAGGGAAAGGTTCTGCACTGAGAGGGTGGCTGGGCACTGAGACAGGCTCCCCAGGGCAGTGGTCAGAACACCGAGCTGCTGGAGTTCAAGAAGTGTTTGGACAATGCTCTCAGACATGGTTGAATTTTTAGGTAGCCCTGTGTGGAGCCAGGAGTTGGACACGAGGATCCTAGTGGGTGCCTTCCAACTCAGGATGATTCTATGATCTTATCCTCCATGACTGCTGTGGGTGTTTTCTTTGGCAAAGAGCACCTGCCACATCTAGTGACCTGGATGCAGGTGGGATGCCCTTAATGCACAAAGATCTGAGCTACAGAGCACAGCAGCTTGGCCAGTACTTAAAAAACAAAGCAGCAAAGCTATTCAGTTCCAAATATGAGAGCACTCAGAAGAGAAGAAAACACAGATTTCCAACATGGCAATTCCTGGAAATTTTACACACCTTGCTCCATAATTTTTCCAGTCTTGGATCATCCAGTGTATCGCTTTCTGTACCATCTTTAATGTAGTTGGTATCGACTAGTTGAGAGTCCTTCTTTCCATTCATTCCATACTTTGTCATAATGACTGCACGGGGAATAGAAGATACATTAAAACCAGCTATGGATGTATGGAAGATGATAGGCTGCATCCTTAACTTCCAGAGCTGGATTTTGCAGCTTAGAGTGGAGAGGCTAACAGTTTAAGACACAAAGGCCCCAGGTATAATGACTTCTGAAAACACCAGGAGCAAAGGAAGCTGTTATCCACTTGCAGTTTCCTACTCACCTCCAAAGAACTGCTGCACGCTCAGCATCTTGAAAGACAACCTAGTATTTAATGGTTCAAACACTTACACAGGTGTCTAACCATATATATATTTGATGCAAAGCTTAAACCTCTTCTGCAAAGATGTACCTTACCATTCAAATTGCGTCTAAGCTTGGCTTCTTTTTCTCCGTCTTCATCTAGCCCTTCAGCCTTCAGTTTTTTCCAGCTTAGCTCATCCTTTTCTTGTATTTTTAGATCACTGTGCAGCTCTGCCAGTTTCACAGCAGAGAGATGAAGCTAAGGAGAACAGAGAATGGTTTGTTTTCAGTTATATGGTGTCATCTCTTGCTGCAAAGTTACCTTAGAAACCAGTACAGCACACGTAGCCAGTATAGCACAGCATTTGTTTCTTTTTACCCCTACATGGGTCTGAAGGTATGAGCAACAGCATTCATACATCTCTTGTCTGTGAACATGGCTATGCCCTCTGCATATTAATGTTAACAGACTGTGATAATGTAGCCTTCTCTCTCAGCTCTTTAGCTATGTTGACAACAGTGAAATTGTGCAGGGGTTAAAAAGTTCTATCTTTCTTGCAAGTTCCTTCAAGTAATATTTAAATGGGATTTTCCCCCTCTTTTAATGGGACTGTCTTCTGAAAACAACCCTATTGTAAAAATGCCCAGTACCAATGACAAGGAATATGAAAGAAAAAATAATTAACCTGTTGTTCCCCTTTCTTAGCTTCGTTTAGATTTAAATTTAAGTCAGAGAATTAAATCCATTCCATTCCAATAGTTCACAAAATGCAGTTATGACCAAACTTCTCAAATAATGTGCCATTGCCCCCACACAACCTTTCTCGTGGACCACTTTCTAACCTCACAGTTTTCTAACCTCACAGTTCAATTGAGTCGGTAAATTTTGTCAGTACGGTTTTGCAGACTAGCAGGACATTGATGATGGCCTTACAGGTCACAGAACCACTTTATCTCAAGTTTTACTAGAAACAAAGCACACAGTTTACCCAGATCACTTCTCAACATGGCTTATGCACATTATGCACATAGAAAACCTGGAGATATTCCCTTCCAACATAACAGAAGAAAAAGGGAAGATACTGAAGAAAAAAAAAAAAAAAAGAAGATTTAAATGCATGATAGGTCAGCTTGAAATTTTGTGAAATACACAGAGAAAACAGGAACAAAGACTATGACTAACATGCAGTTGGCTAAGCGGTATTGCTTTAAGATGAGCCAAAATGTTCAAATTTGGCACTTCAGTTATTCACTTTAAAACAGAGAAATGACACAAATCATATTAAAGCTAAAGAACTTCTTGCATGTGTGTTTATAACAAGAAGGTGGGGTGAAGAAAAGCCTGGAGAAGAGCGGCAATCAAAAACGTGCTAGCAGCATGACTTCCAATGGCGTTCTGCCTGAGCTCTCCCAGTTGATCTACCTCAGGTCCCCGAGCAGCCAGCTCCTGGGAGGTTGGATCCAGCTCTGAACCAGCCAGGCTTATCTGTCCTAGGATATATGTATTTGCAGGATTTTTTTTACCATTAAAATCAATTTAAAGAATACAAAAATTCTCATTTCCTGTGAGAATCCAGGATTTTTAATAAACACAGATTCAGAACTCGGTATTATTTTTCAACACCAGAAATGGATGTTTAAACTGATGCTACTGAAAAGACAGCCATTCATCTGGCTGTTAGCAGGTTATTTGAAAATAACTCGGAAAAATGTCATAAGTGTGTTACTGCACTACATTCCTTTAGACAGGAATTTACGAACCTATGCGCGTTATTGTTTCTGGTTTCAGTTTAGTCTGTTCTAGTACATTCAGAGACACAAGACTACTTAATTATTGCAATTTTTTACACCAAGTTTCTCTCTGTATCTTGCACTTAGCTTACTGGAATAACTTACCAAGTTTAGAGTGGTTAGAATCATAGATAAATAAAAAATTTATAGAACATACTAAAACTTCTGAACCCTCTGCTACTAAAGCCTCTCTATACTCTTATTTACTACTACTTTTGGAGAACTGTTTGATAAAAGCTAAGCACTTAACAGAAACCAGTTTAGTTATTACTTTTATGTGCTAAAAACAAACAAGCAAACAAACAACCCTAAACTTTAGTCAGCTACTCATTTGTTTTTCTGGAGCAGGCTGACCTGGACAGCCAGAGTGTCAGTGCTGTGGTGGTCACAAGTAACACTGCTTTGCTCAGCGGAATTGTGTTCTGATGTTCTGGGAGTAAAAAGTTTGCTATTAATTGTAAAGGAAAGGAAATGACTAATCATCTCACTAGTTCTGTACTCTAGCCGCTGCCTTCCAGCAGGACAGGATGAACACAACGTGGCCATTAAAAGAGTTAATGCATTCAGGGTACAGGTATAGGGGTCAGTCTGAGATCCTCCCTGGTACCTGAGGGACTTCACTGTCTTCCACTTGCTGGCAATACACTGGATATAATGACGGGCAGGCATACTCCTATAACACAGGTACACGCGACAGAAAAGAGAAACGAGACACCTGCGAGAAAACCGCAGGGTCCCCAGGGGACGGGGCGCTGCGGCTGCTGCTCCGAGGTGCCCACCAGGGGCAGCCAGGCCTAAAACCCGGGGACACACCACGGCACCCCAAGGCCTGACCCACGTCGAGGGTCTAGCGAAGCACGGCCGGGATTTTATCCGGGAGTCCCCGGGTTTTCTCCTCCGGCCGCACCGCCCCGCCCCGCTCCAGCCGCCGCGGCCGGCCCCGACCCCCGCCATCCCCCCCTCGTACCGCCGCGGACCCCACTCACCCTCTGCGCCTTCTCCCAAACCTGGTTCAGCCTCACCACACGGAACTCCCCGGTCTCCCGCCGCTTGGCCCCGGCAGCGGCCAGCCCCTCGTTGGCCTCCCGGGAGTATTTGCTGGCCCGGGAGCTAGTCGCGAGGAGGAAAGTGGCGACCAAAACTACCAGCGCCCGCGGAGCCGCCATGTCGCGCAGCGCGGGGAACTACAAGTCCCGAAATGCCGGGCAGCCTCCGCCGCTAGGGGAGGGGGCGTTTGCATCGGAAAAGGGGCTGGAAATTCTTTTTATTTATTTATTTATGTATTTCCCATGTAGTAGTTTCAGAGAGCACTTTCTTTCGCCCAGTTCCTAACAGGGGCCACGTGTGTCCTTCCTTTAGCGAGGTGTCGTTATCAGCTGTGTGAGGCAAAGGGGACATTGGCAGGTCTATGCACTGCACATTTGCTTGAACAAAACTTTCTGCTATTAGCACAGTATTCAAGAGTGTGCAGAAAAAAAGAATAGGCTGCTCAGGAAGGGTGGAAAGCAAGAACAGCTATAGCTCCTGAATATCTCAGTGAGGGGGAAAGGCTTGGTCCTCCTTTTGAGGTGATAGCAGGGGACAGCCCTTTGGCTTTGTTGGTGTGGGGAGAAGGAGGATGGTACGAAAAATAATGGTGGCTACATTGGGTTTTTAGCAAAGGGGATGAACTATGAGAACAGCCCCCTGGTCACTGGTGCTTGCTGAGGGCAGCTCTGGGGCAGGAGTGCCCCTTGCTGCATGGCACTCACTTTCCATCACAGCGCTTCCTATGCACAGCAAGCACACATTAGGTATAGAAGGCCATTGAACATTTCTGGAGGGGATTAAGTCTGGTAAAGTATGTAATGCTGGGAAGATGTCCAATAATTAATCCAGGATGGGTATAAATCCTACCCTGGTTATTGAGAAATCCACTGAAATTGAACATTGCTATGATGGAAGCCCAGGGGATGTGCACTGGCACTGAGACACAGGGCACATTTCATGTGGGTATTTTTGAGGGGAAGGTGGTGAAGAAAGCTTTTCCTTCTCTCGTCTTCTCTTTTTATATAAATCCTCTGTGCACTGCAAAGCTTTTGTATTACGGGGTCTTTGGTATAGCTGGACATTTCTGTATTGAGTTTTGTTTAGAATGGTGCCAGAGCCTGGCTGGTGGTGGAAGCAAAGGTTCACTTCATTAAGTGGACCTCATGTGTGACCTTGAGCAAAGCAAAGCATAGTGCTGTAGTACTGTCAACACCAAGCCTTCATGCATTATAAATCAGTACTGTGAAAACAAATAGATTGTGTGAACTATAATGAGATTTCTGAGAACGATGCCCTGAGGAGGATTTTTACTGGACTTATTTTTGCCTCATAAGCAATATAAAGCATCTTTCTTCTCTTCCACATTTTCCTAAGTTGACACTGAGATTCTCAGTTATATGGGCTGAGAAGCTGTTGCTGTAAAACTGAATTGCAGAAGCAGGCAAAAGTATCACAGGCTTGCCTCATTTCTAAAATAAAGGGAGATATTGATGTTTTTCGAACATTGTAGTATGCTAGTGAAATGATGGTGGGAAAACACGACCTTCAGATTTATCCAAATCTTCTAGACTGCTCCACATCAGTTTTAGGTTCTAGAGCTTGTTTTAGTCTCATTATTACAGTATATATGTGTATTGTTGAGTCATTTTGGAACAGATGGTTTCATATTGTCTGTCATTTGAAGTATTGATTGAATTTGCAGTCTCTCTGCAAATAAACTAGACCTCAATGCTATATAAACTATTACAGATTTCCACTCTTTTTCTTGTACTAAGCTTAGCTATGGGTAGCTTTGCACATTTGTTTGCTTGAAGTTTTGAACTACAATGGGGAAAAATTCAGAAAGAAGGAGTAGATATAAGGAATAAGGAGTGCAGGACTGTTATTTTGCTTATGATGGATTGTTGTAAGGGCACTGGACAGTCAGATACATCTGTAAAGTGAGTATTCAGTACCACCACTTTGTTTTGTTGTGCATGTGTTGGACCAAGTGCTTCACTCCCACAAGTAAAAAGCCAAAATGATTCTACTGACTTCTGTTTAGAGACTTCAGATTTATGTTGGTATAGATGAGGCCAAACTCATCACAGAATGCACCTTAGGGTAAATAAAAAACGCAGTGGGAGGTAATGGAAAATCAACTCTGTAACAGTTTTCCTTTCTTTTGCACTTTGGGTTGAATTCTCCCTTAATTTTTCCCTTGCATAATAGAAAAGCAGCTCAGCTGAATCCCTGGGACTCTGCCAAAACTGATAGAAGCAGTGGAAGTGTTAAGCCTATTGTCTAGGAGTCTATTGATTGCATTGTCCCAAAGGACAGTTTCTGAGTTGACAGACCATAGCTTTTTTTTTTTTTTATTATTATTATTTGTTCTTTATTATCCTTATTAAAAAAAACAAAAACAAAAACAACCAATAACAAAACATGATGTAGACCACACTCAGAAGTCCTTCTTCTGCCCTCTGCTCACTTGAAAACCAAATTAGAGAAATTTGGAATGAGGATGACATTGCAAAGCTGTAGAAAGATCAGAGAAAGTCTAGGTTAAAAGAAAGTCTTATGACATTTATGGAACAGTGCAGAGCTCCTGGTAAAATAACAGAGAGGAGGGCTTTAAGTCATTCAGAGGCTTGAAGGTGATCTAAATTGAATAGTTCTGAGTACAGTGTTGGGAGATCTTTACCTTTAAGATTCAGTTTAAGAGCTGGATCTGTTGGTCCTGGTTTCAGTTTTACCAAAATCTGTTCACCATTGAATTTGCCCATTGACATGTTCTTATACATCTAAAAATAGAAATAAATAAAAACTGCCTGCCATTTCAAATACTCTGCTGCTGAGCTCTGGGGGGGGGAGGATGGAGGGGGGAGGGGGAAGCAAGCAAACAAGTAAAACAACAACAACAAAAACAACATGTTGGAGCTTTTTTTATCTCCATCTTCTATTCAGTCTGCTGGCTGCATGCTGAGCCTAGCAAGCCAAGATGCAGGGAAGGTAGGGTAAGTGTGGTGGGTTTGTAAAGGTGCTGAAGACTTTTTCTAAATATACCTTTCCTCAGCCTCCCAAGGACCCTGTTGAGGGTGTACTGAAGTGATATCTGGAAACATTTTGCAAACACTAACCTTAGCCAAAAGTCTGCCTCTGCTGGAAAGCAACATGCCTTTTTCCCTTTCCTGTGGAAGACCACAGATATTTCAGTGTAGTAACGTGGGCCCTACAATAAGTTTTAAGACTTCCTTTCCATTGTTCCTCTCCTACCCAAGCTAAATTTTAGCAAAAAACCAGTACTGTTGCATTTTTTTCCACCCACGTAAGACTGATGGGAAATATAAAAGCTTGTTTTATGACTCTCAGTCCTCTCTGTAATGAATGATTTTCTTATTCTTGAGAGTTAGTAAAATCTACCAAATGCATTGCCTGTTCCCAACTGCAACCCTCATGCATGGCAAAACAGTTCTTCTGGCAGTGGGCTAGCCTTTTCTACCTTTCATTTTTTCAGCCCTGGTCCTTTCTAGCTTTGCCAAAAGCAGCACTCTGTATGGTTCATTTTGCTGTAACAAATGCACTTTGACCCCTCAGTTCTCCGAAATCTAGCCCAAATCTTAACTGTGCCAGTATCCAGGACAATGGGACACTTACCTCTCCCAGAATCCTTCTACATTGTTGTCCCACTGCATTTAATCTTTCAAAGCCCACTCTGATCAATAATAAATCTAACTATTTGGAGAAAGTCCTCATTCTTCAAAACCTAACCTGTTTGTCCATCCTGCCAGAACATAAACCAAGACAGGTATGTCTATATTAAAACAACAACAACCACCATGTTTTGAACTACCTTCCTCATTTTAGTTGTCTATGCAGCCTGCAATAAATATTTTTTATGACTCTACTTCTAGAAATGTTAGCATAACCATAACAACAGTACACACAAACAGACAAAAGTTATATTTTCCAACTTTTTAAAAGGTTAGTGTCTCTTCTAAGCCATATTTCACTCAGCTTCTCCAGACAACACAACTTAAGAGTTTCGAGGTTGTAGTATACGCCGAAGACCAGTTTGTAGCTGAAAACTCTGAAAAACAATATTTTTCACTATTCCATTACCATTCTAGGTTTCTGAGGTATGCAGCATCCATCAACTTAAATACATAAAGTTCTAATTTCCCAAACCCATTGTTCCTAGTCTAAGCTCGAATTATGATTTATTATTCTATTAGTTTTTTAAAGTAATTACCAACTTTTATTATCACTCCCTCTCCTTCTTTGTTTCTGAGGGTTAGAAGATCCAGGAATAAAGAGAGTTCTACTTTCCTAATTCTTTGTTCCTACTCCTGTCTTTAAACCTAACCCTCTTTGTATACATGGACACAACCCTAAACTATGCGTATGTTATTCCTCCTTGATGATCTTTAGTTTTTCAGGCATGCATCATACACCAGTGAAATTAAATTACAGAAGTTGATTTTCCCACAGTATAATATATACTGCAATGAAATTCCTGGCTTGCAAACCTCTACCTATTTGAAAAATTATTCCATCAGAATATTTTACTGTAGATGCTCCGCTCTGTGCTATTGTGGTTTGAGTGACTTGAATTCTACTAACTTTCTGCTTACTTTACTTAAAAACATAGAATGTTCTTACACATATGTAACAGAGCTTTAAGCATAATCTCAGGATCTCTATAAAGACTAAAAAATCAATATAGCTTTAGTGTCTGCAAACCCAGACTTTATCACCACTTTTGTAAGTGGGCAGTATCTGACAATATATCCAACTATTAAATTCATGCACTCTTATTTCCCTAAATGCCTATACAGTCACTTGTACAAGCATAAGCCTGAGCCAGGCTTAGTCTGTAACAGTCAGAAAATTGATTTAATTACTTTAATATCATATTCGCTTGTTGAGAAGACCCATCAGTACACTGGACAAGTTATGCCCTACTGCTCCTCTTTAACCTAACTCTTAATCACCACTATCCACCTCCTTTCTTGTCTCTGTCTTGGTAAAAAGAAGGGCATATATATACACTTGTCTTCCACTTCTAATTTAAATGATTTTAGGAAATTTGTATCTAGGAAAGGCAAATAATTTTGTAATTGTATTATTAAGTGGTTGAGTCACTATCCCTGGAGGTTTTAAAAGATGTTTAGATGTAGAGCTTAGTGATATGGTTTAATGGAGGACTTGTTAGTGTTAGGTCAGAGTGACTAGGTGATCTTGGAGGTCTCTTCCAAGCTAGATGATTCTGTGATCTATTTTTTTTTGTAGGCTGCTTTTGAGGCCATGCTCCTTTTTAGTGAAAATAGAAGCTGCCTTTTGACAGACCTTTTATCTTTGAGCTAATATAATAAATAGATCCTTTGTGTTTATCTAAATTTGACAAGTGTGTCCAAACTGTAGAAGCAATGATAATTGGTTCTTGGCTATATGTGTATCTGTATAGTTTTAGTCCCATTCTATAAGATGCACTACAATAGCCAATGAATGATTTGAGGATGAATTTGTGAATCCTGCATTTCTTGACTAAGTTTAGTTAAGGCCTTTATTATATCTGTGCTATAAATGTTCTTTTCCTCATTTGCAAGAAGGCTAATCCAGAAATCCAACAATGTTTACTGGTTTAGTAAATTAACCACATTATAACAGATATCTTGGACAGATGCTCAACTAACTTTTAGGTCTTACCCATTTGGAAGAGAAACAATAGTGTTAACACATTTCTGGAGAATCTAGTACCAACCTAGAAAAATAAAGTTGGGTAATGTCTAATTCAAAAGTATACCCAGTTACAGACTTTTATACAGTTGTTCTCCTCTATGAAATCTAGCATTTTCTACTACTTAGGTGTTTTTTTTTTTTTTTTTTTTTTTTTTTTTTTTTAAGTTTGCTTTATATCTGCAGTAACTTCACAATTCCCTGATTATTACAGAATAGAAATATAAGAATATATAAATGTGCCTCCAAATAGTCAAGCTTACCTGTAGCTTCATCTGTGATACCATAGTACCTTTACACATACCAAGGTAAATCCTGGTGTATAGGGTATTAAAGTGGGTAATAATACCATTTTGGTGGTAACCATTGTAGATCTCCCCTCCCCCCCCCGGGCATCTTGAATTTTTCTCTTGTTTTTGTGTGTTAATTAATAGAGTTTAGCCAAGGCCTGATATAACAAAAGATCCATCCAAATGTAAAAATCAGCTGTTATTCTGCAGGAGAGTGTACATGTTCTTTAAATGACTAGATTCAGTCCCAAAGCAGTGTAAGAAATATGATAGAAGGGTAAAACTGGCTCAAAAGCATCTGTCTATCCTATCCTAGTGATGGCTGCAAACTAAAGCTCCCTGTGGTACACATCACAGCAGTTAGCTACAGACTGATCTTGTGAAGAAAACCACAAGTGTACCTTAATACCACTGTAATCTTGCTGGCTCTGCAGGATTCTATTTGTATTTAGGATTAGGTCTTAACAGTTTAAAAGCTTTTTGGCCACATAAAGATCCAGGCCTATGCTGGTAAAACACATTCAAATTAATATTGGGTATTAATAGCACAGGAACCTTTCAAGTCGAGATGGCTTTGGAGTTTCCTGATTGTCTTTGTTCAGAGACCCAAAACAACATCTATGTCTGGTGTCTGCTTCTCAGTATAGACCTGTAAGCACAGAGGGATCCTATTTCTTCTTTTACTTTCTTTTAGTAACAGAAGAGAGAGCAGAGAGAGCATATTTCTGGATCTTACACATGCTTTTTCATAGAGATGTATAGTTTCTTATATACTCATTTGCTTTACATTAAAGAGCACTTATTCAGGTTTGCTTTAGGTTTTCCAGCCCTGGACTTAATCATATCTGGACTAGCTGGGCTGAAATATCTCATTGAAGATACAATCCTGTTTGTCAAGGGATTAAGCCTATTCCTTCACTGGGTTCTGTTCTGTAAGTCTCTGATTTATGGAAGATTCTGTAAGAACATATATTCTGTTAAGGTTCAGCTTCTAGACATAAATTTTGACGACTTCAGCCAGGCTACCAGTAGCTGGATTCTTCTGATGTTCCCTTCAGGAGTCTGCAACAGCTCACAGTGATAGGACATCACAGCTGTCTGAAAACGCTATGCATTCATTCCACAGAAGGCCTGAAGGCTTACAGCTGTACCTGTAAGAGCTTTGTAAACCTTCCTTCTCTCTGCAAACTCCATTTGACGAGCAGCCCTCGTCATAGCATCTCTCTCTGATTCTCTGCATGGGTGACTCTCAACTCCCTGTCTAAGGAAACCCTTTTCCAGTCTCTGACTTTTTAGGTCTGCTTCGTTCCAAGTCTGAATCATAGGAAAACTACTCTGTTGTAGTGTGGATAATGCCTTTTTTTTTTTCTTTTTTTTTTTCTCCCCACTTGATCCATTTAAGTTAAATTAAACTATGCTACTGTTTTCTTTTTCTGAAACAACTTCTTTATTTTCCTTGGATTTAATTCTGTGCATTCAAGCGGGAAGTTAAACAATGTCAACCTGACGAAAATGAATCATATAACATGCAGAAAAAATAGACAGTGGAAATGGTTGTTATTACATTAACATCTTACCTATGTCTTTAATGGAATTACTGGAACATCAAGGAGAATTAACCAGATTGAAATTTATTTTTAAATGTGCTTTCTCATAAAGTGCATCCTTTCTCCCATGCATTTAATTTTAGTGATAGAAGAAAACAAGTGTTGGGATAATGTTACTGTAAAACATCTATCTGGAGTAGTTAATTCTTATGTGTTAACAGTTTTCTATCTCTATTATCTTGTTGAAATTGCTTCCTTAGCTAACCTGTTTAGGGCTGTTGCTAAAGATAAATGTATCAAAACCAGGTTATGAATTCTGCCCTTCTAGAAGAGATTTTTGTGTCTGAATCAGGTGAACCTTGAGTTGTTTTGGGAATAAATCTGCTACTTATTGGCATTCTTAGCTGTTTGTGTTAGTCCTCTTTGCTACAGCTCTAGATAACTGCAGGCTGCTGTGGTGGATCCAACTTTCCTTTTTATCCAATTCCCAATGAATGCTTTTAATGGCTCTTTCTTCATGACTGCTGAGGTGATAACATGGATCTTGTAGGTGGAATCTTGAATTGTTTCAGTGAGTTTAGGGACTGAATAAGCTTGAGATCTAGATTGAGAGACATTTTCTCAAGCACTCATATCAGAATCCTGGAAACCCTCATTGTTTTGTGATCCTTTTGGTACCACCATGGACTTTACTATTCTGTTGTGTGACTGCTTCAATTTTTAATATGAAGTATATAGGTAAGTTTTTAAATAGAGTTTGTGCTGTAAATAATTAGTATAAAATAAACAATGAGTGCACAAAAACCCACCCCACAATCAAACTAATTGCTAACAGGTGTCTCATCTGTCAGTGAAATGCAGCTGCTCTCTGAGATGGAGCCTGTCAGTGCAACTCGTGTTTTGGTGTAGTTCAATAGAAAATGCAAGAACAGTTTAATGAAACAGAACATGGAATAACAGAAAGGATTCTGAAAAAGTCAAGTGTCATGTCCTTGAATACCAAGTGCTGCATTATTTTCTCATAAAACTATAACAAATAATTGTCTGGAACTCTGTTCCTCCTGAATGATCCTTTGGGGAATTCAGCAGTGCAGAGTAGAAACAAACCTGACAGATGTGCTCCTTTACTTCAGGTTTCTGTCAGAGCAACTGTGTCTTTTGTTATCAGGAACTTAGTCAAGGGCTCCTTAAAGGTATTTTTGCCATTTAACTTGATCCTTCTTTTTCCTGCAGAAATGTAGGACAGGAATCGTGATGGCTTCTATATTGCTGACTGTCACTATGAAGTGTGACAACAGGAGGTCTTCAGTATTGAGCAAACGTATGTGTTTTTATTTGGCTATGTTGCCACCTTGAATAGTTTCTGTCTCTTGCTTTGTTTGCTTTTTCTTCCTCTTCCCATCTAACTTTGACTATGTCATTCCTTGTTTAGGCATGTTCATGAGCTTCCTTCAAATTCTGTTATTGTCACAACACAACTTTTCAAGTATAGCTGTGTAATGCATGCCTTCATCCCTTTATTTTCCTCCCATTCCCCCTTCATTGCCTATATACTATTCAAATTTTAGCAAGTAATAGCTATATCTTTCAAAACTTGTTTGAACTGCCACACTCTTCCGAGATGCAGAAGGAAGAGTTGTATGTCACAGTTCTGCATTATTTAGATGTAGCTCAGCATTGGTATCTATTGAAGCATACAATAAACATTTTATTTTTTTGGTATTTGTTGTCAGACCTCCCAAAGTGGAGCAGCAGTAATTTTCAAGTTACTGTTATGTGGGGGTTGAATTTTTGGTGAGCAGCCTTCAAAGCTGGCTTGCCATTTCAGAGTGTTACGAGCTCTGGCATGAGCACTCAAGAGTGTAAAAGGAGTAGTTTTCATTCTAATTACTGTTTCTGAAGTTTCAGCTGTTTAGGTGGAAGAAGGGTCATGGGAGCTGTAGAAAACTGAGCCAGCTAAACAGATGGGATATTCCAGTCCAGCTGAAAGAAATAGTCTTCCTCCAGAAAAGACAAGGAAGGTTTTAGAGCTAAAAAAAAATTCTACATCACCTGCTATGTTTGAGATCTTAGTGCTTCACAATAAGCATCAGAGAAATTCTGCAAGGAAGGAAAAAAGACGGTTCAATTAGGATTTCATGAGCCAAACACTGATTTCAGGGTGTCTTGTTATCCATATTGGCTATGAAGCATTCAAATGAATAATATCCAGGTAGCAGTGGCTGGACATTTACTTGGGCGGAATGAAGCAAGAGGACAATAATTGTAGAGGGAGTTGAGATTACACCAGTCCCAAGAATGAGAACACTTCTAATCTTTTTTTTAGTTTGTAGTGCTATGGCAGCCTGAAAATAATGTATGAGCCAGAGAAAAAGACTTGTTTCTGGCCTGATATATATGCAGTCCAAGTAGAGACGTGCTATGGAGGAGTGCAGGTAGGGTTGCACTACAGAGCAAGAAGTACTGAAGAAATACAAGATAACTGATCAGTGTGAGCTATGAGAGGGATGACAAAGTGACTTTCTTTGCTATAGTCTGAGTCAAAAAGCAGGAAGGAAGACAGACAAACGTGCACAAGCTGGAGGCATCCTGCTGTTGTACCCTGTTGTTTCAGTTGGATTCTCCTGCTTCTGCAAGATAGACTACAACAAAGAAATCAGTGTAATTGTCAAGAAAATTATTTTTGGTGGAAAAGTGGTTAAATGAAAAGAATAGTTCTGCATAGTGTTAAATGTAGCATAACTAATATTAAACACTACAGATGACATATTTACCAGCCAAAAATATAAATAAATGGAAATCTAAATGTGAGCCACTTAATCATTTCTATTTTTTTCTTTTTTCCTAGACAACATCCAAAATCAAAATAAAAGCTGATCAGGAAAGACAGAAAAGTAAAGTGAACAATCCAAATGTGCTGTCCTTGGGAGTGAGAAGGAAAATCCAGATGTGCCTGTTCACTGCTACAAGGTTAGGAAGAAGGTACACAAAAGGAAATGGAAGAAGACTTCAGGGTTCTCAGAATGAAATCTGAATGTCTGTCTATTTCCATCTGTGCTAGAGGATGTTGCTGGAAGATGTGGCCACTAATCGTCTTTGCTGTAACACAGAAGTGGTGCCTGAGCTAGAAAAATGCTGTTGTTTTTATACCTCCATTCAGAAGACATTGGTTATCTGCCCAATTAAGCCAAATGCTAATAAACCTAATTTCTCTAGCATTGTCTTAAGTGGCACATATCTATAAACATTTATTGCACTGAGTTAAGTGTAATAAGTGGGCAATGTTCACTGTGACCTCAGTAAAACCTTTTCAAACATTCTGCTTCCAGCCTGCCGTTCTGCATGCTTGGTCTGCACAAAATGTTTTTGGAAGGGAAGCATATGTAAAGGCCATTTAATATACTTCCAAGAGAATAAGAGTTATTCATTATCCTGCCCTCTCTCTAAATATACCCAGCTGGGTATATAATCCTTATTTTCCCATCATGTACTGTAGACTCTTCTGGAATATAATGCTAGCAGATACCATTTTCTCTTGAGATTAACATTAAAGTTCATTTATCAGAAATAAATATTGAGCAGCTAGGAAAATTTGCAGTCAATACTTATCCCAAAGGAAAGTAGATTTTATTTTAATCGGAACAAAATTGTGTTATAGATTGTGCATTGTTAAGTACCTTGCAGTAGATAGATGATTTACAGCCAAGGCAGAGTAATTAGGTCATGGCCCAGGGTTCCTATTTGTCCTCTGTTTTGGGTAGTATGTTTTCCAGAAACATACTTTTATTTTATTTTTTTGAGGAATTTTGAATTCAGATGTATTTGTGGGCTTTCCTTGGTTGTATGGATTATTTGCAAGTGAGTCTCCAACTTCAGTGGAGAACACAAGAACCATGGAGCAGGAAATACTGAAATACATGTATAAATTGAAGACAGATTTGATTGACTCCTTGTCTTCTTGGAGTTGATTTTCCCCTATTAAAGTTCATAGGGACTTCCTCCCTATCACCATATCACCAAATCAGTTTCAGTATATAGGTCTTTGCCACATACTTTTTAAAATTAGAATTAGTGATAAGATTTGACTCATATTTTGCTGTATCGGAGCATTTGATCACATGGGATTATTTCTGTACCATGCCACAGAAAAGGCATGAGGGTCAGACATGAATAGTCATGGTTTAAAGTTTAAAATAAAATCGCCATATATACTTTTAATAATCTCTTTACATTTGTTGCAGCACTGACAATGTCAGTGAGGAGACTGTCAGAAAAATACCATCTGTGAGAAAGAAAAGGTAAGTAATTTTTATACCTCATAGCTGGCAATCATAAAGGAAAGGTAGAAATCCTTATCCTTCTTTTCTCCAGCCCTGACAGCTGGACAGAAAAGCTGAGTCATATTAACTGACTATTGGCAGGTAAAATAGATCAGGTCAAGCACATTCCATGGACTACATCAAATGCAATTAATCTTCACATAAACTGTAACTCAATTTTCAAGAGCATTTGGACTTAATAGTGAAAATTTTAGACTGCTTTAATCTACATCCATCCTGTCATTTATATATATAGGTCCTTTGTTGCAACAATTTTCTCTCCAGCTATATGGCTGATCCAATACTTAAGAAGTTCAATTCCTGTTTTTTTTTTACCTGTGAAAACGCTAGTTCTGTTTGTTAAATTGTACTGGTTGCCTAAATTATGGGGATTTCAGAATGCTGTTTGTATTCATGGGTGGGATGTGCTCTTCTGCTCTGCACACTGATTCTGTAGCCTGGTTTTCCTTCCTTTTGCTGTAGGGAGCCTTGTGTCGCTCCTTGACTTGTGTGTATCTACACTGTGTTCTAGTCTCTCTTGTCAGGCTTTGTGTGTATGTGTGACTCTAGGGACCTAATCCAAAGACATTAAAGTCAGAGGGAATCTGCTTGCTTAGATGGATTTGGGGTAAAGTCTGGAAGGCCCATGTTTACTCCCAGGGAAGGGTTAAAGGGCTGTTTCTTAGTCTGAAAGTGGGCAGGATATACTTCTACTTTGGATTAATAAAAAAGCAAATGAATCTAATGTAGAAGAGGACTGAATAATTGATGGTGCACAGAAAGACATGTTGCTATTAAACATGACCACCAAAGATGACAGATAATCATAACTTTTTATATGAATAACATCATCAGCAGAAATGTAAAGAGACAGAGAGACTGGCATCATACCTACTTCTTACACTTTTTGTTCAGCTGCTATGCCATAACATGCCAAACGCAGCTCTGGATCTAAATTTTGGAGTGGTTCAGAGGTGAGTCTCCCAGATCTGAGTTTTCTTCACAAAGATTGCCCAGTGTTTCTGGGGTGATGTGCAAGAAGCAAGCAAATAAATAAAGGAGAAGTGAATCTCTTAAGATTCATTTCTTCAGAATAGGCTTTGGCCACAGGAGGGCAATACTGTTCTGTAATAAATTTGACATACTTTACTCACTGAAAATCTAATTTGCAAACAGGTACCTGAGGGGAGAATAGGATTGATCGTGTTTAACAGTCATTGAAGTCATATTGATCAAAAAGTGGATTTATGCCTTAAGCTGTGTTTATAAGTGTTGACCAGCTAGTGCTCCCAAGGCTGCTGTGAATTTCATCTTCTTTTTCAGAAGAGCAAATTGCAGCACAGAAACTGAGAGCTGCAATAAGATTTAAGAAACTGCTGCTTCCCTTTCCTTGGTTTATATTGTGACTGGCTTATGCCCTCCTTCCTACCACGCTCAGACCAAGAGGTGGCACAGGCAATGCAATAGTGAGTATGGCAACCCTTCATGGTGCTGGTGAAGGGTTCTTTATCCCTTGTCCTGCAGCTGTTTTAAAATGCCCTAAAGAGACTTCAACTGAACACAGTAAGTGTGTGACTCTTTCTAAAACTGGTAGAAGTATTTAGCTGAGAAGCATGGGTCTCAGTTTTCTTTCCTTGCTTAAGAAAGTTTGAAATTTCTTTGTTTTGCCCGGAGGCCGAGGGCATGTTCTTCTGTATTGGGACCCAGACAGGACTCTAACTTTTTAGGTTCATGCACTCTCATAGCTGGCCAGATAAATATTTCCTGTAAAACCCTCTAGGCTTATTAGTTAGAAGATTCTCAATAGTAGCAAGTGCTGCAGGTTTTAAATCCCTGAGCCAGGTGAGAGAGATGAACATGCCTTCTGTGAATAGGAGGTATAACTGTTGGGTCTTATGAGGGAGAATGGAAACTGCCACTTTGTTTTCAACTAAGATTAGTCTGCTAGGTGTGCTCTGAGACTAGTGGATTTAACCTTTAAAGGGGGAGGATTACTTGGTTTACACTGTCTGAGAGTTTAGTGTGAGGATGATGTTTGTCACAGAAATGAGATGTTTCCGTGGAGTACCTTTGGGCACTTCATAATTTACTGAAGTACCATGCATTACTTCAAATACTTAAACATTAACATGAACATAATTTGTAGAGTTTGTCTGTGTTTCTCCTGAGTTTGGAGACAGTCAAACTCCCAAACTAATAGAAAATAACAAGAAGGCTTCTCAGGGCAAAATCTCTCATCTATGTTATTAGTATGTCAGGAAAGGTCTTCAAGAAAAGCTGAAATCATATTAAAAGTTAGAAAAGCATATTTATGAAGAATAGATTGCCAGCTTCCAAGCTAACCTTTTAGGTCAACTGGAAATGAAAATGTTTCACGGAATGAATGATCTGCTACCCTTTTAGCTTCTGTTTCTGAATAAAGGCTCAACGAGGTCCCGTTTGGAAGGACAGTTCTTCTGAGTGATGTTTTTCAGTTTGCACAGTATGCCTGACATACCTGCAAAAGTGGAGACCCTTGTCCTTACCCTCTCTTTAAAAGTTGCTATGTTTCCTCTGAACGTTTTAAGGAAAGAAGGAACAGTTGTGTAAGGTACATGTTAAATGCAAATTTATTTTTTGTGATATTTTTAATTTAAGTGTGTTTTTTGTTTCATAATCTGGAGCATTGTCTTTTGTTTTGCTAGAATAAATTTTATTGCTTTCATTTTTTAATCTCGTCTAACAGGAACTGAAGCAAAACTGACAATTTTGATACATTTGCATTGGCAAATGGGTAAGGAACCCAATAAAAATTGTAAATTCTTTGCAACGCTTGTAACCCAATTTGGCAATTATCGTCTTCCAAACTGTTGAAATCATTTTGGAAGCTGGTATTGTCAAGTGCTGAGAAAAAGAGTGGAAAGAAAAACAGTGGAATTCCTTCTGGAGAACAACGACCACTCTCCTTCTGACAAAAGGCAGGCAGTGAAGAAGCAGGCCATGAGGTGATGAAATTAAGTTTTACCCATTGAGTAAGAGGTGTTTTTCTTTCTTTTTTTTTTTTTTTTGGAGGGGTGGGCATGGGGGGGCTTAGGGGGGGGAGAATCTACATTTTGCAGTTGAGACACTTAAATATGACTCCTTTTATTCTTTTAACATGTCACTTATTTTGTATATATGGTGAATATAAAACAGCTGGAGACAGTCACCCAAGTCAGTGGTGGCAATTTTGTATGTACTTGGGTAAATCCCTTTCTCAGTTACCTTCATAGTCCCTCTATCTACTTGAATCACTATATTCAGAGTCCCCTACATGACTTTAAAATCTTATCCTTAAATATTGAAGATGAATTAGATTAGAGCTTCTTTGAGTCATTGAGTGTCAGTTTTCTAACACTCAAAATGTGTGAAAATGGTCTTGTACAAGATGGTTTTTGTTTTTCTGAGATTTTGTCTACTCTCTGCTACGCATACATTGTATTACTAGACAGATCTACACATATTGACTCTTGGAGGAGTCAAGTGTCAGCTGAATGTCAGAGAAATTGCCTTTATAACAAAATCTGTTAAGATGTGGGATAACCTCATGAAGAAAGCAAGATACTTTGTGAACTTTAGTATGAATCAACCAAAACGACGAAAACCACGGATAATATTGACCTCCATGGGGATGAAGAAAGTGGCTAAGTATTGGTAGTACTTTTCTACTTAATTAGTGTTATCATTTTCTTCTGCTTTTTAAATAATTCACGATTAATATTACTTCAAAGGCTGATTTCTATCCCACTTCTGAATATTAATAGGCAAAACCAACTTCTTTCATTCATTTTACTCTTTTGCTTTAATATTATCAACTTATTTTTCTGGCTCATCATGGAAATATTTACTGATTTAGAGGCTAAAAGTTGGGCTTATCTGACCTCTTGTACAAACCAGACCAAAGAACTGAACTCCGTAGTCTGAGCATCAATATTTCTTGAGATGAAGAATGTGTCTTTAGAAAGACACTACATTTTGCTTCAAGATTCAGTGACAACAAACTCACTATATTATCTGGTAAGTCTTTGGAATGCCTAATTAGCTTCACTTCAAAATTGTGTCTTCTGTCTAGCCTGGATGTAATTAGTGTCAGCTAGCTGCTATGGGATCTAGATGTGTCTGGTTGGTTGCTCAGGAGAGAGAGCACCTGAGAACAACAAGGAATAGTTTGTCTCGTTGCTCCTAGATCCAGATGCCTTTAGCAGTCTAGTTGAACTATCCACAAACATTTTTGGTGTAAGCTTGGAAAAACCACACCTAACTTTATACTCTGGTGTTTGGGGGTCTATGTTATGAAGTAGGACATGTAAGTAGGACAGAAGTGTGAGAGGTGGCAGAATTCACAGAGGCTAACTTTAGCCAAGAGAGTCCAAGTCTCTCTCTGTCGTCAGTGAAAATAGAATGGTACTTCCTTCCAAGCATCCAAGTTAGAATATTTAAAGAACCTGGAGGAGCCTCTATAAATATTCTATAGTTCCATAGTGTCCATATTGTACATTTCTTTTCTGAGAAGTTTAATTTCTTGCCTCCCTTTTTTTTTTTTTTGGGACCTTTGGCTATATGGGGAGGGGGGAGGGGACACACGACTGTTTGAAGAAAATGTACTTCCGAAGAGAATGGATTGACTTTCAATGGAGAATCTGCCAATAAAGAAAAAAATGATTCAAACATGAGTTAAGAGTAGCTTTCTTGTCTTTGCCAGATGAATTCCTAGGTGGGAGTGTGTAGGTTCTTGTTTACAGTTGTACATTAGAGGATAGTTGTGTTGATGTAGGTCAAGGACATTGAAAGTGTATAATAATCAATTACATGAACTAAAATTTCCTCTGACCTCAATCTGGAGGGATGCTGTGTACCCTTTAGTAAGGCTATTGTTCTTAGTGAATATATATATTTTTTTCAGTTTTATTGTTGTTTTTGTTTTTGTCTTATGCTTTCATGTCATTTGATGATGGAAAAGCACAGTATGTGTGGGACTGATTCTGAGCTTTAGAAAGCACAGTCACATTTCACTCACACAAACCATTGTGACATTCAATATGAAGAAAAATATTATTCCTAAACCCCAGGGCACATGAATTACAGATTGTTAATGTTACAGAGAAGAGTGTGCTCTAATCAGTTAGCTGTTCAACACAACCCAACAGCTTAAGAGAGCAGAGAGGTTTCCAACAACACTGCCAGTGCATACTGGAGGGATGCGATTTTTCTTTTGCTTCCAGCTTTCCCAGAACTGCTGATATTTAACAGTAAAAACTTCTCAAGTTTTCTATTCATTATTTAACAGGATCCTTTTTAAATCTTACGTAGTCACTAAAAGTTCGAGTGGTGATGCCTTTGGCTACCTTATGTATAGCTCTTAGTTTGGTTCTTGTTTTGGATCACACATGGAACTGTACAGGCTGACAACTGCTGTCACCCCAGATAGATCACAGAATCATAGATGAAAAGAACCCCTGAAATCTGAAGTGGAGGAAAGTTATCACAGAATCATAGAATACCTGAGTTGGAATGGACCCATGAGGATCATCAAGTCCAACTCCTGGGTCCCCAAAGCACCACCTGAAAAATCAGAGCATGTGTCTGTCCAAATGCTTTTGGAACTCCAGCAGGCTCAGTGCTGTGACCACTGCCCTGAGGAGCCTGTCCCAGTGCCTGACCACCCTCTGGGTGCAGAATCTTTCCCTAACACCCAGCCTGACCCTTCCCTGTCCCAGCTCCATGCTGTTCCTTTGGGCCCTGTTGCTGTCCCCAGCGAGCAGAGCTCAGCACCTGTCCCTCTGCTCCCCTGTGAGCTCTGCTCGGGGCTGAACAAGGCTGCCTCAGAGCCTTACAGGGATATCACAAGAATCTTGGAATAATGGATGCTTCAATATGAGACACAATTAAAGAGAAATAAATAAATTTGACCATTTGAATTGGCATCAGAGAAATTGAAGGATGCATGTTCTGTTGCCAGCTCTGTGACAGACCTGCTATATACCTTTATCAATGCCTTTCCAAAGTTTTTCTCTTACCCACAGTTGTCTGTTTAAAGGATGAAACTTCTGGGATTGGAGCCCTCTGATGTGATTTGGTCAGGCCTACTCTTTGTAGCTTCTAGGTCCATCTATAAAATAAATACTAACAGGTTGCTCTGAGGCTTTAGAGAGACAAAACTCTGTATACTCTTATGCAATTGATTTTTTTTCCAGGTGTTATTATCATCACAAAATGATGCAGCTAATCCACTGCTGTGTGAAAGGCTGCTCCGTGTTGATATACTGCAATAAGGGGTGCTTATTTCTATTTGTTAGTTATACCAGGAAAGCCAAAAAAAAAAAAAAAAAAAAAGGAGGAAAAGCAGCTTAAGTTTTTAAACCTATTATGCAGTATTCCAAAAGGTCAAGTTGCTTTTCTTTTAAAATGCAATTTAATTGAAAATGGACAGTAGCCTGGATCTTCTTCAGGCGTAATGAAGCAGGCTATTGATATGCACCATGTGTCCCTGATTAAAATCAGAAGGCTAGGAATGTTCAGCCAATTAGGCAATTTGTGAGACATTGGCCCAATTAGTTCGGGACCATGGAGAAGCAGGTACACAGTAAGATACTTTGTGTATTCCCTGTAAACAAACAAAAAAACCCTACAAGGTGCTGAATGATGTCCAGACTAATAAAGCCAATTAATTGGCCGAACTCTCTTACTGCTCCTTATTTTGCCTCCAGAAAGATTTCTCTGTAATAGAAATTTACCAAGTAAGTAAACATAACATTAGGGAAACACAAAGTGTTTTTTGTTTATTTGTTTTATTTTTTATTTTTTTCCCTCATAAAAGGAACTAATTCTTCAACTGTTTTATATACTAGGATGTGGCAAAGAACTGTTTCAGAACATACATTAAAAATGAAAATCCAAAGACGCTGGTGAAATTCCTTGAATGAGGTAATCAGTAGAACTCACTATACCTTTTCTATGAATTACAGGAATTTTGTATTGTGAATATAATACATGTGAATATGAATAAAATTTCTCTCTAATTTTGTATTGTGAATATAGCAGTTTCTGAACACCTCCTTTTACAAATCCCTGGTTAAAAAATGTCTTTCTTAAAGGAGTACAGAAAAGGATGGACTTTTGGATCATCTTAAGCAGGAAATATTCATTGTAGAATATAATTACAATTACATACAAATAACTCTTCATGCATTTCAGGTTCCAGTTTTGTCATGTACAGATCCTTGTGAAGTACAAAGACACATTGAGTGATGTATTATTTGGCAAGAATATGCCTTATCATGGAACTACCCAAAGTACAGAAAAATTTATCATTAAGTTTGCAATGCTGGAACTATTTATTTATTTAGTTATATTTAAATAGATGTATTTTATTAGGGAGGAAGGAAATGATCAATTAGCTCTCAGCTAGGAGACATGCACAGGGTATTCATCAGATTTGCCAAATTGGTCACAGCTGCAATTGTTTCTAAACTGAAGAAAATATTGTTTGACACTGGCAAGTAAAGAGAGAAAAGTTTCTTTAACTTTGTTAGCAATTCAGTCTCCCCTAAGGAAAAAAAGTACATTGCAGAGGCTTTAACCAAAAATGAAAGCTTCGCATAGTTTGGTTGGCTGCTGTTACAAAACACGTGCTTCACAGCTCCTGAGTGTTTGAAAAACAGGTTGATTTAATCATTGACTCAGGGGCTTTATTCACATGAAAAAGGGAATTAAAGTTCAGCTACTTTGTTGTGGAGTAAATATTAATCCCAAGGTGACTGGTACTGAGGTGCCTAAGAGATAGCACTCAATTACTGAAGGTGTTGAAGGTGTTTTGGCAGCTTGGTGCCTATTCACTGCACTTGTGCTGAACAAGGAAGCAACTGGAACAAAAAATAACAACCACAAATCCTTCAGGGAATGTATCAAATCAGAATTAAGTTTACTTCTTTTGCCAGCCAAAAATTTCTGGTGGAAAGTGTGATTTCCATAAGTAATGCAGCTGCACAGCGAAGTCTGACATTACCTATGAGGTGTTTAGGTTGCTAGCAGTGGCAGGAAATTAAGGAACATTTACCTATGGCCCAGTCAGCTGGAGCCATTGGCAGTCTGTACAGAGAATAGTGTGGCTTTGCTGCAATTAGCTTTGTGCTGTAAAGTTTCCCTTCAGCTGTAGCCCATGAGAAATGGCAGTTTGCAAGGAGAACAGAAATGCTTGCTTTGCAGAGGTGTCCCAGCCTGAATACAGGGCACAGCTCTCAATTCCTCCTGTTGCACTTCCACTGTATTTAAAATAATGAAATGCTTTCTAGACCATGGCAAATAAGTGTGAGAATGATTTTATAGCCTCCAAGCAATGGTATTTCCCTGAGAAAGGTCACTGCTAGACTCAGTCACTGAATACCTAATTGAAAATACTGAGAGCATGTGTTGAGGAAAGGGCTCCTTTTTCTAAATTTTCAATTATTCCTTCAAAAGCCCAGGTTTAGTAAGAAGACCCAAGGAAGCCCTTCTTTTTGAAAGAAATTGTAAATGAGCAGTGCCGTAGGATATCTTCCTGCAGAATTAGGAAGGGAAGACAGATTACTTAGAGCTCAGGTGAGTACTGACAGAGCAGTGAGCAAACAGGATGAGAGAGTGCACCCTTCTCTGGCTCAGCTTTGTGATTTGACTGGTTTTATTTGGGAGTCTCGGCCATACTGCAAGTGGGGCAGGGGGCTATGCTGCCTTGTGAGCTTAGTAGGGCTAAGATCTGGGGTGGGTATGTGGATGGAGTCCTGGCCATTTTAGGCACCCTCAGGGTTGAGTGGAAGCTGAACGTGAGTTTTGAGGGGTCAAATTTAGGAAGGAGGCATCTCAGCCTTTTCATTGATGCAGTCCCAAAGGAGATACAGGGAGTCTGTCACAGATTGGGTGAATTGCTCCACAATCAGTAATAATTACTAGAGTATTAAAAAGTTTTTTCTTCTATCACATATATATGTGAGATATATATATATATAAACCAACTAGTTTCAAACTTATTATTCTCTTTTTATATTGTCTGCAGCTCAGAAAATTTTGGAAACTTTGTCATTGTTCAGAAAATCAGAATCTCTCTCTATTTTTAGAATTAAATTTGTATTTTGACCAATTTTTATTGCTTATTTCCTAAAGGTCATGCTGTTCTCACATGATGTACCGATTCTCTTCAGTACAGTGTCCAAACTTTGGGTCATTAGGAAACTTCATTGCCATATTTTTCTTTTGGTTGATATAATTTATGAAAATATTATCTGACATCAGTCCCAGGACTGATTCTTTAAAAATTCCAAAAAGTAGAGAGCTGCCTTCACTGTCAGCACTTGGCGTTCTCCAATTCCTTACTTTGAATTTTTGCCTGAATCCCTAACTCTTGATTTTAAGTCTGTATTACTGGTTTTAAACCATATACGGTGTTTTATTGAAAGATTACATCTATTCCATACCTTATTTTGTAATTTTTGGGTCTTAAATTTCAAGCCCATATAATCTTTTTTTCTTCAAAAGACACCTGACACTTACCAAGTACTTTATACTTTACCTTGATTGTAGTCATAAGTTGCAAAAGAATGTCTGTGATTATTTATCGAAGCTAAAGTGTTCTTCAAAGCAGAAACTGCATCTTTTTCATGTAGAAACTGTGACTTCAATCAACCAGATTATCATGTGTTTAGGGTTATGATAACAGATGCATAGTGTCTATGAGTCACCCATATTTATTTATTTATTTTGCCAGATCCAAAATTATAGCTCACTTTTGATAATTTGTACTCCAGAGTCATGCCTCCAGATGAAAAAGGTGAAGGAACAGCATCTGAAAATGAAATACCATGTGGAGAACATGACAATTCGCTTTTCCTGTCTTGGAATTAGAGTTTAATTACAATCAAAGAACTCTTCAACGTAAATTGCAGTTGCAGATTTTATAGCCACATGTGATGGTTCATGTCTTGCAAGTAGTTTCATGGAATGATTTGCATCAGTATATACTCAATTTGGTAATAGTGCCTGTCTAGGAAAGGGCTCTGACTGTGATGATGGGCAACGTTTTTGAAATCTCCAGGGCTATGCTAGTTCTGAATTTGTTTTTCCTCCAGTTTTCAGATGTGTTATTGTCCCACAGCTGCGCAAGTCTGGGAACGAATGTCGTTTTTTCACACTTCTCAGTCAACATCAGTGGAAAAATAAGAAAGTGTAGCTTCAATGGATTGTCATGGCAAACAGTGCAGTTTATTTAGTCAAGTAGTTCACAAAATATGTACAGTGTCCATAAGGAATCTCCATGCTTCTTTGGACAAAATGATATTGGGTTATACAAATAATTTTACATTGATACTAGTCTTGTCCTATTTCAATATCACATAGTTTTACATTTCTGTGATAAGAGGATACACTATTTAGTTTCAACTACTTGGCCAGCTGGAAATGTTCCAGCTGTGGATTTAGGGTCTTAACTATGCCAGATGATGGGTACATCTGAAAATGTCTTCTTTTCAAAAGCCAAGCTCCTTTCAGTAAAGTAAAAAAAATAATCTAAGCCAGAGAAGGCTAAGGAACAAGAGGAAAAGCATAAGCAGATGCAGGTAAAATTAAAAATAAAATGCAAGTAAAATTAAAAATAAAATGCAACCCTGATGGATTGGCTGTGTGTAGCAATAAAAATATAAATCAATACTTTTTTTTTTTTTTTTTTTTTTTTCGGTCTCAGATACAAAGGAAAAGTAAATTTTCATTTGCATATTTTACAAAATGAATTGTAACTAATTTCATCTGGCTAATTTGAGGATCCTTCCCCCCACTCCCCACCCCCCCAATTATGGAACAGAAATCCAGGACTAAATATTTTGTTTCCACTTTGATTTCATCTGAATCTGTGCTTGCATAATACAATTGATAAAGAACTATCCTATATATATGAAAGGTATTGTCTTCCTATTAATTTCATTATACACCTGTATTGGTGAAATATATATATAAAGCCTAATATTTGTCTTTTTCTCATCTTTAAAAATGGGCTAATACTTAATTCTTTTTGTAATGTTTGGTGAATAATAACTCAGGGGTACTCACTTGTGGATCCTCAACAAAAAAGCATAAAAGATGGTTAGCCCCTGTGCTGCATTTGAATTTCGTCTGTTGTTTAAAAATCTCAAAGCTTTTTATAAACGTTGTCAGTTGAATGTTCTGAACGTGGGGAATTGTAGCCTGTTTGCCTGAAGGCTATTTCAAGGGAGAGCTCATGCCTAGCATCTTGTCTCATTCCCTCCAAGCTGGGAAAATACCCAGATACCCCAAATCCTATCTCTGTGCTGCCTATCATATGTGTTTTCTTCATGTGCCTTCAGAACAAGTGTACTCAGTGGTCCATCTGGTCAGTTTTAAAGTTAAATAATTTTGCTTGGTTTCTCCTTTCAATGGACATCTCCAAAAGGACTAGTATCATTAAGATAGCCCTAAATAACTCCAAACTGATAAGCACAAACATAATGTGATTTGGAAGCTCCAATTTCAAGATTGCTTTAATAGCTTCAAGCTGATCACAGCCTTTTGCAACTACTTGTATGTTAGTATACAACAAATATAAGTGCTTTCCTATTTCTTCTCCCACCTGTTTTATGTGAATACCTCTTTACAGCAATTATCTCTTATACAAAAGTAATACATTTCAATGCCCTTACTTCAGCATGAACGTTGCTAGAGAACACATGCCAGTATGAACACTTACATTGTTACAGGAGATGCTGGAATAAGGAATTTGATTTAAACATATCAAACAAATCTTATTTTAAATAAATTATTATTTTTTTAGTTCCTTGCAGAGTTTGTGCTCACTTCGGTTTACTTCAGAGCAGGCTGTTTAGTAGTAAGTGACATCGTGTCGGAGAGGACCTCATACAAACATACATGATTGTTCTCTGTGTGCCACAGGATTTTGGTATTTATATATCAAAATACCTGTGAAAGGTTTGAAGGGCATCATCAGCAGTTTTAAGAGAAGGGTGTTTCTTGATCATGCGTAGCAAATCCAACTAGAAGCTGTCTTCTCTCTAGGTAAGTGACCAGCCTTAAATTGGAGGGGGGGACCAGAAGACGTACTGATATCATGAAACAACAGGGTTTCTTCAGGAAGGTGAAAAAGCTACACAGACAGCTTTTAAAACACTATATTGACTTTTTAAAGAGGATTCAACAGTGTTGAAAATGAGATACGTGAATGGATTGCTTTTCCAGTGATGCTTCAAAACCACAATTTTCAGCCCCTTGACTGGAACAAACCTGCAATCATTTTGCTTCCTTGTTGGGTCTATGACTGTCAGATGTTCTTTTAAAAGACTATTTGGCAGATTTATGAAACAACACATATAAAAAAAGTCCTAAAGGTTTCAGTATAGTGTCAGATAGCTGTGTAAGCTACTGATCAATTGGGTTATTGCAAGCATTTCATGGCACATTGTGCTGTCTTCTGTTGTATCTTTCTGTGTCTAAAACTAGACCCTTGGGGAAAGATTCAGGTATGTGTGTTAATATTCCTTGCTCGTACAACAGAAATTTCAGCAGTCAGGCTGAACTTGCTTCCATAGCAGGTTTCAGAGCCTGTGTCCAGTGTGGCAAAAATAGGTTGCTGACACTTTGTATGCAGTAAGAGATGTTGACTTTACAGAAATATTAAGTGAATCCATTAATCTGTTATGAGCAATTGCCCTCCTGGTAAGTCATACATTTTCCCATTTATTGTATTGTGTCCTAGCCAAACTGTTGCCCTTTCAGAACAACGTGCCAAAAACCAGCTCAGCCAGAAGTTTACAACTCACAGAAATGGGGCCTATTAAATTCATAAGGGCTTTGGAAACCAACGTATACAATTCTAAGTACATCAGAATTCCAGAAAGGGAACAACCATTATAATTTATATTATTATTATTCAACCAACCAATAAATGAGGCCTCAGATATATTTTAACTCTTCATAAGGTTTTAGACTGTATTCTCTTTTAGATAACAGGCTTTACTGAAGATCAACACGAAAACAAATGTGCCAATTATTTACACCAAATAATTTGACCTCTGGGAATATTTAGAGATTTCAGAAGAGAAAAGTCACAGCAATAGCACATTAGATCAAAAATGCTGTTCTGTGTGTAATGAAAGGTTTTAGTATCATTTAAGCGTTAAATGTAATTCACAGAAATGTACCTTAATGCTTAAAATACGTACATTGTTATAGTTGCTTTTAACCAATTCAAAAAGAAAAATGAGGAATGCCTCTGTCCATTAATAACTATCCCAATATGATAGTTTATAAAGATGTAATTTATTTCTACTGACTTGATATGACAAAGGTAAAAAAAAAAAAAATATATATATATATATATATTTTGAGTTTTAAATAAATAGCCCTTTTGTTGTCCTTAGGTAGAATGCAATTGTCAAATGCATAAGGTTCAAAGCAACACAGACAGATATTTCATGAGGTCGTGATGTCTAGTAATGTAATTTTTGTCAATTCTACTAGGCAGAGTTAACAAATTAGAAAATCTGTGTGCAATATAAAATTCTCCACTCCTGTCAGTAGTTATTAATGTAATTCTGTTTACTCTTTCTCTTAGGCTTTTGAACCTCTAGCGGGTGTATACTCTTTGCCATCTTGAGATTCACTCAATAAATTCCCAGTGAACATCGTTATACTGTTAATGCATTTAATTATCAGTTATTTGTTATTTCTTTATCTAAAAGGATAGCTTATGACAGTACATTTCTTTTTTGAGGTGAGTATAAAGGTTTTGGATTTTAGTGGATTACACAGTGCTTTTAGAGTAAGTATTCATGTAGTTTAGAGTGGTTAAGAAGCTTACACTGTTTTTGCCTCACGCTACTCTGTTAAGAGTAGACATATTTTGACTAATATACTCAATCCTTTATTTCTTCTGCCTATAAAAAACAAAACAAAACAAAGAAAAGAGTAAGTCTACGTATATACCAAAGCCACTTCTTACCATGAGAGACCTCTGCACTCCCTGGCAATGTGTGCTGGGTTCTGGCATCAGGAGAAGGCAAAGAAGGGGATGTTTTCTTTAATGTGACTCCATCCTCTCAAGAAGAAATGTGCTATAGCTGCACAGTGCAGAATTCACCCACTACCATTTTATTTTGTTTTATAGAAGGCAGCAAGAGAGGAAAGGACTCCTATTCTGTGAGTCACAGTGGCTGCTATGCACTATTGTACTTAATCTATCATGTCTACTCAAACACTGTTGGCTGTAGCCAGGACTCTTCTGTCAAGCAGGCAAATAACACTGACAGGCCTGAAGCCTGGATGTTTGAGCCTAATTCCAATCATAAGTAAAGAATGGAGATTTTCTGAAGGGCTCTGCTTTAGGCATGATTACATTGAGGTAAGTTTGATAGTCTACCTTATGCAGAAAGTTAGAAATGGATTTCACAAAGGTCCTTTATGGTCTTTCAGAGTAGGAGCACTTTTTTTATTTTTTTATTTTTAATCATTAAAAGCAAAACCATCTCTGCATCACTAATGAAATGATTGTTTATAATGTTAATTGCTTTGGCTTGGTGTCTAATAAACTCTGCCATTTTTAAACTTAGTACTGATTTTCCATTTGTAACAATTTGCAATGTGTAACAACATTGTCCAGGACTCCATTTTTTTGGCTTTCTCCTGTAAGCATCCTTATGTGCTGGTGACTCCATTAACCATAATTTGAATGTTTTCAATCTGTCTGATAAAAACAACATTAGTTTTTAGGTAGTGCTAAATTTTTTAAATCAAGCTGTTATATGGCATAAAATGAAATTCTTTTAGCAATCTGAACATATCATGTCAACAAAATTACAAGATTGAAATCTTGTCAGGGATCCTGCCTTCTATCCGATTTAGAGTTTCTAGCTTTAGTGAAGAGAAAAAAAAATCTAGATATCATTTCAGTTTAATGCTTGAAGTCAACTAAAGGATTATCCATTCTTTCCAAAGGGTAGAATTCATTTGCATACCTATATCCATGCAAAGTTCATTTTCAGCAAGAGTTTTGACCTTTCGTACTCTACCGACAGATGAACTGGGAATTAGGTTTCATTCCTCATACTTTAGTTATATCACAGAGATAGGACCATCCAGTTTCCTAGCTGGTGCAGAGGAATGTTGCAGACTGTCATACATACCTGTCAGAAGTTTTAATTTTATAGTGCTTCCTTTGAGTGAAGACAGATTTAGCAAAAAAAAGTCCTGATTCAGAAACATCCTGCTTGATTCTTAAGAGTTGTAGGGCATGAAGTCTTCCCAAAGTGCTAGAAGTGTGTCTCTTTCAGAGCTAATATCTTTTCTGACTCTGTGAAAAATTTCTGCATTGATAATGGAGACAGCACAATACAAAAGGTTTGTGTTCTGAGAATATTCTAGACCAGCATCTCTGCTTTTGCAGGTTGTCAGAGCTTAAATGATTCCAGCGGCACTGTTCCAGCTTCAACAGCCTGGAGCTTTGGCTTTGCTTCTGATTACGCTTCATTTATTTATTTATTTTTTCTCTCATCTAAACCCCTCATCTAAAAGATTTTGCCCCTTCCCAGAAACTGCAGGTGTTCAAATGCAGCTATTACAAACATTCAGCCATTTACTTCTTTACACTGAATCCTAATCTCTGAGTGGAATTCACGGCGTCTTGTGGTACCCTATGTGCAGTGCAGAGATACTCTGCTGTATTTTGTTTATGGCAATGTCTAAAATTTACAGGTATTTTTTTACTCTTCATTATCACATAAACATACAGATATCCTGGTGAGTGTCTGCATTTATCTGGGATATTCAGAGCAGAAGTAATTCTATTTTCCTGCCTTTGTACTGACAAGTGTTTTGGAGGCATAGAGATTTTCAATCCATGTTTAGTTAGCATTCAGCACAATCAGCATGTTTTCCATTTAGCATTATTTATGTAATACATCCACAAAGGCAGATATATCCTTGTTATCTGCTTCCCCACACCACAGACAGTAGTGATTAATAAAAAAGAAAGCTACCTTTTCTTCTTAAGGGACTTTATATTCTACATTTCAGACAGGATAAAAAAGTAACAAACACATCTCTCCAAAACAAAGGAAGAGACACAAAGACTCACTACAACCCCATTCTGTCTTGGGAACAAAACTTTGGAAAATACTCTTTTTTAGCCAACCCAAAACACCACATCAGCCAAAGGCTAAAATTCTCCTGTGCCTGTCTCACAGGTAAAGTGAGTTGCCTGTTTCATAGAATCACAGAATAACCTGAGTTGGAAGGGACCCACAAAGATCATTGAGTCTGACTCCTGGCTCCGATTGTGTAGAGAAAAATGATTTCTGTGTAGCTGATGGTAGAATCAGGTTTAGGTAGACCTGGAGTCAGTGGAACAAGTCCAGGGTGCCAAAGACTGGGAACACCTACATGTTGTCTGTTAGCTAGTGAAATTTGAAATTCAGCAGCTCCAAAAAAACAAATAATGTTTACTAAGGGCCTACGTCCTCCTGTTAACCAAGGAAATTTGAACACTTCTGCCATATTTCATCACTAGGAAGCCTGCTTGTTTAACCCTATTCCATCTGCGACCCCAAGCTGATGTGAAAAATACAGCTCTGCTTTTTCCTAGCAGATACTTGTCTAAGTTTTTTGAAAAACCTCCAGTGAAGTAAAGTCCACGGTTTTCCAGGCAGCCTCTTCCAGTGTTTAATTATCCTGAATGATAAAGCATTTTCTCCTCTACAGCAATTTAAGCTCATTACTCCCTGTCCTATCCTCAATGGACTTGAACAACAGTTTGCTGTCTTCCTCTTTGTTGCAGTCTTTAACATGCTATAAGACCATTAAGTTTTCTCACTCTTGTCTTCTCTATACACAACCACACCAGTCCTTTCAGGTTTTCTTTTTTTATACCTTATATGTAATTCTCCTCTTTATAAGATATACCATTTACATAATGTCATGTTTGCCTACATGGTGGTGACAGGCAAATAAAGTAAAATGCATGGAATTACTAGGAGAAATCTTGCCATTTGCCTTGTGATGTATGTTAAAACTGAGAGCCAACCCAAGCTGTGTCCTTTATGCATGCCCAACATTATGCTACCTGGGTCTCTTATTCTCATCACCTGGAAAAGGGCATGAACAACATGGGCACCAAGACTGGAGAGGTATTCGTGAGAGTTCATACTGAAGTGCTAGCTAATTGTGAGGAACGGCAGAAAGAAAGAAGTCATTCAGTCACAGAGTGTCAGATAGAAGAATTAGGTGCAGATAAATTGATGAACATAGAAAAAAGTTTTATGAACTTCACATAATGGGCTCCAAACTGGCATTAACACTCAGTGAGAAGATCAGAGTTTGTCCTGATGGAATTCAGAGAAGGCAAATAAGAATCAAAGCTGTGAAATGATTCCTGTGCAAGGAACAGTGATGTAAACTGGGAATCTTGTGACTAGAATAGAGAAGGTAGGGGTGAAAGCCACAAAATTGCAGCAGGCTTTGAGAAATAAGATGGGGACTCTTCTCTGTCTCTTTATATAGGAAGTAGGAAGCCTGAATGAAAATTATGAGAACTATGTTCTAATCAGAGAGGAAGTGATTCTTCACATGTCTGGTTGAAGACTTTTGAACATCATTGTTCAGGATGTTGTGGCTCCTATAGCATGAATTCAAAGGGCTTGAATGTATCATAGGCACAGAGAGAGACTGGACAATTTAATGGAAGCTTTACTGACAGTACGTATATACACAGAAAAACGCATAGCCTAGGAATCCCCTGAACTGGGGATAGTTGGAATCTGGAAAATGAGGAAAAAGCATCCCTGTACTTAATTTTGTATCTGTATGCTGTGAAAACAGAATACAAGGCCACATGAACCTTTGATCTCATCCAATACTACCTTTTGTACTAGTTGTGCTTTTTTTTTTTTTTTTTTTTTTTTTTTTTTTTTTTTTTTCCAGCTGCAACCAATATTTCTTCTTCAGAGGAGATGAATATGAAATTCTAGTCTTGATGAAGACTATGGCAACTTTCTCACTGATGTTAATAGATGGATAGATGGTCATTTCATTCCAGGATTTTCAGCCACAACAGATTATCCTGGAAGTAAACACTGTAGCAGAGATACCTGCCACGATGTTGAAATTTCTGAGAAGATAATGCAAACATCAAGATACAGAACAATACAGATAGTCCCGAATGCACAGTGCAAACATACAGAATGACAGTCACAGAGAAGGACTTAACTAGAGTAATATTTTTATTTATCAGGCTTGAAGTTGGAGGTTTTACACTTTCTCCCAAAAGTCTAGAAACAATATTCTGGAAATGACAGTTCTCAGAAAATAGAATTACTGTGACTGTACCATGGTAATATTGTCTTATTCCTGGTATGAATTAGACCACTTGAAATAGTCTCACAAGACTCAAGACAAAAGTGAAAGGTTTAAGGGAGAGAATGACAGATGAATCTGGAAATGATTTGCAGAGCTGTCACTGCTGACCTGTTAATGGTTTTACTGTGGAAGGCAGATATAGCATTACATATGGAGAAACTAAATTAGAAGTTTAACTTTATTGTGCTCTAAAAGCCTTTTTCCTGTTCCTGAGGTGTGACAGCCTCATATGTTTGTTCTGATTCTGACATTGATCACTGCATCTATGATCTCCTGCAGAGCTGTAACCAAGTTTCCCTCTAAGGAAGATTCAACATTCATGTATAACTGTATGGCACAAAAACACTGCCTCTCCCATCCTGTGGGTATAGCGCTGGGGAGCAAATATTGTACAGAATTACTTAAATTGTCACAAACGGTACTAAATACAAGAAAATGCTGACTCACAGCTGCTGTTTAGGTGCTTTGTAAAAGTCTAAAGTTTTATGAAATCATAATGAGATCGCATCAGTTCCCAAATAGGGCTCTGGCACCACAAGAAAATATATGAGTATTTGAGTGCTTAGACTGGGACTTTAATTTTCCAGTTAATCCTCTGCACAACACCATAAAACCGTGATTTATATAGTTAAGTGTATAAAGTGAAAACACATGCAGAGATATGGAAAGTAAACTGCTGGTGTTATTTATTGCTTGTTCTATAGCAATGCTTAGTAGTACAGTCAAGGGACGGGGCCTGGTTTGTGAGATGCACTGTATTCACAAGTAACAGGAAGCTTGCCTGCTTGGCAAACAGTAAATATTTTCCAATAAATATTTCAGAATAAATTGTTCTCTATCTGTATCTGGAAATTTAGTCACCCTTTTAAAACAAGACAGAAACATCAATTAAAAAAAACACTCAACTATTCCTAGTTGAAAAGTTTTGAAGGGAATGGAAATATTGGACAAAGAAAAGCCTTCTTTAAATAACTTAGCAATATTTTTGTTAGGAAGCTTAGGAATTCTACTTTTCAGTATAGACAGCCATCTGCATTCCTTTACATTTGGTTTGGTTTTCAGTTCCTCAGAGATTCACGTTCTATTTTTTTTTTTTTTTTGGGGGGGGGGGGGGAGGCGGGTAATGTCAGCTTGTGTTAATATGAATTCAATAAAATATGACTCCAGGTCAAAGTGCACAAAAACTAATAGTTTTATGAGATCTGTCAAATCTATAAGACTGTGTTGACTTTAGTGGGAGATGAATCAGGGTCTTATATGGCACACTAACGTGTTGTTCATACAGATGTGTTTTATATGTAAACTTGAAGAAGCAGCATAATACATGGCTCTGTGATTGCTAAGAAACCAAGGTGGAGCTCCTTTCTTATGATGTATTTTGTATGCAGGTATGATGCAAACTGACATTCCTTGGGCATTTTGTCCAATACTGCTAATACTTCTGTACACCAATATGCTTGACATCTCTGTTAGTATTTTATCACACATTTCTCACAAGCAAGAAATTATTTGCTATCGTGGTGTGACAGCAGTTTATGAAGAAACCAGAGGGGGGCCCATCAGCCTATGTTTGGAGATTGGTTACAGCCAAAGCAAGCTTTCCTGGGAGTGGAGCAGAAGAGAGCTATGCAGATATGGCTACATCAATGAACTGGAACTGAGCATTTTACACCAACACAGGACTAATGATGAAAGAAGCAGCTCCTGTTTCCTTAGAAAACATTAACCTCTGATCTTCAGAAATCACCTTTCACCTATTTTCTTTTCCAACTTCACCTTATCCATCCACAATATATTGATTCACAAGAGAAACAGACTGTGAAAAGATGCAAAAGTTCATCTATTCAGTTTATCCAGAAGAAGGTTAAAGTCAGTATGTACCTATGTGAGAGAAACTGTCTGATTGTAGGTGACTGTAATCCAGCAGAGAAAGGCATAACAAGATCCAAGGTTTGAAAGGATGAAACTAGAGAATTTCAAGGCAGAAATAAAGTTTTATTTATTTATTTATTTATTTATTTGAACCAGTGAACAAAGTAGCTCCAAAAACTTTTTTTGTAAGAAGTATTTCTTTTAACCTTAAAATTACTAGCTTTGATACTTAAGTCAGGTAGCTACACAGAATAAGTCACTCCTGTGTCTCCTTGGATTTCATTGTAGATTGTTCTTTGTATTACATTTAAAACATATTATAGCAAAACTTAAAGTCTGTTACAATGTCCTATCAGTTCTAATTTCTTTCTATTTAATCTTGCCAGGACAATGACCTGTCTCAGCTGTTTGCTTTTTGATATTAATTTTGAAAATGTACACACAGCTGCCAAGTAGAAATACTGGTATGCACTCTCTAGTATGGATAAATAAGATAGACGCATTAGAACACAGTTTTTTGAGGAGTAAATAAGTACTTCAGAGGGTGAAGTGGCTTTAAGTAGAAAAATATGATCAGAGGGCACTGGCAGAGATGTAATAGAGCTTTACATAAGTCAAGAGGACGAAGGTTTAAGGCAGAAATGGCCACAATGCATTGGTGTCTGATAGTGCTCTATGTGGTTAAGTGTCTTGACATCATGTAGTGAATGTGTAGAAATGTAGTGCAGAAGAGCTAGAACAGAGGCTCACTCTATGGCCATGGCTACCAAAACAATGCGAGTGGTTCAAATAGTTCTGAACACTTCCATTCACCTTTTCCTGCAGCCCAGGACACCACTGCTGTTCCATCAGTCAAAGCCTTATGGTTCTCTCTGCATGTCATGGCCTCTGACAGATTCTTGCTCGTGTTGGCTACCTTTATGGAAATCTTAAGGCTTAGCACTGTACTGGCTGGCTGCTAATTAGAATAAAAATGAAAAGCCATTTTACCCTTGTCTTCACTCCCCCTTATTTTCCTTATGCAAAATTTAGCTTCTTTTGGAGTCTGTAATGGAATATCCCACAGAAGGGGGTTATACAAATGTTTTGGAGGAGACAAACCGTTGGGGTTGGCTAGCTAGTTGCTTCAGATAGATATCTATCTGCTGCCTGTATTTCAGTGTATCACTTTATATCTAGATATCTAAGTATAACAGTATAAAGTTATCATTCATATATATCAACTAGGTCTAACATTATGGTAGAGCATCTAGGTAAATCACACTGTAGATATAGTTTAATCTGAAGACTCTGAAACTATTTAATTTGAAGACTGAGACTAGTTCCTTCCAGAGCAGTGATGCTGCAAGAGATTTATTAATGGTCTGGCAGTTCCTAAATTATTTTTCTTTTTTATGTTTTTCTGAATTCTTTTGCAATAAATGTTTTCTACCAGACCAAGGTGCATTCATCACTGTTATTTTTTGTCCTATTAAAATGCACATTCAAGTGTCTCATTACGTAATAAGTTTACTAATCTTCCAAGAAAATCATATTTGAATGCAATATATATTTTTTATTTTATAGCTGTGAAGAGGAGTTCATCCTTCATTCTGTTGTAGCATAGCAGCGTCTTGCAGTCTGCCACCCCCAGAAATAAGTGACGAGACTCACAAGGTTCTCACTCCTTCAAAGTCATTTATCTAAGTTAACATGTACTGTTTAAAAGAAATGTTATAGCTGGTAGGGTTAAAATTGTTTGTCTTTCATGTTTTTCACTTTTCATAAGAGGCACCAAGCTCTTTGTTATGCAAATCAAAGTCTATGCCAGTGATGCACTGCATATCTCTCTGTACCACTCTTCCTTCTTACCTTTATTCCTACCTTCATATAAGCTGCTTTATGTGGGAATAGACATTTCCAGGTGGGATCTCTGAGTGGTAAGCTAGCTTCAATTGCTACAAGCAATTGAAGATATACTGAATGCATAAAATGGTGCCTGACAAATTTAGGGCCACATTTATCCTTACCTCGAGGCAGCTAGCAGGAAATAGTAGCACCTATATGGCACCTATATTTTATCCAGTGCTTTTTGAGGGCAATGCACTTTACAAAGGTGGTTAGCAAAGCTGTAATGAAAACTGCAGCTGTTTTTTGTTTTTTTTTTTTTTTTTTTTTTTTGCCTCAGTAACTTGTCCACCCAGGAAGCTACTCCTGCACTTAATCTTATCCCTTGAGGTCTCTCCCTCCCTGTAGGGAACTTCCTTCATTTCACCTGGAAGAAAACTCTAGGAGGGAGAAAACAGTAAGACGTGAAAGATGACAGAACTGAAGAGGCAGCTGTAATTGGCTCACCTAGATCTTTAACGTAGCCTGGCTGAATTGTACCACTTACATGATGGTTTGAGAAAGCACCAAACCTGGATCTCATGGTCAAATTATACAGGTGATCAGAAACATGGTATTCTGCCATGGAAAGTGGGCACATGACTGAGGTACTGCAGAAGGAGGTGCTTTTTCCAGAGCACAGTATGTGTTGGCATTATATATTTACTAAGTGTCTAGTCACTTAGGAAAATCAAATGTGGCTGGGGACCCAGAGCAGAGTTGGTACCCAGTCTACCATAACTTCCTGGGATGAGGAAATACTGGCTTTGCCAAAGCCTCCACTTCTGCCTGGACTACTCAGGAAATCTAATTTATTATTCTGACCTTTGATTTTCCTGAAAAATAATAACAGGCATGGGATTAACATCCCAATTGAAATCACTGCAGCCCAAAGGCAGGCAAGATTTTGCTAATGAATAATGCATAGATAAATGTAATATGCATTTCCAAACCAGTGAAATTTTTCCTTTTTTTTTTTTTTTTTTTCCCAAATGTCACGTTTCAACTCTTAACACTGCAGACACTTAAAATAGGAATACTCCATGCTGTAGACTCTTTTCACCAGGAGAAAGCTTTCAGACCAAAGTGAAAGAGAAGCTGTATCAGGAATCATTTTTGTTCTGGTTGGCTTTTTAAAATATTACTATATATTATCTTGTTTGTCCTCCCCACTGTTTTTCTTCTAGATTAAAAAAAAAAAAAAAGATTAAAATGTATTTGCATACACCCTCTGTACATATCCTTTTATTCCTGTTTGAGTTGACATTTCTTCCTGCATGTTTTTCAGCATCATTCATTGCTTCCAGCAGCCTCTGAGGTGGTACACAGTCTCTAAATCTGCATGTCTTTTTTTAAGAGCTCCAGTGATAATAAATTTTCATTAAAGGTGATGATTCTATTTTCTTAAGAGAATTTGCTTCCAAATGTATAATTCCCTTCTTCTTTCCTGTTTTCATTACTTCAAGGTGGGCGTGAACATGGGTAATCTTCACCTGGTGTTCAATGGGATGCTGTTGGCAGTGTCTGTACAGTAGGCTGAAGAGGAAGGGTGCATGCAAAGTGCTCAGCATCCTTCCCTGATGTCTGGAAAATCCTCTTTCAATACACATTTTGCTGTGGGGCTTATGGAAGAGAGTCTGCTCTCCACAGTCCCCATGACAATTTTCTTTGGAAGTACCTTCACTGTTGCACGAAGCTTTCCACAAAAGCAACAGTTTATTTTATGAAAATGACCAAAGGGAGCAAAGGGAGGGGAAAGCTCTTTCTAGGACTTTATTCCTCCTTTGCAGAATAGGAAGGTGCTGCTGTGAGTGCTTAAGTCAAAGCAGCATTGATCCCTTCCTGGATCCTTAGTTGTGGTGTTGAAGCCATGCAGACTAATCTAGGCCTGTTTCAATGACCCAAGCATTTTAAATATGTGAGGAATGCCCAATTCTTCAGTGAGTACTTCCTGTAGTGGTTACCATTTTCCCAACTACAAGCATGCTATTCTGCTGTTAGTAAGAAGATAAAGAGTCTCAATCATGGTCAAAGGAGACCTTTGCACAGCAGTGATTTTGGAAAGCGCTGAGCAGAATTTGCTGGCTTGTAAAATGTGTTCTTCCCAATGCACTCATGGCAACATTATTTCCAGGACTGTAGTGGACGATGTATTATTCCCATAACAGCAAAAATAATACCTAATTGAGTGAATCATGATGATGCAATTAAAGTATTAAAATACACTACAATAACAAAGTGGATGGAGAATGATGCTGAAGCAGTTGCCAGGTATTTAAGATAAGTTATTTCTATGTGTACAGCTGTTCCCCTATCTATTAGCCATTGGACTTGCATAGTGATGCATATATGCCTTTTGCCATAGGGAAAAAAATCATTAAATCTTCATCCCTCAACCAGACAGCAAGACTAGAATAGAAATGTTAACATGCATTTTCCTATCAGCTGAGAAAACAGCTGTTCACATTTCTTAACATATTTCTTGCAGGGATGAAAAATACTATTCTTCTGGAAGGCAGAGATGCATCTATTGACTGCATGTTAACACAGGAGCTTGTGAAGCCCTACAGCCAGTGACACTAAAAATGACCTTCTACCACCCCAAGTATTGGTAAGAGAAAATCTATTAAATATCAGATTCCATAGCCTCCTCATTTTTTATCATTAAATGTATATTTTCTTTAATCTCTGCTTTTCACAAAGGATATTGTGGAATATCTATCTATCTATCTATCCATCTTTTTCTTTTTTTTTTTTTTTTTTTTTTTTTATGTTCATAATCATATGGTGGGGTAAATTCTTCATTTTTCAGCTGCAGTAATACCTTCAGCAAGGAAGTCTTAAAATGGATATGTGTGATTTGGAGAGCCAGAAGTGTCAAGAGCAACATCTGTACTTGCTCTAACCATGGAAATATAATGTGACTAATACTGGACAAACTAAAATGCTAAGGACGGGTCAAATAATTATGTAAAGAAGGAAAATAGGTCAGAGTAAGCAGCAACTTATTTTCTGTTTGTGGATTTTGGATGAACATATCATTGGCCTGAATATAAATACAAAATGGTATGCTGAATATTGTCTCTACCCAGAGGCAACTAATAAATGTTTTCTGATTTCTTAATGCAATTTTTTGTTATCAGAGATATCTCAAAGTTTTTCTGCACATTCTCTAATTAAAAGGAATACAATTTTAGTATTAAAATTGAGTACCTGTGGAGCATATATTACAGATTTGCAATTTGCTTTCTTTGAATATTTTCTTACCCCATTTTTCAGTCATGTAATAACTAGGATATTTGTAGCAGATAAACACAAGAACAGGCACACAGAACAAATTCATTTAGTGCCTCATGGCAAGGCTACTAAAGGAAATGGCAGTCTTTCATATCCACCTTGACGGGCTTTGATTAGGCCATTCAGGAACTTATTTCTGTAGGTTTCATTCAGCTCTGCAATTTCTCTTTCAGATTAATAAACAGATCCAGAGGGACAGCATTCACACATCACCCACAAGACATCTCATTCAGCTGTTTCTGGAAGCTGCTGCATAGCTTTTTCTTTCAGATTTGTTGTTGAAATCTTTTAAAATGTCATTACCTTCTGTGGCACTAAGAATTCTGCAGTAAGCAAAATGTCATGGAGTAGGTATGCTAATTCCCTCACATTCCTGCTTTCATGCCACTGGTGTAGGCGAGTTCACCCTTTCCGTGTCGACCATAGTTTTTCTTTCAATTAGCAAGACAGTTAACTATCAGAGCATATAATCCCCAAATGTATTTTTTTTTTCCATGTGGCTCATTGCCTCTCTGTTATCTGCTAATTAGAAAGGTTAAGCAAGGGTTTTGTTGATGAAATGCAGCCACTGCATTTCCTTCTGCCATTTCAGAGAAGTGTCTCCCAAATTCAATTTATGTTTTGTAGTCATTTACATTAGCCAAGCCTGCAAACTCATTTCTCACCAATGAACCAAACCTTATGATCCTTGGGAGCTTGGGAAACTATCTGTGGTGAACAGTTCTGTGGTGACGGCTTGCTTTAATCCGTCCTTCCTCCTGTGCAGGTTTTAATACTAAGCTACTCACAGCTGTTTTTGCTGGACTTTTTTTTTTTTTTTTTTTTTTCCCACAAAGGCTTTCCTTACCCATGTCATCAGTTTTGCAAATGATTGCCATGTATTTGGCAGTCTGGTATTTTCCTTTGCTCTGTTTGTAACACAGTGTTCAGAATTCAGTGTTTATGCTGAGCTACTTGTGAGTTAAGTAGTATAAACCACCCCTAGCTATGTGATGACCAGGGACCTTTCATGAACACATCTCAGCTATTTATTACTGAATCCCATTGAGGGTTGGACCACTGACAGGCAGAAGCTGCTATCTCATTTGCTGACTGTATTGTTTTATTGTTTTCAACTGTCTGCACCAGGCACGTTTTTATCTTTCATCCCTTATGTAACACAGTGGTTCTAAATTCCTGGAGCAGTGACCATCATTTTTTTCTTTTTTTTCTTTCTTTTTTTAAAGTGGAAGTCCTAGAAAAGAGGAGACCCAACATATCACCAAGACTATTATGTGCAAGATCACAGAATCACAGAATTTTCTAGGTTGGAAGAGACCTCAAGGTCATCGACTCCAACCTCCAACCTAACGCTAACAGCCCTCCACTAAATCATAGATTCATAAAATCATAGAATGGTTTCAATTGTAAGGGAACTTAAAGACCACCCAGTTCCACCCCCCCGCCATGGGCAGGGACACCTCCCACCAGCCCAGGATGCCCAAAGCCCCATTCAGCCTGGCCCTGAGGACTTCCAGGGATGGGGCATCCACGGCTTCTCTGGGCAGCCTGTTCCAGTGCCTCACCACCCTCTGAGTGAAGAATTTCCTCCTAACATCTAGTCTAAATCTCCCCTCTTTAGTTTAAAGCCATTTTACCCTTGCCTTATCACTGCACACCCTGACAAAGAGTCCTTCCCCAGCTTTCCTCTAGCCCCCGTAAGGCACTGGAAAGCTGCTGTATGGTTTCCCTGGAGCCTTCTCTTCTCTGGCCTGAACACCCCCAGCTCCCTCAGCCTGTCTTCATAGGAGAGGTGCTCCAGCCCTTTGATTGTCCTTGTGGCCCTCTTCTGGACACTCTAATACATCCATGTTCCTTGAGCTGAACCCTTGAGCCCCCAGCACAAGAAGGACATGGATGTATTAGAGTTCACAGGGCTCCAGGTGGGGTCTGACAAGAGCAGAGCAGAGGTGGACAATCGCCTCCCTCGCCCTGCTGGCCATGCTGCTTTTGATGCAGCCCAGGACTCAGCTGTCTTTCTGGGCTGCAAGCGTACTTTACATAGAATTGAAGTATTTCGATTAAAACCTCTCTTGCTCAAACAGTGTTATTGACAGAAGCAGGCCTGGGAAATTCAAATGGAATGATTCAGCAAAGCAAGATCAGTGGGATGCTGGGGTTGTTCTTGCTATCATTCATGTCTTCAGTAGGAGCTAGGCATGGTCCAATAATTGCTGAGAGGTTTGCACTTGTTAACTTGCCAGACCCATGATTCCCCTCAAAGTGCATTTTTTCAAATATTTTTAAAAATTTATTTATTTATTTAAGCAGGATTCCAGCTTCTGCTTCACTGCTCTCCTCTCTTTAGGAGGACCTAGAGAAACCCAGCCCTGCATCAGACAAGGGGCAGCTGCACACCACCTCAGTGGCCTTGAGGTTGGGACCTACCTGCTCCATCCATGGGGTCCTGTGGCCATGTGAGCTGCAAGGCAATTCCCAGCAGAGTGGAGGGGTGTCACATTTGCAAGGAAACAGTCATGGTCTTCCTTCTGTTCTACACAAATAAGTGTTGGCTATCAACCTGCATAGCCCTGCTTGTCATGTGGCCAGGAAGTCTACTTGCCTCTTCCACTGAAGCTGACATAACATTTGTAGTCAGGGTTTTAGAGCTATGTATGTATGCATTCAGCATACAGTACAAAGACACTGGAGAACTGTCTGACAGCACATCATAAAAATAACATAATAAGTCACCTATTAGGTCTTAATTTGTGGTATATTTTATCATATATTCTTGTCATACACAGTTCCTTTTTACTTGAATAAATTGATTTTTGTTGTAAATACTTCTATATTAGAAAGGAGGGTATGTTAGATAAACTTAATTTTTTTTCCTCTGTGGTATTTTGCTCTGACTTTAAAAGTTCTTGGCATGAAACCAAAAGAGAAAGCAAAACTCATAGGCAATATAATCCCAATGAGAAAGATAAAACTCTCTCCTTAGGAAATCTCTATTAAGGAGCTGCTTTGGCCATATGGAGAAATTGTTATTACTCCCTCAGCACTGAAATAACAAGGTGTAATAGCTAACGAAAATGACAAATTCTTTCTATTAGTAGAGAGATATTCTGCATTGACAGTATCTCCCTTACTGTCCCATTAAAATCGAGCAGAGAATAAAAAAAAAAAAGAAAAAAAGAGAGAGAGATACAAAACACCCGAACTGAGAGAGATAAAGAACAGTAATTCTCATAGGAAAGAGACCCTAATGCTTTGTAGAGAGGAGTCGCTCCACTTGACTTCAGAGAAGGCTGCATTGTACTAGATGATAGAAAGATGCCAGTGCACTGTGTTGTAAAGTTTATAAAGAAGACTGTGACCTTTTTAAATCACTACAAAACTGCAGAAGATTAACAAAATGCCTTAGCACTTAGAAGGGAAAAATGTTTTTAATATTTTATGTGCCCTGACTTACAGCAGAAAATAAATCATTATCTCGTGTTGTAATAAAAAGTAGCTTTGTTTTCTAGAAGCAACCTACATCAAAGAAACAGTATCTTTAATGGTGATATTGAGCAAAAATTAGAGAATGTTATTAAATCTTTGTGTGAAAGGCCAAACAGGACATTCCTGACTTCCTTTCTATTTGTCTTCCTGGGAGGATGATATTGTAGCAATAACAGATATAAAGCAATAATGGAAAAAAGCCAAGTAGAAATATTCAGAGAACAAAGGAACTCATAAATCTAACAATATTGAGGAAATTATGAGTCTGATTCTGATTTTTTCTTATATTTGTGATCAAAAATCAGAGGTGTCTTCTTAGCTACCAGTGGAGTCACCTGGGAATAAGTGATAGAAAAAGCAGGCATTTATCTTGTAGGGAAAATAGAGGACTAAAATATCTCACGTGTTAGTTCAAATGTGAACAGAATAATGAATTATACTGCAAAATGAAGAAGATTGTTATGTAAAATGAACACATTTTATAAGAGAGGGTGAAGCCACGTTTGAAGTACTGCTGGGGGGCTGCACAACGTGGGGAGGGTTTACCAGGGTAATCTATTTCTTGTTTTCCATTTCTGTAGTTGTCACTGTGAAGGGAAGAGAACTTGTTCTTAGAAATTACATTTCACAAATGTTCTTCCTTTGACTGAACTAAAAAACTCATTTGTAAAATAGAAGAGATCTTTAGGACAGATGCAGACAGATCAGATATTTTCTGAATAGATATTATCCATCATGAGTACTGCATACACCTGACAGATTAGGAGAGGGAGAATAGACCCATTTTCTGGCCTCTTGGTCATGCTGAATCTTTTAAAATATCACAGCCTGTCAGCAGCCAAAGATTATCTTTGTTGCTTTGTTATTCTAATAAACAGCTTTAGTGGTTGGTTAAATTACTTGAGCCATTTCAATCAAATCACAGCTGCTGTTTAATTTACAGAGCTGTTAGGATCATCCTCTAAACCCGTGGGCTTTTGAGCAAAATAAGCAAGTGTGAACAGTTCCCCTCTTCCAGGTATCGTTCAGTAAATATTGCTGCATTATAGCCTTCAGACAAAGTTAGTAAGACACATTTAAGTAAGTCAGTTTACAGGGTTACATATAGAGGAATATGTGTCTGACCTTCACGAGGCCCTTTTTCTTTCAAGATGTTAAGACTAAAATGGGTGCAGTGCAGCTTTGCAGTTGCACCATGTTCTGACAAGGCAATGACATTTGTGATTACCTGCTTTTTGTTATTACTTCAATACATCCATTCACAGACAGCGCTGTAGGATGTAAGAGAGGCCAGCTGAGACTGGTTTTAAATCTTCAAATGATGGACTGATGGATAAAGATGTTATTTATTTCTTTCAAATACTACTACTCTAGGACTGTACTGTCCACAGACATAATCCTTGCTGATACACTGCACCAGAGAACTGAACAAGTGCAGCTCTTAAAGCTCTTAAATAGACTTTTTCACCCAAATGTTTGTCCTGTTGTTTGACCGTCAGCTGGGGAAGTGCAAGAAATCATAGAATCATTAAGGTTGGAAAAGACCTCCAAGACCATCTGGTCCAACCGTCTCTCTACCACCAATATTACCCGCTAAACCATGTCCCTAAACACCACATCCAACCTTTCCTTAAACATCCCCAGGGACGGTGACTCCACCACCTCCCTGGGTAACCTGTTCCAATGCCTAACCAAATGTCTGGATGGAGCCCAGGGAGGTACCAGTTCTTGGGATCTGACCTTGCGTTGGACAATAAAGTGTTCCTATGCTGATTCCACTCCTTTTGGCTGTATATTTGAGATGAGCATGTGAGGGCTGTATTTAAAAATTGTCAGGGCACCTGCAACGTAAGAGAACTGAGGGGGTGACATGGGATCTGAGCATTGCATAGAAGCAGGTCTTGGTGTCTCCTGTAGTGCAGAGGTGAGTTCCAAAATCACAGAATCACAGGATCACAGAATGGTTGAGGTTGGAAGGGACCTCTGGAGATCATCTAGTCCAACCTCCCTTCTCAGGCAGGGTCCCTTAGAGCACATTTCTCAAGATTGTGTCCAGACAGCTTTTGAACATCTCCAGGGAGGGAGACTCCACAACCTCTCTGGACAACCTGTTCCAGTGCTCTGTTATCCTCACAGTAAATAAGTTTTTCCTTATGTTCAAACAGAAGCCTGCACTTCCTGACTTTAACTTTGAGGATATCATGGAAGACAGCATCAAAAACCTTGCTGAAGTCCAGGTAGTCAACATCCACTGCTCTTCCCTCTACTGTCCAACCAGCTGTTCCATCATAGAGGGCAATCAGGTTGGTTAAGCATGATTTCTCTTTGGTGAATCCATGCTGACTACTCCTGATCACCTTCTTCTCCTCTACATGTTTAGAGATGGTCTCCAGAATGAGTTGTTCCATCATCTTTCCAGAGACTAAGGTGATGTTGACTGGCCCTGTGTGCTCCTTCTTACCCATTTTGAATACTGGGATGACGTTTGCTTTCTTCCATTTCTCGGGCACTTCTCCTGATTAGCCATGACTGTTCAAAGATGATTGAGAGTGGCCTAGCAATGATGTCCACCAGCTCCTTCAGTACTTGTGGGTGCATCCCATCAGTACCCATGGACTTGTGGATGTTAAGTTTGCCTAAATGATTTCTAACCTGATCCTCCTCTACCAAGAAAAAAATATTCCTTTCTCCAGGTTTTGTCCCTGGTCTCCTTGGTCAGGGATTCCTGAGGGCTGGCTTTGACAGGAAGACTGCAGAAAAAAGGCATCTTACTTTTAGTATCTGTTAGTCTATATATTTAAATGACTCATTTATTTATTTATTTATTTAGAATTAATTACCAGAACAACTGTTTTGAGATCCAGCCATTGCTTCTTATGAGGATATGAGTGATTAATTTGCTAATACTGTATTTATGAAGTCAGAAAGGACTGAAAACTAAAATTATTTTCACATATAGGGATTGTAAAAGATTATACAATAGCAGTCTCCTCTGTGGCAAGATCTTCCTCCTGAAGAGGAACAGAATACTAGTTCCAAAACACTGGCATTCACCTTACATACGCTGTAGAGAGTGAACCATGTATAAGTGACAATATCATATATTCAGAATTGATTTTCAGTGATAAATCCCTTCAGTAACTCTGAAGTGCAAGTATTACATAATCCACTGTGTTTTGCCATGAGAAATTTGTTCAGCAAGTGTTTCAGTATCTTTATTATGGAGCTCTTGTCCAGTAATATTAAGCCATAGTTTTCACAGAATTGGACAATAGCATTCTATCACAGGAAGGTCATTCCAGCTTGTCAGGTGTGACATATGAAGAAAAAGAGTACTGTAGGCATGTGAGATGTACAGTGTTGCTGATTATCTGATTTACAATAAGGTAAAGTTGCCATCTACAAGGCATCCCTCTCTTCTCCTGTAACTTTTGTAGCAGACTCAGATATGCTTGTCTAAATGTATGCTAATTTATTTATTTATTTATTTATTTTTAATTTAAAATGGATGTTACTGATTTCATACCTGAAAAGCAACTTAAAAACTAAAAGGCAATTACATTTGGTTACGTGATGTCTTTACATTCTTGTATCAATGGAGACAAAACATTTTAATATTTTTTCTAGACCTTTAGGTCAAATATATTCTGAGAATAGCTATATTTACTCCTTCAGAAAGAATTTTGCTCTTAATACTCAGTTAAACATGAGCATCCTGCCAAGCTTCATGAACCTGTGTGAAGATGGAAGTGGAAATGACATCTTTCAAGATGTCATTTCATCTATGTTGCTGTAAGTGTTAGAAGCTATACACCTTCTATTGGCAATGCCCATTCAGCAGTCTTGTAGTCTGGTCATGTTTTTACATTTAATAATTTCAGTTGACCATATCATGACTAATATAAAAGAAGATTGATTTTATTTCCTATATACTTGTTAAAATCCCTGCATTTTAAAATAATTTTAAACCCATAAAACATGAAATACTCTCCAATTTCACTTCATTTGTATTGCTCCACTCAGTTCAGAGAGACCACAGATCTCCCAGCACTCCACAAATTAGGATGTCAGTGCCTTCACTGGCAGGTTTTGAAGACCTTTGTAATCACCTTATTTTTTCTTAAGTGAGTGATACCGAAACACTGAGGGATGCCCTACGTATGGAGGTCACTTAGAAAATAATATTAATTGTTTGATGGATACCTATAAATGAAAGTATTATTTTTATTTAAAACAACAACAACAAAAAGAACAAAACAACAACATCAAAACCAAAACATTAAAAGAGGCTGAAGATGGCCAAGAGAAGCACTAAAACCTAGGACATTTCAGAGTTAAAGCCACTCATAAAAGGTTTATTTCACTAATGCATATATTGTGATACCACTTCAATTACCATAGTTACGTTTTTCCCCACAAGACATTTCCAGTTTCAACATCTATTTGGCATGTTCTTTCATCTTCATCCTACCTTGAGAAATTCCAATTTGTGTGCTTATTGGATGTATTAGCCAAGGGTTTTATGGTTGGATTTTTGGGTGGTTCTGGACAGGGGGTTGGAAGATTCAGAACAAGACTGTAACAGATGTAGAAATCATCTGGGTCTTCCAACCCAGACCAGAATCTTGCTTCCCAGAACTGTGGGATGTCTGTCTTTTTGCAGAGACTCTGCTTAGACTGGAACATCTAATTCTGGAAAGGCTGGGTACTTTTCTTTCTTTCTTGCTTGCTTGCTTGCTTTCATCTCCCCTCTGTCCCCAGATTTCCTTTCAATTATGGTTGTACCAAGATTTATACTGCATTGGGTCCCATAGTGTAAGATCAGCTCTACTGTAAGATAAGCTCTACTGTCTAAAATGAGTAACCAGTGGGATGCTACCTGAAGGTGCAGCGTTGCCTCTGCTACAGTAGAGAGCTAAATGGATGAATAGTTTGATGCATTTAATACCTTCCAGTGGGGAGGACAGCATGGTGGCTTCCCTCAAACAAGCTTATGCTTGTCTTTTGCTCAATAAACAGTTTTTACAGTGCTTTATTTGTTTATATCCATGCTAACCGAGCATTCAATTCTGAAGTGACAGAGGCTTATCTGATGATTTCAAGTAACATATTCTGGAGGTCAGCACACTGTCACAGCTGTATACCTCTAGTGACCTCTCAATGCTCATTTTCTCTTGATATTAATATCAAGACATTTTAGATCCTCTGTGGCATTTTAAATGGGTCTTGGTTTGGGAAGTCAGATTATAAATGCAAGATAACTATCATGATCAAACAACCATACAAAGTTCACATTCTGCTTGGAGCAATTTAAAATCTTTCTCAGTATATTCAGGTATGTTGGCCTTAGACAATCTTTTGAATTCATTTATAATTCCTTTATATTTAAACTGATTAATTCAGCTTCAACCCCATTCAAAATGAGGAACTTAGCTGTGAGGTGCTTCATCATTAATACAGCATTGGGACTGCAGAGTGGCAATTTGTTCATAGCCCATTTCAGTGTTTTCACTTGTGTAGCTTTTTGGTTATTATTATTATTATTATTATTTTCTCTTTATAGATGCTACAGAGTCAGACTATCTGGATTTCAACCTGAAATCCTCTAGTCCACTGCTGACAAATAGGAAAGAATACAGCCTGCAGTAAGACACCATACTATGGCACACCAGGCTGGCAAGTCAGGAGACAAGGTCACATTTCTCAGCCACCGACCTGCCATGTCTCCTAGTTTCTTAGAGCAATTTCTCCTTCCACTGTGTCTCATCTATTGTGTAAACTCTTGAAGCAAGACATAAACTTGTTTAGCATTTACTCAGGCTGTAGAAAAAGACAGGCCTCAAGATAAAATATTCCCTTTCCAAACTGCTTAGAATGGAAATAAATATGACCATTAAATGATGACAACAAAAGGGCAAGTACAGATAATAACTTTACTCCCAACTACTTGAGAAGGATGGGCCATTATAGTGTTCTGATTTCACAAGACAGTTTGGCCATTTGATGCCATATCCCTGGAGAATAATAGCTTATGCCTTTCATAGTAAAATGTAGTATGGTTGTATAACTGATGAAAACGAACACAATGAATTATAAGTGATTTATTTATGACCCCAACAGAGGCAGAATCACAGAATTTCAGAATCACAGAATCACAGAATCACAGAAACACAGAATGGTTGTGATTGGAAGGGACCTTTGGAGGTCCATCCTGCTCCAACCATCCTGCTCAAAAAATAAGTGTTATTCAATATCAAGAATGATACTGTTTTGTAGAGTAATACATTCAAATAAAAACTGGGCTATAGGGAGAGAAATAAGCTGCTTTTTCAGTTCAGATTCTATCTGATAAATATTTTTGGCCACAAAAAGTAAAGGAAAATATTAGAATATCTGAATATGACATCTCAGTGAATTTGAATTCAACTTTGGCTTTTTTTCAAGATGACATTTTATAATTTAAAAAAATAACCCAAATTAAATGTACAGATCTAACACCATATCCTTGTTATCTTTGGACCAAACAAAACAATCGAAGCTTCCCACCTACTTTCTGTCCAACTGCAGTTGGACAGAAAAACATAATTATTTTTCAAGAGGGAAGACGCTTTTGCCCACATTAATGAGACCAATATTCATTCATTTTTCAATCAGCCTAAGTGGCCATACTCATTAAATCTCCATAGTTTGTTTACTTCTAAAACATGTCCATATCTCTTTTCATTAAAGTGAAATATGTCCACTGTAGCAGTCCAGTGTATTCCCATTTCAGATTTAATATTAAGGAAATTAAACAATTATCTTCAAGACATCTATAAATTAGAAAATGCATGTCAAAAACTGTTCTAAGTAAATGGCTTCATAATTGCAGCTATACTGAGATGTTTGACAATCTCATACTGACAAAACCCCAAGTCTCTGCAGAATTACTACAGGGTGAAAAGAAACCTGACACAGAGGTGATGAAGCACTGGCACTTTTATAGCTGCCCTCAGTATGTGAACTGGTGACCCTTCTGGGACTGAAAGGTGAATATGGAATGAATTTATGCACTGTGATCTTGATCTGAATATAATTATATTCAAGATGCAAATGAACCAAGGCATGAATGACAGTGAGAGACTGAGGGATTGGGATAAGCATGAGGAACAAAGCTCCAACAGCTCTCTCATTTTTTATTTTATTTCTCACTTTGGCAGAATATCTGATTGGAATTAGTATGAATGCCTTCCTCACTTCCACATTGTCAAACATAATTTGGCATATGCTTCAATGGCTAGGCTTTTGAGACTGACTTCAAATTTGAGGTACAGACACCACCCACTGGACACAAGAGGTGTTTATCCTACTGCAGCTGATAAATTGTGCTCTCAGACCACAGTGATGGGTGGGCTGTTACTCGGACAAAGCAGAACACCAGACATCTGTCTGGAGCTGGTGGGCCAGAGCCATGTGAACATTGGAATGGAAGTCAAAACCCCAAATTTGTCATTCCTGAGGAATAAGCAATGACCTGTTACCTGTCCTGAGGACTTATTCCTGGCTGCATAACACACAGGGAGAGATCCAGATAATGTCCACACAGATAATGATTCAAGAATTTTATCTTGCAAAGTCTTATGGTTATTTCATGAAATGAGAGTACTGGGCTGTACACTCACCAAAGACTTGTGAGTTATTATTCTGAAAGAGCAAAGAATGATGGTATTATAGAAACTATTCTAGGAATAGTTTTGAAGCAAGGAACATGAGATAATCCTATTTATTTTGATGGAGTCAGGGATGAAGACTGTTGTATTCCTGCTCTGAGTATATATATTTTGCTTTGTTTTGTAAGATGGAAAGTACATGAGAGAGTTCACCATCCTGTTCTGGGAAAATACTTCCTCATAGGCTTTCTTTCGACATTTTCAGAGGGGACTTATTCGACATTAACTATTAGGGGCTGAATCCATTAGATTGAACAATGAATCAGTAACTGTTTTGCTGCTTTCTTCTAGGAACTGAACAGAACTAATACTATGTTTAAGTGTAGCAAGTAAATTATCCATTTGGTAGTTGTATGGTGTTCATATTTTCATTTACTGGCTTCTAGAGAGAGGCATGTAGAGTGGAAATCAAATCGTGAACAGGTGTCTGCAGATTTTCTTTTTCAGGGTACCTTCTCCATCCTTCTCACCATGTTTGTTAATCTTTGCCCCACACTTCAGGAGTGCACCCTATTTATGTCTCTGGTGCTGAACCCCCCCTTCTTACAGAGATGAGCTGCTAACAGCAAATGTCCCATTCTCTACTCAAAGATTCTTTTTTTTTATTAAGAAAAAGTGAAAAAAAAAAAGCCTTTTCTTAGCAAGGTACTTCCTTGATAAAAAATCTCTCGTTAATTTTGAGCACTTTAGCCTGTATAAACTATAATAGTCTAATAATGACCCTTTTATAAGGAATGCCACTCACCACATTCTCAACAAACACATATTTATTAACCCAGTGAGCACTTTAATTATTTATATTTCCTGCCTGCTTAGACTACAGAACATGTAGATGTCCAGTGTGCAGATTGTTCCTCTCAGTATTATGCAGCATTTCTGATTTCCTCTCTCTTTCTCTTTCTCTTTCTCTTTCTCTTTCTCTTTCTCTTTCTCTTTCTCTTTCTCTTTCTCTTTCTCTTTCTCTTTCTCTTTCTCTTTCTCTTTCTCTTTCTCTTTCTCTTTCTCTTTCTCTTTCTCTTTCCTCCTTTTCTCTTTCTCTTTCTCTTTCTCTTTTCCCCAGACTCTTGTATTTGTTGAATTTGTGTAGCCATTTGGGCAAAAACAAAATTTTGGTATATGGCTTCCCATAATAAGGAAAAGAAGCAAGAAATACAAAGTAATTAACCTGAAAGCTTGTCTTAAAGAAGCTGGAAAAATAAAATGAAGAGGAAAGGGAGTATAAAAGGAAGGACAAAAGGAAAGCAAGCACGAATGAATATTCATTCTACCGATTTTCATTTCACAGCTTTTACTGAGGATTTGTCTTCAGAAGAGCTCTAAATAGCCAAGGTTAAGAAAATGCTGTCATATTTTTCATATGCTAGTATGTGTTCATATTCTTGCTATTAGTAGTGATAGAAGAAATGTGATCCTAAACTTTCAGTGAAATGTGAAAACCATTGAAAAAAGTTCTCTGGCTGACACTAGGCACAATTCTAGGCAGTTCTTAGAGAACTTTTTTTTTTTTTTTTACCAAATAAAGATCTATATAAAACCTCATTATCAGCCTACTGCAGTTTTTTTATGCTAGTGAAGAGTCTGACAGTTCATGCAAACTAACTACAGAGACAGAACCTTTAACAAATGAATAAAACTTCAACTCTACTTAATTTCAGCTCTTATATTCAATTAATATCATTACAGAGCCTAGACTCATCAGCCCAACTTTTTATCCTTCTCACCACTTCCTTCTAACCTCATTCCACCTTCACTCCTCTTGCAGAGTCAGAATCAGATGCCTTTTTTCCTGTTTCCAAGTTGGATGAACTGCCTTCGTTGGTCCATCAGTGAGCACTTCATTCTTGTATTTCATACTATGTTAAATGCTGGCTGTAGTCACAGGTGATTTGGACTCTAATACTTGTTTATGATAAGGTTATTAGTGTAGCTTTTTTTTTTTTTTTTTTTTTTTTTTTTGTGTTCAGTGACTTTTTAAACTTGTATACAATGCAATATTTTCAATAGCTTCCCTTCTGCTGTTTGCATGACATCACTCTTTGTGCACTATTTATTGATATTGACTTTGCCATGCTTAGGGCACTCTTGGTTAACTTTCTGAAAACAATTGCCTGATAAATGTTGCAGTGTCATGAGTTTTCCAGTCTTAGCTTTACTCTCCTTTTAGGTGAATAATCAAGAATACATATCCAGGAAGATGTGTAAGAAACACACTTTCCCCATTATGGGTTTGAACCATTTGACTCTTATTTGGTGATATTCCCTGGGAGTCAGCTAGAATAATCAAAATTGTGACTTGATGCAAAGGAAACACATACTCAGCTATGCTGCTAATAAAAAATAAAAATAAAATGAAAAGTAGCAAAATTCTTTAAGCAATTTTGATAGAACATATTAGCTAGGCTTTCCAAATAATAAAAAGGCCAGCTTCTTTAAAATAATCCAGGTGGATTGGTTTCAAATGGGAGTCACCTGTGCAAGCAATTGTGCATTTCACCCTCTGAGCGCATCTTGTGATGTGGTGTATTTTGGACTCTGAAGATCTTCCTGGGAACAGTGTCATGTCATTGGCATCTTGGCACAGAAACATCTCATTTAGCACTGTGTTGCAATTACAACCTTTTTTTCCTTTTCCTTTCCTTTTCCACAAAGAATCTCTTCACCCCCCCCCCCCCCATTTATTTTTTTGTTTCTTTAGTTAAACTTTTACTGGAACTGGTCCATCTAGAGGTACAGAGACTCTTGAACAACCTGTCCTTATGAGAATGTCCTCATTCCATTAGTTCCTAATTCTTTTTAATTCATTTCTACTGGAACCATCTCAGAAACATCTTCAAGGTTCCCACAAATTCTGCCATTTTAATGTTAAGGACAGACTGCTTCAGCACTTTAACTTCATTTCTTAAAAATAATTTTTGAAGGTGAGTTTTTTTTTTGTTTGTTTGTTTCTGAAGGTATAATATGAGGCTGAATGTGCTGTAGGACTGTCCCTTAGAATCAGTGCAAGTATTGCACTGGTCACACTGCTCAAAAAAAAATTTTTTTAATGTATCAGATTCCTGAGGCCAAAAAATGCAAATAGTCTATTGCATTAAGTTGGTGCTTGTGTGCTTCTGGAGGCCGATCCACAGTCTGTCTAGGTGAAAGTCCCTAAACATTTTTTGTTTGTTTTTACCAGCTGTGAAAGACAGTGTCCTCTCCTCCAGCTTAGGTTGTTTTCAAGCTGGGCAGTATTTAAGTTTTACCTTACAAGCTTTTACCTTCTGTTCCTCCTGCTTTGGGCAACCTTTTAAATCCCAGCCTCTTCAACAGCTGACCATTGCCTGCACATATTTATTTCAACCACAGAAGCCAATTTATGGGAGTATTTAATGTACTGGGATGACCTGGAAAAGTGATACTGCAAAATATTCCCTGTACTCCAAGAAAAGGGAAATGTGAAACTGTCCTTATAATGTGAATTTAGGGACTTAAGGAGGGATACCTGACAGTGGGGAGAGCTAGTGTTCCCCTTCTTCAAGTGAAATTATGCACACCTGGTAAAAATGTTGCACATTCTGGTGAGTCTTTGACATCTCTTGAAAAAAAGAGTAAATTAAAAGCTATTGTGATGCTTTGTGGCTTGAGTCTCCTAGCAACAGAACTTCCTCTGAAGATGACCCTCCTCATTTCAGTGTCTGAACCCATAAATTTTAAATATCATTGTATGGCTATAATCAACATAAAATAAGCTTTTTTTTTTTATTATTTTTTTTTAAAGAAAAAAGAAAGCTTCATTAAACAGATTTTATTTCCATATCTCATGATAGCTTAATGATAAAGTATAACAGTTGTGCTTATTGTAAATGGAATCACAAAGGAGGTAAGTGTTTTCTTTTTCATGAGTGCACCTGAATTAATGTTTAATAAGCCAGCTGTTTCAAAAAGAAACAAATGTGTCATCTCTGAGATTGAGAAAAACAGATGTTATTTACTTAATGAAGGGTTTAGGGCTTTGCAACCAATACCTATTATTAATGGTATACCTGTAATCATACTGTGTAAATGACTAGCAAGTAATTTTATGTCTTTCATTTTTCTAATCTTCAGATTTTATTCAAGATTCTTTCTCTACTCCAAGTTTTGTAAAACATGTTTTCTACCCCCACCCCCCATCTTTTCTTTCTTTCAGGAATAGATATTATTGAAACTTCAAAATTTAAAATGAATTTCCCTAGAGTTATTTGCAAGAAACAATAACATGAATTCCTATTCAATTTCTTCTATTTAAAACATACACTATTTTTTCATCTGTATGCCACAAGCACCAAACTGATTGCTGTCCTACTGTTTCCTCTGTGGAAACTGGGGTAAACAAAAACAAACACACAAGTTGTGCATTTCTAAGATAAAAAAAATATAATGAAAAGACCTTTAAGTGTTACAAAATATGGCTGAATATGTCAAAGAACTTTGTAGATAGAAACTGTGCACTGGACAGTGCACGGCTGTGTCTTGGGGGACCTTCAGAGACCTGACCCGGCTGTGATGCTGTTGGGTATGTTTACTGTGGACTGAGTGAGGGTATGGAGGTTATACTTAACTCATTTTGCAGGATTCTCTGGAGGTCTTGGCTAGAATTTAGGCTGATCTTGGCACACTGAAGAGCAGGATGTAATCTGATGAAGATGAAGCCCTGTTCAGGAATAGTCCTTTACAGTGCTAGAATAGCTAGCAAAATTGTCCTTAGGAAAAGGATCTGTCATAGAGAATGGCCCACACAGCAGGCATGAATCAATAAAGCCAGTTTGTTGGGAAATAAGGAAACATGTTACTTGATAAAGTATCATGTGGTACAAATAAAGAAATGCTTGTGCTTTACTGAGCCCTAGTGAGAGTGCTGTATTTAGTTTGAAGCAGCACGGCTTGGGAAGGATATGATTAAGAGCAGTGACAAAGATTGTGAAGCTAGAAAACATAGTCTCTGAAGAAAACTGGAAACAAATAGGATTCGCTTACCTTCAGGAAGGCTGAGAAGTGACAGAGTGACAATCCACTAATATGTAAGTGGAATGCCATTGAAAGTGGCAGTTTGAAGTTGCTCTCCCTCTCTGAGAGCCTCTCTCTCTTTTCTATGAAACCAAGAACAAGGCAAGTCACTAGAGGAGGAGAAGCTGAGGTTCTCTTTCAAATCTTCCATGCTAGGCACAGATTTAGAATATTCTTTCCTTAACACATTAAGAAATAAGATGTAATTTTACAAAACAACATTAAGGAAAAAAAAACAACAAAACATAACACCACATACAGATAAACTTGTTACAGCTCTTTGTCATTCAGATTTCAGAAGCCTAGATTAGAGATGGAAGCATACATGTATATTCAGTGTTTAACAATATAGCTTTTTAACAAAATAGGTTTTCTTTCTTTTTCTTTCTTTCTTTCTTTCTTTCTTTCTTTCTTTCTTTCTTTCTTTCTTTCTTTCTTTCTTTCTTTCTTTCTTTCTTTCTTTCTTTCTTTCTTTCTTTCTTTCTTTCTTTCTTTCTTTCTTTCTTTCTTTCTTTCTTTCTTTCTTTCTTTTCTTTCTTTCTCCCCCCTACATAAACAATTAGAGATGGAGCTAGATCTAGTGACTGGTAACCTGGATAATGAATCTAGATTGCTTCCTTATTGTGTTTGCTGTCTGCACTGGAATTATTGGTTGGATTTATTGGCTGTATATATTACCAGAAAATATACATAGGAATCCTCTTTCACATGCCATACTAATAAGTTCACATTATGTCCCCCAAGGTCTAGCAGTGTGCTGAACATGCCTCGAAGGAATTAGTAAACTGTTACATGTTATGAATTTAAGGAATGAAGATGAGTCAGAAAGGGGATAGGAGACGTTTGCAGATGTATAACATATTTTTTATCATTGCATACACAAGAGCCCAACATTGTTACCTAGAAAAGAATAGTGATTGACTAGAAAAAGTCTTAAATTATATACATTTTCTCACTAGCTGTTGTCAAAGCATTTAAAGTATTTCAGTTTGGTCTGTTGGAGGGTTTTGCAAGAATCCTTTTGGGTAAATGTAGTTCTAGATAGGGTAAACTTGTATAGAAAAGAATGTCTGCATCTCAAGTGTATAAATACAAGAAGAAAAAGAAAAAAAAAAACTCTTTGTGACTCTATTAGAACAGCTATTATTTGTCTAGTATTTGAGATTCCTGTGCCTGAGATACAAGGAATAGAATTTTCTTGCTTTAGCTGTAGGGGCAAACATAGTATTTGCCAGTTGTGCAGCTGATATTTCCCTAACTACCATTAGGGCCAATGGTGATCTGCAAGCCCTTCAGTGAAGACCCAGTTCACTGCCATGGTGCTTCTTTTGAAATTATCTGCGCTCCCACAGGGAGGGTGGAAAAAGCCACAGATCTGAGCTGTAGAAAGCCTATTTAAGTGGAGTGGGCATGGTGGTAGGAATAGTCTGCAGTGTTGTCATGGTTTAACCTGGCTGGCAGCAAAACACCACGCAGCCGTTCGCTCACCCTCCCCCTCCCTCTCTGGGACGGGGGAGAGAAATGGAAAGTGAAGCTCGTGAGTTGAGATAAAGACAGTTTAATAGAATCATAGAATCATAGAATATCCTGAGTTGGAAGGGACCCTTAAGGATCGTCAAGTCCAACTCTTGACACCGCACAGGTCTACCCAAAAGTTCAGACCATGTGACTAAGTGCACAGTCCAATCTCTTCTTAAATTCAGACAGGCTCGGTGCAGTGACCACTTCCCTGGGGAGCCTGTTCCAGTATGCAACCACCCTCTCTGTGAAGAACCCCCTCCTGATGTCAAGCCTAAATTTCCCCTGCCTCAGCTTAACCCCGTTCCCGCGGGTCCTGTCACTGGTGTTAATGGAGAAAAGGTCTCCTGCCTCTCGACACCCCCTTACGAGGAAGTTGTAGACTGTGATGAGGTCTCCCCTCAGCCTCCTCTTCTCCAGGCTGAACAGGCCCAGTGACCTCAGCTGTTCTTCGTACGTCTTCCCCTCCAGGCCTTTCACCATCTTCATAGCCCTCCTCTGGACACTCTCCAACAGTTTCATGTCCTTTTTATACTGTGGTGCCCAGAACTGCACACAGTACTCGAGGTGAGGCCGCACCAGCGCAGAGTAGAGTGGGACAATCACCTCCCTTGACCTACTAGCGATGCCGTGCTTGATGCACCCCAGGACACGGTTGGCCCTCCTGGCTGCCAGGGCACACTGCTGGCTCATATTCAACTTGCTGTCTACCACGACCCCCAAATCCCTCTCTTCTAGGCTGCTCTCCAGCATCTCATCGCCCAGTCTGTACGTGCAGCCAGGGTTTCCCCGTCCCAGGTGCAGGACCCAGCACTTGCTCTTATTGAACTTCATGCGGTTGGTGATCGCCCAGCTCTCCAACCTATCCAGATCCCTCTGCAAGGCCTTTCCACCCTCATTCAAGTCCACAACTCCTCCAAGTTTGGTGTCATCAGCAAACTTGCTCAAAATACCTTCTATTCCTACATCCAGATCATTTATAAAAATATTGAAAAGTACCGGCCCTAAAATGGAGCCTTGAGGGACCCCACTGGTGACCGCCCGCCAGCCTGACGCAGCCCCATTTACCATAACCCTTTGGGCCCTGCCCGTTAGCCAATTGCTCACCCATCGTATAATGTTTTTATTTAGCTGTATGGTGGACATTTTGTCCAGTAGGATCCTATGGGAAACCGTGTCAAAAGCCTTGCTGAAGTCCAAAAAAATCACATCAGCTGGTTTCCCTTGGTCCACCATACGGGTGATCTTATCATAAAAGGAAATCAGGTTAGTTAGGCAGGACCTACCCTTCACAAACCCATGCTGGCTGGGACCAATGACTGCTTTGTCCCCCAGGTGCGCCTCAATAAGTTCGAGAACCATCTTCTCCATGATTTTACCAGGCACTGACGTGAGACTGACAGGCCTGTAATTGCTAGGGTCTTCTTTCTGACCCTTCTTGAAAATCAGCACAACATTTGCCAGCTTCCAGTCTACCGGGACCTCTCCAAATTCCCAGGATCGTTGAAAAATAATTGAAAGAGGTTCCGCGATGACGTCCGCCAGCTCTTTCAGCACCCGGGGATGAATCCCATCCGGACCCATGGACTTGTAGGGATCCAGGTGGAGTAGCAAATCCCGCACACGTTCAGGGTCGGTTGGGAGTTTGCCATCCCCACCGTCCCGGTCCTCCAGCTCAGGGCACCCTTGGTCCCGAAGCCCATCATCGGCATTGAAGACAGAGGCAAAGAAGGCGTTAAGCGTCTCTGCTTTGCCTATGTCATTGTCTGTGAGGAGACCTTCCCTATCAAGGAGCAGCCCTATGTATTCTTTAGTTCTCCTTTTTCCATTCACATATCTAGAAAAACCCTTTTTATTTTCTCTCACAGACACAGCCAGCTTCAACTCTAGGTGTGCTTTGGCCACACAAATTTTCTCCCTACAAACACGAACAGCATCCCTGTATTCTTTCCATGACACCTGGCCCTCCTTCCAGTAGGTAATAAGACAGGAAAATAATAATAACAATAATAAAATAAAATAAAATAATAATAATAATAATAATAATAATAATTAATAATAATACAATGGTGATAATAGTACTACTATTAATAATATGTACAAACAAGTGATGCACAATGCAATTGCTCACCACCTGCTGACCGATGCCCAGCCTAACCCTGAGCAGTCCGGCCCCCTCCCCCCGGCTAGCCACCCCTATATATTGTTTAGCATGACGTCAGATGGTATGGAATACCCCTTTGGCTAGTTTGGGTCACCTGTCTTGGGTCTGTCCCCTCCCAGCTCTTACTGCACCCCCAGCCTGCCTGTTGGCAGGACAGAGCAAAAGGCTGAGATGTCCTTGGCTTGGTATAAGCACTGCTCTGCAACAATTAAAACATCGGGGTGTTATCAGCACTCTTCTCATCCTAAGCCAAAACACAGCATTCCACCAGCTACTAGGAAGAAAATTAATTCTGTTCTAACTGAAACCAGGACAAGTGTTCTGATCCATGTGAACACATCTGAGATTAAACAGCAACACTAGGAGTAAAATACTGCTAGGTGAGAACTATATACTCATCTGCTTTGCTTTTTGTTAAAACAAAGCATGGTCACATGGCACATTTTCGCCTGTTCTGGTAAAACTCCCCCCATACATTGAGTTGGTTTCTCTGTGTTTTTATCAGAGCTATTTGCATGCGTCAGTGGCAATGGCAGAGCACACAGTAGCAAATTAATAGAAACATTTTCATTCACTGCTAGTAAACATAGACATTGATCAGTTGCCATCCATTGTAATTAAATAGCCATTGTAACATGGAGATTTGTCTCACCAAGTGAAAAATCACAGACTTGATGGGGAAATACTATTTTGAAACATCTCAGAATGTAATAAACTGTTAAAGGAACAACATTCTTTGGAAGGTACAAAAGGCACAAAAAAATGCTTAGGTGCAACAGGATAAACCCATTTGAAACAGGAAGACAAGATATAAAAGCACTTTATATCATGTACATGTTACTCAAGGCAAAACAAATAAATCATAGAATCATAGAATGTCTTGGGTTGGAAGGGACCTTAAAGATCATCTAACACCAATTCCCCTGCCATTGGCAGGGATGCCACCCTCTAGAGAAGGTTGGCCAAGGCCCTATCCAACCTGGTCTTGAACACCTCCAAGGATGGGGCACCCACATTCTCTCTGGGCAACATATTCCTGTGCCTTACTACCCTTACAGTGAAGAATTTCCTCTGAAGGTCTAGTTTAAATCTATCCTCTTTTCATTTAAGACCCTTCCCTCTTTTCCTATCATTATCTATCTAAGTAAAGAGTCTTTCTCCATCCTTTTTATAAGATCCCTTTGAGTATTGAAAGGCCACAATGAGGTCTCCCCTGAGCCTTCTCTTCTCTTCTCTAGGCTGAACATCCTCCAGCCCCATCTACTTTTGCTCCACTTTGTGATCATTTCACACCACCCACTGGTTCTGCTCCTGTTCTCACAGCCCAGATGCTGTTGGTACCTTTATTGCTGGGGCACATTGCAGGCTCACTCTCTGCTTTCTTCTCATCCAGGCCTCCAAGGCCTTCAAAGCGGGGCTGCTCCCGAACAGCCCTACTGTGCCCTACCTGTATTGCCACAGTCAACTTCTCATTCCCAGGGGCAGGTTTACATCTCTCTCCATTGAATTTCAGGATGTTCCTGTTGCTTCATTTCTCCAGCTGATCTAGGACCCTCTTGATGATGGCAGTGCCCTTGAAATTATTGACTGTTTCCCCAGTTTGGTGTCAATCAGAAGTTTGACAAGGCTGTACTGCAGTACCTCCTCTACATCACTGTTAAAGAAGTTAAAAATGATAGGTCCCAGGATAGATCCCTGTGGTACTCTGCTGATTGTTGACCTCCAGGCACTGTACATCCCATTAACTGCTACTCTCTGAACAACTATCCAACCAGTTTTTCGCCCATGTATCACTTCTATTCATCCTGTGAAATCCTAAAGCCCATCTTCTGATACTTCTACTTGTTTTCCTGAAGCTGGTTTATTCAGATTACCTGTTCTTGTACTTGGTAGAAATTATCCTTTCTGGAAAAAGGTTTTCAGAAATGAATGATACAAAACCTTCAACATGCTAAGTGGAAATGATTTTCATAATACAGGAAGTGTCACTCTTTGGAAAACCCATTTTCCAAAAAAAATGAGTTCTATAAATCTCAAGGGCATGGCTCCATCTCCTGTTTCAGATTCTTCACTTTTTGATTCTTTCACTTCACTTCAGGTAGTATTTTCACAGATATCACTGGACTTCAGCTTAGGATGCTTTATCATGACATTTTCATTCATATCAGTTTAGCAGCTAATATATGTCTGGCAATTATAGTTAAACTATAAAAGAACAGGACAGTTTCATAATGAAATTATCTAGGCCATCTGTAATGGGAGCAAAGTAACTAAGTAAATTACTAAGTAATAAATAGTATTTAAAATATTCATGTGGTCATATAGCATTTCATCACTTCATAGTTTTTGTGTTGTAACCTTTTATATATCAGTGAGCCTTTAAGTCTGATTTTCTTTGCCTCCCTTTTCTAGGTAGTTCAATAAGTCCAATAGTTTAAGCATAAAAGAAAACAATGAGCCTCTGGTTGTCATGTAGAAAATGAAGAAAGAACCAGATGCCCAGCCTATCCCTGAGCAGTGAGTACCCCTCCCATCCCCCAGCCAGCCACCCCTCATTAATTGTCCATTATGTCCAATCATATTCTATCATGTCCATCATGTCCATCATGTCCAATCATATTCCATACCAAACGGTATGGAATACCCCTTTGGCCAGCTGAGGTCAGCTATCCTGTTTCTGTCCCCTCCCAGCTCCTGCTGCACACCCAGCCTGCCCGCTGGGAGGGCAGTGTGAGAAGCTGAAAAGTCCTTAAGCACTGCTTTGCAACAATTAAAACAAGTAGGAGACATTTCTTCTCAGAAAGGCAGTCAGGCATTGGAATGGGTTGCCCAGGGAAGTGCTGGCATCACCATCCCTGGGTGTATTCAAGGAAATAATGGTGCTTAGGGACATGCTTTAGTGGGTGACATTGGTGGTAGGGTGGTGGTTGGACCAGATGGTCTTGAAAGCCTTTTCCAACCTTAATGATTCTGTAATGATTCTAATCTAGAGGCTGAGCTGGAAAAAGTCATTCCACAGTTATCATTCAAAAGGCTATAGGTGAATTTTAGTACATTAGTGTCACAGGAATCACAGAATCACCTAGGTTGGAAGAGACCTCCAAGATCACCGTGTCCAACCTTTGACTTAACTCTAACAAATCCTCCACTAAACCTCCACTAAGCTCTACATCTAAATGTCTTTTAAAGACCTCCACGGATGGTGACTCAACCACTTCCCTGGACAGCCCATTCCAATGTCTAACAACCCTTTCAGTAAAGAAGTTTTTCCTAATATCCAACCTAAACCTCCCCTGGTGCAACTTTAGCCCATTCCCCCTCATCCTGTCACCAGACATGTGGGAGAATAGACCAACCCCCACCTCACTATAATGAATAAAGGAGAGAGACATTGCTGGACTAGTCTATGAAATCTTGATGGTGTAATTATAGCTGCCTTTATTTAAAGATAAATGCTTCTTTCTTCCCAAGTCCAAATTTTGAATCAACAACAAATTTGACATTTGCAGTAGAAAGTAAGTGTAGGTGTTTGTGGAGAACACAAGTAAAAGTTTCCAAATCTGGAATCACTATTAGCAATTTTTTTTTACTGCCTGGAGGTATTTATTGTATGTGTCTGTTTTGAAGGCATAATCTCTGTTTAATACGAGTCCATGTATGCAAAAAAGTCTGACAGAACAGAACTGAGAAAAGTTATCAGTCCTTATTATTAAAGTATTACTAATGCAGTGAAACTTGGTGACACTACATTTCTAGCCTGACTGTTGTACAACTTTTCCAGCATTACATGGTCTTGGGAGAATCTGTTCTCAGTACAAAGGTAGGTGGCAGTGGCCCAGTGACTTTTGCTACTTATCCTCTGCTGCCCTTCCTGCCTCAATTGCAATCACAACAGACATCTTATTTTCTGCCTTGGAAATATCCACGTTAAAGTCTTTCAGGCTTGAAGAGACTGAGAGTGTGGATATCCAAAGTCCACTCACTGACTACAATCCCTATTTGAGATCTGTATTATAGACATGCAGTTTTCCTCTACCCTTTGCTGTTTTCACATTGTTTTTCACTTCAAATACCCCTAGAAGAAATCTCTGTTTTAAGTTTCTTTTGTTTTGTTGAGAGATTTTTCACAGTGGTTTATATAGTATCTTTATTTCTACACTAGTAAGGTTGTGGTCTAATCCCAGATGTGTCCACGGTTAATCTTCAAATTGAGCTATGAACAGGTAGAATAGCTCAGGACATTATGCATCTCATAATAGATTAATATACAGAATTCCTGCCAAATTAGGGTGGCTCAAAAGCTACAGCCCCAATGAAAGAAGTAAATAAGTTAGGAAGGTAATTACTGCCTTGCACGATATGTATTCAGAAGTTTCTGTGCATAACCAAAGAAGTTCAGGGAATTGCAGTAATTTCCTTTGCCACTTTATTTGGTTGAGCAGAAGGAATGAGGTAACTTCATTTGCATTAAGGTTATTATGATTTCTGTTTTTCAGAACAAAAATAATCACTGAGATCAGGAAAAAGTATAAAGCATCCTATTTAGGTGTTTTATTTTCAGTGTTATTTTTTTTTTTTTCATCAATGATAAATGCCAGCTAGATCACATTTCATCAATGGAATATAAAAATGCCATGTAATAAGCAGATTTTAAACACTCCTAAAGCTACCGTATAGGCCAGTTTTACAGTGTAGTTAGCCAACAGTTGTAAGATCAGAAAAAAAAAAAAAAGGAAAAGGAGCACTGGGTCTAGATCCCTGCTAAAAGTCTATATGGGAAGAGAGGTATTTACAGCCCTATTTTTACAAAAAGTCAGAGGCCAAATATGGTACAAGAACAGATTATAAATAACGGGATTTTAAAGCAGATCATCTCTGTGATTTTTGTATTTGTTTTTCTGGTGTGGAAGCCTTTAGGCTGTGCATTTTCCACTTATTTTCCTAAATCACAAGAATCTGGAAACTTATGTTTTGTTCCCCAAGTGAAAGCTGAGACTATTATGTTTGGACTCCAGAAAGAATGCCAAATATTTTGCAAAGCAACTACTAAGAGTTTAAAACACAGCTTGCTTCTTGTACTGCTTTTTTTCTTAAACTTCCACATAATCAAAATACAGGCTTACGTGACATGGATTGGTTAAATCCAAATATATGAGTATTTTGGCTGAGTACGTGTTAGTGATAAAATGAAGTCAAGCCTAAGAACTGCTACCATGGACTCCACTGTCTTTTAGATGATACATATCCCATAGACTCCTGTAAAAGATTATTTATTTTTTTTTCCAAGTATGAAAGTAGACAGCCTTGTTCTAATCTGAATTGCACCTCTTTTCCTTTTTGTGTGATTTACAGCTGTGTCAGGAAGGATTTAAGCAAGTTTTGTGGGGGATCTTATTTCCAGTGAAAGGCTGTTTGACTGATTTGTTTTGTGAGCCTCCTAGTGTATGGAGATATATATGCAACACTGTAAGAAAAACAAAGGGACATCATCTTGGACAAAGCAGAAGCAAGCAGAGTCTTTCTGGTCCATACAAGTAATAGTCACAGGCACTGAGAATAAATTCCAGCTTCTCAGCACAGACCCAATGTACACACATTAAGCAGGGCCTGAGAGAACAGAATTTGGTGATTCTGAGTTTGGGCACTCTTTCAGATCACACCTACCATGGAGACATACGGTGTCGTAGGATTTTGAATATTTAACCACACCCCAGCCATTAAAAAAAAAAAAGTTCTTATAATCTATATGTAAAAACAGTACTCATTTTAAAGTCTGTTTTGAAATTTCTACCCCTAACTTAATCACCAGGATACTACAATGTTGCCGCCATGTAGTGGCATGGCTGTCACAATAATTCAGCAATAGTTTCAGCTTCAAAAGAAAATAGAGACTGAATCATGGCAGGAGGAAGAGCTGAAACAGTAAAAACTCCCTCTGGTGTGTATGGATGAAGTTTAAATCAATCCACATGAGAGAGAGCTGGAGTGACAAAGACAGGAAACTGGCTTTTGGGAAAATAAATTTCAGTCAAGGCCTGATTCCTATGGCTTCTTGAAAAGATTGTTACTTTTTATTTATTTTTTTTTTAAATTTTCCTTCTTTTACTTATACTGTTTTTGAAACCAGCCCTTTTGTGTGTGTAGCTATTAGTGTTAGGAAAAAACATTCATGATATTTGTTAGTGTTCTTGTGCATTATCATAAATACACAAATTCATGCATTATTTTTCAGTTAGAGCTTCTGTTCTCCCACATCACTGCTTACATAAACAAGAATCCCTAGCAAATATAGTTTAAGTGCAAATATGTATTTCTTTTACACCACTGTAAATCTGGAATTACTGCCAAAATGAAAATAAGATTTATGTTAGCAAACAGAGCAGAATGTGGCATATCAAATTTTGGAAGAATTCATAAAATAATTGAAACTGAAATCAAGATTATAGGTGACATTTCTAATTAGACCTCCTCTGGTGTGCCTGTATGCATGAAAAATAGAAACCTTGCTGACAAGAGAGACCTGGTGAGCTAAAATAGAGGAAAATTAAAATGGGGAAAAGCATGAAGTAGAACAGGGGAAAACTACCTGTAGCATTAAGTGGATAGAAAAGGAAGGGGAGAAAGCACAGCCTGCTGAAGACATGAAAGGACAAATGCCAGTCACTATCTGGGTCAAAGGCTTAAAAGGTGCAAAATGCTAAGTGAGATAATGAATAATAAGTTCAAAAGGCTTTCAGCAGATAGTATGCCAGCTTCAGATACAGGGGAAATTTTAGAGCAGGGAAGGAGGGGAGACGGAGGCAGTATCCCCAGCTCTAAATAAAACCAAACTTGAAGTACTTCACCCCAGAGGGAAAGCCAGGGTATAAAGAGGTGCTGCTCCTTTTTGATAGTGGGCTGAAGATTAATGTAATTACTTACAGGATGACACCCAGACATCTGGGACATTGCTTCCAAATTTAGAAGAATTCTTGAAGACACCTAAATCTGTAATTAAGGATTTGAATAAATAGGTTATTTCAAGGGCTTAGCCCTACCAGTCTCCTTTCCCAGACAACACACACACACTCATATATGGATATATACACACATGTACATGTGTATGGACAGAGAAGAAACACATGACCAATATTTGTCATGATTAATTTTTGAATTCTACATGCAAATAAAAGATCATGATTCTTGCCGGGGTAAATGTGATTCTATTTGTCTGCTGCAGATAAGACCTACTCAGCATTTGGTTTAGTGCACTATATTTTTTTAAAGCAGAAAGAAACATTTTGGTTGCAGGGCGGTGGCTACAGATACTAAAATCCACAAAGATTTGAAATGATCACCAACTACTGCAGTACAATGCTGAAGCCATACTTTCACAGTGACAGATTATTTACTTTAAAAATATGCTATAAAATAAACCTTGATTTGTAGTGGCTTATTTCTTTATGTCACTGCAGTTGCAGTTTAGGCATGCTAGAAAACTAACGCAGGCGATAGATGGCTGACTTGATTGTTTTAAGTAGGTTGTTTGGTTTGGTTGCAATCACTGTTTTCACCCTTTAAAATTTTATATTAATGAGACATGGTAGCCTTTTAATGGAGGACAACCTTTGAGAGACACATAGGCTAAAACTGTGGTTTAAATTATGTTTTCTTTCTGTGTGGATTTCAAGAAAGCTGTTAACACAATGTGTGTAAAACTGCCAAACATCCAAACATGCACAGCATTTTCTGCAAAAAATGTTTCTCATTACAAAGACTGCATGGGGATACGGGAAGGGACTGCGCTAACTACTTTTTTTTTTTTTTTTTTTGAAGACGAAATAGTTTTTAAAGCATTTTGCAAGACCAATGTTCATCACTCCAGCTTTCAGTCAAACAGAGGTGGGAAACCATAACACCATAACAGGAACCATAACACAAACTATAACACCTTAACATAATATTAAAGTGTAAACCAGAAGTGTCTATTCCTCCTTCCAACAAAGAAAAGCCTACTCTCTGTGACAAAGTTCTCCATCCCTTGGATGGATCTCCATATTAAGGAACAAAATTCATCTTTCCTTTTATTAAATACATTGAGATGCAACAAACTGCTACCTAGTGTTGGAGTGGCATTAGAGAACCCTCAGGCATGAGCTTCCATTATTTGGGCATACCAGGGTGGAGGAATGCTTTGTACATTTTAGCACTGCTAGACATCATCAGCTCCTCAGCAGGAGGATGAGGAAATGGGAGGATACTCACATGGAGCCAGAAATTACCAGAGACAAATTAGCTCTTGTAAATGTCAGTCACACACAAAGAAAAACTTCCTTACATGACATTCTGGGAAGAGTTACCAGGCCACAAGAGCCAGGAAATCAGAAAGCAAAATAGTTATAGGGAAAGGACCCTTGAAAAAATGCTTTTTTTTTTTTTTTTTTTTTTTCTTTTTTTTATTTTTAATATCACATGTTCTTTTTTCTCCTCCACAGAGCTGTGCTGTTACTATCTTAATGAGCTCTTAAGATTTTACTGATAGTGGAATCTAATGGTAAGGTAAGATAATTGTTTGAAAATCGAAAAATTAAGAAATTCAATTATTATAACTATGCAATCACAGTAATGGAGAGCCTGAAAGCTTGTGCTATTAGCACTCAGATACTACATTAATGAGGAAGAAGACTGAAGTCCAGCAAAGGACTAATAAAGATATATACAAGACTTGTAGTGTTTTAGTGTTAATATCCAACCTTACAGCTTTATGACCTGGGCTGATTCTTCCTCTAAATTTGCAATATGGGCATTCCAATAGCTGAACTGGTTACAGGTTTTCTTTATGGTACCCAGATCATCCTTTCAGGGCTCAGTTCATCTGACTTAAGACCTACATTAGGAAGACATTGCACCTCTGGAGTACTTGCTCTTTATCTTTAGAGTACTCATCACTAAAGTGAGTCAGTGGTAGCTGCTACATGATATCTAAGTGGTGAATCCACAATACAGCACATAAGAAACCAATCAAGTTATAAAAAGTTATAGCTTCTGTTTGTTAAACTGAAAATGCTTAAAAATTAAACACTACTAAATGTTGTTTGATTGCCAATAGTAGGCACCCTTTAAAGCCCCGAACAAGTGAACTGCGTGAAAAGTGGCAGTAGATTGTGCTGTGTGGCTGGGAAAGCCTGAGTCAGTATCATCTCTGGAAGAGGTAAGACTGGAAACAAACTCTTAAAGAACATCTGTAGTCAGTCAGTGAGCAGCTGCATTTAGAGAGCCAGATGTGGACAGGGTCCTTAGTGCTGCTGGTTATCCAGAAACCCTGGAGTGACAGATGTATTTATTGGGGCAAAGCAGTAAATAAGAAGGTGCATCATACCAAATGCAGATAATGTTCTATGACTTTCTGACTGTTCTTACTCTTCAGTAAAAGTGGTAGGCAGATGTTGACATCACGGTTGAATTGCACTAAAGTTTGGTGAAAGAGATGGTCCCAGCTGATCTCTTTTCTTTGGTGCAACCAAAATGCACTAAAGATTACTTCGGGGAGTCTGCAGCTTTGCTGCAAAGTGTTATTTTCTTCACTTCTGTGCACAAACTATTCTTGTCTTCACATTTGTATTGTCTTCACATTGAGACCAATGCAATTTAGAAAGTTAAGTACTTTTCAAGAGGGCTCCTAACACCAAGATTCTTTTTTCCATATTTCTGTTTAGAATTGTAAAATGTCATGTTGCTATGTCCTGACAACCACACAAGAGGAGTTAGCATTTGTCATGCTTTCCATCTTGCTATGCAATCAGTGCTAATAGCAATATCTATAAAACACCACACAGATTGTTATGATATTTAGTTGACTTACATTCCCATGGAAATGGAGGAGAATGAGTCTGCTCCTCTTTCATCTGTATGCTTGATCTGCTTAGGTGTTGTCCACAAAAGGCTGTAGGGCCCATTTCCCCCTCTATTAGCCTGAAGGATTGTAGGAGCATGGCTTCTGTTCTCTGACAGTGTTGGTCATTCTCCTTACTGTCCAGTTCAGTGCCAGAGCTGGAACTCAAAAGCTGGAGTCCCTGACTCACAAATAAATTAAATGATTAGTCAATTGAACCAGGTTGCCCTACACGTTATCCAGCTTGCTCCCCCTCTGAGCCAGAAAGCACCCTTGCTGCTTGCAGGAGGAACGAGTCAAATTGCAGCAAATTAGATGAGGAGGAAATTTAATGAGGTCACTCGTATGAATGTCACTCCCCACCTCAGCTCACTTCCCGTGCTCACATCTTTCTACTTCATGGCCTCAGTTAAGGGTAGGCAACAAGTTTTTTGTAAAATACTCATATTTCACTAGAATAACATTCAAATGGTAAAGAAAAAGATATTTTCCTGCTCTACATACCGTGCAAACAGATTAGAGGGAACTGTCTTGCTAGAACTTTTAGTAGTATAATTCATCCAGGTATTGTTATGAAGGAATTCTTACTACTGGAGGTGTTCCTGTCATCTCTCTAGTTTGACACAGGCTGCAGAGAAAGGATGAGACATGCACTCTGTGTTAACTTCAGCAGTTACAGATCTACATGGTTTTCTAACCAATGTCAGCATTAAGAAAATGAAATCCAATGTTGCTATGGGAGAGAATAGATATAACTGTAGGATTTGAATGTGAAGTGAGCAAAGATTGAAAGAGGTTGATGTGGAGTGATCAAAGGGAATCCATCCTTCACACAGAATGGGAAGAAGAAACGCAGCTGAGTATAAATCTTTTTCTATTACCTTAAAAAGAGTGGAACAGACATTTCTATATATAATTTTCTTTATGCAAATTACAAAACTCAAAGCAAAACAATTTTTTTTTTAATGCAAAGCACAAAAAATTATGACTTTTAAAAAGTCTTTGTAAGACTTGAATATATTTCCAAACAAACAGAACCAGTGAGATGTGAGAAACCATCATATAAAACTAGAGGAAAAGCAAAGAATCTTTGTCACAGCAACTCCAGGCTTATCAATATTTTAAGAACTTAATTTAATTTCTAACTTTTCTCATCTTCTTAATATATAAGGCAACAATTTTAGCAGACTGGATTTAATTTAACTCATCTTTGATACATGCAATTCATCTACAGGTTCAGCTTTCCTTTCATAAAGAGTAAAACTTTACACCAAAGTAAATGTTTCATATCCCCTATCGGAGAAATATGCCTTAAAATGAAGATTTTTTGAATTTAAAATCCATACATTCTGTTTTCTTTTGGCCATGAAGTGTTAGCTAGTCATATAATGCTACATATGCTGAGACCTGAATGAAAGTTAATCTCTTTGCTAGCAAGGGAACCCTATCAACCTGAATTTATCAACAAAAGTATTATCTGCTTTTTCCAGCGTACTCTAAAACAAATGTGAACAAACACCTTTAGTGGACTATAAACATGAAATTATTAATTTGCTAAAACTATCAACATTTGTTTGATGGCAACAACCTTAAAAACAGTTATGGAGACATCTGGATTATACCTGATGAGAAGGATAAGCATCCTTCTTTGTTATTTACAGTTATTGCAACTAACTTTATTGTTGTTACAGAGAAATAAGATCTAAACACCTTATTCAGGTACTTTCAATTTTTCTATTTTGGTCTCTAAATCTCTTTTCTACATCTTGTCAACTTCACATCTTTCTGATTTTCATTCTGGCAATTGTATTTTTATTCTATTTTCTCCTCTATTTATTCTTTTCATGAAGGAGACTAATCAGTTCTTCACACCTAAGAGTCCCCCAAAGTCTCTATTTCTTGCTAAAGTCACCTTTGCTCTTTTTTTCCAAATTTTCTCTGCTGACCTTATGGCCTTTGACTTTCAGAGCACATTTTCCTACATTTTATTGTGTTACTTGAACATTTAATTGCTTCTCATCTCTGCAAATGCTGCTTCTCTGACATTTTATAACATGACTTAATCAGAAAATTTCTGCTCTTTTTATTTTTATTTATTTATTTATTTATTTTCTGGCAGTAATCAGTTGAAACCAAAAGTGTCTGTAGGAAGACACCTATTTTATGACTTTTTAGAGATATTTCCAAAAGTTTTGAAATTATTAGAGACACTCTTTATTAACATTTCTGGTGAACATGAAAAGGGACTTTTGCCACGTATGCAAATGCTTGGGCAACTAACACACCAAGACTTAACATGGGATTATTGGCACTTTAAAGGTGGCCACTTTTCTCCAACTACAGCTTGATACTTAATAACAGTGAAAATAGAAAATGTAGGAGTAGAATCCAGGCCTAGGGAGGAGCACAGATGATGTTTGGCATTTCATTCTGAAGAGTTCGGTACTGTGGCTTTGTCAGGAGTTGGACTCAATGATCCTTGTGGGTCTCTTCCCACTTGGGTCTCTTCCCACTCTATGAATCTATTATTCTTATGTCTCTTTTTTTTTTTTAATGTTAAATCCAACTCTTTATTTTCTTTATTCAACTGAAACAAACATAGAAGAAGATAATTTCCTTTCATGTCTGCCACTTGCATGTGGCAACGTGTCTGCAGCTCATAGCAGACTGTCCCCTTGTATATCAGCAACTTTATTCCTCTGTGACAGGTAGCTCAGCATCTGGAATAAAACAGTCTTTTAAAAAACATTATCTAAGAGCTCTGGGATTACAGTCTTTGGAGCTTCTTAGAGAAGATACTGTTTTTTCTGTTCAAGCAAGTGAAAGGATTTAGTTCCTCTGTTGTTTGTGCAGGTTCCACTGACTTGGTTACTGCGGAATAAACCCTGGAACTGGGCTTTCTAACAGTTGGAATAATCCAGGGACTGGAGATAAATAATAATTAAAAATAAAATATCAGAGTGAAATATCGAGCTGCTGTAGAAAGCCGCTGAGGAAGAGTGATGGAGAGAGAAGGGAACTGTCCCTTTCCCAAGCACAGCCAGGGTATTTTAGCCTTGTGAGACTAAAAATTTCTATCACAAACCTCTGGGTAAAATCTATTATTAATTAGTTTTTGTCTGACATGCCCCCTTCAGCATATAGACTTTCTTTTGTGGGGTGATGGAGGAGAAAGGTAATGCCTTTTTTAATGAGTGGTTGGCGTGCATAGTTTTCCTTATGGATTTAAAGGATGGCTTCAGTCTTCTCTGTGGTTAGAAAGGAATTTTCCTGTGTTTGTTTCTATTAAGCAAGTAGTGCCCGTGTTTTCTAGTGTTTCTGAGATAATTTCCATCTAATTGTTTGTGACACAGCTAGTTTGCTCTGGTAGTGTCTTGTAGATGAACTGCTGAGGAGGATGTCTCAGTAAAGGATGAGACAGAAAGAACATTAGAAAGATAGCTTTAGTGTCAACATACCAAGGAGAGATATAGGAATGATAACCCACTGGTGTCAAAAACAAAACAAAACAAAACTCTGTGGTGGAACTGGTCTTGCAGTTGGATGAAATTTTCAGTGCTAAGCTGGGCTAAGACCCACCAACATTTCTAGTGTCAGAAGTTGAGTGCAGGAGCTCGAGAAAAAATTGCCTGCCTCAGACCTGGCAAGAAATGCTTGCTCAGGTTGAGACTCAATTCAGTTTAATTTGTTGCTAATAAAATATGTAGGCTATGTAGCCATGCAACTCTATTTATTTGTGGTCTGCAGCTTGCTAACAGATACTAAATCAGAATGATTATATTTACATTCCAGCACAAATCATTCAAAGGAATATGACTGGAAACAGCCAAACGATCCACTGGGAGTTTGGGTTTTCTTAACGATGAAGGTTTGAAAATGTAGAGAAGCTGGGAGTTCTGCTTTAAAAACTATTGACTATATGCAAAACTGACAGGGTGAATTTAGTTACTTTAATCCAGATGTTTTCATTTTAAGTAGGGGAGAAGAGACATCAATGAAAATTTATAAGGGTACTGGGAACATGCATAATGAGATGCCAGAGAAGAATGTAAACCAGTTGCATCAAGGAGGATTAGGGATATGAGAGTTTTGCTCTATTAGTATGTATTGGTGCAGCCAGCCATGTTTGAATTTCAATTTGACACAATTTGGAAATGCATTGTATTGTAACGCTGTTAGACTGTGTACTGTGGATTTCAATAGAATTTAAAGGAATCAGGCACTCCAATGCTATTGAAATTCAGTGAGCCAGCTGTGGTGCCTTGTAAATTGTGGTTGCACATGTCTTTTCCATAGATCTTTATCAAGTACTATCTTAGTGACTTCAGCATGCATCATAACCACTTGAACTAGGGCTGTACTTGATTTTTCCCAGTTCCACAGCAGTTAAAAACATCACTGAGGAAAGCATTGCCTGTAACTTTCCATGCTGTGAAACTAGTCATTAATGCCATTGTATACCAGTAATGCATCTTTGCTTGTATCACAGACATTCACTCTAATGCCAGCTCTCCCTGCAGGTTGGACAGTTATTACATCTATTATATCAATATCAAGTTAAGAATCAGTCCTGGAATTAAGAGTTTGTCATTTACCATATCACTAGTTGAGACATGTTTACTCACTGGATTACTACTTCTGGTAGGATCAATCAGAAATCATGTGTTTTCAAGTATTCCACAGCATCTCCCAGTCCCATGTTACACTTTTAATTCAATATCAAAATATCATCATTTACCAGACTGCATTGTGTATTTTTTTTCCAGTATTTTTCTGCTTTGTCATATGCTACAAAGGTTTTGGTGATTCTTTATAAACATATACAAATGCATTTTAATATTATCTCTCAATAAAGCTTTCTTTTGCTTTATATCCACACATAGCACAACAATGGCCAATGCCAGGGAAGAGAACACATTTCATTGTCTTTGTTGTAAGCTCACTCATACAGAACGCTTGCAAATTTGTTGAGGAACCTGGTCTAAAAGATGTGTTTGGAATTACTTATCTTTCTTATCTAGTGGCTGGATAGTATAAACCACATGAGGTAAATGCACCAGAACTACCATTCCTACTCCTAATGGCAGAATATAGTCTAGCAAATTCTGTGATATGGTCAAGTTTCCCATTTGCTTTTGTATTACTTTTTTGTTGTTCTGTCTACATGCTTTTGGCATTCTGAGTTTCCCGGTGTCCCAGTAAGAGTAAGGAGATTTTATCCCATCTAGAATGTGTTGTGGCCTATCTGATGGTCAAAAACTACAGTATTTCCATAGGGAATGGGAGGTACAGATTTGGAGACAGGGTAAACCAAGAAAATTTAAGAATATCAAAAAGGATTCAGGTATAAACCAAAAAAAAAAAAATAAAATGTCTAAAGGAAAATGGAGAAAAAAAAAAGATGAAACATTTCTGAAGAGCTGGTATGTTCAAGCAAAACATAGCATTTCACAGCCAGTCCACATTTTAGAATAAATAATTTCTAAGAGAGAGCTATGTAAAATGACAATGAGTAAGGTCCCTGGCTGGGCCCCTGCCTTCCTTGACACTAAGGAGTTCTTCATCCTCGTGGATGCTGGGATCATTTGAAGTTTTACCAAAGGCTTGAACTAGATACTGGTTTGGACTAAAGTCATCCTACATTTTCTATGCTTTGGCCTTCTTTCTCAGCTGCTCACAAGCCTTCTACAAGAGGGAAACAATTATGTGGTTCACTGTCAAACTACTTGTTTTCAAAGGCTTTGAGAAGAATTGCTGGGGAGGGGACAAGGCTTTGAAGCACTGTCACCTGAGAACCTTGCCTATGTCTTCTTACTGCTTCAGGAGTGGAAGTTGATCCTGTGGTGAATAAATATATAGTTTTCATGGACTAATTATGAGAAAATAATTCTCTCTCATCTTTATGTCTGGAAAGCCCAGCGTAGTAGATATTATAGTACAGATTTGATAGGAAAACTTTGAAGAACCTGCTTACAGCACTGCTTCAGGCTATAACGCTGTATTTTGTTACAGTACTTCATGTACTTCGGTGACGTCAATGTGATGCTGAACATAAAGAACAACTGATGAACTTCTCATTCTGCAGACATTCTCATTAATTTAAACTGAATGCCTGGATATGATCCTGGATTAGTAAGGACACTTGTGTGTTTGTGTGTGTTTGTTGCAGGCAATGAAAATATGGTTCAAGAGCACTAATAGCCAGTGGCTTGGATAAAAGCTCATGAGTGATTACCTGGAGAAGCACTGAACTGCTGACCTGGAAAACATGTTGTTTAAAGCATTGTTTTCACCCCCACATTTGTTCAGTTAGCCCAAAGCATTACAGCCATCTAAGCTCCAAGATCTGGAGCAGTGATTTCACATTTTCATTTTTCTCAGCCAGACTGTGAAGAAGATTGAACTGAAGTAATTTTTTTTACATCTTTTGTCACAATTCTCATGACATTCTGCAACTTCCAGACCTATTTCAGTTCTATCTAGTAATTATTGGGTTGTTTGGTCTTTTAATGCATGACACTTCTAAGTACATCAAAGAAAAGTGCACTTATACAACTGTGCAGTCGGATCTTTTCATCATTCCTCAGGAAGTCAACATATTTCTGGAAAGGAAGATAGCCCAGTGCACCACTCAATATTTCAATGACATGTTACTAATTTTATGTCAGTGAGGCAGAGCCTGGTCATGGCTAGCAAGCAATTATAAAAAAAAGTTGGTAATTATAGACAGAGAATGCCACAACACTAAATATATTTCAAAGATGGCATTTGCCTTTCTGTTTTGCATGCCCAATTTATCTGTTTCTAAAATGAAATCCATCTGGTGTTCCTACAGTATTTAATACAATTTCCATGCTAGTGGGGAAAGCATAGGGGACCCAGAATTCCCCGTTATAAATGACAAGCAGAATTGTTTCTGGAATTTGTGTCTGTTCATGTACAGAATTACAGGTCTTCTGTTTGAGAGCAAGAAAGTTTATTTAGGTGAGTAGTGCAAAGATGTGCAAGCCTAATGTTAAACCACAACACCTAATTAGAAATAGGTGAGATTCACCATTTTTCTATGCAGATTTTCTATGACTTAAAGTGCAAAAGAAGGCCATTTTAGAAAAATATATATTCTTATCTCTCCATGAAAAAAGTCGTATCAATAGTCCAAACATTTGTTTAATCAGGCTTGGTGGTTATGTATTGTAATGAAGGTTTACCATGTGATCATTCTTTTAACTAGAAGACAATTAAACAATCTATCCCCTTCCTTACAAAAATATTTTTAGTAGTAACAAAAATGTTCCATTATAATAGTCTTAGTTCAGTTTATTTTTACATTATATTAATTGTACATTATAACTTTACATTATATTATTTTTATATTTTTACATTATATCATTATATTACAGTTTCAGATGTAATAAATCTTCAGATATTTCCCAAACTGCATATCATGTCATACTCAGTCTGGCCTAAGTCTCAGTGATTATAAGGAGGATGCTTCTGATTATGATTTTTACTGTCAAATGGGGAAGTGAAGGGCCTAAATTAGTTTTGTTATGGAATAGGTGAATAAAGATGATACTGATTTTTTTGGTTAGTACTACAAACATTTTGCAGCTGTTGGGTACATGATGATAGTACGTACTACTCCTTGTGTTCCTTTTTTATAAGTAAATGGACAGTAATGTTGGATTAGACCTGAAAGGATGTCTAGTTCTATTTCTGACAGGAAGCAACAGCAAACAAATGGAATCAATATGGAGGAAGAGGTATTATGGAAGCTACCAAAGGCTGTTTTCTTTGACCAGTGTGCTTAGAACATAGCCAGTATCTTTTAGCACAGAATATAGATGTATGCAACGTATTCGTTAGGGATCCCAGTATCTTTTTTGGTAGCTAATTCTTACTCAGTATTGTTAAATATTAAGTGTATGGTGGGAAAGAAATGGCTTTTTTCTCCAAACAAATCCTATCAATATCCACCCAAAATTATACTCAAAAAACTTCGAAACATTTTTGGAATAGAAAAGTTCACTCTGGTTTGTAGCTGAAGTATGCACTTGCATGCAAAGTTGTGGCTTGAATCCTTTCTCCTTCCCTACCTTTGTCGCTCTCTTTTAGGAGCTATTTTTTATAACTGGCAGGTTACCTGCTGGGTCAGGCAGGACAAGTTCACAGCCCATTTTGCAGGCTACTCATCTGAGAAGGGAAGAAAAGAAATTCAGATTCAGAGTGACAGAACTTTTGAACATGCTCTACATGCCAACAAGACACATGGCCCAGCAAGATGGCTTGGTAGGGCAATTCTGTCAGAACTGATTTCTGAAGTTCTATTTTAGTTTTCAACTGGAAGCCATTCTCTGATGAAAACCTGGTTCCTCTAGAAAACATCAGACCTGCTCTACATTTGATCTGGGTGATATGTTGGGACAAAGAAAACTTTGGAGTAAATGCATTGCTGCTCATTGTAATCAAATATTCTTTAGTTCTGTATTGACAGAAAACTTAAATTCACTGTTTGTTCTTATTTATGTTCTTATTTATTTATTTATTCTCCTAACAGGGAGAAAAAGAACAAATGGTTTTTATAACTTTGTGTTAATTACGATGTTTTATCGTTCTGCTTTCAGTTGCTGTTATTTGAGGTCAGATTAATTTGTCTTTAAATCCCAGTTGCCTTGAAACTTCTTTTAAAGCAGGCATGGAATTTGCCTCTTTTAAATATGTTAGTAGGGGATTTCAAGGATAAATTGAGTAATTTTGCTGCTAGGCCACTTCATTCTGATGTTGGCTCCCAGGTCTCAGGTGTGTACTATGTGCTCTTACATTACATGGCCTTGGTAACTTCTTCTTCTGTAATTTCTGAGTTTAAAGTGCCCAAAGTAGAGAAGATAGAACAATAGTTGACATTAGACCTTGTAGACTATATGAAAGAGTAATCGCAAAGCACTTGTGACTGGAGAAACATAGTATACAGATCAAAGCTCAGTGCTCATATTCCCAGAAATATTTGGGCACGTAGAACTAAACCCACATAGGGATTGTGGTAATGTATTGCCACATTAGACACCGATGCCAAGGTTCATATGCCACCGAAATCCTCAAAGTACTTGCTATGGTCTAGCTCTCTGGCTCAAGATGTTGACATCTGTGGCAGCTGGCACTCAAATAGTCTCTTAATTTGGGTACTACAGAGTGTCTGCAGCCTGACTTGCAAGAGGAGGTTTTCAAAGCAGACCCATAGACATTTTCCAGTGTTGGACCTTATGCAATTTATAGCTGAGGACAGGATGTACTTATACCTGTGTCCACAGCCTCAGGACTTAGATGTTTTCCTTGGGGCTGTGAGACTTCCTACCTCGGCACCATTTTTTGTCCCTAGCACATCCCAACTGAGTATCTTAGGCTTCAGGAAAATCCTGTGTGAGATCTGATCTCGTTTAAGAGCCCCAGATAGAACAACTCTTGCAAAGTCACCCTCATGTGAGAATCTCACTGGAGCTGAGCTACTGGTAGCAGCAGTTGTGTACCTTTGAATATCATGGCACATTTAGGCTTCTCTACAGGCCTTACATGACTAATTTTTCCTTCTTCCTGTCCTTGTCCAGACTAATCTCAGTGGTTACTCCTATCCTCTTAACCTTTATTCCTTCCATGTCTATGGCTGTGCCTCTCTACCTGCTGTGGACCTACATTTTCAAATTCAGTCTCCACTGTTACATGTATATGTGGGATGTCCCAACAAAATCAACAATGCAAACCCACTACTGATGCAAATTTTCACAGCACCATTACCACAAAAATAGTGATGACAATTTGTACAAGTTGAGGGCTTTAACATTAGAAGTTGAAGGCTTTAGTGTGTCTGCATGAGAAGTCCTGTCAGGAGAATTGAGCACTCTTTGAGCCATCCCTACATATATCATTCATTAACTTGTAACTACTTGTTGAATGTTGTTTGTACAATGGACCTTAAAGCTAATATTTCTGCTCTATTGTGTATTCCAGTTACACTCATCACTAAAGAGAGCTCTGCCTTGCTGGGTACACAGTTTGTTTTTCCATCCCCTGTCATTTTAGATTTGTCATTTCAAAGATCTCTTTGAACCTGGATTTGTGTTAGCTAATGACACAGAACCTCTCTGCATACAACTAGGCAAGAACAGAGCATATTAGCAACTTGACAGGTTTGTTCCCAGCAGGAGGTTTGTTTGTTGGTTCTGCTTGCAGTGGCAGAAAGGTTTCTCTCCTTTTGGAGGGATGGTAGTGTTATTTCATTTTGTAACTGATATTTCTGTCAAGTAAGAGTTCTTACAAATAGCATCTGGTCTGACACAACCACATTAAATCTACCAAATTACCCAGAAAAACAGGTCTTTCAGTGTCTGCATGTGTGTGCACAGTCACAGAGGTATTGTTTGTATTGTTTTAAAGTCAATGATTTAATTCATTTTATTTTTTCCTCCAAATACTTGTGCCTTGGGTAGGTTTATTAAAGTGCTGACTGAAAACTTTTAAATTTGGTGGTGAAGTTATTTTCATTTTAAAATTAGCTGAAGTCCACTTACTGTGTTGCTTTTTTTTTTTTTTTTTTTTTCTTTTTTTTCTTTTTTTTTCCTCAAGTAAGTTGTTGTAGTTTCTGAGTTATTGGTTGAAAAATGATCACTGGCACATAGCAGCAGTAGCCTTGCCTTCATCTTTTTCAGCTTTATGAGGTCCAGTTTATGAGATGTATAGACCCCTCAGGAGGCAGAATAACTGTTCTGTAACCTGATTGTTTTTCCTCTTTCCCTAAAATGCACTGGTGAAAGAACCTGCAAAGGAGCTGCTAGAAATGTGCTGTGGTAATTATTTTCAGGCAGCATCGTGACAGGAATCCTACAGAAATGGGAAAATAAAATTCACTGCAGAAATCATAAGTAGTATGTATCTTAAAAATTTGATTTGCACTGATTGGATGAATGCGGATATGAGTACTAAAACCACATTGAGAAGGGAAACTCTTGTTTGCATGCTTGAAAGAAATGTGAAATTCCTATCAGCCAGCATGCTAATTTAAAGAAATAACATAGGAACACTAATACAGTCAAAATCATGTTATGGGCAGAAAGGAAACACATAACATTGGTAAAGCCAAGGTTTTTCTGTTAGTATTATTAAATTCTTAACAGTCTCATCCAGGAATGAGTATCAGTCCAAACTTAACCACTACAGAAAAAAGAAAGAAAAAAAGAATACTACCATACAGAAAAAAACTCGGTAACAACAAAACAATTGAAATTGTGATACATACACTTTCTACCATTTTCTTTCCCTGGTGTTAGGCCACCCTTCCACAGCCCTGCTCAGTTCTAAGGTTGATGTCATCGTCCTGGTGCATGTGCTGGAGGAACAATGATGTCTTGTTAATGGTTTCTTTTTCCTTCTTATAAGATACATTTGGGATAATTTTTATGTTTGCTAACAAGCTTGTACACTCTGGTCTTGATTTTTCTGCAGTTCCATGTTTAGCCTGATCTTAGTACACATGGTGCCTTTTAGGTATGCTAGATACTATTTATTTGTTTACTTAAACATCCTTAAAATGGGTTTGGTCTGGCATCCACTTCTTTAACTTATCATTCTTGAGACATTTAAAACCATCGGGCCATCTTTTGGATGCACATGCATCCCATGTGCATACTCCACTCCAGGTCCCTTCACAGGTGACTGATAGTCTCTGCAAGCAGAACAGGCCTGTACTTCTCCATATTATAACATAAAGTTAGAGTCATAAATAGCTCATCCTACACAGAATAGATACTTGTTATTACTCTCTCTATAAAAGCTATGGTTTTACTATACATAGATAAACAAAAATAAAACAAATTATGCATGGCCACCTGGTTGGAGGAAAAATTACTGAACTTAATTAAAATGAAGCCCTAGGCAGATCAAGAAACATTCAGACAAAGCAAGCATGACAAGCTTCACTGCTGAGGTCTTAAGACATCAGTACAAAGTCTGTAGTCTATTAACAATACAAACATTGTATTATTGGGCTATAAGGTGATAGCACTGAGATGAAAGGATGCCTATAAGTGTATAGTGACATAAGGAGTAGCTTAGCTTGTGAAAAAAAGGATTTAGAAGACATCATGAAGTTCCCAGACACCAGAGTGAATTGACCAGGACACTCAGAGCACATATCAGTATCAGCCTCTTGAATGTAGTGTGAAATCCTTCACACTGGTTGTTTGAGTGCTGCTTTGATTTTACTCTTAGTTTACTAAGAGGTCAGTAACTGAAGTAGTGTTACTGCTGGGTTTAAAAGCAGATTCACCCCTTTGTGTCTCCAGGCCGGCATGCAGGCAAGTGAGGTCTGACATGGGAACAACAGGCATGACAGCTCAAACCCAAATGCTAGGAGGGAATTCTGTTCCCCAAATCTTTACTAGGACATCGGGGAGTGAAACATGAAAATGCTGTGAAGCTTTAAAGTGAAACCCTAAATAACTTTGTATCACAGGGTACAAAACGAAGAGACAAAGCAGGATTTGAGGTGTCAAGAAGCCTGATTATTTCCACATACAGTTATTCACAAAGGGAAATACATGTTTTCCAGATACGTTGTTCTCTGAAATTTTGGTATTTTCTACTTTAAACTTTTTTTTTTTTTTTTTTTTTAGTAATACAGATTACATTAAAATCCTTCAAAACACAACAAAACACCCCCCCAACTAACTAACTAAAAATATTGCAAACAAACAGAAAAACACCAAAACCCAAACCAAACCACCACCTACAAAGCAAAAACAGCAACTGAAGAAAAACATGCTTTGTAACTTTACTTCATTGGATATGTGGAAAAAAATATTATATTGTGTGACATTGTGTCAGTGGAAATCTGCCTCTGATGTTTGCAAAGATAATCCAATTTAAACTTTTATTTTTCCATCAGGCTGTGATAATTTCATTCTTTTCATTGGTGTGAAGGGGCTATGCCTCCATATTTTTTGATTCTATGATTCTATGACTATGTCTCTATATTGTTTTATATAACTTCTCTGCTCCCCAGAAGGCAAGGATATATATTATATGGTACTTATTTCTTTTTTCATACTGTATTGCATAGCTCATTGACCTGGTGATGTTTCCATTAACAAGCTAAATGTAATGAGAAGAGGGAAAAAAGAACTGTGAGGGACTGGGTTTCAGACAGAGATATTTTGGATCAAATTATAGTTCAAGGCCAGGTATGAGTCTCTGTCCAATTTCAGTTAAAGCAGCCCGACTATGGTTATTGTGGACTGACTGAAGTGATGGTAGTTAGGGGCTGTGTGAATGGCTTGCATGAAAAAGGCAATGAGATGCTGCTGCTAAAGTGCTGTTTTTCCACTGTTCCAGTGAGTGAACATGTTTTGCCGTTTGCATTCCCTTCATTTAACAGGGGCAGATAGAGGCAATTTAAGAGAGGAAATCATCATTATGACTCAGTGCCAGTATGGTAGTAGGAGATTTCAGTCAGAGCACAAAGGCACAGAGTATTGAAGGAGCAGATGTAGACAGGACAGCAGTTCATGTGCAAATTGATGACTTGATGGTAGCTCAGAAACCAGGAGCATTGTTCCAGTGACGATGTCAAACTTACAAACTGTGTGTTGCAATTAATGAAAACATTCCCATCAGAGAGCTGGATTTAAGGACTTTGGCAGAGGGGCAGTTAGCATGCAGAAGAACTATATTTCTTTTTCCTAGTAATGCTGGAACAAATAGTCCTGATTTGCACAGTGAGTGGCGGAAATTAGAAGGCATATGAAATTTAAGGCTTGTTTCCTGTCATTTAGACTTCTTACTTGTGGTTGAGCAGTGGAATTAAGAATGTGAAAAAAATCAAATTAAAATATCCATTAGAGATAGAGGCTAAAAGCACTGTAGAATTTTCTTAGGGAGATGCTGTCCTTCGTTCTATTGGGAACAAGTTTTCCCACGCTGGGATCTTGTGAGACCCTTGGTTTCCCTTCTCTAGACAGGAACAGGAGCAATCCCCAAGTCATAGATTGGGCCATTTGGAGCGTGTTTTTTTGTTGCCACCATGCTTTTCCAAGAAGACACTGCCCTCAGCAGCAGTACAGGTTCTGGGTAATGTCAGATTATGATATTAGGAAATGAATTTTCGCTATGAGAACCAGGTATCTCCCTAGCTTGCTATGGGGAAAAAAGGACAAATCTCTTTACATATTTATTTTTATTTTTATTTATTTTTTTTTCCCATAGAAGGCTGAATGGACAAAGGACTTGGAAAAGGCAAGGAGGGCATCCCTTTCTGCAGATCACTCCTAAGCCCAAGTGTGGTGAGGTGAGGCATGGATTCACTTATACCACATACGACAGGAGGTAATGCAACCACCTGAGACCAGGGACGTGATATTCAGTTAGCACTGTGTCTGATTTGGGTAGGGATTTGTAATAATCTTTACAGATACTGACCAACTCAGGGGTGTGCTTTGGTGGCACTTTTCCAGTGTGATCTGAAAAAGCTGTCTCACTGAAAATGATGTGAGTGGTCATTAGCAAAGGAAGTGAACTAACCAAAACACTGTGGTGTTATTCTCCCTTCATGAGCTGGAAGGTGATGAAATTAGGAAGGTGTTGTCTGTTGCAGTTGTGTTGAATCTGAAAAGTGCAGTGTGGCATCTTGTGGTTTTAACTTACTTGATTTCTCTTAACTTACCTGCAATTATACATAGTTTAGGAGGAATCTCTCAAGCAGAACATAGAGATAAGATATCTGTCTTAACACAAGGATTATTACATGTGTTGGTGTTCTTCCCATGTATTTGATGTGAATTGACAGAGGAATTAAGCAGCAATAATTAAATGACTGAAACATTTTATGTAGGATGTCAGAAGATATCTCTTCCCAACATCACTGCAGCACACTGTACACTCTGCTCAGTACAGACTCTTCCACTGATCACCAGCAGGTTGAAGAAGTCCCTCCCCCATTATTTTTATAATAAGGTGAAGATGTAAGACAGGAATCAAGGCTGTACATAATGTTGATTGATTCAGGCTTAGGCTTTAACTAACAAGGGGGATTCTTTCCTGACATCTACCTTTGCAGTGGCTTGAAACCCTATTCAAATACAAAATGAGAGAGGAGCTCAGGATTACAATGACAAACGTTTTTGTGAAAGACCACAGGGTCACCAGGGCCTAATATCACTTGGATCAAAGCTAGGGATAAAAAAACAAAACAAAACAAAACACACCTTTGGCTGAGTCTCTTAGCAATCCTTTCTCTGCATTAGATCAAAGTATGGCTTTTCTCCTGACCTTCCTGGCCTTTACACTGACTATATTCAGTCTGCCAGTACTACCTGTCCTTATTTCCCACTTTTCATTTTCTTCCACTTGTGCCTTTATGCTCTTCTGAAACAAAGCAATCTTGCAGAACCCCAGCACCTTTTATCCCCCTTTTGTTCTAATTTCCTCAGGATGTAATTTTCCAGGAGATTCTGGGTTGCCAAGTATTCTGTGATGACTACCACTATCTTGTTTTCTTTTGAACTTTGAGTTACCATTTTCAGTTTGGATCTCCTGTAAGGTATTTTTTTTTTTTTTTTTTTTTTTTTTTTTATTGCCATATTTCTCTCTATATTTTCAGTCTGAACCTTAAAAATATTTTCTATCTGTACTGTACTTCCAAATCTTAATTAAGTACTAAGAATTGCCACATTTCATGCTTAAGAGCTGTGTTTAAGATATTTTCCATACTATTTTCTTTATTTTTCTTCTGGAAAACTGAGGAACTTTAAATGATTCATCTTTTGATTTACATTTGTTAAATTTTGGTAAGATCTCTGCATCAAGAAAATACAGAGACTCTGAAAATCAAATCATGATTTTTTTGGGGGGAGTTCTTATTCTCTTGCTCCAGCACATACAGCTTCTGTTATCATTTCATCCTTCACCAGGGAGTGAATCCATTAATTATGATAATATTTTTTAATACTTTGACATATGCTATGGTAGCTAAATAAACTATATTATGCAACTCTTCCAGACAGGACAGTGGATTGTGCTATATGTCAGCTTTACTTCTTGTTTCACAGCTCAGGTGTGTAACTGTTGGTAGCTGGATTTGTATGGTTACAAGAACAAATGTTTATTACTGGATTCCCATTTAAAGCCTCAGCCAAAACCTATTGCAGCCAAGAAGCATGTTTACACTGACTTCAAATGGGACCGATTCATCAGGCACTTATATATATATATATTTTTTTTTTCCATCAGCCCCTGCCATTTTTAATCTTCTATTTTCACATGAAATACAAGTGTCTCTATCTTGTCAGTACATTCTTGATGTACTTAGAATACTTCTGGAAAATAATATCAGAGATACAGCAATTAAACATATATATATAGTTTTCTGAGTGAAAGAATATATTTGTCTTCATTAAATGTTCATTTCAAAGTGTAACCCAAGGGGAGTTTGTAAATTAACCCAGATATGAGCTTTTATAAAAAGAAGCATAAGCCTATTCTTTGAATAAAAATTACATTTCCCTGAATTTATTTTCACTATCAGGGAAAGAAAACACATAATTAAAAAGCCAGAAGAAATACTCAATGTTAATCATGCTAAAGTAGTTTACCTTGATAGTAGCAACCACACTCAACCTGACTTGTCTGTGCTTTGTAACTCAAGTGACATCCTATTTGGATTTTAGTTTAATAAACTGGGTATTTTTTTCTCTGGATAAATGTCAGCAGAACTTTGCACAGTGTGATGTTTTTAGCTATAGAAAACTTACATTTAAGGAGGTTTTAAATGCTCTACTCACTCTAAAGCATCTGTTTCAATGTTATAACAAAAAGCCTCAGAGAAGTTTTTTTAAAGAACTGAAAATTCAAGGAATTTTGATATTGTCTTTTATGCTTTCAAATCTAACCATGTTTTCTTGATCACAGCTGGGCTACTGCATCCTTTGAAGCAAAATTCACCTCACAGCATTTCTGCCCTGTGCCTTGTACAAGAGCAGATTTGTTGCACAGCTAATTTAGCTAACTTAACACAAATTAGATGTTCTTTAGTCTCAATAGTACACAAAAAAATGAACCCCAAACCAGCTGATATTTTTTCAGTTCTCTAAATTCTCCAAGTAGGTGACTTGTCAGCTTAAGAAAACAGCAGCTTGCAAATATGTGAAAAACAAGAGTTTCCAGTCCTACATGAATTTAGAGGTGAAGATGGATAAATAAAGGAAACCTGGGCTCCCAAATGCTCTGTGTCACCTCTGTTATTTCTAGTCTTTCCCCCACACCTATGGTATGCTCTTTCTTTGAGTTCTTTTAATCAACTTACTAAATAGTTTCATGTTCCCTTCAGTGCAAATACTAAATGTGCTGAACTTTGTCTTCAAAAGAGCCTTGTAGCTCACTGGAGTGAGCCAAGAATACAAAGCTTGTGCTGTCTATCATATTATGCAGCAGGAGAAGCTGGATCCTTCCCTGATACTCAGGAATATTATCTGTCTCATAAAAATGACTCTTTCCTGTGTGTTATAAAATGAAGAATTATTGTCATCCTTGTTCTATTCAGGCAGGCACAGTAACTAACACTGAAATATTTGCATGTATTTAGTCCTATGGTCTGTTAGGAAGCTGAAAAGAGGACAGCTCTGTCATTCCATTTAGGATTTAATTAAATATATTAAATATGATGTATTGCTGAATAGATTTGACAAATAACTGTCCAATATCCTTATTTCATACAGTAGTTCATCTTTCTAGCAGTTACATCAGCTATCCAAAGATTACATTCTGCTGTGTAACATGGCCTTTGAATAGAGCTGTTCTGCTCATTTGCATGGAAAGAAGTAATTCTTTCTTTCCAAGGAAAGAGCACTGAAAATAAATGTTTTTAGGCTCTCTTTTACCATGAACACTGAACATCTGTAACTCACTGGTGTGTGTGGGTTGCACATGGGAGGTGCAGCCCATGAACCAAAGCTGGCTAGGAGCTTCCTTATCTCCAGCTGTGAAGAATGTCTTTCTCTTCTCTGCACACATTCATCTTTCGCTAAAATGAAGCTGTTTATCTGCCATTCTGAGACATTTAAAGCCCAGAGGAGCTCCATTGCTACAGCAGCTGATCCATAGGGATCTGTTGCTGGGACTTGCAGAGCTAGGAGGACAAGATCCATGGAGGTCCAGAGGGATGGGTTTAGCACATACGCTGGCTCTTCTTGCAGTTCCCGTGGCAGTCCTGTGAGTTATTTTCCCACAGTGGCACAGGACATCAGCAGAAAATATACTGAATGCTTCTCACAGAGCTCAGCTTGGTTAGAGAGCTCTCCTGAGGGTGAAGAGAGCAGCCAGGCTGGGAAGGGACATATCACTGCTCAGGGTAGTGTTTGATAGCTATATAAACGCTACCTTATTCTCAGCTACTTCAAATAAAATATATATCAAAAAGAACACTCATCATGGCAGTTGAAAGGGACACAAGTCCAGTTAGTGAATATGAGAGTGGTTGCTGTATTGAGGTCCCCAGTGGGTGTATGACCATCTCCTACAGGTGATAATTATGAGCACAGCTATGAAGTCTGGGGTAATTCTGAGTGTGCAGAGGCTCATCTCTGTGTGCCGGAGTAATTTTGAAGTCAGAAAGGCTCTAAACTAGGGCAGTGAAAGGGTAGGGGTTTTCAGGATGTCTGGTTTCAGATGAGATGTCTTTATTCCTTTTAAGTCCAGATTTAGAACTGTCTCTTAGGGAAAACTACTGGTCTATCCTGGCCAAGGACACACAGCTGTAAGAAAAAGCACCATGGTTGCACCACAGTTTTTGAACTGGGAAAGAAATTCTGATACTGAGCAAATGAAATAACCATTTATAGTATGTATGCATGTGTGGGTCTGGAATCACGTCCAGTGTCTTCTCCAAAGGGCTGTTCTAGCCCAGCTATGCAAGAAGAGCAGTGCCTTCCCTCAGCCCCCTGCAGCCAACATAAACTCATTAACAGTTTTAGCCTTAGGTAATGAAAACTGTAAATCTGTAATTCTACCCTGCCCAGAAAGGAGCTGTACTGGCTGAGCAAAGTGAATCAGCTCACTGCACTGAGAAATAGTTTAATCCTCTTGCAATGTGTGTGTGTGTGTGTGTGTGTGGTGGTGTTTCGGGAGGGTGGGGAGAGGGAATGAGTAAATAGCTTCAGGGACCAGTCCTGGCTTGTAGCTCAGCAGTGAACAAAAATGGCTTTTAAAGGAATTTAATTTTCCAGCGGTTGCAAGAAAAAAGCACCTCTTTAACACTCTTTGATATTGCTTTTTCTGTCAGTAAGAAATCCAAGCTGTAGCCTACACAGATTCTCTGCAGTGCCTTATTCTGTGCTTCTGACTGGCAAAAGCAGATGTGCTATCTCTAAGATATGCCATGGACATCTGCAGCAGAGGAATGCTGATTTACTGATTATTCAGTCAGAGCCACCACCTTCTTTTTCTTACTGAATTTGATAAGACTGGATTTTTTAATTAATATATTTATTAATTGCTTTATTTATTTATTTATTTATTTATTTATTTTTCTGCATGGATCTACCTTTATTAGTACATTCTTGTTTTTGGAGTTTAAGGTGCATTAGTTTTCTGTCCCTTGCTCAGACAGGAGATGTCATTCCAGGGCTGGCCAGCAAAATTGTAGCTTGCCTGTAACTGGAACACATTCACTCAAAACAAGACCAAAATGACTCTCTGTCCATGGAAGGTGGATGTCATGAAGCTTTTTTTTCCCCTGTATTTAGCAATGGTTTTGCACAGTAGTATTTGGACTTCCTTAACCTTCTCCAAATTGTAACAATAACCCAAATCCAAGGTTTACTGTGTTTGTACAAATGCATCTTTTTGGGTTTTCACTTGTTTTTTATTGTGATATGTGTTGTCCCTATCACCTTCTCCAAATCTAATCTAAGAAAGGATGATGCTCATAGTATTTAAATTAACATTTTCCCTGATAGTTCAGCTGATTAATCCAGTAAACTCCATTCTCTTTAGTCAGTTGTGGCCAGGATCTTTCTCACAGAGTTCCAATTTCATGGCTTTAAGATTTTAGTTTCCCTCTGGCTACCTCAGAGCCCCATTCTGTACGAACAATCTTTTGCATCAATATCCTCATTTCCTGGGCTAGAAAGAAAATTAAATAAGCTGCAGTGTGTCCTCTGTCTGGTAATGCCCTGAGCCTTTGTTTGTCAGTAAAGATATTTTACCCCTGAGCTTTGGCTCTTCAAGTTTGACAAAGGATAAAGAATGACTTATACATAAAAAAAGAAGAAAAAAAAAAGAAAAAAAAAAAGAAGAAAAAAGAAGATGGTGGGGATTCAAAACGTTACAAGATTACAAGCAAATGAAAGACTGAATTTGGCCCAAATACAGAACTAGTCCCTTAGTTCTGCTGCATCAGAGACACCTTTCAAATGGTTACTGGAGTTCAAATCATTGTTGCCCCTGTACTCAGCTCTGGTGAGGCCGCATCTCAAGTACTGTGTTCAGTTTTGGGCCCCTCACTACAAGAAGGACATCGAGGTGCTCGAGCAAGTCCAGAGAAGGGCAAAAAGCTGGTGTGGGGTCTGAAGAACAAGTCTTACGAAGAGCGGCTGAGGGAGCTGGGAGTTTTTGGCCTGGAGAAGAGGAGGCTCAGGGGTGACCTTATTGCTCTCTACAGGTACCTTAAAGGAGGCTGTAGTGAGGTGGACGTGTGGTGGTTTTACTCGAGTGGGCAGCTGAGCTCCACCACAACAGCTCTCTCATTCCCTCTCTCCTCAAAGAGGCAGGGGGAGAAAATGCAACACAGAGAACTCGAGGTTTGAGATCAGAAAGGCTTAATTAAAGGGAAAGGGAATGGGGAGAAAAAGAAACAAGAGAAATAATAAGTCCATGCAGAAGCACAGAGAGAAAGAAAAAAAAAAATATTATTCTCTACTTCCCGTCAATGAGCGATGTTCAGCCACGTCCTGGGAAGCAGGACCTCAAAATGCATAGTGGTTTTTCAGGAGGAACAGCCCCCTCCCCCACAAGAGCCCCCCTTTTTATTGCTGAGTGTGACATCAAGTATTATGGAATATCCCTTTGATTGGTTTAGGTCAGCTGCCCTGGCGATGTCCCCTCCCCATCATTTACCCACCCCCTGCCTGCTGGCTCTTGGGGGCTTGGAAGGAGTCCTGATGCTGTGCCAACAATATGCAGCAATAGACACAACAATGGAGTGATATCAGTGATATTCCAGTTACGAGTGCAGAGCACAACACTGTGTGGGCTGCTTAAGGGAAAGGTGACTCCAACCCAGACAGACCCAACACAAGGGGTTGGTCTCTTCTCTCATGTGCCTGGTGACAGGATGAGGGGGAATGGGCTAAAGTTGCACCAGGGGAGGTTTAGTTTGGATATTAGGAAGGACTTTGCTGAAAGGGTTGTTAGGCATTGGAATGGGCTGTCCAGGGAAGTGGTTGAGTCACCATCCCTGGAGGTCTTTAAAAGACGTTTAGATGTAGAGCTTAGTGATATAGTTTAGTGGAGGACTTGTTAGTGTTAGGTCAGAGGTTGGACTCGGTGATCTTGGAGGTCTCTTCCAACCTAGGTGATTCTGTGATTCTGTGACATAAGAATAGAAATACAGTCACTATTGAAGTTTGGTACATGGAACATCGCTCCTCTGATGTTCATCACCTTGCCGGTCCTTGGCCAAAACAAAGATTAAAATGTCTTCAGAAGTCATTAAAGTATTGTCAAGAAGCTCAAAAATGTAAATATAAGCACAGAAAAAGTTCTTATCTATAGGGCTGCAAAATACAGGTATTTCTTTGGACACCACTAACACATTCCTGAATTGTTCCTGTCTGAAACATTTATCTTTAGACATCTCTCTTCATCCTTGCTTTTCACTGATAGTTAAATACCTGCTGAGCAAGAAAACCAGGACTATTTCTTTTTTTTTTTTTTTCTTTTCCTTTTTTTTTCTGGTACTACAGAACTGATCTTCAGAGAATTCCACCTCATAGTGTTTTTCGCCATTTTCAGTGTCAGGAGTTATTTTATCATCTCTAGCAGCATTGCTGGGATGTGTGCACCTGATGACCTTCCTACACAGTTCATTTTTCTTTTGTAATTGAAACAGACTCTTACTGTAAAGGAATTTGAAAACTTTGTTGCTTCTTCAGCTTGTTTATATGACAGGAAAATGGAGTTCTTATCGGTTAAGGAGACTTTGGAATGCAAGGATGTCTAGACAAAAGGCAAAGGACATTCATACGTTCCTCAGGGTATGCAGTCCGCTAATACAAGATACACATTCGTTGATTTTTTATTTTATTTATTTTTTAACTTTGTATATTTTTCCCATCATTTATGGAGACATTTTCCCCTCCCTGAAAGGCTTGAAACTTTTATGATATTTCAAATATGGGCATTATTGTAGATTCTGATCTGAACTTATTCTACATTGTTGTTGGTTTTATATGACTTCAAAGTGAAAAAAAAAAAAAAGTGCAGGTGAAGTAGATTAAGTATTTTTATGTAGGAGTAGCAACTGTTAAACTGAATGCATCCTGCATAGATCAAGTTGTAACAATGCTGTTTGCTAAATATCTAAACTAAGTTTTTTTATAGGACTTCCTTGATGAGGTATTGACCTGACTATTGACTGAACACCTTGTTCTCTGTACTTACATGTCTGGTTTGTCCTGATTCCTGTGAAATCAGCTTCCTTTCTGGAAAAACTAATTAAAAATATTTGCCACGTAACATCGCTGCAAGTATGTAAAAAAGAAGTAGATGAAATATAGCTACCCATTAATTTCAAGTTGGATCTTCATCTCAATATTGGTTGAATACTCTCTCTCTGTTTCTGTTGAGACAGACAGGAAAATACTGTTGGTACATCTCTAGTTTAGCAACATAAGCTCTGGTGCTACTTATTTTGAGTTTACAACATCACAAAATGGTTGAAGTTGGAAGGAAACTGTGGGTCCAACCCACCTGTTCAAACAGGACCATGTCCAGGCAGCTTTTCAAGATCCCCAGGAAAGGAGACTCTATGACCTCTCTGGGCAACCTGTTCCATAACTCAGTCATTTGCTCAGTAACCTGAAATTCATAAGGGTTATTCCTAGGATGTCTCCCCTTCAAGACTTTACCTCCAGCTCTGGTATTTAAGACTTGCTTATCATCCTTGTACAAAGGCTTCTTAAGTACTTTTGATCCTCATGGTATAGCTGAAGACTCTGCCTTACAGAGATGCTTATCAGAGATGTTCTGTAATTCTCAGGCCAGATAGATCTGGGAACTCTTGTAGGCTGTCATCCTATCCCAGATATCGGTGCAAGATGCAGTAAATCTCAGATCTCAAAGTTATGGAATCCAAGGGGTGCTGGAAAATACAGAAAATAATGAGGGAAACAAATGAGAATTCTAGGGCCAATACTGTTAAAAACACATATGTTAAGAATAAGAAACACTAATTCTGACATTGGTTGGACAGAAATGAGAAAAATAGGCTAGTCACAATACAGACCACAAAGATGCAATTGATAAATATTTCTGATCTGTGTTAGAAGTGTTTGAGAACATATTTGAAGGTATTTAATATTCTTTTTGGTTACTGCTGAAATTGAAAACATCTACTATTAAAACCAATTATTTTAAAAAGCAATCTGCAATAACCTGAGTGCAAGAGCTTTTAAACAGCCAGCCAAGGAATTATCTTTAATAAGCTTTGGTCTGTAAGTAAGTTTCAGAAGATAGACAGAATACTAATGTTGGATCAATACTGAAAAATGATATAGAGGAGGTTTGGGTAATTTTAGGCCTAAGTAATAGCTCAATAGCCTATATAAGTTAAATAATAAAGTGGCTGATGCATGACTCAATTAGTAAAGAACTATAAGTTAAGAAATGAATAATAGCAATCAACACTGGTCTCTGGGAAGCAGTTCCTATTAAGGTCTGATGATTGCAATGAGACATAGCAGATTCCTAACGACATTTGAATTTCCAGTTTGACATGGAAACTCAAAGATAAAACTTACCATGATAGTGGCTAGATTTAAAATAAGATAACTATCAGGTTTCCCTTTGCACAGAAGACTGCTACTGTCTGAGACTGGTTGTCAGGGTGGTTTCTAGAGATGGCTGTAGGGTAGCCAGCTCAAGCAACATTCAACAAATCCTGTGATTCTACTTCTGAAATGTTTGAGGAGCAAATGGAGCTCATACTCTAAGCAACTCTAAGCTCATACTATCTAAGCAACTTTGAAAAAATTGATCAAATGCATATCTAACTTGCCCTGGAGAAATTAACACTCCTGTCCCAATTAATATCCGATAGGTAACCTTAGTTCTGTTAGTATTAAAAAATATTCCATTATTATTAGAAAAAAAATTGGTGTGAGCCAAAATAGATGGATGGAGACTTCCTCCTTGGAGGTAGATTTTCTTTGATAGATTCACCAAACTAATATTGGAACTTTCGTCTTTATTTGTTGTATAACCATCAGGTTAGTTATTTAAATGTTTTAATGTTTTTCTGGTTGCAACAATTCTCTCAGAATATAATTTCAATATACAGCATATCTGCTTCTCTCAGGTGCATTTTTAGATTCTCTTTAGAGATGTTCTCTTCAATTATATCATTTTTACTAGACAATCTGATCAAATATGAAAATAATTCTAATATACAAAATAAGAAAAATAAGCTGTCCATGGCTTTTGCCTATGGGCCCAGTGATGTTGCTTAATGAGTATTAGAGTATGAAAAAGTAGCAAAAAGTTTCCAGCTCTAAAACATAAAGCAAAGACCCAATAAAATATTTCCTGAAATATTTATGTGCAGAAATGAGTTTCTCCTGTATTCCAAAAGCTGAACCTTGATATACACACACACACACATATGTATATAATAGTTTATCCACAGTGAGAAAATAATATGAAAAACTGAGGGAGGCAAAAGAAGTTAGGAGAGCTGAAAAAAGAAAATATGTAATCACGGATGAACTGGTTTGATAGAAAACTTAGAAAGATCATGCCAGGTAATACAAAGGCAATACAAATGCAAATACTCAGTTTGGACTTTTCTAAACTTGACAAATATTTGACCAAGAAAATCAGCTGAAAGAAGGGTGTTATTAATTTGAAAGACTCTAAATATATCTCCTAGCTGTCCTCATCAAACCTTTGGAGGAACAAAACTAGTTAGAAATTTTGCTCCAATATTATGCAATGAATCAAAATATAGTCCTTCTATTCCGTCTTTTGAGTGCCATTAAAAATGACTTGAAAGCTATCTACCCCTTGTTGCTTCTTTGGTTAAATGCATCAGTTCTATCATTAAATGTCACTTCTGTACACTTTTCAAGCTGAGGACTAGGTTTATGCGATTAGGTCACCTATACACTTGAATTTCAGCCAGCCTGCAGAAAGCTGCTGACTTGTTTCTCAGAGACCTTTAGGAGACAGCCTGAATAGAGGAGAATATCATTAAAATAGTATATTGCAGGTAGTGCAACTAGACCAAAAATTAATTTTTAAAACCACCAGAGCCATTCAGTGGTTTGTTTTCTTCAGAAGAAATCTAAGTCATGGAGATAGAGATCATGATATACCACAAATACAGGACTGAAAGGTTTTACATCCACAACTGGGGGTTCATGTCCTGGGTGCCCATGGCTTGCTCTCTTGGCTGTCTTGCATCATGTCCATCTGTTTGGACAGCAGGACTGGATTACTGGCCTCCCATGCCTTCCCATATTCAACATCTGCTGACGCTATTAAGCCAAGACAGCATATTTCAGCAGTGAGGAAAAGAAAATATGGCATTAGTTAGTTCTGGCATAAGATTTTCTGATAAATGGAAACACAGTGGGATGTTTATGAGAAAACTAGTTTTTAAATAATTCTGCTTTCTGGAAGAATTAACTGCATGCAGTGCTGAGCTCTAGAGACTGTCTGATGATAGTGAATGAAAGATGAATTCTGAGGTTTCCAATTGCTCGGTGGGGCAGCCAACACTGGAATTGTTTGGACTGGATTTGTCCATCAAATGATATTAATTGCCTAACTAGGGGACTGATCTGAGGTTTACATGAGTGAAAGAAGCAGTCTTATCCTCTTTTAGGGTATAGGCTGGGAGTATCATGGGTTTCCAGTAATTTGTGCCTGTAAAAAAAATAAAGGGGCAAAACCCCCCACATTATCTGTTTTAACCTAAAAGGCAACATCACTTAATGACTTACACCACAGATAAAATGAAGAAAATTTGGAAAGAACATATTTGTAAGTCACCAAAATATGTTGGGTAATTTCAATATTAAATTTTGTGGATTTCTCTTTAATTTTTCTTTAATCTTTTTTTTTTTTTTCTTTTTTTTTGGGGTGGGGTAGACATGTTCTCCTATTTGTGTTTCCTTTTTACAACCTGCTTAAACTTCAGCCTAATTTATGAGTAAACCTGTTTCCTTCCAAGACAGTGTTTATTATTGAGAAGAAAATAATTTTTCATTTTTCTTTTGGAAATGTATGTGATAGGCAAAGGACTCTGCTGGTAAGACTGAAACTTGTCCACTAAACTGCTTTACAGTCATGCTGTAGGCTGGTCAGAGGCAGCTGCCATAGCTCTGTACAGATCACCTAAACTAAGCAGGATCTTAACAGTCCTTTGCCAAAGAACCTCAGGAATTAAGTGAAATAATCAAACAACAAATACATTCAGATATGGTTTCTAGACAGGAGAGAAAATGGTTTATGGACCGTGACAGGTGTTGGTTTAGGGGTATGTGTAGCTTAAATGGTTAAAGTATCTTTAAATTAAGGTTTTCAGAACTGTCTCACAGTTTCTCAGAAGCGAATGTTTTCTACTGCCTATGCTTGGAGGAGCCCTGCTGTGCTCGCTTGCTGTGAAGGAGAAACGTTGCCAGAGTACAACCACTTTCTCATCACTTTTTAATTTGGCCCTTTAGCCCAAATCTGTAAGCCAAAGTCTGAGTTCCAGACTTCCTAAATCAACAAATGAACATTGCCAGCTTTCAAAAGACAAATATCTGACACCCTAAGGTCCACTTTTTAATGCCAGTTAAGAAGAGGATGGACCCTCTGCTCCCAGGGGTGTCAGTGAAGATCTCTTTAGGAAGCCTCCAAAGGGGTTAAAGGTAGGGGAAAACAAACAAACAAAGAATTTAAAAAAAAAAAAAAAAAAAAAGAACAAAGAGAGAGCAAACAGCATCAAGAACACCTGCCTGGGTATGTGTATGTACACAGCTTAACTTACTCTTGATGTCAACATAGTGCCTTGACATGGCATTATTGCCACTTACTTTTTGGGTCCAGAATTTGAGCTCTGGCTCCCTGGGAACAATGCTCCCATAATGAAAACTAAGAGTTCTGTCACAATCCTGCGCAGATGTAAAATAATCCAAAACCAACTAGGATGTGAGAACTGAGCAGCTGTGCTCCTTCAGTATTCCTAGGAAAGAGACATGACTGTTTATCATCTGATGACAGATAGTAAATTAGGGAAATTGCTCTCAATATTATCCTTATCCATGCTTACTCTTCTAGAGCCTGTGGCCAGGTGGAGGCTGCAAGTGTTTTGGAGAACTTGCCCTTGTACCAAGTGAATTCATGGTATACAATAAAGTTATAAGTGGTACTTTTTATTTATTTATTTTTAAAATATTTTACATATATTTGACCTCATTTACTTTAGAAAGACCATCAGAAAGATTTTTCAGCAATTTATTATGGAGATAAAAGTGGGAGAGAAAACTAGCCAGCACTGCAGCATCACTTGGATGTAACAACACAGTTTAAGAAGTCATAAGAAAGTTTGTCTTGTCACCCCTTCTGTAACCTAGGCATGGTTTCCACTACTCAGCAATAGTTTTCAGCTGATTCCTTTGTAAATTAGGCTGGGGAGATGAATGAGCTAAAAGATTAACCTAGAAAACAAACAAACAATAGAACCAATCCAAGTCAACCAAAAATAATTATTTTCCTCTAGTTGTGCAGATTGACATCAGCAGCAGATTACCGTCAGTGCCAGGACAAGGGAGATCACCTACTCCAAGGGAACGCCATTGTTGATTTGGACTGGCTCATGCTAGCGTGCTATTGCCATCTTAAGGCTGGAAACAACTACAATCCTTGACATACCAAGAAAGAACTTGAGCTGATTTGGTCGGTGACCTGTCTGGACAGATAGCGGCTGTTAGAAGAAAACAAACCCAAAAGTGTCGTGGCAAGTTCCAGGCTTAGAATTTCCTAGTTACCCACTCCTTCCTCCTTGGAGCCTCTGAGAAAGACATGGCAGCATTTTAACAGATTTTCTACCAACAGAACCATGACTGTCATTTTCTTCTGAGATACCATGAGCTCTAGTCCTCTATTAGGGAAAACTTGTAACTGAAGCTAATTTTGATTTGTTTTTAATAGTTTAGAAACCTTGTTTTAGTTTCCAGTTTACACTTATTCATGACTGATTTAGGCTTATCTTTCCCTTCCAGCATCATTATTCTTAAGCTTAAATAACTTTCTCCCTTACCTGTTCTTTACTTCATAAATAGGGAATACTTTACCTCTCACAGCCAGTTTTGTAAGGCTAAACTAACCCTGCTGATTTTTTTTTTTTTGTTGTTCATTTGTTTCTTTGCCTCCATGTAGTGCTTATTTCAGTTCATCTTTCTTCAGCATCGGTGGCTAGCATTACATATAGTAAAGCAAATGAAATTTTACCAGTGTCTTATACAAAGGCATTAATAACTCCCTGTCTCTATGGAATATGCTTTGCTTGATATATTTTAGATTTTCAATTGCCTTTTTCATGTCTGCATCACATTGATAGCTTACAGTCGTTGCGTGATTGACTGATACACCTACCTCTTTCTCATTCGTTGTTGCTTACAGCCAGGAAGCCTGTAGTTTATAGCAAAGAAACCATTTGTTTCTCTTCCCTATGTGCATGAACATGACCTTTTTAATATTACTCTCATTTTCAAGATCATGCAGTTCTTCTGTACGTTAGTCCACTTCTTCACTGTGTTGATTATAATTTCCATCTAGTGTCATTTACAAAATCTGTTTTCACGTTTGCAAACATGTTCTCTTGTATTGTCTTTTCATGCAAAAAACTTTTTTTTTTTTTCCTGTAAATAATTTTTAAGCAAGCAAGTTCTATGTTTCTGAGTGAAGAAATACCTAGAAGAACTGAGCTATTCTGAAATATCAAAATTGGGCATGACTTCTTATGTTCTAGATTTGCTTAGAAACACGATTCCACAGTTCTGCTGTGTAGATATTAAAAAATCATTTTTCAAATTTTTGCAATTCATCACAAAGAGTGCCATGGAGAGATGTGGGAAAGATGACTTCAACAGATGCCTATTGTTAATTAGAACTTTATGCTTATAATAAAGAATCTTATCAATTTTAAGATTATTTAAATCTCTGTTGTGAATTACAACATCAGACTGTCAAAGACAATCAGCCTGAACTATTTCCATTCTCACTGATGGGGAAAAAAACAACAAAAAAAACCCATACCTTTAAACCAAATTAACATAGCTAATTATTTCAAATGAGAATTAGGTACTAGTTAATTCCAAACTAGATAATTGATTATTTTACTTACTTGACTAGAGTTTGTAGGGAGTAACCCTGTAATGCCATTGTTAGTACTTCATGTAGCTCTGTGTTGTATTTTATCTCTTTAGTACTTTTTGATAATATTGTTTTAAGCTATGTGATAAAATATTTTCCTATAATTTACATTAAAATATATAGTGAAAAAAAATATAAATGAGACTCTTGCTGCGACTCTTGCTGCATACACACTGACAAGTTTCTAAGAAATATAAGTCATTTTAGATCACTTTTATGTGGAGGACAAAGTCTTCAGTAGGCATCCCCGACTGTCCTCAGAAAGTACTCTAGCTGGATGAGATATCATCTTGTATTTTCTTTTTTTTTTTTTTAAACTCATTCCTGAGGTTGCTTAAACTGAGGTCTTTTTCCCCCAGTGGAAAAAAGTTTTTTACCAAATGCCCTGTTGCACCCCAACAGAGCAGGAACTGGGTGTCCAGCAGATGTGCTTCAGCTAGGGAAAGAGCACTGAAAGAGGTGATGAGACTGCTCCAGCTTCCTGCATCTGGAGCTTGTTCACTACTACACCACCATACTGCAGTGCTCTTGCAGACCTTTCAGGAAATTGGGCCTAAGTCAGCTGTGTCAAATCCTTCATCATCTGTCACCCAGTCCTCATCATGATTGAATGCTGCCAGGCTGGGCTTGCTCATTTGTCTCCATTAAGTGTGTATAATAATTGGGTTTGCCCCTTCCTGTGAGGGTAGATGTTCTGTATGCTGTTGGATTTGAGTGGAAACTTTGCTTCTTGCGAGTGGGAATAAATGAGCTGGAGAAGAAATATTTGATGAAGATGGGAAGAGGTATAATTTATCTGAGGTAGGAATAAGATTCTCCTACGAGGTAATGAGAGGGAACAAGCTACAGGGGTAAAAATGAACCTGTTATCCCCCTTAGAGGAAAGGGGAATAGGCTGTGAAGGCTGACAGTGCTGTGCTGGGAAAAGGTGTGCACAGAAACTAGTCTTTCTTCTCCCATTTCTTACCTAATAGAAATGCTCCACATAAGGACCAATTCCTCTAAAAATGATTTTACTTTGTGCCCTAATAACTGGTACTGAACCCTTTGAATCAAGGTCATTACTCCTTTTGCACAGACTGTTCTGTGTTTTCACCAATTGCCATTACAGGAGTGAAATATTGGAGCTAATTCTTAAAACTATTATACTATTTTCCTTAATACAAATAGCTTGTTTAACTGCTAGGCTAACATTTTATTTTATTTTTTTTAATTAAAAAAAAAAAATCTAAGTGAGAGAGTAAGATCGTGAAAAAATACAACAATAAAAATAACGGTTAGGAAGAAGGTACCACATTACTTGAAATGTAAGTAGCTATCAAAAATATCCCAAACAATAAATATGACAATTATGTCAAAACACTTCCTTAATCTGGAGACAGCACCTTCTGCTCCAGAACTTCTTCCATAGTTACACTGATTCTGTTTAACTTCTTGCTATTGTGATTTTAATAATAACCTCTTCTCTCATAGAGGTAATTATGCACAATAAAGTGAGCAAACGCAACAGCATACTTCTTCTCTAGTTTGTGGGTGAAATCCCCATGCTTCTAAAACAAGTTCATGTTGAAACCTCATGTGCAAAAGTGTCAGATTCCCAGGGTAACAATTTTGATGGGCATGAAGCTGTGTTATAAAACTGGCAGCAGTATTGTGGTCATTATGGCTTCGTCAGTGTCTACAGTACAAGTGACAAGACACATACTTTGTCAAGGGTTATAGAGTATTTACCATTAGGAGAAAAATACTTGGGTTCTGGTATCACAGGGTGTATTCTCTAGTCAGTGAAGTCCTGTTCCTTTCTCTTTTTGGTCTCTGTTGGGTGCAAGTCCTGTTTTTCTTTTGTATCTCGTCCTGGTCTTTACTCTTCAGTTTTCTTGTCTCAGTCTTTTTCTCCAGTCACTATTTCCCACAACATGGGAAGTCTGTCTGAAAACTGGACTTCTTTCCTACTCTTACCTCATACTCCAAAAAGGCAGTCACTATTGAAGCTATCAGAATTTCTTGATCTTTCTAGACTCACTGTTCATCTTTTTCTAGGCTTACTAAATATATGGAAAACCAAAGCAGACCATTTAGTTGTCTCTTGTGACTGAAACTTTGCATGAATCTCATTCTTGTCACTGACTGTTGTCAATAAAATTTCAAGCTTGATTAACGATTGCTTGTTTCACAAGGGATAACAGCAGAACTCCATTGCTCTGATGTGAAAGAAGGCACTGTCTGCAAAGCATAGTTTGGTCATGTAGAAATGCAAAACATTTTTGGCATGCCCACATGGATGAGATTTGGATGACATTTAAAAGTCTCCACTGCTGAGATTAATTGGCCAATATTCCTGGAAGGTCATCATTGGCAACTCATATTTCAGTCCAGCTTGCTCACGTGAGATAAGGTGGAGTAACCCATATTGCAGCATGCAAATATGCCTTTCAATTCCACCTTGAATTAGCTGGTTTTGCATAGCGCAATGAACTTTGCAAGAAGGGCCTGAGCTCTTGTGTATGTTTAATAGTGTTCTAACAACTGTCAGTTGCTTAATTTCCAGAGGGCGCACCCCTTCACTTCAGGAGCACTCTCTCTGTCTCTCAGGCTTGTAATCATCATTCTGAGCGCTGTACTCCAAACCAAAGCACTTTGCTGTCTCACTCTGACATCAAATGAGAGCGATTGCTCTCCTGCTGAAGTGAAAGCATTGCTAAGCAGCACCAGGGCAGCAGTTACAAAAGTAAAGGTAGAGATTTCCGTGCTGGTGCTGTGAGAAGGTGGCAATGGGTCCTTAAGGAACCAGGCTCAACCCTGTGCAGGTGAGGCGGATGTTTGTCATTCTGTATTTGTTGAAAGCTTCCCAGAAGATTTACGTTTTATCTAGTTATGCACTCAGTCCTTTTCTGACCCGAGTTGCCCTGAGTTTGCATTTCCTTAACTTCTGACACCTGTAGGTGAGGTGGTGGGGACTTGGCTGTGTTTCTGGTGGGGATGTCTGTTGTGGCAGTGGGACAGACATCTGGCAGGCTGGCCAAGAGGCTTTCAAAAGAGCTGAGGACCAGCTAATGTCTTGTACCTGGCCAACCCTAACTAAAGTTTTAAAGGAAATGAACTGAAAACAAAAAAACAAACAAAACAACAACAACAACAAAACCACTATAGAAAAAGGACTAATAAGTATATGACTGCTGTAAGGTCATACAAATTTTCAACTGACATGCAAACTCAGTGGAGTGCAGATGAGCCATACAAGGTGTGATGACAGAGGCAAACATTCCTCCCTGTCTGGCCAGCAAAGATTCATCAGGGTCTTCATTAGGGTGGGAAGTCTGGAAAATGCATAGACTCCTTGTTCCTCCAGTCTCCTAGCTGTCTCACTCCTAACTGTCTGTTTTGTTTATCAGACAGCAAATAATGGCTTTTCACGAGGTTGCATTCATTTTTCTTGTAGGGTCTCTTTGTATGTGGAAAAAGATGCTCTATGCTCTTCATGCCCCAAATGTGACAAAGTGATGGAGGTTTACAGCAGGGATTTTAGCAGAAGGTTAGAAAATAGGCTAAAAAAAGTAATGTAAATAATTTCTGCAGACTGTCAGATTATGAATCTTCATCTTATTTTATTTTATTTATTTTTTTATTTTATTTTTTTTTACGGGTGTTTGGATATATATCTGCCTGAACCTGAAGCCAGAACACTATCCAGCCTCAGATGCAGCTCAGAATTTAGGTGATGCTTTGCAGCTTGTGACACACAGCTCTGCTGAGCCTGGCAGCCTCAGGTGAAGGTGCTTCACCACATACCAGAGGGGATTTAGCTTGGTCTCATAGATCCAGCTGGAGAAGGATCTGGTATGTCTGGTAATGCAGGTCTGTCTCTGTTCTGACATTGATAACCGTTATATCCCTGTCTAATCCCAAGAGTTGTATACTCCCCCCATCTCCCACCTCCAAAATATCTTTCCTAATTCCATTTCTTCATGTTTTTTCCCCTCCCAGTTTGGGGCGAGGGGAGGGGAGTGAAGGAGGAGATGACAAACCTAGCAGTTCTGTATATAAATGGGAATCAGTTATGTCCTGGTATTTAAAAATAGCATACAATGGTGAGATCAGATTTGAAATCTGTAATTTTCCTGGATGTGTAAACAAATAAACATATCCATGGTGCATAGCTTTTATTATGAAGCTGACATTTCAGCCATCAAAAAGTAATAAAGTGTTGTGAAAACAAAAGTATACACCATGTCACATCTAACCAATTCACACACTATAAGAGCTCTGCTAGATACATCATTTACATACTCCATTTAAATACATGTTAGTATACTTATTAGCATTTAGGCCTAAATGCTTGAACAAAACAAGACACGGTGGTTTTCAACCCTCAAGGTGTGTTTTTTTTTTGTTTGTTTTTTTTTTTTTTTGTTTTGTTTCTAAGTGGATTATGAACAGCAGAAAATTAACTGCATGCAGGAGGTGTAGAGTTTGAGAAAAGAGCACAGCATTCACAGGAAGGTTATCTTCATAGCAGCTCTTTCACTATGAAGGTCAGAGGAAGAAGACTGCTTGTTCAGGCTAATCAGGAAATGTTCTAATCATCAAGAGGAATATGTGAAACATAAAGTGCACAGCATACATCATGTGATAGCAAACTGCAGCATATGGATTGCATTTAATCAGAAGCAGTATTCATCTGCTAGACTCAATGCCTGATGGCCATAATAGATGCATCTTAATTTATGTATGGAAAGGGCAAATAAGAGTTGAATTTCTTCTCCAAAAAGAGAAAAACAGTGCTGCCTCATATTAAGTGTTGACACTTGTATAATGTAGACCTCTTAGAGACAATTTCCTACAGTGATGCTTCTCAGTGAAGTGCTCTGAAA